>NC_085047.1:60435904-61059075 GCF_963662255.1 Cinclus cinclus
CACACCTAACCTGTTTATTTCAGACTGGAACAAAAAAAAAAAAAAAAAAATCAAGCATATCTGTCTTTTCAGTGCAAATGATCAATAACAACCCTCTTTTCCTGAATGGCTGAATCCTCTTTCTTCATATAAAGCAGTAATTTAAAAAAACCAAAACAAAACAAAAAAAAAAGCCTGCATTTCCTGGTTGGTAGACTGTTAGGCTGTCATTGACTAAAATTGTTGAACAAGGATACCAAAAAAAAAGTATGTCTGTGAGTGTAGGTACTATAAATCTTTGGATAAAAACTAGTAACAGGCTTTTGAAAAAAATGAAGAAAAAGAAAACAAACCACAAACTGCAAAATCAGAAGAAAATAAACATCATATTTCACAGGTTCCAGGCAGGATGTGTTGTATGTAAGGGGGAAAAAACAAAATAACAACAAAAATTCCCTCTGAGTAAAACTGTGAAGTACTCCTTCAAAAAGGTTAATCCCAAATTCTTGCCAAGTTTATTTTCCCTTCATTTTATTTTTCCTACAGTTATTTTCAACATAACCCTTTGGCTGTAGATTTTACAGTAGCTTCACAGCATAAAAAAATCCACAGCAGTTTCCTTTACATTTTTTATATTATATACTCTTTAACAGACAGTTGCCATGCCAAGTACACAACATTGTGGGGAGTTTTTATCTTTTTATTTTCTATTGTGGAAACGGGTGAAGTAAGGACACATTCAGAAAATGAGGTGAGTGATACCTGTTCTATGGAATCTTCTATTTTATATAGTAATGGAAGGTTATCTTTAAAGATGGAACCAAATAACTATCTTTATATCTTTGGTAGGAAATACCAATATTGCCTACACAGAGTGAGCGATAATACTTGTGGCAATTTTACTATCACATGGCCTTACAAGTAGCAAGGCAGAAAGAGAAACTAATGTGAGAGACAATAGTTTGGAAATGCATTATAGGTGGAGATAAAATGGGTCTTTTTATGAAAATCAAATATATTTTACATGGCTGGGGAAAGTGCTGTTGAAGAAATCCAAGCTGTCATTTGGGCCTCTTTTATATGACATATTGCCAAAAATGTCCATATATAGGAATAAATTTATATTTCACTCTGGCTTTTGATGATGTAAATCATAAACTAAGGAGCCACAGTCTAGTCTCTAACCACTCAACGGATTGATGAAAACAACAAAATAACAGAGTGTGCCTCAGCCTGTTGGTCATGAAAAGGAATGCTTGGAAGACAAGTATTGGTTGAAATCATCTTCTGAAATTTTCAGTTTTGATGGGTCTGTGAGGCAAGCTGGCAGGAAGAAGTGCGTGCTTCAGGGAGCACTGACAGAATTCCTGCAAAGGAACAAGGTCTGCAGTGGGAAAACAGGATGAAACTGCCCTAATCCCTGGCTGTAAAAGGAAAAAGATGGTGGAATAAGGAAAGCAAAGGTAAGAAAACCAAAAGGTACCAATTGAAAAAGTTAACACCTATTAAAT
Organism: Cinclus cinclus; assembly: GCF_963662255.1. Lineage (NCBI taxonomy): Eukaryota > Metazoa > Chordata > Aves > Passeriformes > Cinclidae > Cinclus > Cinclus cinclus. Next base: position 60,437,395 of record NC_085047.1, read on the forward strand.
GAAATAAAATAAATTCATGTCAGACTGTGCAGACCAGATGCCAGAATTAAAACATACCTCAATAACTGTTACATATATTTTAACAGAGATGGCTTCATGCCACAAGAATCAATTCAGGGGTGTGGCAGGTATGGGATTTTTCTTTACCTCATAAGTAACACCTTCAGAAAGGATTGTTTCATTGGGATATTAAGAATAAATAACCAATATAACTTAAAAGTAGCTCAATTGAAAAGAACCAACATACATCAATATAATATAAATCCCTAGAAAAATAAAATCAAATTTCTGCGTCCATACATATACATATACATATACATATACATATACATATACATATACATATACATATACATATACATATGTTATACATATATTATACATAGATAAAAGAAGTTGATTCAAATCTAGAAACTGTATTCAAGACCCTAGTCTTCTAGCAATATCTTTGTAGATATATTTCTCTGTGCATGTGTATTCCTAGTGACTACTGGATGGCTAATAAGTGGGTTTTATGTATTAAAAAATATGTCATTTCAGAACAGAGATGTTTGCAAGCAAAAACATAAAATATTTCTTAAAAAATTATCTTTTCTATTCTTAGGCAGGAAAATAGCAATAACAATAACAATAACAATAAGAAAATGGTTGATAGCATTGATTTAGAATAAGTGATAGAGTTCACACTGCAAATAAAAGTTATCTGCATGTAACCCCACATGGAAGATGTCTGGGTATGGTGACCCAACTTTCTTCTTACCTTCTCAGTAGGAAATGTACTGCATTGATGAGACAATATGAGAAAGCTGACTGTTCTTGCTGTTCCCATCCTGTAGTTAAATAGAAAGCTTTATTCACTGCTTTGTGTCTATAACCCTACCGACATCATAAATAAATAACAAATAAGGAAAGAATTTAACAAATGCATTTGCCTAGATTGTGCATTAAAGCAACCACTTCATGAAAGTAAACAGACATATTAGGACTGCAACGCCTCCTGTTTCCACCTCCCTTCCCCATTGTGCAGACACATCACACCCTGTTCAGCAAAAATAAATGTCTGTTTTTTGGAGCTGCCAGACTGCTTTCCTTTCACAACGCATAGAAATACTTAGAAGGATGATTTGGGCTAGAAGGTTAATTTGGTCAGGACTATTTGGTGAGTTCAACAAATTTGATTTCAGGACTGTTGAAAGATTTCTTATGAATAAGTGTCAAACCCTAACCTCTAATATCTCTACCAAAACCAGTTGCACTTTACCCTCTCCAACTTAGTCTTTTCCTAGACTATTAGCGTAGCTCTAAAATATACTCCTAATATTTAATCCAAAATTCTCTTCTGCCACTGAAGCCCATAATTCCTATTTCTATTTCAGCTGCCTAAGGGGAGCAATAGGCCCCTGTCTTGCTTAAATTACAGCTTTTTGTATTCAAGGAAAATAATGTGTATTTTTATTCTTTTTGTTTATAGAGTGAGTGTGCCCAGTTCACTTAGCCTTCCTCAAATGTGTTATCTTTTTCAAGCCTTTTAACATTTTATTATTTCTTTGTGTCTCCTCTAAATTCCCTCCTATTATATATATTTTTATTGTCAGCCTCCTCCCCAAAACTGTGGGTAGAGTTCCGGATCATTCTTGACTAACATGGATTACAGCATAACAATTTCATTTACATGATACTTCTTTTTTTGAGAGGACTCAAAAAGGGTGGAGAAAAAGTTATACTAGCTCTCTAACTTCTCCCTTTTAGAGATACATGGAAAAAACAATATTCATGTGCATTAAGTTGCAATGCCCAGGTATTGGAAGTGGGGGCCTGCAGGAGTGGCCTCTGTAAGGAGAGGTCAGGGCTGCCCTGTGCTGGACACATGTGGTTCCAGGAGCAGGAGGTGCACCAGACATCAGAGCAGAGATTCTCTGCACCCCATTTTAGAGTCCACAATGGACAAATTGAAAAGAATATGAGGAAGCAGCAGCAAAAATAAACTTTGTGCTGACTGCAATCTCCCACCACCTCATCTTCCTGCAGCATTTGAGGTGAGGAGCCTGACACAAAGGAGTGAAGTTGAGCCCGGGAAAGAAAAGAAGGAAAGATATTATTTTATTGCTTGACTTTTTGTTTCCCACTATGAAAAATCAGTAATTGAGTACTTATTTTACTTAAAAAAAATATTTTTCCTCAAGTTTCTTCCTTTCACAGTGGTAAATAAGATGCTTCCCTGTCTATCCTGACACATGGGCGTCCTTGCAAGTGTTCTTCCCAGTTTTCCTCTACATATCCCTGTGAACTGGGTGGGCATTAAATTTTTTGCCAACCTTGACCCAGCACTTCATGGTAGGTGTTGCAGATTTTTTGTTTTTTTAAATCATGTGTATCTCTTCTATGTTCTTCATGCCAGTATTATTTTACATGAAAAATAATTACATCTAAACCCAGCAAAATATTCATACTGCACGTGTGCACACACATACACACAAACTGCTTGACTGGCAGATCACAAAAGCATTTATTAAAAATATAAGATAAAACAAACCATTGAATAGGATTCATCACTTCATATAGTAAGAAAAAAATAAAACCCACCATATTGTGAATATAACTCATATTCTGACAGCTGCTTGAATCTGCCAGTAAAATTAAAGAAATTGCCTGTCTGTATATCTACATCAGTATTCGACTTTTAATCAGAGGCATACTTCTGCAGTAAATCTGATCATACCAACTTCCTGTACTTAGGTTCTCATTCTAGAAGAATGCAGTTTTAATCCATTCAGATAAAAATAAAACTGTGGTACTTGGAGACAAGGTTCAGGGATGAACATAATGTGCTGGGTTAATGGTTGGACTCCATGATCTTAGAGGTCTCCAAATTTAAATGCCTATGATTCTATGAACTGTGTTCCAGGAGGTCAGTGTTCACCTATTCCAGAATGATATTAGAATGATATTCAGCCCAAGGGGCCAAACAAGTATTAATTTGAAGTAAAGCATTCTAACCATACCTGGGTGGGTGGGTTCTCGACATTTTTTTTTTTTCTGAAGACATCTGCTGTTCTTATGTCTTAATAGTTGTTGTTATCCCTATAACTCTCACTAAAATAATATTTGACTCTCCCCTTCCTTTAATAGTTCAGTCCAAAGGGAGAAAAAGGGCTTTATTCACAAGATATATTGATGAAACTTCAAAGAAAATGTCCAGCATGGAAAACCATATTATACCCTCAGAACAGAAATTACTAAATTGTTGGCTGGCATTTCTTCTTATTATATGCCCTCTGTATTGCTGACTCTGTAAATACAGTTGTCTCACATCTAGAAGGGAGAAATGAATGGTGGTTTTGACAAAACACTGATATTTTATTTTGTTTTGCTTTGTTTTGTCAGGAAATGTTACCTACTAGGCTCCATGGAGTGGATCCTCCAGGATCTAAGACATCAAAGAAAGCTCCAATGTAAACTGCTATCATTCCTTTTCTATTATTTGTAGAAGTGAAAGTGATCACATAATATCCTCTAGAAATTACCTATAATGATGATTAGGAAGCTTTATTCACACATTTTTACTTTAGTAAATTAAATAAATGGTACCATGCACATTTGCTAGTACCTTTGCTTATTTTGCTCAATTCAGTTAAGAGCCTTTCAGGCATTGACATGTGCATTACATCATTGCTTAAATTCCACCTTAATTTTCTCATGTGTCACAAATATTGAATAACAACACACGAAATTCTGTTTAACAGACATGAAAGAAAAAATTATTTGTTCATGTGGTAGATTTAATTTTGGTGAAGTAAAAAAACTGCTTCTATTTTATTCTGCTCTGGATTTCAGAGAGTCAGAAAGGGTTGAAAGGGCCTCCCCAGGAACAGGGAATGTCATGATTTTTCTTTTGGCCTGTGTAATATTTCCACTTAGGGGAATATTAACATGTTTGATCCTTTGTACAATATTTCTCCTTGTCAGCATCTTGCTCAAAAACTTCTGTCCTTATCCACAAAAAGAAAAAAAAATGACACTTGGCATACGACTACAATGGCTTGGGGATTGGATGGATTCATCTTCTGTTTGTCATTCAGTAACAGGTTCATGTTGAATTCTCCACATGCCTGAGGATAATAGTGAAGTGGAAAAATTCTTTTTGACATTGTAGCTCCTCTGTTTGTAAAATTTGATGCCAGGTACTCACTGATCATTGTTTTCCCTATTTTGAAATCCAAGATTTAAATGTTATTTGAATCCCATGTGACCACTAAAGCTAAACACAGACAGTCATTGAACAGATACTATTTTCATTTCCCCACAGATTTATATAAGCTGAAAAGAACCAAATGGCATGTTAGTAATATTACCTTAGATAAATATTGACAAATTATTGGAGAAATTATAATAGTAACACATGAACATAAATTTATGTATACAGATACACATCTTCCTCTAATAAACCATTTCTATACTCTATATTAAATGTTTTAAAATTCGTTGAGATTTCTAGGAACCCACACAAGAGAAAATCATGGAGGATCATGAACTGAAGGATTTCCAAGATACCATCAAATTAGTGGCCTTGAAAATTATAGTGGCCTTGAAAATTATTAGTGGCCTTGAAAATTAAAGCAAAATTGTTCTTTTTGCACAAATAGCTGCTTTTTGATGACTTTGAATGCAACCTAGAGATGGAGAAATGCATAGGCATCAAATATTTTATGATAACATTTTGCATGGGCATCACATATTTTTTATTATGCACAGAACTTCCTATCAAACTATGAAAACTTCTGTCCTGGTTTACAATACAAGATACATATTCTATTACCATCTGAGAATGGTGATCATCCTTATCTCTGTGGGAAGTATCTTCTGTTAATGGGCCATTCAGTCCTATTGTATAACTGATAAGATTACATCATCCCATTGGGAGATGCTCCAGCCAGGAGGACGAGCCAAGCCTTTCCTACCTAGATAAAAACTGAGGTTTAGAACGCCAAAGGCAGCCTTTTTCCACTGGATTCCAGAGGAAGAACCAGGTTTTTATCCACATCATCGCTGGACCCTTTGGAGGAAAACTGCACCAGCACCCTGACTGACAGGGTATCAGGTTGTATTCTGACTCTGTCAGTGGTTTTATTTTTATCATTGCATGTATTTTGTTTTTCCTTTTTTTTTTCTCTTCCTTATTAAAAATTGTATTACTGACTTGAAGTCTCACCGGTTTTGCTTTTCAAACCAGTACTGACCATGTAGTTTCCATTACACTCTGTATTGAAGTCCAAACACGAGATAATTAGTTCCACTGACTGTACTTCAGAATGTGTTAACTTAATGAGAATGAGAGGGTAACTTAACATGCTGACATCTTCTCCCGTACTGTTTCTTTACGTAAGTCTTATAGTCAGGAATACTAGTTTGGAGGAGGGGGCTGGGGGCTGGAAATCTCCTGATCTTGAAGCATCTTCTATTCAGAAAAACGTAAGAACTATAACTTCTGCAAAGGGAAGAATGCAAAGATATTAATGCCTTTATAAAAACAATACAAGGGCTAGAGAAATAGCTTGTGTTTGGAAGATAAGTATTGTTATACATTATAAATACCTTAAAAAAGGTAGAAAGCAGGGGAATCCGAAGCTTTACTTTCACCAGAATAGACGCATTTCAGTGTGGGTGCACCATGATGAACACAACTTATTAGCTATTTTAATCCCACTTTGCAAAATACCAAAAAGTTTCTTCAAGGATAACTAGTGTGTTTTATATTAGTCTTCAACTCCAGTGGAAACAACGACTATAAAAATTGACCTAATTGTTTTATTATAGTCTTGGTTGTATTATAATTATTAGGTAATTGCCAATGTACTTTTGAAAATTCATTCTGCTACTGTTTCTATGGTATATTTTGATTATATGGAGATCTAATGACATGTGATAGATGTTGCTGGATAACAACCTCTGTCTTCTTTACAGGGAGAGCTTTGAATGTGTTCTGTGCAGCCAGATGAAGATTTCCAGAAGAACCCATATCTACTTAAAGCGCCACTGCTAACAATTCATCAAATAGCTGAATATCCATAATAAAACTATAGTACATGTTGTCAGTGTTTAGAGCTCTTTAATTTAATGAACATCATCAGAAGAGGCACAGCATCATCAAGGATTTGATATGATAATTCAGATAGAGTGAGAAGAGAAATGATAAGGTTAAAAACGGGATACCTAACCATCTGTGCCATTGATAGAAGATTTTAAAAATTCTACCTGCTTACTATCATTATAACTATCTTTACAGATAATAAAACATTCACAGAAAAGGTTTTCTGGGAGTATCATATCTGTAATATGTCTAAAAGCCAAACAAATCTAAGAGAAGAGCTTGTCAATCAAGACACCATGCTTTCTCCAAGATAGCAATCACAATCATAAATAATTTCTAATGCTGATATACAGCTTAGAGTTTGATTAATCAGCCTTTATAATCTGTACATATGATGAATATCTAATCAATGTATTGCCCACAGGACACTTTATATACCAGAGAGAATGCAAAATAATGTAGGTTCTGGAAGAAATTTTACTTAAACAGGATAAAAAATATTGTTAAGAGAAATCTTTGAAACAGTCTCCATAAGATCCTCATGGCAAACTGTTGCTGGATGAAGCGATAGTGATGTGGATTGAAAACTGCCTGAATGGTCAGGCTCTGGGCATGGTGACCACTGTCAGGAAGTGTAATTTGAGGTGCAGGTATCAGTACAGGGCCCCAGTACTACTAACATCCTCATTAATGAACAGGATAATGGCTTAGAGTGTACTAGTATGGTGTTTTCTTGTAATCTGAAACCCAGCAGTGGTAGTGCTGCTATTCAGAGGGACTAAAAAATCAGAGAAACAGTCCCACAGGGATTTAATGCTGCTCTAAAAAGAGAAACACCAAGTCCTTCATCTAGGGAGGAATAACTCTATGCAATTGCGCAGTCTTGGGTCTGACCAGATGGAAAAGAGCTTTGAAGAAAATGACTTGGGGACTGACAACAGAGAAGGACAACAATCTAGATTACATTATAAAGCTAATGCCTGGCAGTTCAGGTAAGCTGATCCTTCCCTTCTTCTGAGCACTGGTGAGACACATCTGGAGTGTTGGGTCCGGTGTTGGGGTCAACAGCACAAAAAAGCCCATGTGCATAGTGGAGCAAGTCCAGCAAAGAGCCACAGACAGAAATAAGGAATTTGCCACAAGGAGAGGCTGAGAGTTCTGGGACTGTTCAATAAAGAGATGAGAAGGCTCAGGGGGATCATATCAACAAGGATAAGTACTCTAGGGGACACTTAAAAGGAGATCTTACAATTCACATTCAGTGATAGGATGACAGGCAATTGGCAAAAATTGATATTAAAAAATATTTTTAAAAAGAAAAATACTCTGAGCGTCCAACAGTGGAATAACCAGAGAACCTGTGAAGTCTTGATACTTGAAAAAAAGGAAAATCTAACAATAGATAGTCATAAGGAACATGCCCTGCCTCGCCTTGCCTTGAGCAGAAAGCTTGGAGTAGACAACTTGCAGAAGTGTTTTCCAGCCTAAGTACCATTTCTTGCCCACATTCCTAACCCCTGGGCTGAATTTCATGTATGTCGCATTGGAAAAAACAATTAAATATTTTGTTTTCTTAATTAAAAAAAAAAATCTGTTTTGTATATATGATTGTTCATACTAAAAAAAGTATGAACATGTTTAGATGTAATGGTTGGAAACCAACTTAAGTGTGAGACAACAAAGTATTTTCAGTGTTGATAGAACCTGCATGCATTGTTACTTTAACAGGAATATATGGTATAAGAGGGGAAAATATTCTCCTCTGCATCGTGGTATGGTGACCAAATTTGGAGTACTTCATGTTTTTGGGTCAGACCATTTGAAGATGGATATGGAGAAAAAGTAAGGAATGCTGTTAAAATAGTAAAGGTATACTTCATGGCCTTTGAAGAGAGATCAAAAGTGGCAAAATTTTGGTCTTGTGATGAGAAGAGTGAGGGGTAATCTAAATGTTTTTCACAACTGTTTTAATGCCATCTTACAAAAATGGCAGAGCCATCTCTTCTTGGTAGTACCAGGTGAAATGGCTGGAGAGATTTTATCTTAAATATTTTATGAAAGCCTGGAACATCAAAAATGTGAGGAAGGAGTGCAAGATTCTGCCAGAAGAATTGATATGAGCAATTACATCAGATGGTACGGAATTGAAATTTGGACAATTTCTAAGATGAACCAAAGAACTATTGAACAAAGTTTTCTGGAGATTATAATAAATTAAATATGTAAACTACATAAAAGTGAAATTTCTATATGGATTGCTCTTTATATATTGTTGAGGGTTAGTTCTTTCTTTTTTTTTCCCTCTGTGGAATTTTCCCCATTGTCATGCTAAGATACCTGTTGACTGGGCCCTGGTGACAAGGGGGAGGGGACGGGAGGGAAGAAGCAAACCCCGGGAGATTCAAACAGCCAGAAGAGGAAGCGGAAGGCTGGGCCTCGGCCCATTTCCCCCACGGAGTTCGGACGAGAAGGACGATCGCCGTCTGTGTCCCATCCCTGCGTCGGGAAACCACCATCGGACCCTGCCCGGCTGTCTTCTCGCTGTGAACTACCACCATCCAGCACTCTGCTGAGCACCAGGACCCACACCGTGAGCGGAGGGCTCTCTCTCCATCTCTCTCTCCCCCTGGGACAGCTCTGCCATCACCCCCAGCCCTCCTGCGGCTCTGCGGGACCCGCCCGCCCCCAGCACCGGGAACTGCAGCTCAGGGAAAAGGTGCCTGCAGCCAAAAAACACTGGGACTGAGTTACTGTTCTGTTTGTGGGTAATTTCATAGCTGTTGTTGTTCTTGTTTGTCTTGCTAAATATACTAGTAAAGAACTGTTATTCCTACCCCCATATCTTTGCCTGAGAGCTCTCTTAATTCCAAAATTATAATAATCGGAAGAATCACGGGTTTTTTTCAGTCCAAAGGGAAGCTTCTGCTTCCCTTAGCAAACACCTGTCTTTCAAACCAAGACATATATCCATGTAGATGTCTCTTCTGCTTACTGAAGACTCTTGACTGCAGCAGATTGATCCTGCTGTCGGCAAAATACAAAGGATGTTTCTTTGTTCTTCACTGTTACTTCTACAGCCAGTCTGATATTTGGTTGTAGGTCATCAGTCAAAGCCTATATTACTGCAGTCAATGAAGATAATACCTGACATCACTGACCAAACTTCACGGAGCTCACTATGCAGAGCATGCAATTTTGAAGTGAAGGAGATATTTCATACTGTAGCCTCAGCTGTCTTATAATGAGATAAACCACACAACACAACCAATAAGGAGACCTGATGTTGTTCCCGCAGAGAAGAATGTTCATTTCAAACCTGTGTTATGAATGAGCACCCACTTGAACACTAATATTATTTAATATCTCTGCATGAAATTTCTGCACAAAATAAAAACCTCTCATTTAGATCCTGAATTACCTCATTTTGTGTTTGCATAGTTTCAATGTCTCCCACTAGGACATATGTATTGAAACAACCTCATAATGGATTGTTAGATTATGTGGATTTTGGTTGGACCAAGACTATTCTTAGTTTTTACAAATAGCACTACACAATCCTTTCATAGTAATATGACAAATGTGATGCTTAGAAAATGTGACTTTATCTTGCCAGAAGGTGCATAAATGCAGATTTTTTTTCCCAAAACCTTTGTAATATTAAATTAACTGTGACTTACTGTGCATTGCCAGGTGAGTAATTAATATAAGAATTACCACCCACAGCATCAAGCATCATTTGGTCCTAAGAGTCACCTAACATTTATCAGTGTATCCATTTTGAAGTACAATAATCTTCATGCTGTTAAGGTGATACTTTGTCTCATGTTTACAGTACATAAATGGAGTCCTGAAATAACTGTCTAGTACAATTCAGAGATGAGTAGGAGAGATCTCTCTTCAAGTGAGTACATTTATTGTATTTTAATCACCACTTGGGCTAGTTGACTGCAAGGGGAGTTCATCATCTGCTTAGAAGAGTTCAAAGAGTGAATACTGGTTTAATCTGCATTTGAACTGCAGGAATGATATAGGAAGCAACACAAATATTGTAGGGCTACAGATAAAGCAAGTAAAAAGAAATGTGAAAGAAAGAAAGAAATAGAAAAAAGGGTGGAGGAAGAGAAAAGTAGTGACAGAGACAGATAAATAATAACAACACTCCATGGATCCAAACAGCATCCTGTTGATCCTCTCAACAGGTGAAGGTCCCCTGGAAAACATAGATTTCAATGGATTATTATACGTTTGGGCCATCTGGGAATGCTCAGGCACCTCCCCTGGGGGAGCACTAAGTTTGACAGTCTCTTGCAGCAGACTCTGGATGCTCTGCATCACTTTGCATTACATGCAGCGCTGTGCTGCAAGGCCTCAGCAATGAGTCTGGGGAGCATTTCGGGGCTCTTTGATGGATGATGACACCCCCTCAGCTGCTCTCATGTGAACGTCCCTCGGTGTGGCCTTCCCGGGGTGGGAGCTTTGCAATTGAGCCAGTTTGTGTGAGGGCAGGTGGATGTTCTCTCCCTCTGACCAGGGGTAACACCACATCACCAGACCTCTCTTCCTTCCCTTTTGTTCTTGGGCAGTCTGTGCAAACCTGGCCTCAGCAGATCAGCCTGTGAGCTGTGGCCTCCCCCACCTTCAACCCTGCCAGAGCTGGTTTTCATGACAGATGCTGTGTTTGGTTTTGGTGAGGATACATTCTTGTGTCTCAGCCTCCTTTACTTCTCCCCAGTCTTGAGATAATTGGGCAATAGTGTCACCTTCTCTTATCTCAAGTTCCCTTCGGCAGCTTAACTCATGGTCCAAAGTTCCAGTCAGGAGGCTTATTTAGGGGGGAGTGAGCTTTGGTGGTTGCAGCTGCTTTACAGAGTTTTGCCATAATGGACAAAAAGTCCTTCATAACAAGTTGAAGCCATTAACCATAAAAGTTCAGTTTCTGACAAAGGATCCAGTAAATGCATGTTTAAACAGGAAGAGCTTAATGCAGAGAACTGATGTAATTCAAAAAATGAGATATTAGAAAATTGTTTCATATCACACTGCCGCTCTGCTTTGTTTGATATGTGGGTTCATGTTTTAGGAACTGAGTGAAAAACAGTCATTCAAGATTATTCATCTGTGTTCTCTCAGCCAGACATAAAACTCTATTACCTTGTCTTTATTCCCCATTTTTGGACTTATCTTCCCTTGAACAATTTCATAGTTATAAGAATATAGATAATTATATAGTTGATTTTTTTTAACAGCAGGTTAAGCTGCCATGCTAAAATACCTTACCTAAACTAACATCTTAGTTCACATTTCTTTTTACAAATTTCCTCTCAAAACTACAGTGTATGTATCCCAAGTGATTATATTGTACTCTCTCTGTTCTTTTTTCAATGATGTTAGGTAGAGTGCTGATCAATTTGTTACCCTAACCCCTATCTCACACCATCTAATCACATAGGCAGTTGAAATTATTTGGCTTAAGCTTCCAAATGAAGTAAGTAAAACTCTTAATTTCCTTTTTAGGCGCACTTTCATGTTTCAGTATAGTAACAATTTTATGTAATGACAAAGAAAATAAAAAAGTAAAGCAAGTGTGAATTTAGAAAGCAGGAAAGAACTACCAAAACAACTGCCTCTACCTACATTACCCAATAATTTTTCAACTTTGGGTTTTCTTCCTAGAAGTTTCTGGATGCTTAGGCCAGTCTGAATTGAAATTTGGATGGACAGTAACTTGCTGAAAGAAATGAGAACAGTTAAACATTAAAAAAATAATAAAATAAAATGTTTGAAGTCCAGAGTAAAGGACAGGTGAAGCTGCAAAAAGTGCTAAACTTTGAAACATGAATTATCCACAGACTACAGCATCAGTACTATGGAAATTTGGAATGACTATAAGAGTTTCACTAGAGCTCATCATTTGTAGAAGACTGGAAGTTGAGAGAAATTAATGTGGCCAAAATATATTATGATGACCACCAGTGTTTTGGTGCTGCAGTACTTTCAGGTCAATATTTCTTGCTAATCTGTCAGAGTACAGGCCTGTAACATTATTGCATCATTTTTTATGCTCATTTATGGGCAACTTGATACAACTATTTCCAATTTGCACAGGAGTCATTTTGGGTAATAGTAAAAACAACATTTCTGTAATACCTAGAGTTCAATATTTTAGGAATGCTTTTTTCTAATAATAGCAGTGTGGTTACATTTCAGATTTTGGAGATCCTGATGAGTCCTGGGTTGAGACATTATCAGCATAAGGTTCTGGGAAGCATTAGGTAATTAGGGTTTCATGTCTGTTCAGATTTGGCTGGACTGGAATTGCTTTTATTTTTTCATTTAGTGCAAACAATCTTGTTTATTGTACATGATTATGTAGTAGGTGATGACCAAGGTTAATGTGATGACAACTTTCTGTATAATCCAAAGTAAAAGAAATAGGGGAAGAGGAGAGAGAGAGAGAGAGAGAGAGAGAGAGAGAAAGAAGGCTTCATTTTCTTTTATTTTATTTTTACCAGGATAAAAATATTAGCCACATATTAAGAATCATAATAACAGTATAAGCAATCATCATAAAAAGGAGAAACAGCTTAAAATTAGCACACTAAAAGACTATAATGCTCAAGGAAATCACACAGTTTTGGCATACAGCTTTAGTTACTCATATTCAGTGCACAGGGAAAATAGATGAACTACAGGATCAAAACCTGTTGTAGTTAATTAATTGTGGGCATATTTAACATGTTCATTAGAGCAAGGAGTTTATTTGGCAAATTATTGCTTAGTGCATTATTTAAGCCCACGCAATTCAGACATTTGAGAAATCTGATGGCATAAAGTGCTGACATGAGAATGCATTTTATAGAGAACATTTTAGAATTTCTGTAGTTTTTGAATGTTATTTAACTCTTGTTTTATTTTTTTATTTTTTAACTATGAGAAGAACTGAAAGACTCAGATACTGTTTCCAGTTTTCTCAAAAAAAAAAAACAAAAAACAAAACCTAAGAAAAAAGAATAATTATCTGACGTATTTGCAAATGCTGTTGTATGCACATCATGGTTTATTGACAAAATTTAGGCAAACATCTAAGCTATATGATTTTTTTGCTTATGATAACAGAATAGCAACCAAAGAAAAAATAATCCATCAAAAAAACACATCCTAGTAGGTGCTTTTCTCCTTCAATGCGCCTTTCTAAAATTGCTCAGGAAATCATTGCAAAGTTCCTTAAAGAGAGGCCTCAGCCTCCTTAGCCATACTTTCCCTTTTTACTTACAACATACTTCACCTTACGTAAGTACAGAAATTATTTATATTTCAGCTAACTTACATGAACTGAAAAGCCTGTCATTTACCTTTCAAATCTCCTGGATAATTGGTATCCCCAGATGCTTGTTTCTGGTTTTCCTGCAGTGACTCCTGTGGAAGAGGTCAGCAGCTCTCTTGAAGTATGTGCTTTTAAATACTTTTTTTCTGACTCATAGTAATGAGTAAGACTAATTTAAGACAGAGCAGACTATATTTTTCTGCTTTACTTAGACAAACTAGATAACTCCTATTCTTTTCTAAGAAGCTAAAAATATATGTCTGGTTCCATAAAGCCTTGAACATGTGAGTTGCATGTAACCTTCACCATTCAATAATATGTTTTCATGTATATGAACCACTGGGTAAAATTTCACAAAATGAAGAAGCCACATGCTTTTCTATGTGTGGAAAGCTTAGGTATGCATAAAAAAAATCTTCACAGATGCACTGGAGAATGAAAAAGTCCATTGGCTTTCCCTGCAGTAGCTTTACTCAAATCTCTGAGACAGAAGTCTTTATAATTAAGCTTATGGGCTATTATTAGAGCTGCAGCATGAAACTGTGAAAGAGCTTCCAAAATTATTAACAGCATAATTGTAATTGTATGCATTTGAATTTTAAATATGCTTATTGGTCTAAATCATGAGCTTTATTAGGGCAAGACTAGAACATTTAATTGTTGTAAATGGATGTAGTCTTGTCACGTTTGCAAAAAGATCCCTTAACCCAAGCAGACAGCAGCTGTTTCTATGGCTGCTGGACAAAAACTTTTCTATGTCATCAATTCTTATGCCTAAAGGAGCTGATCACTGGTTGGTGATGCTCAAATCTCAGCCCCAAAAATTATTGAAGTAAAACTGTCACCAAAACTGAGAACAATAATAACAGCTTCAGTTCTGAAAACGATCACGGATTCCTCCTTTGGTCTAAAATTCAAACTTCGTATATTAAAAGTCAAGTTCCAAAACAATGGTAGAGTCATTCTGATATTTTTGCCAATAAACTTTTTCTTTATTTGTCTAAAGAATTTCAGTGTCATAAGAAAAAGGTACATTGAGATTCTTGTGTAAGGCAGATACATTAATATATAAAAGTGTGAATATAATGTAAATATTGATACATAAGTGCTGGGATTTTTTTTAGTGATAGTTATGTTGCATCAATTTAGATTAAAGTAAACCAGCATAATTTTTTTTATCATTGATACTTGTACTTGATTGAGATAATATATCAGCATACCAGAGCTTGTCAAACATACAAAAAGTTTCAAAACTAATTTTTAAAAGCTAGGAAAAAAATCCCAAACCATAAATAAAAAGGGAAGTGCAATAAATGTTAGTTGAGGATTTTATTTTTCCTTTGTCTACTATTATGAATAGGCAGGCTTTTATTTTTATTTTTTTTCCTCTGGAAATGCAGATGGTTTTCATATTTATCACTGCTGGAAGAGAAAAGACACTGCAGAAAGAATGAAAAAAATCACAAACCATAAAATAACAGAAACAGAGAATCACAGAATGGGTATGACTGGAAGGGACCCTCAAAGAGTCACCTGGTTCAACCTCTCTACTCAAGCACGGTCATCTTACAGCATGTGACACAAAATTGCATCCAGAAAGTTCTTCAGTATCTCTAGTGTGGGATTTCACAACTTCTCTGGGCAATATGTTCCTGTGTTTGGTCACTGAGTTCTTCCTCTGATTCAAATGGAACTTCTTATTTTTCAGTTTTCACCTGTTGCCTCTTGCTTGGCACCATCAAGCAGAGGCTGTCTGCACTCTTGACTGGCTGCACTTTTTAGATCTTTGTAGACATTGATGCTGTTCAACAAGTTTTCAATCCACTTGCTGTCTACTTATTCTGTTCACACTTCCTGAGTTTGCCTATGAGGACATTGTGAGACCTAGACCCAAAGAAAAACAAAAAAGACAAAGAGAAATGTAGTTTTATAACTAGTAAGCAACAATGTAATTTTCATTCTGAGTTCACTCGGTTTGTATATGCCTTGCTTTAATCTGAAAGGGAACATCTACTGAGAGCAATTCAGTTACTTCTGTAAATTGCTTTAACTCCTACCAAAAGCCTATTCTATTAAATAGTCAGTCTCTTCTTACTGATGAACTAGACCAAATGCAATCATAATTAATTATTTTAAAACCTGAAAATTGATTGCTATCATGGAAAGGTGGACAAGAGGGTAAGAAGGCAGGAAAGAAAGAAGGCAGGAAGGGAGAGATCAGGTGAGGCAGGACACAATGGAAGAACAATCCTTCAGAAAACAAAAATACAAGCAACTAAAGGGCAGTAAAGCTGTTCAGTTACCTACAGTGACTACCTTGTCATTTTGTCTTAGTAAAAGGAAATTTCTATTATGATGTCAGTTCTAATATGTATTTTATGGATGGACATAAAAGCACTAAGTGGCATTCAGCTCTTAGTGTCCTAATGTAAATCTCAGCCTAAACTCCTAATCATCACAGTGTTTTTTATATATTGAAAACAAAACCAAACCAACAAAAAAGGCCACCCTAAAAATGCAGCAATGGCAAACCCATCAACCCTCTCCCAACAAAACAAAACAAAACAAAACAAAACAAAACAAAACAAAACAAAACAAAACAAAACAAAATCCAAAAATTTCACAGTTTGAGCTCAGAAATTCTATATCAGTGTCAAAGGGAAGAGTTAATGTTTCTAAGGAGAGCTTGAATATAACTCAAGATAAAGGACCAGTTAGTTACCAGATGGAGTTAAGATAGTCTATACTCATTCTACCTTACTTTAAGCACTTTAATGAGCTATTGAAGAATTTAGATATCTTCCTTTAGATTCCCCCAAAAGATAAAAATTTTCCCCTGCCCCAGAAACGACTTAGCTGTCATATTCCTGTCTCTATTTCCTGACTGCAGGGAAAGCCTTACTAGATATCCTTAAAAGAAAAATGGACTGTTTAGAAAACTTTGCCTTGTGATCAAGGAATATACAGCATGTCTTGCACCATGATGTTGAGAGGCAGCAGCATTCTTTCTTAGAAGAAAATAGAGCCCCCTGTTACAGAGCCCGGAAGTCAGTTAACAAGTTAATATTTTTTCCCCTAGCTCTCTGTTGTTTACTAATATAGTTGAACTATGCTCTAGATTCAATTTATACTCTGAGGGACACCTCCTGAGACCTAGATAAGATAGTGTTGCAGGAAAATGTTGGTAGTACTCATGGGGCTAAACAAGAAATGAAGGGAGAGTGTATACCGAAAAGACATCAAGGGGACTTTATTCAGAAACAAAGACCACTATCTAGATAAAGAAGAGTCCTAAAAGAATTGTGCAGAGAGGTGGAATATGTGGTGGAGGGAGTAATAAAACATTTATGAAATTATCCTTAAAGTCACCCTTATTATTTCTGATTTTAACTTGAAGTTCTATGAGCAACAACTAAGCACTTTTTACTGTTTAACTTTTCCCCTCTGTTGGCTTTAATTAAGGTTGTCCTTGTGGCAAACTCTTCAGCTTGACAAATTTAAAATACACCTTTTAAACAAGTGAACTTTTCTTGCAAGAGAGCAGATTTTCCTGCTACTATATATTTAATATAATGGTCAAGAATAAAAATATTTATCTCTTAGCAATATGTTTGTATGCAAGTTAATTCAGGAAAACTGAAATGGTGTGGAAAAAATAATTGAGAAGAAATGGAAACAAAAATGTAGGTGTTTACTTGTTACTTATTATGATGTTAATCTCTTAATTGGCTCTGAAAATATCTGAGAACTTATATTACTTCTGACTAATGTGGGGTTAATTCAATGAGAATAAGGATAATACCTTTTTTCTAAGGCAGAACTTGAAAACTACAAGAGAAAACACTAGCTTGCCCATGATACACAATGTCAGTAGTACAATTAATAAGTCAGTTTTCAGAACCAAGAATGTCACACTGATATTAGGCATCCCCTATCACTACATTCAAAATGACACAGTAAGTTACAAACACAAGGCAATTTTACCTATCACATAGCATTTCTTGTTATCTTAAGAACCATAATACATTCTGACAGTCTGTCATCAAGCAATCCAGTTTCAAGATAGCTTTTCTGGCTTAAGCTTTCACAGCAGTGGAGTCCTATACAGGGAACACCCACTGCACTAAAATCACTATTCTTCCTCTTAATATATTCCAGTGGTTACTATTGTGAAAAGTGGCTGCACTTTTTCATTTTATTAAACCATAATTTAACCTGTCTGATTAAATCATAACATACTGTTCGTATGTTGAAAAAACTATTTTAAAAATCTGCTTCATTACTCCTTTTTTTTTTTCATTGTGTTTACATCATAGAAAATCAAGATGCGTGTCAAAAACTTAGCTTTCACATATTCTTCATTGTGCTTAAAAATTAATGCAATTAAGAGCTATCTAGGGTGAGCTTGGCATGCTTTTATTTGTCTGTTTTTCACACTAAGGTTCAAAAGCTTTCAGTTTCTGTCTTCTGCCTGTGTTATGAACTACAGTTTAAGCAATCTGTCTGGATTTAACTGCAGATTAAGAGACCTGCATTTTTCTTCGTACTTGTGGGCTGTCAAAATTCCCAGGGCAGGTAATTACATTCAAGAGAGTAAAGGAAATCTGCACACCTACTCATCTCTCTGTAGGTACAAAGATGGAGTCAGCTAATTACATTAGGCCTTGCATAGGCAAGAAGGGCCATTTCAGGTATTTTATGGTGTCTGGGTCATTTTCAGGGACTTGCAGATATGACAGAGGATCTATAAACCCTATAGAAGGTCCTCTGCACAGCTTGAGAGTTGTATGTGGCACACCCATATCACCTGAATCAAGTCTTCTTTGAGCATGATGACAGTAGAAATTTAGGAAAATTAATATGTAAATAACTGCACCTTCAAACTGCAGCTTTTGCATTCAAGTTATATTTTTTACTATTTTTTAAATTTTAAGTTCTGTTTTCAAGCTGTATTTTATATAACGCATTATGTTAAAGTTAAATAGTCCACAACTTTGTTTCCTCATTTTAGCTCTTGAAGGCTTACCTCTTCTTTCCTAGTAACATCCTTTCCTCCCTCAATTTATTTTCCTAATTCTTAATTTTTTCATAATTTTCCCACAATTTTTCTTGTCTACAAATCTTCATCTTATATCTTGTAATTGCATATAGTCATTTTTGTCTTCTTTTTTTAATTACATAAACATCTGTCTTGAAGAAAAATTCCACTACAGTTGCCCTTGATTTCCTCTTTACTTATTCTCTACTTTTTATTTATTTGTATCTGAACATCCCAATGTAGTCTAGGAACTATATATAGTTACTATATATCTGCACATTTAAATATTAATTAATGTAACAAGATAGAAAAGATAGTAAATTTCATCCTTTAAAGAATTCCTTCTCAGCTCCAGTCAGTCTCTACTTCTTAGTCATGCAGTATGTTTCTGTCTCAAAATAACTGCTTTTGGTTGTTGTTTTTTTTTTTTTTTTTTTCCTGTCCATAAGCTAAAGGAAATTAAATTACATGGCAAACCTTATGGGGTGGATAATAATATACTGAATTAGATTTTCAAGTAGCATATGAAAAGGTTTTGAATCTGTGAATCAGCTATAGGCTTTCATAACAACATTTGTTCTGAGGCAAAGTTACCAAGATGAAATCCAGATTTTGTAAAAGCTTGTTTCTGGATTTAATCTTAGGAACTCAACTGTGATTTTGTTTTTCTTTCTTTTCTTCTTCTTCTTTTTTTTTTTTCCCCCTAGGATTTTAGCCAAAATCCATTTTTGGATTCAAGGTACACAGGTGTGGAGAATGCTGAAAAAAGTGTCCAGACATGAACATCAGTGCAAAAACTATTGGCAAAAATGTGCAGCAAGTGCTGCCTTTCATCAGAAAATACGCCTATTTCCATATAAAAACCTGCAAATCTTATGAGTATTTGTGAGGCTATTCACTATTCATCCAAGCATTTATTTTTTAATATTGATTCAATTTTCAGTCATTAATCTATAGCCAATAAAATCGACCAACACACAGTAAATAAGGGTGTAATTTAGCTCAACCATTTGACAAACAGAAAAAACTGGGAAAAGTACAGTTGCAGTATGAGCTGGCAAAAAAATAATCACAAAAATATGAATTGTATTCATAATAACAAGTACCTTTGATGGCATTGTGGAAAGACAATAGTATCTTATGCCAAATAGAAAAATCTTTCTTTAATATGCGTGTTAATTATTATCAGAATCAAGAAAATTATGGATTTATGTACATTGGGAGTGACATTTACCATCTATATCATCTATATCTTATCATCATTGGGAGTGGTCTGGGAGGCCACCTAGCCCACCTCTGCACTCAGACTAAGCTGCCTTCAGCACTGGGGTCTGTAGCAGCAAAAGGGTACAGATCACACAACAAGAGCTTATAAGAATTTTGTAAAGGAAACCTGAAAACTTCTTTGTAATAACAAATTACTGCCTTTAATTTACTCCCAATGCCTAACCATGACACAAACAGCACACACACCTATAAAGCTCAGATTATAATACAAATTAATGTGATTTTATGTTTTACTGTGGGAATTTTAAAGATGTATAGGAATTAAGTATACATATTTCATTCAGAACTGGAAATTATAAATCCATCTCAACTTATATTGCAAGATTCTGCAGGCTTATTTAAAAGAAAAATAATGGTCATATTCAATATAATTATTTTATGGAAATTATGATGAATTTTTTGATGCCATGCGGATTTCCCCTGTTTACCCACCTTCATAGAAAAAAAAAAACAAATACCACAGGGTTTTTGTTTGTTTGTTTGTTTGTTTGTTTGTTTGCTTTTAAGCATTTAGATAGTAACTTTGAGTAGCACTCTACATTTTCTCCAATTAAAAAAAAAAAAAAAAAAAAAAAAAAAAGAAAGAAGAAATCAGACAAATCCATGGCCTGCTTCCATACACACAGGAAACAATAAATCTATTTAGATGTATTTTTATTTTAGATATATATTATAACCATTCATGTATATTTGTTTGATATCACCTTAGTATCAATAAAGTTCATATTTGGAAACAATAAAATCCTTGGAAAAATAGTGGCAAATTCTACTTCCTTAGACATAAAGAGTCTTGGAAGTCCAGAGTGAAATGAATAGGGCAATTCATACATCTCAGAGGCTTTATTCTAGTTTTCTACTTGCCTCAGGCAAAATAATGTTCATCAGTTTACAGTGTCTTCAAGTGTTTGAGGTTATATTTCTTGACATCATAGAGGATAGAAATACTATATATATATATGTATATATATATGTATATATATATATAAACTTAGGGAGTGTTTTAGGGAGTGTTTCATTTCAGCATAATGGGAAACACACATCTCTATTTACACCAGAATATATGGGCATGCTTCTAGGGGATGTAAATTTAGATATTGCTTAATAATTCCTGCAAAGAGTATAGAGGTATGACAAAAAAAACACTGAGTTATACTCAGCACCCAATTTTCATCATCTTTTTTGTTGCTCAGCTTTTTTTCAACCCATCTATTTCCTTTAATAACTGATTTTTTCTTTGATGCGTTTATTTTTTTTAAGATTGTAAAATAAGAAAAAGGAATCATCAAATTGTGTAGAGAAAGTATTACTGAAAAACTGAAAATGCCTGGCAAAAAGCATTTCATTTTCAAGGACTAAGGTGCAGACACTGTCATTTTGTGAGCATCTTCAACATAATAGCTTGTGACTTGAAGGTAATATGCAATGAGTGTGATGCAGAGGTTGTTATGGTTTCAGGGGCTTCTGTGACTTTTACTGACTGTAAAATCCTACAACCAAATATTTTAGACCTGATCCTGGAGGTATAATTCAGAGAATTACATAGCTTCTCTATATAGTGCAAATACACATATACATGCACCTTCATATTAAAAAAAAAAGCCATTTTCCTCCTGTTAAAAAGAAAAACAAACTAATATTGCTGCCTATATGCTTCCAAAAATTCAGAATAACTGTGGTAACATTAATAAAATAAATAATAAAAAAAAATAGTACCCACATATATACAATCTTGGTAGGAAAGCTACCTAACTGCTCCTACAACATATGTTTTTGCTAAACAAAAGAAAATTCTAAAGTGTTATTTCCAAAGTTAGAGACAGCATACATGATGCTGATATTCAGTTGGAGTTGGGTGCCTAACTGCCCTTCATGTTTTTGAGTGTCCATTTTTTTTTCCCTTATGGATGTTCTGAGTGAAATAAAGTCAGTGAAAAGTTTCTTATCTGGTTCAGGGGTGTTTAGGTCAGGCCTTAATACCTGAATTTTTCCCACTGGTGACAACAATAAAATGTATTGACTTCTGGCTTCAGGACAAGTTCTTAAATTGCCTTCCCTCTCATAACATGCATCATTTCCTTTTTAAACATTCATTTCCCACAAAAGTTCATTTTTGTAGAGTTTACCTGTAAATAAACTGGGCATTTCCTGTGAATTCATCACTAATGTTATCATAGAGTTCTGGATAATTTAGCACTATGGTAGCTCTTCCTCCAATTTACTAGGTAGATTATTACAGTGGACAAAATAAACTTCCCCACCCACCATTTCTCACCATACATGTTTGCCGTACAGTCATAGCATTTTTTTAAATAGCTTTCTTAAATATCTTGCATTACACCCTGCAGGTAAAGTAAGAATGATAAACTAAAACATAAAATGAGCAAAACATACAGTTAAAATCCGTCTATATTTAACACTAGGAAGTAATTTTGTCCTTTAAAACAAATAAAGGGTCCCTTTGAGTCTTCAGTAATGACTGCATGTTCTTGAAATAACCAAAAAAAAAAAAGATTGTGTTTAAAATTATTGCTATTCTGGACCCTGCCCTCTCTCTGACTTACTGTTCTGTATCAAATTACTTGATTATCTTATCATTCAGGGAAGAAAAAGCACAGTTCTGGATGAATAAAAATTATTTTCTTCATATGATGGCATGACAAGGCTTTATTACTCACAGTAATAAAATTGAGTGAGAGACTCAATGAAAATGATACCAAAAATATAATTCTGAATTCTTGCTTAACTGTGTTTTTACAACTATGTTACTTTTTTGGTAAGGGGAAACAATAGAAGGAAGCATTTTGTTTCCCGCTAATAAATCAACATTTATGAACTAAAACTGTACTTTTCAGAGCATCCAAAAGTTTGCAAAAATACTATTTATGATAATCTTAAAATATCTTATCGAGCAAATAAGAACATGAAAGCTATGAGCAGTATTTTCAAAGTAATTACCATTAAAAAGTCAATAGATAATGGGTAATCAGAGGACAAATATTACAGATGTCTCATGTGTGACTTACATGTACTACTCTTTTTATATAACTGTCAGCCTGTTGCAAAGAATTAACATTAATATATCAGCTATCATTGATAGAAGACCTTAACTCTCATGAAATTAAGAAATGAGCAGCCCTTTCATTCCATTCAATTTTATGTTCTTTTTATTGAGTTACTCAAAGAGGTGCTGGAGAAGGATATTACAATAATTACCATGATTTGTTTATGCTGTTATCATTTGGAGAACTAAATAATAGCAATAATCTGCAAAACTTGTACATGTGAGAAGTGCGCTTTCTGCCCAGACCTGTCCTGAGAAGCTGATATTAGTCATATTAAATCTGTGATTTGGACATGAATTCAACTTCTGTCCTCAGCCCAATGACATATGGGATTTTTAACTCCTCCTACTACTTGTTACACATTTTAAATTGCAAGATTACAGAATATATAAGGTCACAAGGGATGTCATGTCCTCATATACTTCAATTATCCTCTCCAAACATAGCACTGATGGCTAAATTACGCCTTGGCTTTACCATCAAAGCATAGCCAAAAGTTTAAAAATGACTATTGCAATATGGTTGCTTAAAAATGGGGTATTCCACTTTGGGGCTCCCTGGTACGAGAAAGACATTGACAAACTGGAGCAAACCACTGGAGATTCATGAGACTGTCTAGTCGCTGGACTGGACATGGCAGTAAGTCCCCTGGTCTATTTGACAAGGTGGTGATCTGTCAAAGGGTGGACACAATGGTTTCAGAAGCCTTTTCCAAATGAATAGATTCTGTGACTCTGTGATTCCATGATTAGAGAGTATCACAAGGACGGGCTGAGTGCAGAGGCTTAGTTTAGTTTAGTTTAGTTTAGTTTAGTTTAGTTTAGTTCAGTTCAGTTCAGTTCAGTTCAGTTTAGAGAACTGATTTCTAAGGGGTCAACATAACAATGTATTTTACTATTGAATGAGTGTTTAGAAGACATAACCCAGTTTTCTTGTGTGGTACAGCAAAAAGATGAGAAAAAATAATGTAAGTAACATCAAAGAAAATTTCCTTTCGCTATTAAGAAAATGACAACAATAAATTAAAAGCAAACAAAGTGGTAAAACATTGGACCAACTTTACACCAGAGATTCTGAAATTCCTTGCTCAGAGATTTTTCAGAGCTCTGCTGAATAATGTCTGGAGAATCTTAGTAAATATAGAAGTTTTCCTTGACTTTACCATGTGGCTTATGGTCACTTCCAAATTAGGTTGTTTAATCATTTCACAATTTAATATGTGTGAAAAGTGATGAGGAGGGAAACGTAACCATATCAAATTCTTCACAGATTCCAGAGACAGAAGGCACAAATTGTGCATCTACTGGGATGATGACAGTGGTGGGATTCAGGAACAATTTTCAGGTAGAAGATGATGATGCACAGATTCTCTGAGTGCTTCTCTGTAACAATTGCCCAGGATGACTGTCATCATTTTTATAGCAAGTTCCAATAGCTTGCTCTGAACAAAATAAAAAGATTTATCAATAATCCAATTGTTTCTTTATGTTTTAGATAATGTCTGCTTTTAGTTGCTCTTTGAATTCCTTTGAGTATCGTCAGAAGATTTGAAGGAGAAAAAGTGACTAAGAAAATAGGAATTACAATAAATAATTTGTAGAATATATATATTTCCATTCATGGAAATTTTGAGAAGTGTTCATTAACTAATAAAATGTATTTTGTTTTTTTTTTTTTTCTTTTCTCTCTTCTACTTTTCTGGCCTTGCCTCCATCGTCTTTCTCTTGCATTTTTCCATGCAGTGGTTCTTCATCAGAGAAAACACTTTTAATATTTTAAGAGCAAATCATAACTCTGTTAGCACTTATCTATGAAGCCATATGGGTTTCCATATGGCATTTCTTTTGATGACTGTGCCATATTCAATATCTTACTCATGTGAATGTCTGTGAAATCAAGTGTTTTATCTTTAATTTCCTGCACTGATGAGTAGATGATAACTCTGGGTGTATTAGCACATTTAGGCTTTATCTGTCTATCATTAGATTGGAGGATGGCACTCTCACACATTTTTTAATTGGGTACTTAAAAGATCTAAGGGAAGATGTAACAGTATGAAATGTCTTTTGTCATGAGTACTATGAAAATCTTCTCCTTAGTATTGATCATTTTATTGCTATAAACAAGTTAAAATTTTTCTTAACAAATTTTAAAAACTATATTGGAAAAAGAGAGATATCATATGAAAAGAACACTAAGGGACATTTTTGATTTCTGAGAGTGTCTACATGACTCAGAGACGTCATAACACAATAAAGGTATTCATTTTGAGTGCTATAAGCAGAAGGAATGAGAATTTTTTGATGAAATAAGCATGACTTCCAACAAGGCGTTAATAGAAAAATGCATTCTGAAATACTTTTGAAGATGTAAACCTCATAATGTCAAGTACTGCAGTTCAACAAAAACTCATTACTTATTTGATACCAGTAGATGCAATTACAATTTCATATCATGACATCTATATACCAAACTAAGGAAACAAAGAAAACCTGTCATTTTATATGGCTAGGTAGAATTAAGCGATATAAAAAAACATGCATATTTAGAAGTGTTATCTTGTATTTTTAATGTCTTGTGTATTAAGTTGGGGTTTTTTCCTAATGAAATAATTTTGGCTCCATTTTAAAAAGCATTCAGGTGTAAGAGGTACACTTTTCTTTTAAAAGTCCATTTAAGTATGATTCTTGCTTTGGAATTATTCTACATGTCTACATTTACTTGCTAGGGAAAAAAAAACAAACCCTATCATATTAGTAGTATTATGGTATCCAAATATAAGATTATTATTTTAAAAATCTTAGTCTATTAGAAAGGAAAAGAAGAAAAATATTTTCTTCATTAGTACTTTCCTGAGATTCTATAATAACTTAACCATATCCAAGGAGAATGAAAGAGTTAAGAGCGACTCATATCCTGCTTTTAGCCTTTTCATTCAGAAGATGTGCAAACTGTGTGGTGCTAGTAGCAGGCAGAAGCTGTTCATCAGCCGTCTTTTCCTCTGAGGAGGAAACAGTTTCTTTGAGGGAGATTAGTACCACAGTTTGATTCAGAGCATAGAAGTTATGACAGATTTTTGACTCAAGCTTGCTTTCAGAGTCTGATTGGAAAAAAAAAGTCCAGTTACAGAAATGCATTAATACTTTGAAAACATATTTTAAATGATTGGTTAAAATTTAATTTATCAGGGGCTATTAGGAAGAAAGGAAGATAATATTTTGTCCAACAAAAAAAAGAAAAAAAATAAATCAAAAAGAAAGAAGAGACAGAAATGAAGTGATATTAAAATAAAAGTTTCAGAGAACTCGGTTTGGAAATATTAGGAAAACCTCAAGCACATGTACACTTTGTAAAGCAAACTTTTCATGCATGAAAATTATTTACTGTTCATGTACATACTTGGTAAATTTTGTTTGTCAGCTTCAGTTTTGTATGCAGTGAATCATTTTACTGCCCTGTACTGCATTGATCTACACAGTAATACTGAATACATATTTATGATGAGAGAAGGTTAATGGCTGTCAAAAACTCTCATCTTGTTTTAATCTTTAATTGCTTCCATAATACGTATAATATACAATTCGTTTTATTGTAGGTGGGTGTTTTTTGTTTTATTTCTGTTTGTTTTTTTTCCTCTTTGTGTTCATACAAAAATGTAGAAAAAAAACCTCAGCAGTATGTTTTCTCAAATAACTATATATGTAAATAAAATCCTATTAGTATATAAACCTTCATAATTTTCTACCAAGAACAACAAGTTTTTGTCAAAATTTAACAGTTGCATAAAAGGTCTACTGCAGTAAAAGACATTAGTGGAAGCTACAGGCTCAGTCTGTTATCGTGAAGCTCTTCCTACTAAATAAAAGTAAAACCACCCATATATATCTCAATCATTTTATAGGTAGAGCTGGAAAGTATTACACAAGGCTTTTGATTTTCCCATTGTCTTTTCTTTATCTGTTTCTGCTCTTCACATGCTCTTGACAATCTCTTTATCAAAAGAGATTCAATAAAGTTCCAGCACAGGTAAATGCTTGCATACTGGTTTGTATAGAAGCTCATACATACTAAAACATGCATACACAAAAAGGGCATGCCCAATGATGTAATGATGAAAGAAGCTGAAAAACCAGTCACTTTTTTACAAAAAAAAAAAAAAAATTAATACCTTCCTCTGCAGTACTAACTTATGCTGGAGATAGTAACTATCGGCATTCTCTACACTGAAGTTATACTACCACAAAATTTAGGAGAGATTATAATATTTTAAAATTCTCAGTAGTAAGTAAAAAGAGATCTAATTCTGATATAATTGTTAGTGAAAGAGAAAGAGAGAAAAATAAAACAACCAAGAAAATAAAAACCCACAAAACCATATTGTTTAATCTATTCAGCTCAGCAAGCTTTTCATGTGATGTCATGTTTAAGTAGAATAATTATATCAAGCTGCAAAATTATTTTAAAATATTTCAAATATAGGTCACTCAAAGCAAAAATTGCATACATTGTAACAGTTGTGTGTATACATTAACTTGAGTAATAATTGCTTTCTATTTCTTTCATAGTGAATAGTGAATTCTATTTAGTCTTTGTGAGAAAGTTCAAAGGATGCTTGTGTTGTGTGCATAAAAAATTCTTTAAAGGACAAATGACACATTGGAGTTCTCTTGGTTTCTTTTTCACACTGACTCTAATATTTTGCAAATACTTAACCAGTGCTAGTGTTCATTTATCCAAGATCTGCAGTCAGTTCTGTTTAAAAAAGGAAAAGATAAAAGGAAAAAACAAACAAATAAACAAACAAGCAAAAAAAAAAAAACCAAAAACAAATAAACCAAACCAGTAAGGTACAGGAATAAGATCAGATCCAAATACTGAATTTTCTTTTGTCTAGTTTTCTAATAAAAAAAATTACCCTGTATCTCTTTGTTAGGAGTAAGGAGGAAAAATGAAGGTGAGTAAAGTGAGAGACAAAGAGGTCGACTGGCACTGTACATTTACAAGCTTTTATTCAACATTTATTGGGAAAAAGGGCTGTCCTTACTGCAGTGCTTTCAGCCTAAAATGCACTCCATCATTTCCCTCTGAAATTTTCGATAAGCCCGGGTGTGTGACAGCCTTCGGCTCTAAATCAGGCTCTGCATTTCTAACATGACCTTCCCCTAGGCACCACAACATCTCTTGCCTTCTTATGCACAAATTGAATAGAGGTGCTTTTGACTTGTCTTCCTTAGCGACCTTACCTATTTTACATGATACAGGACATCAAAGATTTTTCAATTTCTGATTTACCTGTTTCCCAGCTTGGATTGTAATAGTAATGAAGTGTTTATTCTCTAGATCTGAGCAATGACAGGACTAAAACACAATAGAAGAATAAGTATTTAGCATTCTAGACATGGCAACTGAATAAGTAACATACAAACTTCAGAAAATTCTTTTGCTGCATTTATAATCTCACTCAAGGCATGAAATTTATTCTGATAAAATAAAACTAGCATGGTATTCTATCCACAAGCTTCTTGGTTGTTTTGATTATTTATTGAACTTAATTGTCTCTTTTATTATACTGAAATATTTTTAAAATCCATAATTGCTATAGTCCTAGAGAAAGTAATGAGAAAGAAAATATATAGGGTTTACAGGCTTTTTTTACAGGCTTTTTTAGGATCCAAGAACTTTTAAAAATTAGCATTAAAAAAAATAAAACAAGCAATTGATACCCACATTTAGTTGATTATGAGAACACAGTTGAAGCCAAACACCATGGAATGGTGACTGGAATTTTAAACTTTTATTTTTCAATGGGAAGTAATTTTCACAAACACACTATATGTTAGAAACCCTCACTGCATCTATAAATACTCCAAACTTGCAGGATGAATGCAGGTGCAGAAAATAAATGTATTTGAGATTATGACAATACATTACTAGATTCATATGATGAGCTCCACCTCAGTTTGTAGGAAACAGTCTGTGGGAAACACTGGTCCCTACCACTTACATTTGGATTGACTTTCTATATCTCAATTTGATGCTTGAAATAATTTAAAGTTTTATGTAGTAAATCCTAACAAGAAGATTTTCTCACAGAAGCACTGGTATCTCACTGAAATTTCAGTGGCTTTTGTCATTCCAGATTCAGGATAGGAGAGTTAATTAAAAGAGCTACAATAATTCCTCAAAAACATCAACTCATTTTGTTTCAAAATTCATTATATGAGACCTGAAATCACTTAACTAAATACCTAAGCAAAGTCCTGTTTTCATGGTTTTACACAGAAATCAAAATGAATTTTTTTTTTCTTCCTGACTGATCTCAATTACAACCAATAGTGGGAGGGTGAAAAAAGGCTTCTCAGTGACTTAAAGTAGAATCACATTTCTTTTGTAAAATCTTTTACGCACCAGGGTGCAAAATGACAAATCTTCTTTATACTTTGGTGGGTAGATTACTAATAATGAGATTAAAAACTAAAACCAAAAAAATAAAATAAAATAAATAAATGTATTTATTCCACATAATACAAGTTGGAATGTTTTCTTAAGGAGAACAAGTCTGTAAGTTTTTTTTGTCCTTTCTCTCCACCTACCCTTCAGAAAAAGGCATTATCAGCTGACTGATTATTTAACCTTTCTCCTTTGTCAGAAGTGGGAA
Source organism: Cinclus cinclus (assembly GCF_963662255.1). Taxonomy (NCBI): domain Eukaryota; kingdom Metazoa; phylum Chordata; class Aves; order Passeriformes; family Cinclidae; genus Cinclus; species Cinclus cinclus. Next base: position 60,466,852 of record NC_085047.1, read on the forward strand.
AATTAGTGATAAAATTTAGGACAAAAGGAGCAGGAAAATATGTAGATGACTAGTCTAGTGTCTTTGTCACAAGACGCTTCAAAAGGTCTTTGCTCTACCTGAAGGCAAAGCAAGAACATTTGTAAAATTTCACAGATACTGCTTTGTAGAAAAAAAAAAAATTCAAAACAACAGTGAGGCAGCAGTGGAATTAGCAGCGGCAACCAAGGCAAGCCCAGGGTTGAGGGCTGTATCTGGCTGTACAGGGGGTTCCTGAGCAGCTGCAACCCCTGGGGCCCAGGTAACAGAGACAAGAGACTGCCTGGACTACTCCAGCCCTCTGACTATTACCCAATGCTTGCTGTCCAGGTTGACAGAGATGAGGCTGATGAGAAAAGTCCCTGGACAATATAAGGAATGAGTTAGTGGGACAAGAGGGCAGGTGGTGAATTCCCTCATTCCTTTAGTTGCAGGGAAAATGCTGAAAGGAGCAGGAAAGCCCACCTGACAAACATGTAGCTGATGGGTGCCATGTAAGATGGGTGCCATGAATCAAATTTTGGCAATTTTGATCATGAGGCTCACTGTCTAAAAGGGAGAAGAGGTTTGTCCATGAGTCCACAGGGCTGATTGAGAGGGCTTTAAATTTGGTTTGAAGAGAGAAAAGGGGTAAGATCAGGCTCAGCAGAACCTGTGGTGGCATGCCAGATTTGTGGGTGAAATCCACAGCCTAGCTGAAGTGCACTGACATCAATGCATATGGTATGGATAACAAACAGGAGGAAATGGAGACCTCTGCACAGAAGGAAAGTTGTGATGTAGTCACCCTCACATAAACATGGTGGGCTGGGGGAAGAGTGGCTGGAAAGCAGCCCAGCAGAAAAGAGCCTGAGGGTGCTGGTTGACAACCATCTTGTGCCCAGGGGGCAAAGAAGACCAATGGCAACTTGTACTGTGTCAAGAATGTTGTGTCCAGCAGGACCAGAACTGTGATTGTCCCACCGTACTCGGCACTGGTGAGGCTGTGCCTAAATCCTGTGCTCATTTCTGAGTCCCTCTCTGCAAGAAAGACATTGAGAAGCTGTAACATGTTCAGAGAAGGGCAACAAAACTGATGAAAGGTGTAGAGAGTAAGTCCTATGAGGAGCAGCTGAGGAAGATTGAATTATTTAGCCTGGAGAAAAGGATGCTCTGGAGAGATCTTTTTGCTCTATGAAATAGGTTGTAGCCAGGTGGTGGTCACCCTCTCCTCCCCTGCAACCAGTGACAGGATGAGAGGACATAGCCTCAAGCTGTGTTGGGGGCGGTTCAAGTTGGATATCAGGATGAATTTCTTCATGGAAATCTTTGTTAAATACTATAGAACGGACTGCCCATGGAGGTGGTGGAGTCACCATCCCCGGAGTTCATCAAGTAATGTCAGGATGTAGAACTTAGTGCTTTTCCTCTAATTGACAAGTTAGTGATCTAAGTCTGAACTTGATCTCATAGGTCTTTTCCAACATAAATGATTGTGTGTGAATAACAATATTTATTGTCACTCTGCAAATTGCTGCATAAAGCTGTAGAGGTAGTGCAATACAAGGTTTGTTCCTAGTGCCTCCAAATATTGCCTGATCTATTTGGTTTAGGATTTTTTAGTGTATTCCCTCTATTTCTCAGGGCAGATCAGAAAAAAAGGTTTGCAACTGTTATTATCATAATTTCAGATTATGATGTCTTATTCCTTCTGAAATAATTAGATTCCTGTCATTTGAGTCCTGTTCTGTAAACACTAATAATGAATTTATTGAATATTAGACACTTCAGATTAGACATATAGCCACACATGTAATATAATGTGTGGGAAAGACACGTTAATTTTTTTCATACCCTCATTTATGGCAAATGCTATGACCAAATACTAAAATATTGTTGCATATATGATTAGTGTACACTACAAACAATAAACAGTGATTTATATGTGTTTTCCCTATACTGTTTGCTTCTCAAATTCATATATGATAAAGACAAAGCAACAAATTTATTAAAGACAAATGATGTGTTTAAACAAAATAAATTGCATTTTTATTTAAAAATAAATTAAAACAATAAATTTAATTCATACGCAGATGAGCCCAGCACATGACAATAATTTGGTATTTAATTTTCTTGGGCTGGATTGCTTCATATTTTGATCTGATGAGCCATTTCAGCTATCTTTCCTACCCCCATATGCTTGACATTTTGTTCATTAGGATTGGCTTTCCTGATCATCACAATACAAGATAAACTGTTATATTAAGAGGAAATGATGGTGTCGCCTCTCCATAATTGAATCTGGAAGATGTATCTGCTGTTCTTTAGAATGACATATTCAGGGAGCCAAATAATCAACCTCAAGGGAACAATGTTTTGTGCCTGAGAGATTCAGGTCGCCTAATACTTCACCAGTGGTTTTTGCAGAAAATGTGAAGCTTTTGTCAAAAGAAGCTGGCTCACCTGATAAATAACTATGTCATATAGAAATATATGTTTTTGCTAAAAATGCTTTAAAAATAAGGTTTAAGGTACTAATTCAGAGAGAATGGGATATAGTATGGTCTATTCATCACTCTCTGTTGTCTTGCAAAGGCTGTGTTCCAGGACTGAACTTCAAGTGCTCTTTTCTCTTGCTTTATTTTTCCATTTGAAGAGATAAGACCGTAAAAAAATGATACCTGAAATTGGTGCTTAGAAAAGAAATTCTTATGTAAAAAATACAGTGGTATTTATTATTTCTTTTTTTTCTTTTTTTTCCCCCCAAATGTAGATAAAACATACATTTGTTTTAGAATGCATTTTTTTCTATAGGCAAGGATCATGGACAATCAGAAAGGATTATTTCCATCCCAAATTCTCCACCCTTGAAAAAGTATGAAAAAGTATGATGATGCTGCCAATTACAAACTGGCAAGAGACACGTAACACAATCTTCACGAAATTAGAGAGAGTAGTTATAACTTCTCTTAATTTCTATGCCAATGCATACAAAAACTCTAGTAGTTTGTTTTTTTTCAAAATCACATTATTGTTATGCAAGAATATGCAATTTTTAGCTATTTTATTCTTCAATTTTTTCCTATTCTTTGTAGTAAGCTTAAAACTGGAAAAGCCTTAATAATTTTTAATATTTCATGTTTCTTAAAGCATCTTTTCTTCAGAATTTCAGTTTCAATATTACCTGTATAAAAACAGGAAATATGTGTGATTTGATACTGAATCTTTTATGCAAGAGGAAGCATGAAAAAACAAATCTTCATAGTTTGCAAATGGATTAAAGCATGAAGGGATTATTCAGAGCTCATGTTGCATCACTATTTTAAATGGAGGTCTTTGGAAAGAACCTCAACATTTTTCCTCTCTTATCTCTGGAAAACAATCGGGTAGAAATCAGTCATTTGTGACTAACGTTTCAACCTTTATTAGTTGCTCTTTTTGATATTGATATATAATACTGATGCTTTCTTTACTTGAGACTGTTATGGACATACATTTTATTTTTCTCACCCTACTTCCCTTTCTCATGCCGACAAACTGAATAGTGTGCTAAGTACATTGCTCAATCAGAACACTATAAAAATTTATCTGTGAACTATTTGGAGGGTATAGTTTTTTTTTTTTCACATCTAGAATCTGCTAGATTTCATATGCAGTCTCTTGATCTCTCCTTCTTTCTTACTGAAGTACTTTCCACATAGCTTTATTTCCTATTTATCCCATATGTCATAAAGGTATTGTCTTATTATGGTAATTATTCTTTTTTTTTTTTTTTTAATCTTTCTCATCTTCAAATGGATGATCATTCTTCAGAAACTTCCTGAGAAATAAATATGATTGCAGTAAAAAAATCCAAACTTAAATAACTGGTCTTTGAGCTGAAAACAAAGAAATCTAGTGTTGCAAGGGTCTAGTCATAGACCCACAGGTAAAGTCTATTCAAAGGCAAGAGTGAGCATCTGACATCTCCATAAGACAGAACTCCATGGTACACAACTAATTTTGCCAGAAATTTCATGCATCGTAGAGGATTCCCCTTTTCAGGTTATTTCAAAATAATGAGCTGATGATCAAAGGAGTTAAAAAATCCATTATGAGATCACAGCCACAGAATCACAAAAAGGTTGAGGATGGAGGGGAAGTCTGAAGAGTCTTCTGGTTAAACCCCTTTTCTCAATCAGGGCCACCTGCAGCCAGTTTCCCAGGACCATGCTTTCCAATAACTCCAATGATTCACATTCCATAATCTCCATGGAAACCTGTCACTCAAACAGTGAAAAAGTGTTTCCTGATGTTCAGACACAACCTCCTATGTTTCAGCTTTTTCCCATTACACCTGGTTCTGTGTATGGGTACCACTAAAGAGTCTGGCTCTGTCTCCTTTAGATTCTCTCTTAACATATTTACTCCTCACAGTTCCAAATGCCTCAGCCTTTCTTCGCGGGAAAGATGTTTGTGTGCCTTTGTCATTTTTGTGGCCCTTTGTTGGACTATTTGGTACCTGCATAACTCTCATTCTGAGGAGCCCAGAACTGGATAGAGGACTTAAAGATTGTCCTCATTGGTGCTGAGAAAAGGGAAGGATCACCCACACAGAACTCCTGGCAAACACTATAGAATGTACCCAGCATACCACTGAACTTCTTTGAAGCAAGAGCTTCTTGATGGCACAAGCACAATCAGACACCATTCAATCAAAGCTTTTTTTACAAAGCTGCTTTTCACCTGTGTGGTTCCTAGCTTATATATTCATGCTTGGAGATGTTCCTCCCATGTACAGGATTTTGCAGTTCTTTTTGAATTCCGTATTTCTCTTATCTGGGTTCTCTAGCTTGTTGAAGTCCCTCTGGATAGGAGCATGAATCTTTGGTGTATCAAACACCTTTCCAGTTTTGTATCAACAGAAAACTTGCCAGGGTTTCCTCTGCCCTATTGTCTATATCAATTAATGGAGATATTAAACAGGACTGGACCCAGTACTGATCCCTGGCATAAACTGCTAGTCACTGGCCTCCAATTCAAACTAGAATTTGAGCCATTAATTTCCTGCCTCTGGGCCCAGCCATTCAGTTCATTTTAAACTCACCCTGCTGCTCATCTAGCCCAGACTCCAACAGCTTGTCTATGGGAATTTTATGATGTCTTAAGCCTTAATGAAGCACAGAAAGACAATGTTCATCACTCTCCTCTCATGCACCAAGCTATTTATTTCATCATATGGGTTTATCAAGGTAGTCAAACATGATTTACACTTTGGTGAACTCTATTTGATTTTCCTGTACTTATGTGTCTGGAAGTGTTTTCTAGATTTAGGCCTGCATCACCTTTCCAGTTTTATTGCAGGACTATTTTGAAGAAAAAGCCATTGCTGCCATTTTGAATGACTACCAGTTAAAAGCCCCAGAATTTTGTCTCTGACTGCAACAGTGGTGTGTTGATTTAAGAAATCCGTATCCTCTCTATCAGTTTCTATGACCATGGCATGTAGCTAGACAGACACAGGCAGATACATAAGCCTTCACTTATGACTGAATTTACAACAAAAGTGAAAAAAAATCTTTCATGTAACATGAGCATTTCAATGCCACTCTATTGATACCGAATCACTTAGAATGCAGCAGATTTTGAATTTACCAATTTCTTGTACATTGGATGACTTCATGTTCAATACTCCTGACTCAAAATATGCAAAAGTCTTCTTAAATCAAATAATACATTTTGAATATTTGGAAAAGTAAAGAAATAGTATTAAAACATTTTTCATTCCATGCTTTTAGCTAATGAACTTTAAAACATCAAAATGGAAGCATTTATCTTTCCCATAATACCTAAACCTGGAGGCAAGAAATCATCTCAAAGGAGGAATGCTTTGCAGAGCTGTTTTCCTACAAAATTTAAAAGCTCTTTCTAGTAGAATTATTTTAAGACACAATTTGCAAGTACTACTGCATATTTTACACTTTTCATGTATTTCATGCTTAAAGACTTTAGACTGATGAAATATGTTGCTTATACCATGTTTCATCATCTTTTATATCCTCCCAGTCTTTCCATGTAAAAGCAAGACAATATGTGATCTTAAAAGAAAAAAATATTTTTAATGACAATGAAGTGCAAAAAGTGAAAGCCCTTTCCATATTCAAAAATGTATTTTTTTTTCCTAAGTGTATTTTATACATGGAGAAACGAGGAGTTAAGGAAATGTCTTCACCCACTTTTACTAGATCATAAAAGAGCCTGGAATAACGGCGAAATAAATTGCTTTGGTGCATGTATTATAAAGCTACTCCTATGATTGGAAATATGGTCTCTTATAAAGAATAATTTTCTGCTTTGTCATAAAAAGTATGATAGTTCATTAATATCCATTCACATCTTTGCCTTTCTGATGCAGTTAGCATAATGTGTTTGCAGAATTTTTGAATAAGCAGGTTAAAGTGGATACATATGCTAAATAAGCACTTTCTGAAGGGAACTTTATCCCATATTTGCTCTAAGTGTTCCAGGTATATTTTTTTCCAAAAATTTTTAACTATTGTTGGCAACAAGGTATCACAAGATATATGCCAGTACACTGATTAGTGGCACTCATCTTTAAACTTAAATCATTGTGAATGTCACGCAAAGTTGAAAGATGTGATGTACTATGCTTTTTTAATTTCTATGAAATACAAAGTCTCTCTGTGTACACTGTCTCTCTTCACAGATTAAAATCCCGGTTTTCACATCTTTTTAGTCTCACATGACCCAATTTGATGATATTTCTATTTAAATAATGGAATTTTTAACATCCTTTATAGATCTTGTTGAAACTTTAAAAGCAAAAACAAACAAACAAAAATCCCCAACCAAAACCAAAAAAAATCCACCAAAAAAGAACACCAGATATAATAAAATATTTTTCCTAAACTAGTAGATATGAAATAAAGTAATTTTTATGAATTATTATGATATAATAAAAAATAATACATTATGTGTCAAGGAAGTAAAACTAAGAAAACCAAAATGCTACTAGTTGGTTAAATATATGTGCAGAGCTTATTGGAAATAGATTACTTTAACACTAAAACCTGCTGTGTTAGGTTGACATTTTCTGGCTGCCAGATAGCTACCAAGCCACTCTTTCACTATTCTTCCTTTAAGTGAGCATAAAATAAAATTAAAATGCTTGTGAGTCAAGACAAAACAGGCAAATTCCCTACTACTTACATAGGTAAAAGATAGTCAATATAAAGAAAAATTATTGAATTTATCATCAATTAAAGTGCATTTGGATGTTGAAAAAAAAAAACCCCAAACAACGAAATAAAACTAAACAGAAAAAAATAAAACATCTTCTACTCCTTTTATAGGTTTGCTTTCACAATAGAACACTTACTTAAGAGATAGCTCCAGGCAGCAAAAGAATTACTTTAGAAATAAAGCGTTGTGTCTCTGTTTGAGTTATAGATAGATATATATTTGCATTTTAAAAGCATTGTTTCTTTATGCAAAAGATCATAAATATTGTCATTGCAGGAAATGGATTTTAAACTGATATTTCACAGCCAGTGTTCTGGGAAGAGTATAGGAAGGCTACCCAGCTGTGTAGGGATGGCGTGAGGAAGACCAAGGTGCAGCTGGAGCTGAACTTGGAAAAAGACACAAAGACTAACAAGAAGGGCTTCTACAGGTTTTTCATCCAGAAAAGGCAAGTCAGAGAAAGTGTGCCCCCACTGATGAGCAAGGCTGACAAACTGATAAGAACAGACAAGGAAAAAGTTGAGGTACTCAATGATATTTTTGGTCTGTCTTCACTGGAAACCTCTCTTTCCACATCTCTTGAGTGGATGGGCTACAGATATTGGAGGTGCAAAATCTCTAACTACATGAGAGAAAATGAGATTTTTGACCACTGAGGAGCCTGAACATATGTAAGTATATGTAACGAGACAACACACATTCCAGAGTCCTGAGTGACTTGTCTTATGTAGTTGCCAAGCCATTATCCATCATATTTGAAAAGTCATGGAAGCCAGATGAAGTCCCTGGTGACTGCAGAAAAGGAAATATTGCATATATTTTCAGAAATGGGTAGAAAGTGCAAGGACTTGACACTTAGTGTCATGCTCTACTCTACTCTACTCTACTCTACTCTACTCTACTCTACTCTACTCTACTCTACTCTACCCTTGGCCTTGGCCTTGGCCTTGGCCTTGGCCTTGGCCTTGGCCCACCAATCTTACCAGTCCAGTTCACTCTGAAGAGCCTTTCTGCCCTTCAGTAGATCAACCCTCCTGCCCCACTTGGTTTAATATGCAAACTGTCTGAAGGTGCACTTGATCTCCTTGTTCAAGTCACTGATAAAGATATTAAATAGGACCAGCCCCAATATTGAGCCCTGCAGAGCTCCCCTTGTACCTGGTCAGCAGCTGAATTTCATTCCATTCATCACCACGCTCTGGGTCTCGCCATCCAGCTTTCTTTTTTTTTTTTTAATGCAGATAAGAATACTTCGATCAAATCCTGGAACAGCCAGTATCCCCAGGAGAATGCTGTGGGAAATGGTGTCAAAAGCTTTACTGAAGACTAGGTAAACAACATCCACATCCTTTCCTTTATCACCTATGTGTGCGGTCTTTTCATAGAAGGAGATCAGGTCAGTCAAACAAGACCTGCTTTTATCAAACCCATGTTGACTGAGCCTGTGTTATGATACAATTAGGGAGAAATGTCTCTGCTGGAATTAAGGTGTAAATGAGACCATACTCCAAAGTGAATAATATGGATTTTATTTAAAGGTATAAGTGAGGCAGAGATATTAAATGGAAAAGGGGAGCAGAGAGAGAAAGCAGAAAATAGTCACCATCTGTTAATCCACCAGTGTCCAGTTTTAACCTTTATTACACTGAACTTATCAGTGGTGGGGCTCCCCAGATCCTCCTTGAAGCCCTTCTTGCAAAATCAGCCTTTGCAGACAATGACAAAGGGCTGCCAAATAAAAATGTCAGTGATTAGTGTAGTTTTCTGCTGGAGTAATGACAAGTAGTACTTTTTGTAGTAGAAAATGACTCATTCCTCACCTCATCTACTTCCTAAGTACCTACACCAAAGTAGGAACTACCAGGGACAAACTCTATATCCTTGTTAACAATCTGGATTTACAATACACATTGAGATGGGGTGGAAAAGAACATGTAGAATCTTTGTTCATCTACTTGGGGTCTGTGAAGAACAAGTTCCTAACATTACATATTTTGAGAAAGAAATTGCTTTATTTATTTCTGGTGTCATAACCTCTCAAAATCTTTTAACTTGGCTGCATCCTTAGATTTGATTTTCATGAAGTAATGTTTTTAAACTTAATTTTCTATCTTCATTTAAACATTCTTGTAGTGTTTAGATCATTTTAGCTTCTTAAAAGTTCATTTGTGTTTTAATAATCCATATTAGTTCTTGGCATCTCTGTAGCAAGATCATGCTGTGAAATCTTAATTCTTATGCTATTATGAAAAACTTGTTTTGTTCACTTAAAAAATGTCGTTTAGTTTTTTTATGGTTTTTGCTTTAATCACTGAAAGATCTCCAGGCAGATTATATCAAATTTCCTTACTGTTCTCACCAACAAAGGCAAAGAATGACTAAAATGGCACACTGTTTATTTATATTATTTCTTATGGAAAAACATTTAACACCTTCAAAACAGAATTAAGGGGAAAAGCAATGGAGCGAATGATGTTAGAAGAATATGTATACTAAACCTACATTACACAAAGTTGAATAATATAAGCTTGTTATTTGATGCATTTTAAAGTGTTCTGCCAAGCTTTCAGCTGAAGGAATGGTACTGAAACTGTGTACTGACTGCTCAATGCATCAGAGATCAAGAACAATTTGCAACACACAAAGAAATTGAAAAAAATGCAGTGTTTTGCACTCAAGAAAACATTTTATCAATCAAATTTGTAGACTGACTTCTTATCAGAATCATAATTATCATTCTACATGATATTAGATTGTTCAAAATACTATCTTGCAATAAAATATGCAATTAAAAATAAAACTCATTAAAAGACCAGTCAACAAATATTTTGACTGATAGAGAAGTTAGGAAAGGAAATGATATATTAATCTCTTCCAGTTATAAGTGAGTCCCCCAGAAAAATTCTTCTAATAAGTTACATTACTATAAGAAGTGATCTAAATTCACAGGGTCTAAAATCCCAATCTAAAGTAAAAAAAAAAAAAAAAAAGTTAGGTCTGCTAATGTTGAATTCTTCACTAAATAAATATTTTAGAGATCTTGAAAGGTTGAAATTTTACTTCCTAAGTCATGCTTTAGGATGCAAGAAGCAATTTTTCATTAGTTGTATTTTATTGTACCTGCAGTGTAATGTTTTTCCCATAATAGTGAGAGATAAATAAAATATAAAGTTTCAATATTAGCGTTCAGTAAAAAAAAGAAAAATAAAAGGCAGCATCTGAAAAAGCTATTTTCTTGCTGATTAAAAATTTGAAAGGAGTATTTGCCATCTTTATTAGTCAGACTCTATGCATAGAGATTTAATTTAATTTATTATTTGTATCTTGAGGAGACCACACTAGTTTGATCAGGGACTTACAAGTCCTTGCCATAAGAATAGCATAATTAATCATAAGGAAGATAGTACTTATCAAACATATTACAGATTAATAGAATGAATAAAACAACTGAAAATAGGCAAGAAAAAATAAAAAAAAACCTACAAGATTAACAACATATCTTGCCCTGGTAAGAGTAATGAAGTATATTAGAATATGATTACTCAGTTTCACTGATATTGGAACTGGAAATTTGAATTGGGATTAATCTCGATTGGTAGGACCACTAGAAGAGATATTGAAGCTAGTTAGGGATCTAAAAAACTAGCAAACTAACCTCTGCTAATCCAGGTCTTACTCATAATCAACAGAACAAGAGGGGTCATCAGCTTTGAGGGTTGAGTCATACAAGCTCTGATTTTCTTTTTCATGCGTTTTTTTCCTTATAAACCACATAAAGAATCTGTGTGATTAGTTTTCTTTTTAAGGCTTTAACTTTTAAATAGCTACTGATAAAGGCAATGAATCTTATCCTTTCCGTTTGTTGATTAATTATCTTCTAACTGGCTAATTTACTGGTGCTCTCATTGCATTAGATCTATTTTAACAGAGTTTCAAAACCATAGAAGAAATTGATCTCTGGAGGTAAATAGGGTCCATTTTGTAATCCAAATTTTGTCTTGTTTTGTCATCATAGTACCAATATCCTATTTTATTTGTTTCCTATTGTATCTTGTATTTTTAGATTTGAATAATGGTGGGGAGGTTCACTTTAATTGTTGTTTATACTGAGTGCAGGTGTCCAGGTGTTTGTAGTAGGGGGCTGCAGAGCTGGCATTTGTGAGAGATGGCTGGACCTGTCTCATGCTGGACCCAGCCAGTTCCAGGCAGCTCCAGCAAGCCCGCTGCAGGGTACAGCTGAACCCTACAGCCCCAGCCAAGGTGGTGGCACCTCAGAATAAACACATTTGAGAAAGGGGAAAACACTGTAAGGCAATGAGGAGTGGAGGAAAACGTGTGAGAAAGAGCCCTGTGGACACCAAGGTCAGAAAAGAAGGAGGAAAATGTGCTCCAAACACTGGAGCAAGTATTCCTCTGCAGCTTCTGGAGGGAACCAAGGTAGAGCAGTTGTTCCCCTGGAGACCATAGAGTGTCCCATGCTGGAGCAGTTGGACATTTTCTGAAGGACTGCTGACTCCTGACTGTGGGCAGGACCCATATTGGAACAAGCAGAACATAGGAGGAGGAAGGAGCAGCAGACTGCTGCTAACACCAGTCCTCATTCCCCATCCTGCCAGCACTGTCCACAGGGAAGGAGGTGGAGGAGTTGGGAAAGAAATAGTGAAGCTAGGACTGGAAAAGGGGTGGGGGAAAGGTGTTGTTTTACTTTTGTCTTTGTTTCTCAGAGTCCTACAGTTTTAATTGGCAATAAATTTTCACCAAGGTAGTTTTTTGTGATGACACATCATGTGATGATGTGACAATGTGAAAGGCAATCTTCCTCTGTTTAAGTAAACCTATGAGTTTTTAATCTTTTCTTTCTCTGTTCAGTCAAGGACGTGGAGTGACAAAACATCCGGATAGTCATCAGGAATCCAGTCAAGGTTAATCCAACACAATGCTAAAAAGAAGAGACAGAAAATAGGGACTACCAAAACATTTATTTACTTAGTTTACTTTTCTTTCATGCCTTTTGTTTTTCTTGAAGATCTAACCCAAAGAAAGCAAGAGGAATAAATTACATTGAGCAATTTTTATATTAATCTGTTTGCTAACATAGAAAAATAGAAAAGAAATTACCTAGAAATGCATAATGTATTGTGAACTTTCAAAACTTCTGTTAAGGCACTGACTCTAAATTAATTTAGTTGTAACTTTGGACAACCTTTGATTTTTCCAGCAAGTTTTCTCAACGGTTCACTCTTTGACTCTATATTGTTATTTAAGTATGTTTGCAATGTTCTTTGAAATAAGTAATTTTTATAGACCCTACTAGACAGAATGAAACACAATACTGCATAATGTTACATGGGTATGCTTTATTACAGCCCACCCCTCAAAGTACAGAAACATTATTGTATTCTCTGAGAAATACTTCAAGGTAATGTAGAGTACAAACTAGGTTGTAACTTACAGGCTGGCAAGTTTGTAAGTTTGTTTGCTGCAAATACCATACTGTCCAACCATGATATATCCTTAACATAGTTATTTTCCTCCAAATGTCCAAGGATTTTTTAAATATGTTTTTTATTTGTTCTGTGCTATTAAGTAGAATTAAGATAAGAAAAAGCATAAAGAAGGATTTTACCTGGCTACATTCCTAATCTCTGCATTTGTAAAACCAAGTGAATAAGAAAAACTATGTATACCATCAGTGGATATAAAATCTAAATATCATCTGCCTCAGTATTCTTCACAACATTTGGACTAACTAAATATGACACCAAGGATTCAGCATGTGTGCAATTTAATTTAATAAGGGACGTACTGACTTAGATTCAAACTGCTACTCTGAGAAGTCTCAAAAAATACCTCTTCAGAAACATACATGACTAACTTCAGTACCATGTAAGCTCCTTGTTGGCAGTAACAGTGTACAAATTGGGAAAAATACATTTTTAGAAGGACGGTTGTTTTTATTTAGATTCATAAATGGCTCAATTTGATGGGTTGATCAAAGTGTTTTAAAATGTAAAATTTCCCTTAGAAGTAAGTACAATGCAGAGATAAGAAAAATGTAAATTCTGTAATTTAAAGGTCAAACCCATTATATGGCAACAATCTGAATGTCAAATCTACCTTTCCCTCAAGTTTTTTCTGTCCTATTCCTCTTAATTGTGTTTGTCCAGTCTTTCACTTTGGCCTTTTTGTTTATTGCAATATGACTTCTTCATGGTTTGCTATTTTTCCATCTTCTATCACTTTTATTTTGCAGTAGTAAAAAGACAATAAGACTTCTCTTTTTCAGTTTATTTTTCTTCCCCTCATTTTTTCCCTGTTTTTTGCAGGAATGAGAAGTACAGTCTAAACAGAATACAGTCAAGTATTCTTTTGTCTTTCCTGGAGTCATCCAAGGTATTTTTCATTTTTAGTCTCTGTTCTCATTAGTACATATATTAAGTAGCTTATGTCCTCATTTGCTCTTTTACTTGTTTCATATTTTTCATTATTGTTCAGTACACTTTCCCATTGTTTCAGACTTTTTATTTTCCTTCATTTTTATTGATCAAGAAAAGAAAAATTCCAAGTCCTGCAGGTGCCACAGACTAACTTGCACTAGTACAGACTGAGCGTTGATGTCACTGCACTGTGAATCAGACGAGAATCAGCAATGCATCCTTTTGCTGGTAATATACAGAGGCATATTAGAAAAAGGATTATATTCCAAATCAAGCAAATATCTGAACATCAGAAAAGGCCTTTTTCACTGTGAGGGTGACTTAAAACAGCTGTTTGTGGAGTTTCCTTCCTTGGAGTTATTGAAAAGCCATCTGAACCTGGTCCTGGGCACAAGCCCAGGAGCCTAGGTGGCTTTTCTTAAATAGGAAGTTAACCAGAAGTTTTTTCAAGCCTCAAGAGTTTTGTGTTTCTTTGGTCTTAGTCTCAAAATCAGGGCAGTAAGAACTTTTACAACTTTTTATGTGTAAAGCAGTGTTAATTGGGAAAAAAAACCCACCATTATTTGTAGTTGTTAGTATAGATATGAATATATATTTGACTGGTTGAAGCTTGATGAGTTGGGGATAGATTGCTGGTGAGGCTAGAGACTTTGTAGACAGTTTAAAAAGGTTGGAATGTGAACGATGCTGTAATAATCAAGGAACACAGCTGTATTTTTGAAAAAATGCAGTGAACTGCCTAACTGTGATTTCTGTATTTCTCAGGTCAACTTTCAGTCAGTTATTCTTCATTCAGGAAATCATTTCCTCCCAGACAAAGAAAGGGCTGGGTAATGACAAATATGTGTTTCTTTCAATCTCCCATTTCTATCTCAATGGAAATAATGAATGCAGTCCAAGTCAACATGCACACCAAGTTCAAACCTATGTCTGTATTGTGTGGATAGTCAAGAGATGAGAAAACTGTGGGGAAACAAAGTTCAAAACAATATCAAAGATTTGGTTGAATTTACATTGGAACTCATATGTATACCGTGGTATACAACATGGAGCTGGGCTTCTCAGTTGTCTTGCTGAAGACACTGGTTAAAACTGCAAGTGCACTTTCTTTTGGTAAACAGTCTCTGAGAGCCATTGGGAAGGAGCCTTTGGAAAGGAACCATATTGTACTCTGCCTGGATGATGAGAGAACCAAAACTGTAAGACACAGGAAAAAATAACACACTTTTCCCACAGTATGGACACAAATCATGACCAAAAAGAAAAAACAACCAAATAATATAAATGTTTTTATTATAACTTGACACATTTCTTAAATGAAATTCTATTCATTCTAGCAATCACAATATCAAATATTGCTGAAGGATCCACAAACATAAAACCTGATGAGTGCCCCCTGTTTACTGACAGTACGACTCATCTCTCAATATCATTAACATTTTTTCTCAGAACTCTGATCATGCTAAGTCCTAAGTATTAGCTTCAGTAGTAGAATTATGTTAACTCAGAACTTACAGTTAAGCACTTTTTCATTTGTGTTACTTAGCTTTCTCAGGATCTTCAGTGATGGCTGAATTGTGTCATGTTAAAACCATGAAGAGAATGGAATGAGACTTTTAGAATTTTGGAAAGTGGTGCAACTTCTCTATATATGTCTTATCTCACCGAAAATAGTATATATTGAGATTTTTTTAAAATGGAGTTTTTCCTTATGTCCTTTTTTTAAAGAATGATAACTTATATTTATCACATGGTTACTGCTAATTTAGTATACCTCTAAAGCAGGGTCAGATCTCAATGCTTATATATTTATTTAAGGATTTTTTTATCTCTCTACTTGCCTTTGTAAAATGGAGGATGCCAGCTGAATCATAAAGTAAAACAATTATGTTTCTACCCTATCCACTCCTTCATCATATAAGCTCTTTTCCAGTCCTCTGTGTTCTCAGGAAGGATGAGAAAGATGAGTAAAGTAGTTCCAACAAACAGCTAAATCTACTACTCAATAAGAAGTTAAAAAAAACCCTTATGTTAAAATTGTCATGTGTTCAAACATGGTGCACAAACATCTCTTTAAACTATGAATATTTTTGTTTTGTTTTTAGTTGTTGCTTTTTTATTCCAATTTATTATAGTTGGCCAGAGCCACACCATCCTGAAAATTGCCCTTGACTACTATTATTTTCTTGGCAAGACAGGTGTTCTTGTATAGTGTGCAGCAGAGCAAGAGATGCAATTCCAAGGCGAATTTCAAGTGACTAATTCCATGATACAGAAAGCAAAGGAAGAATTGCATCAAATGAAATGGTGACAAAATGAAGTTTTTCTTTGCAAGTGAGAGTGGAAATATAATAGACTACAGAGCAGCCAAAGGTACATACTGAATTCACAAAGGAATGTATTACTTTATGAGCAAATTATAGGCACTTTAATTCTCAGCAGGTAATGGTGTTAATTGATATGAATTAAAAAGAAATTATAGTAGGTGCCATGGAAATTATTTTTGTTTTACATCTCTGTTCCTGTGCTTGTCATGTATTCTGTAAACTGCAAAGATCTCCTTTCATGTAGCCGTTCAGATTGTACAAAGGGATCAGAGTCCTGCTTTACAAATGATTGTCAAATATTTGTCAAGAATCTACTGGTGAGTATTTTCTGGAATTAGGCAACACATCTAGAACTTAAGCCCTGATGATATTCTGCATTTTTTTCAAGCCAGTCTGTTTTTAATAAAGATTTGAAATTGAATATTTTTTAAAACATTTTCTCCTTAATGTTTCCAGAACTCCTCAGTGGCACAATTCCTCATCTCTTTCTGTCAGTACATCACACAGCCCTTCTTAGCTGTTCATTGTCAGTTGCCAACTGCCCCTTGGGTTTTCACTCCCTCCTACTAGAAAAAAAACCCAAATAAAACCTTTGTGTCACATGGTAAACTAAGGAGAGCATGAAAGGGAGGGAGGATACATTTCAAAAGGTCATGAAAAGATATGCAAGATGCATGTATGAAACCATGCATTCAGAAGAACAAAGTTCTGTTACAATTATGCTTTTGTGGTCTCATGCCCTTTAGACATCTAAAACAGACTAAAACAGCTCTATTATTATATAAAAAATGGATAGTACTTCTAATACTCTTTTCATGGAGGAAAATAAGAGTTTGAAAGTAAAATGCAAAGGCACAAGGTCACCTGTAGAAATTTTGCTTCCTCATATGTCATCTTGCAGCCTAGTTTTTTGGGACAAGTTCTGCAAGCCATATTGACAAAAATCTGTTTCTGAATGTCCTGGCCAGGAGCTGTTGTCATAAGCATTTCCAAATTACTGTATCTACAAAGCACTGAATTAATTGGGCATAATATATTTTTGGCATGTGACTTCATAAAATGTAACATAATGTCATGAAACCTACCAGCCTGAACTTCACTGTTTGCAGAGGTGACAGTCTCGTGGGAATATTTTCAGCTCTGAATGCATGCAATTTGCCTTGAAAGTAAACTGCTGGCTCTTACTAATTCAACTTGTTCTCTCTCCCCTCTTTTTCAGTAGCTAAGCCTGATAAGCTGGATTTTTTTTTTAATATTATTTTTTTCTTCATTTAAATCACACTTTCCTCACAACTTAATAAGAAAGAAGCAATTAAGAATGTCCCATTGAAACTCTCAACACCCACGTAAAAGATCTGGGAAAGAATCTGAAATAGCTGCAGTACAATAACAGCTTGATTTCAAATATTAAGAGAATACATGGATGTATACCTCTGTATATATGTTTAAATATTATATATAGATCATTTATGTTAATGCAAATGTTTTTTTCCTCTTTTTTGGACTTGCTGAAGTACTAATGGCATAACATTTATTATGAAATAAATGACTGCATACAATGATTAAAGAAAGAAACTAGTTTGTTTCAGAGCAGAGTTTATAGTGCTAAGAATTGCCCTTTCAAGATGGTGATCTCAAGAACATCAACCCTGTAATTTGAAAACCAATATTGCAAATGATGAGCCACTTCAGGCAGTGACTGTATTACCACTGTACAGATTCAAAGGTTTATTTAACTGAAGTACTACGTTTCACACTAGTTCTTCTGCAAAACTTTATATTCAAAACATAATTCTTGAGAAAGATATGTATATAGATGTTCAACTCAAGGAAATGACTGCTTTCTCCAAATGATTACCTAAATTAAGAACAAACTTTAATAAATTATTTTTTATTTTAATTATGATTTAATCTGACTTTTAGTCATTGCATAAAATTATATCAGAAAATTTATTTTAAGAAACACACTCATTTTGAATACTTCCTGGAAAAGAAATTATCAAAGCAAAATGTTTTATCATCCCAATTTGAAATGTCACATATTGTATTTTGAGGAAGCAAAAATGTGTCACTTAATGGTATTGTTTAACATTATTTTACATAGTAGTAAAAGTCCAATATTCTCTACATAGTATTTTTACCATATTCTAATATTTAAGGAAAAACATGTAAATCATTCATGTTTTAAGACTAGATAAATGTTGAATGATTGATATTTTTCTAACAAATAGTTATTTTATTTTCCTACTGACAAAATTATATACTTGCCTTCTTCTAAACCATAGTGATGCCAACACTTGAAAAGCATTTTTGTTCATAGTTTGAATCATGCGAGACAATGAGGTTCATAAAGTCACTATTTTTTGGTTTTCTTGGGAGGGTTTGTTGTTTGTATTTGTGGTTTTTTTTTGTGGTGGTGGGGTTTTTTTTGTTTGTTTTTTTTTTTACTATTGCTGTTACAATTGTAAGAAGTGAAGAGTAAGCACACATGACAAAATGATGTCTTTTACAAGAATAGAATAAGGGAAGAAGAGACACCAGCTCAACAGTTTTACACAAGTAAACAATTTGATATCACTTTATAGAATGTTATAGTCTAGGTTAGTAATACTCTTATCAGGTCCACTTCCTATTTATTGCCAAGGTTTTCATGTGTCTCTTAACAATTTTTTTTGTCACACATTTTAATAAACTCTCTCAGAGGGTATGTACAGACATTTCAGTGAACAACAGATGGAAAACAAAAGCTAATGAGAGAGTAATAAAGGCTCATGGCAAAGGTAAGTGTTGATGCCTTGATCCCATGTGGCACACTACCCATTTCCCTCAATGGGATATAGGTAGTTTGCCTGAAATTTATTGGAGAACAAGAAGCCTAAAGAAGCCCATATCTAAGAAGTACTGTAAAGAAAATAATATAAAATGTAAAGTAATTATAGACTGCAGGATCATCAAGGACAAAAAAGAAGAACAGCTGTCATAAACAAAGCACTTGATGATTTTAGCTGTGTGAAAGCAGAAAAACTATCTTAAATTTATTACAAATGTAGAATGTAGTGAAGTGTAGACTCATGTAAAATGTGTAAATCCAGAATGAGAATCAGGTCATACATTTTTCACAGTATCCAAGCTTTTTGTGAGGTGAATTACTGTTCTTTACAGTTACTGGAACTGAAGTGGGAATTAATGCTTGTTTCTATACATGCAGCATCCAAAAGTTACAATATATCCCACTGGATGACAGTGTTGCTGGATTGGAAATTTTAACGTAGTTTGAAAATGTAAAAATCTACTTTCTAAAGAACATCAAGACAAGGCACTCTTTGTCATGTTTGTAATGTAAAAGAAACTCTACAAGGAGGTTCCTACAGGGAGACTCTGCCATCTTGTTTTTGTCATGATAGCCACAAGGAACTAAGTTGAGGTTGTGGAAATGTTTTTGTGGGTAAAACACTTTTTTGTATAGTTATTTTTTACAAATATTGCTGTAGTTTCTGTGCATTTCTTACCCCATTGCTTTTAACTTTCTGTAAATTGTTATCTTAACCCATGGTCTCTGCTTTTGACCCTCTCTTATCAGAAAGGTGGCCATGGCCTCTTTGGAGTTTAATTTTCAGCTGTCATTAAAACCACAACAATGTGCAACTGCTAAAGGACTCAGGCATTTAGAAAGAAAAGAAAACGATAAAAAGTCGAGTGTCTGTTCCATTTAAATTAAAAACTTTTGTTGCAGTTACAAAAAGACCAGGGAGAGAGAAGAAATAGAATGACACATTTGATGAAAAGGTATATTGCAGTCAGGATGAACCATCCAGCCTTAGACTTACTCTAATAATTATACTGATTCACTGAATGCATATGATGCCCATTATATATTATTTAAAAACAAGGTTAGATTCTATCTTATATAGAATATTATATATAAGTTTAAAACCCTTTCCAAAGGCTATTTTTTCAGGTAATACCTGTAGGCACATTGTCATTATTACTAAGAAGGCATTGAAATATGAGACATTTTCATTTTTACGAGTAGGTACAGAAAGGAAGGATCTTTTCCAGTATGTGTTGCAGGCAAAAAGCCAGTTAAGCCCTAAGGAGGCTGAAGAGGAGGAAGGAGTGGATTATAAAATGGACCAAATTGCTCGCTGTTAGTGTGAGTAGACAGGGAAGAAGTAAATTTCTTGTAGTTGGGAAAAAGAGAAAAGCTCAGGTTTTCAGACGCTAATTCTTGACAATTAAAAGGGCAATCCAGATAATGTATGAGGAAATAGGGTATGAAAATTAAATCAAAGCTGAGGAAAGAGATTTATGAGTCATCATGGTAGATGACATATAACTTAATATGGTGATAAGGCAGAGAGAACTAAAAATGAAACTCTGAAGGACAAAATCTTCATAAAAGAGAGACAAGTGGAAAATGGTAGCCAAAGGATATTTTGAAGGATAAGCTGGAAAGGGTGTAGGGAAATCCACAAGAAAATAGGGAAACAGAAGCTAGCCAATGTTTTCAGAGGTTTGCTAAGATTCTTTTTTTGGCTAGCATATTTGAGTGAAATCTGGTTTTAACAGCCTGGAATTCACAGGTTTACCAAGCTAGTGAGTATAATATTGACATAAATCTGGACAAGAAAACTATTGTCAGGGGAGGCTGAGTTGGCAAAATGAGAATGGACTGCTATTTCTCTCTAAAGATAATAAGTAAGTAAAATCTTGTTTTGCTTTTTTTGTTTGTTTGTTTTTACATACATAGCTATCAACTCATTTATATTTCCTTTTTCTGCTGCTATGTGCTGACTACTGCTACATAGATTCACTTTTGTTATGTGCTCTGCCAGATATTAAGTGCTTGCTCCTATTTTATACACTTGTTGTAGTTTAAAAATAAATTGATAGCGTGGAGATTAACTAGACTTGGCTGCTGAAGCACATTCAGTCACAGATGTATTTGATGTGTACATGACCTCTCTGCTTCACATCACTCATGGGGAAGATACAGCTGGCTGAAATTCCCACGGTGCCTGGCAATTGGATGTTGCTGTCACCATGGCAATCACTTTATCATTAACTGGCTAGTTGCAAGGAGCCATTTAAGCATAAACAGAGTTTAACTGGGCCCAGCCCTCTGCCAAAATACGGCTGTGGCCTGTCTCACACTGCATGGCATATCTGCCAAGGCCAGGGCTCTGTTCTGGTATGGTATCGATCATTTGTCTTCATGTCTCTCTCCTAGTCAGCATTTTTTATCTTGCCCATTTACAATACCCATTGTCCACAGCTGCTGTTTTATTCCTGAATAAGAAAAATAGAGCCTGACCTGAGGTATTAGTGCAACATAAAAACAAATCAGTAACAGCGTAGTGACTGTAGGATCCAGAGGAGGGCTACAAAGATGATCAGAGGGCTGGAGCACCTCTCCTGTGGAGTTAGGCTGGGAGAGTTGGGGTTGTTCACCCTAAAGAGGAGAAAGCTCCAGGGAGACATGGCCTTTCAGTACTTGAAGAGGGCCTACAGGAAAGATGGGGACCAATTTTAGCAGGGAATGTTGTGACAGGAGAAGGGGGTAATGGTTGTAAATTTAGAGAATATTGATTTATATTAAATATGAGGAAGACTGTTTTTTTTACAATGAGACTGATAGAACACTGATATGTTTCCCAAAGTGATAGTGGATGTGCCAAGCCTTGAAACTTTCCAGATCAGGTAGGATGTGGCATTGAGCTACCTGATCTAGTTAGAGATGTCCCTGCTTATTGCAGGAGAGAGGGTTACTTGGTCACCTTTAAAGGTTCTTTATAACCCAAAATAGTCTATGATCTTCAAGGAGAGTTCTCTTCAATGCTGGAGCTCATGGAGGCATCTAATTTTAGAGTAATTCAGTATATTCTGTTCTGTCATTGCTCTTTATCCTTATTCCATTGTATTGCCCAAAACATTAGCTCAAACATCTTAGAAAAATGGCACAGGAGGAAGTAGTTTTTCTTCCCTGTAAATGAAAGGATATTAGATTTCCCCCATTAAATTTTATTAAACTTTAACCAAGGATACTGGTTTACCTTTAATCACTGATCAAATTTTAAACAGCATCAATCAAAACTTGTATTTAAAGAATATTTCTTATGGCTTTGGAAATTTTTTTTTTTAATTTGACAAGAAATAGATGAGCATGCACCTTCAAGTGCTGACAGAGCTTTAGCAAGCAAGGAAGAAAATAGTGAAGGTACATTTTTTGATAAAAATAGTTTGGTCTTTCAATATGACTGGGATCAATTCTCATAAAGGCCAAAATGACTTTTCAATTCCTGGAAGAGCCTTGAGGGGCTCAGATTTACATCCTGCTAGTAAGGAGATACTAAAAACTGAGTTGTCCATGTTTATTGTTTGTCCTCCAATTCACTTACAAAGAGATCTGAAAAAAAAGTGAAATTTAGAATCCCATAAAGCATAAAAGGTAGGCTGCCTTTAAGTATTCAAGTTAGATGTGTATAAGCCCAAGTTTCTTGTATAATTAAAATAGTAGAGAAACTTCAATACTTGGTGATGTAGTATATCCATTTGTAGTTCCTCTTTTCTATCAACTGTACAGAAACTTAGAAATTTTGATTCCTCACTTAGATATAATGGGATGAAACTGAACTGTAAGGGTCTGATTTTTGAATGTGATAGGTTAATTTTCTTTATTTTTAAACTCAATTTAGATTTTAAAGTAAAGCTTAGAGTGGTAGTAATGGTCTTGCATATGCCTATGTCTATATATTCTGTAATGCAAAAAGATATAATTTTCCTGTTAAACGTTTGCAATGGGACTCATATTTCTGTCTTCTCTCCTTACAGTTTTTAAGCTCTGATTTTAAGAATTCTTAGCAGTCACTTTGTTTTAATTATTGCTTTAATTATATTTTTACATAAATCAGCATGAGAACTTAGGCTAGCAATCAATCACAAACTCACCATCTACAGTCACACTTAAATGTAAAGCTCTATAAGAAAACCATTATTAAGAGAGCTTATGAAGAAAAAAAATAAAAAAAAAACTTCTAAAATTTCAGCTGAGGAGACTTGTAAAGATCTTGCTGAGTGATAGGTCAAAAAGCCCAAGACATTGACAACTGCTGGAGTTTGGAAATTCACTAATCTTGGTGGGCAGAAACTTCTCTGCACTCACCTCTTTTGACAGTGTTCTTTTGTGTCATTTGGGCATATTCAGCAAGATGATACAAGGGCCAAACTTTTCCTGGGCTTATCTGGATGCAGTGGAGGTATGGGGACTTGTTAGTTCTTGATAGGCTACTTGCAGACAGAATCATCTAAAGCAAAACGAGGGTGAGAAGGGTGACAAGGGAGTCATACTGCCCCAGGTAAATTCTGCTTGGAATACTTCACTGGTAATCCACTGCAAATACCTGATATCCAGCTGAATCCAGGTGAGAATCCATGTAAAGAATCACTAGTCTAATGGCCAGTAACACGTGTTCAAATGCTGACAAAACTTGCCCATTTTAAGTTTTTAGAGATAAAGAAAGAAGAGTAATCTAACCTATGGGCACATCTGACTTTTTACTGTAGCCAGGGTAAAAATGAGCATGTATATTCATGCAAGCATAATTGATATAGAACTTTGTAGGAAGACTGATCCAAGGTTAAGATAGAGACATCATGTATTCATGTCTCTCCTTTGAATTCAGGGGAGATAGTGAGATTAACTGTGTAATGTGCTAAAGAATTGAGGCTTAATACAGTTATATAATTTAATAACTCATAATCATTGACCTGAATGTGCTTTCAGTGAGCCCATATTTTCATGTTGCTACTGATTTTGTCCAAGTTCTCACAGGTGCCTATGTGGCTGCAAAACTTCTGCGTGTACTGGCTGACAACCTGTAAGAGACTGAGTTGGCTTCCAACTGTGTCAGCACTTAAAAGGTTTATTAAATCCCAACGTAAAAAAAAAAAAAAAAAAGAAAAGAAAAAGAAAAAAAAGAGAAAAAATAACTTTCTTAAATAAGGAGGTAGTCAGATATTGTTGAAGTGACATTTGGAGGTAGATTTTGCAGCTACAGAGCTGGCAGTGTGTCCTTTATTTTGTGATATGCATAATCACCAGCACAGGACCTGGAAGGTGTATGTGTCCTTCTCACAGTATTTTAAAGCTGTATTATAAGTCCAACTGTATTCAACAATTACAGTGTTAATTGAGCTCAAAGTGAAAAAGCTCATCTACTGTTTCATTAAAGAATTAACTTTTCCAATCAAACATCAGCTTTATTTAGTTCATTTATATAGACATCATCCTAAAGCAAATAGAAGAACAATTTTATCACCATTAGAGGTTTCTGAAGCATGATCGCAATGAGCTTATACAATGTCAGAGTTACTGAAATAAAACTATCATAATGAAATTAATGTGACAGACTTAAGGAAAAAAGTCAGCACTATTTGTATAATGAGGTACTCAGTAGTCAAGTTACAAGTGTAGTCACTATAATGTTAATCTTACAATAGTCATTGTCTAGGAAAGCCAAGTGCATATATATATATATATATATAAACTGAACTTTGTTACAGAGTACATGCCTTGTATGCGTTTGTGAAAAACACTCAGATCTGAGCTATTCTGCTTTTATGATGCTGATAATTAAAGAGTAAATAGGGATAAACATTTTTGACTTATAATTTCCATAAAATCTTCACCTTTCCCAATTAAAGAGGAAATTACAGTGGTGCTAACTGTGTATCTCTGAGTAATAAGCCACAAAATGCAAACTTTGGCTCACAGCTGCTGCTTTAAGGTTATGTAAGAACTTGCAAGGGTTTAAGCTATACCAAATAAAGGGTTTACTCAGTGAAAGGTGTTTTATCTTATTTATTTATCTTTGGCACATATGAGAGAATGAAATTCATGAGACAGAATCCAGGTGGGAATATGATACCGAGCAGTTACAGTAGAAATGCTCTATTCTGCAATCCTTGGCTATTTACCTTTATATTGTCCCATCACAATAATATCTGAATTCCACAGAACACTTAGCTGTATAATGCCCTTTTGAAGTGTTCAATAGTCTCATTTTCAAATTGATGGAAACAAGAGATGGAAAAATAACTTTTTTTGTCTTAAATTGCTTAGGCAAAATATGATAGTTGGTTATATTGAATTTTTAGCTCCTATGACTTAATTTTGTGACTTAACTGGAAGTTTGTCCTTCCTTGTACCGCTATTTATAATGAAATATAAAACAAAGCAGAAATAAGATAATTGAAAGTGAGGCTGTTTTTTCAGTCTGTAGAGAGGTTAAATAAAGTATTCTTGCAGCAGGTTCAACAGCTCTAACTTTGGATCTGCTATAGATCTGTGAAAAGTGGCTCTCAACTTCATTAATGTGGGCCACAGCCAAAACCATTCTTTAGTTGCTCAATGTCTAACCTAGAAATAGAAATTACAATTGAATCAGAAGAGATGGAGTTTGGAGAAATCTCCCATCTCCCCTAGTTTTTTGTTTTCTTTTATTTTCTTTTTCTCTTCTGAAAAACTTCAAAAATACTTTCTTATTCTGAAAAAGATCTTATTTTTTGCTAACATATTCATATTTGTTTCAGATTCCCTCTCTGCTTCCATTTTTCATCCAGATGTTCTGTATTTTAATACAAAGAAATCTTCAGCTTTTCTGACACCATTTTTGAAGTTTCAATAAAATCTGAATGTTTGAAAAGGTCTAATATTTTCCCGGGGTGGCATTTTTTCCTGTTCCAGATCATGACATTAAAATTCACCTTTGTTTGGACAACTTCTTGTGGTTTAACCTCATCCAACAGCTAAGAATACTGGCACTTGGTCAATTTCCCTGAGTAGAATAGGGCAGAGAATCAGAAAAGTGAAAAAATCATGGGCAGAAGTAAAAATAATTTTTCTTTCCCTTCACTGGATCCTCTCCAGGAGCTCCATGTCCCTCTAGTTCTGAGGAGCCCAGAACTGGACACAGCACTCCAGATGTAGCTTTACATGTGCAGGCGAGGGAGATGGGATCACCTGCCTTGAGCCACTGGCAGCACTCTTCCTAAAGCACACGGAAGACCTCTGTCCTTCTTGGCCCCCAGGACACAATGCTGGCTCATAAACAGGTTGCTGTCCACCAGGACCATCAGACCTCCATCACAGAGCTATTTCACAGTGGGCTGGTTCCCAGTCTGTAGTGACAAACAGAGCACTAATACAGAATGAAACACTAAACCAGAACAAAATAATAAAAGCAGGATTATTTTCATCCCAGACATCTAAAATTTAGGTATCTAAATCTGAACTATTGCCCTAGATAGACTTCATATATCTGAGTGTACAGATATATGTACAGTGTACTTTATATTCTGAATGTAAAGTAAGCACATCAGCCTCATCAGCAGAGCTCATAACCACCTACTTTTGATTTCAGTGGTCGTGCCTTGGGAATACCTACTTTGCTTTAGTGAAAACAGATGATTTTTTTAGAAAATAAACTCAGTATCTGGAGTCATACATTTAGGTGACTAAGACAAAGGTTTGTCTTGGTGGCATGCCAGCCTAAATGTGAAGTTCACTCTGGTAATGGGTTAATGTCTTAGGATGAGTAGTTTTGTGTATATTAGTAATTCCTGCAGTGAACCTATTTTCCTTTCTATATATTTCCTCAATAAACCAAAACTAAATCCAAACAAACAGACAAACAAAAAAACAAAAACTAAACTGGAAACAAAATCACAGACGTCTAATAAGTAATTAACACTGACAAACATGTGAGAAATTCTGTGTGTGCAATCTCATATAATGAAAAATCCACCAGTGCTGTCAAAGTTCAGTTACTAAGTCCCACATCCACTTAACAAGGTTTAGAAATTTGGCTGATGCTCCTTAAATCTTAATGTTTGTACATCATTTTTCTCTTGTAATTTTCTATATATGATTGAAGCTCTTCGTTTTGCAGTCCTGTTACCACAAAGTCAAAAGAGAGATGAAAAAATCTTCAGATTTTTTTTTTAGCTTCAGATCAGATAAACTCCTAAGTAATCTTCTAAATGAGCCATTTTCTCTTTCTACTGACTACAGAAAAAGAGTCAAGGAAATTGCAGTCTCAGCTTATAGTGAGTTACATAAAGTCAGTCCTTTATCATAGGTGTATAGAAGTTAGATTTTAGATCTGAGATAATCAGTCCAGAGTCTTTCTCTAGCCACTGTAATGTCATGTGTCCCTTCTTTAATGGAATTAATCTCATACTGAAAAAGGAAATCTAAAATGGTTGTTACAAATCAGTCTCTTAACATGCCTTTTTCTTCTTGCTGGGTATGAGGGAAGCCTATGTTGACTAGCCTAAAATGCTGTTTATATAGAAAATGGCATGAAATTAATTGACCTTCTATTATGTGACTAAAAGCATATAAGATAAATTGCCATGTTGCACCTGTCTGGAATGGAGTTAACTTCTCCCTCTTCACCATATTGTTCCGTGCTTTGCGATTATACCCAGAAAAGTGCTGATAACATTCCAGTGTTTTGGCTACTGCTGAGCAGAGCTGGCACAGCATCAAGGCTCTCTCCAGCCTGGGACTGTTAGACTGAGAGTGAGAAAAAGGCTGGGGAGGGTGCACAGTCAGGACATCCAACCCAAGCTGACCAAAGAGATGCTGGGTGACATAATTCTCAGCAACAAAGTCAAGGAAAACAGTGGAGCAGGGAGGCATTTGTTACTAAGACATTTGTCATCTGAACTAACTTCTGTGTGAACTGAGGTCCTGGTCCCAGGAAGTGGCTGAATGTGCCTGCTGGAGGGAAGTAGAGAATTTTTGTTTTCCTTTGCTTCCATGACAAGGTTTTGCTTTTCTTTCTTAAACTGCCTTTATCTCAACCTGAGTTTTCCTTCTTATTTTGGAGAAATATTATTTTGGAGAAAATTTCCTCCAAGGATGAAGAGTGATGGAGAAGCTTGGTAGGAAGTGGGCACTGGTACTAGTGGGCAACCAAGGTCAACAGCCCACAGTTGCCACCAAAAATATTTTTCCAGCTCCCTTTAAAATGAATTTAAATCTCTTCACTGCCTTAAGTAATTGTCAAGACTGGGATCAAAGTGTTTAAATATTATTAATTGTGATGTTTGTTCACTGCAGATTGCTGGGGCAGCTGCACCTGCTTTTAATGTGCAGAAGCACGTAGTGCTTGTGCTTTGCCTAACAGCTAACACACTTGTAGCAGTTAGGTTGACCATGTACTGCAATAGAAGAATTGTTATAATGTGTTGTCATTATTGTCTGATAGCCACTGTAAACCACATAAAAATAAAAGTCACAGATTACTGAAACATTTATCATCAGTATTGCTGGATAAAGGGGAAAACTGATGCATTCACTGTTTATGTGGAAAGAGACTGAAAAGATACAGCAAAAGCAGTATTATTAAAAACAAAGACAGCAACAGCAACAGGTGAATATTTTTTTAGAAAGTTGAATTAGCACTGGTGGGAATATATAGCAAGGAAATTTGTTTTCCAGTAACATTTTCAGTCAGTTTATCTTATTTTTAGATAAAAGAAAATCAGAAGACTGAGCTATAGCAATGCAAACTACTGTAATAAGAGAATGAGCTAAAGTGTAGAACTCTTTCACAACAAGTTTGAAGTAAAATTAGTGAAAATATTTTTCAAAGTTGAAATAGGGTGTTCTTTCCTTCCTTCCTTGTTAAGATATCTTAGTTTTACATTGTTTTGTGCTACATTCTTTAACTTGGAATATAAGTAAAATGAAAACACTGTCAAGACATATTAAAAAGTACAAAAGAATATTGCTGGCTTTCCAACATATACAGAAACACTTTGGATAATTTGAATAAGTTTCAGATAAGCAGCCATATTTTTGGGTGCTCATTAGATCTTGGTGAATAATTTATAACAAATAATTTAGTTGATGAATTTTAACTCTCTTCAGCTCACAAATTGTCCATGAACAGATTGTGATTTTCCTAAATTAGCTCATTATTCACAATCATCCAGTGAATAATTCCTGTGACTAATTCTCTGTAGCTAGTTTGTAGCCAGTTGCTGTAAACAGTTAACTTTCAAGCTGTTTTGGTCTGACATGTAAATCCTTTAGAATATTTCTGCTTAACCAAGAAGTTTGAAATCAAAGTATCAGGAATAACAATAACAACAACAACAACAACAATGAACAAACAACAACAACAATAATAATAGCAATAATAATAAAATTGTATAAGATACATGTGCTTTCCACCATAAGTTTCAGTTCTGTGTACATCACTGTAATACTTAAGAGATATTCTGAAAAATATAATTAATTTTTTTATGCATACAAACGGAGACAAATCCTCATACAGTCAAGAGTTCTTGAGAAGTTTCTGAAAATTTTCATTCCTTGGATGCCTTTAATTCAGAATTTTCCCATTAAATGTAAGTGGGCTATAATAATAATAATATTTGAAAGTTGTTGATTTTTACTTGTCTGTTGTAATCTTGACCTTATATTGTCAAAGCTAAATGAATAATTCATTTTAAATAAGTTAAAAAAATAAAACAAAGATAAAAAACCAAACAAACAAGAAAACAAACAAAAAAAAACCAAACCAAACCAAACAAAACAAAAACCCTAAACAAATTAGGTCGGGGTATAAATCACATTTTCTGACCAAAAGAGGAGAGGCAGATATATGCTTCTTACTTACTCATGACCTTTTATTTTCTTTATATGCTCATCTCTCAGTAAAAATGTTTGAATTAAGCCCTTTAGTTTTATGAGTACATGACTATTATTGTTTTAATGTTTACTTAAGCTGATGGAAAACGCTATTTTTTTATTATATTTTTTGTTCTTATCTCCAATATTCCTTTATAACTTTATCTGGAATGTTTTGTCAAAATGTTGTCACAATCAGCATTTTCATAATAAGGAGAAATTATAAAAAACTAAGATATGTTTTTAAATGAATCACCATTTATCTTTATTTGCAATGAATGTTCAAGGTGAATTCTCTAAACACAGGCATAATCAAGCAAGAGGAAGTAGTTCCACAGAAAAAAAACTCTAAGCAAATAATTGATCAAAATCCCTCTCTCTTAGCTTCTTTCAGGAGCACTGATTGCTTTGATTCTTCCTTACTGCATTTTTTTAATTCACTTTTGTTTCCAAGACACCAGGAAAAACTATCATTTTTCAGATACTAGAACCTTAACTTGTTATGTGCTTACCATGGAGAAATGGCAGAGGTCAGAAGATTGGGGTTATATTCAAGTCTCTGTCTCTGTTCTCTGGAGCTAAAATTTGCTTAGAAGTTGCATTACATGAAAAAGTTTGATAAATGAAAGCTCCTTAAATAAGTTAGCTATTTTCAAATTACTGCAAAATGTAGCAGATTTCACAACTCTATTCAGATTTTTCCTCAGTTTGATTCCTGCAATCAACTGGGCTTTTATTTGACTAACAATTGCAAGATTATCTTCAGTTGCAAGTGATCTTTTTGCACATAACAAGCTCTCGAACCATTGCAATATTTAACATAGAATCACCTAAGTATGCCAAACTGTATGTATAAAAAGGTTTGTACAAAAAGAATTTGTTTTTTTCAGAAAAGCATCAGCGATCCTAGAAAAACCTGAATCACTGAATAAATAAATAAATAGGAAGTGTCATTCACAAAGCATATAAAATAATAATAATAATAATAATAATAATAATAATAATAATAATAATATGGATTTTCCAGAAATGTTAAGCTAATTTTCTTGAAATAAATTATCTGAATTTTATGTTTCACATTGAATATTTGTATTTCATTATTATTAGTTTTCTAATCTATATTTCTATGAGACATGTCCCCTAGGTTCTTAAGCTTAAAATGATGTCTAAAATCTAATTTTTGGTGAGAATTCTGGTGTGGGATCCTGAATTACAATGATGTGAACTGAGAAATCCCTGATTTCTGTAAAAGTTACATTCAAAATTCTGTTCCCTAAAAAATAGAAATTCCACTTATCTGTGAATATGATGAGGGTCCTAAACTTTCACTGACAAAGCTTGAAGGAAAGGGAGTTAGAAAGAGTATTAAGGTGGGGGGAAAGAAAATAAAGATACAAACCAATAGATTCTTGGTGAGAGCAATGCATCTATATCCACTTGGAAATATGAGCCTATGGAGTCCCTCTATAAATCTTACTTTCTACAGAACTATTTCTTTAGCCTAAGAAAGGGCTTATATTTTTAAAACATGTACTGAAGGGATGAGAGAAAGTCAACGAGCTCTTAAGTAGTATACTTAAATAAGAAATTACATTCCCTGAAGTCAACAAATATTTCAAATAATGAATGAGTGCATATTCTACCCTTGTCTTATTGTAAAAGGGGGAAAATAAGAACATGAAAAAAAAATTAGTTGTCAGGTTAGTTCCCATGGCATGGAAATCAATGATTTGTTTTGTGCTTTTGCCTTGAAACTTCTAACAGAAGCACTCACTTTCTCCCTATGAATTGGAATTAGATGGTATTATTGACATCTCCACAGGAAAGCTGTAATTAAAAAAAAACATAATACTTGGAAATTAGTTTATTTGGGGGAACTTTTGAATGTCAAGCACATTTGAGACGGTTTTCTCATTTTATGCTGTAGAATTTCAAAACATGTAAACCTGAGAATAGACATAAGTTTGGGGGGTTTGTTTGTTAGTTTAAGGGTTTGAGATTATTTTGCAAAATACACAGTAGCTCTATTTTATGGGTTTTGTTTTTGTCTTTTTTTTTTTCTTTATTAAATTACTATGCCTAATAATATTCAGCATATCAGTCCTCAGAAACTCTGGAAAGGACAAAACTTACATTGCCCTTAACTTTCCTGTTTAGGATGCACTCATTGACCTATATATTGAGACGTATTCTGTGAACCATTCCTCCTAGGTACATTCTTGAGGGTACAATAGCAGCACTATAGGAATAATATATGGGTGAAGCACAATGGCAGAACAAATGTCTGTATAAGAGACATTTTTCTCTCTGTTTTTCCCCCATGCTGAACTCTGATGAGAAAATTTGGCTGGTCATTTATGTGGTTGGTCATTTAAAAGAGTTTCTACAGAAATGCTTATAGAGGGGCTAAGTTACTGAGTAAGGAATAATAAAATGTCCGTCTAAGATGGCATTATTTATTCCATGATAAATTAAGTATGTAGATAAACATAAGAATTTAATAAATTTCACTTTATGTGTTTGTGTATAAATGTTTTTGTGTTCTTTTTTACTTGATAAATCAACTTTATCTTGAATAAAGAGACTGTTAACTTGCTTTCAGCAAAGTATTCCATAGAGATGACAGTAAATATAGAAAATCTTCATGAAACATTGAGATATTTAAGCTGATTATATTTTTCACTGTTTGAAGTTGATTGAAGTTGCTTGAAGGAATAAATAATTCTGTGATTTATCTACATTCTTTCTTTCAATTTTCCTCTGTTTCACCACAGAATAAATGATAATAAATGATACACAGAACTTGTTAGCTCACTTACCAGTATACATAATTTCTACAGTTGAAATGTTTAAAACTTCTACAGTGTTGTAAAATCAAAAAGATGCAAATAAAATAATAAAGCCCACCAAAAAAATCACTAATATTTGCAGATTATGATTTGTGTTTCATTGAATAAGTGAAAGAAATTAAGAGGAAATTAATAAAGAAAATTTGGGAAGTTATTATTTTATTTTAGTACTATTCAAACATGCCAGATTTCCAAGTGGCTTAAAGAGTTCCTAATGAAGATAAGTGCTGGTTCAATTTTGCTGAACTAATCATTACAGGTTTAGAAAGATTTGGAAGTTTGCATATTACTTTAGATTTTTACTTAGATTAAAACTAAACCCAAACTTTCAGAATGGATTTTTTAAAACAAGGACAAAAAGCCTGAACTCTTTATATTTATTTCTTTTCAAGGAAGAGAGGAAACAAGAAAAGGCATGTCATTTTGCCTGAATAAAACATTTCAGAAGGAAATCTTTTGATAACATCTACATTAATATTCTTAATATTCTGTAATAGATGTACTTCATGTAACCCCTTCTCTTTCTATGATAACAAACCTTAATTCTGTATAACCTCCTTTTCTACCACACTTTTACTTATCTATCTTGTTCTTCTCCAGTGGGTAGTAATTTTTACTAATGACCATCAGTTTCTGAGTAAGAACATAATTCATTTTCCATAGGGCACTGAAGAACTATCAAATTGCAATGATTTTCAGTCACTGCGGACCTGGGCCAGATTCAAGCTTAGTGACTCAGTGATGTAAGCCCATGAATACTATTAACAATTCCCTGAACTGTTCACTGCCCATTATATAAATGTACAATATGTTTGCCATTTGGGCTCCTATCTTCTTATTCTAATTCTCCATGTCAGAAGCTGTTGGTCTAAAAACAAAAATGCATTTGCATCCCTCAAGTAATTTTTCCTTTAGCTGCAATTTTAGCTTAATATGTCCACAGTTATGGCCACTTAACTTTTCCACTTTTCCACTTTTGAAAATGAGTGGTTGGAGGATTCCTATCTTCATTATTTTGGTCTAAATGGTTTATAAGTGTGATATTCAGTCCATGAGAAAACATATTATAAAAATATAAGAAAAACTCTAACAAAACCCATACCTTTCTCATGATCCAGTAAGAATGATAGCAATAACAGTCCAAAATAATTACAGTCATTGGGTTATCTGATATTTCTTTTCATAGAATTATAGAATATCCTGAGTTGAAAAGAGCACACAAAGATCATCAAGCCCAAGTTCTTGAGGGTCAACATCCTTTTGTGAGCTCTGTAAATAAAAAAAATGTATCTTAGCTGTTTTACCTAACAATGGTACAAAAGTCGTTAGCCAGCTGGAATGTTTTATTAAAAAAAAGTAAAATAAATTCAAATCTTAATTATTTAGGCCTCTGTTTAGTGACCACATTACTCTAAAATAATTATCTAGTTATTTTTCCGTATAAATTGAAAGTCTTATTACAGAACTCAAAATCAAGTTATAGGGTAATTGCTTCTGAACTACTTGGTAACTTCAGGTATAATTGCTAAGTAATTTGCAAAATATGTGATTACCATGGGCCATATGTTCCTATGTCTTGTGTTCTTCACAATGTAGAAACATGCCACAAAAGTGACTCAGAACATCTAAAACTGAGTAAAAATGCATCAGCAGTATTAATATTAAAGTACTATGAAGAGAAATCTTAAGAACAATCCACAGTACTGTCACTGATAAGCAACAGAAGTCACTGCTATTGGAAAGGTGGGACGAGCAGGTAGGAAGCATTTTGTACCATATGTCTGCTTCACAACCCACTGAAGAAGTGTCAGAAGAACATTGCAAGTTAATATTGCCTGAGACAGTGATAACTTACAATACACTGACAACACAGATTGCAGATGGCCAAATTACCACTACAAACACCTTCTGGCACCTGACAGCTCACCAGATGCCAGTGGGTGTCATTTGCTACTTAATCATGTACCTGAGGAGAGATTATGGAGATCCTATCCAGGATCCTGTGGTATCCATGTTGGTAAACAATCAATGGCCCTGATGCAGGAATTCATCACAGTGCCAGTGTAAATAGTGGAATGTATGTGTGTGGATACCCTGATGAATTTCCTCTACTGCCTTACAGAGCAAATGCCAAGTCTGACTTAACTGGTTGCTTAGCATCGGTAGTCTTTCTCACAATAAGGTTATAGAAAGCTCAAATAGTAAATATATATACATATATATAATTTTGCAGTACATAAAATCAAAAGCTTCTCCCGCATTGGTTTCTGGAAATACCCTTAGAAGTTGGAGAATTCTATTCCTTCTATCCAGAAACAGTCTTAGCGTATTTGCTTGTGGCCATGTGATTGGAGTTACTTGTCAGCTAAAGATTTTTAACAAACGCAGAATACTGACTACTGAATAAATATTCTTCTAAAAACCTGAGAATGAGAATAGTATCCAACGTATCCTGGGAATTGTCTGTGTTTGCTTTTCCTTTTCCATTTTAATACTTTATCCAACCTTCTAAAAATTATTTTAATCTTGTGTCCCAGTTGTGAGCCTATTCAAGATTTTGTCTGCTTTTAGCCATAAAATAAAATTTCAAGAAAAAAGGGTTTTGCAGACTTCACAGAAACCAAATCACATAGCAACAGATCACCAAGGTTTTCATGAAACTTAATGCTTTCAATATGTACTCCCTACTGACTTTATTTTATAGGTATTTACACAGACTATTTTAATACATATCTTAAAAGCCTTCAAAATTATTATTCATCTTGCAGGGCAATAATGCATAATGAACTCTCAAGAACTTAGTAATATACATTTTTGTCAGTTGCAGATTCTGCTTCCTTCTCCTACTCAGTTTCCTAAGTGGGTACTATATTCTTTTCATTCACCTAACATTGAAAAGAACAAGGGAAAGCTGGAATCCTAAAATTGATGTTTTACTAGCTGCCAGATGAGAAATTAGGAACAGAAGTTGTAAAAAGTCATGTATAGAATATATATGACTTATATTTATTTTGTTATAGCATTAATATAGACGTCAGTAAGAGAGCCTGAACGATATTAAAAAAAAAAAACAAAACAAAACAGGAAGAAGTCTCAATAGTCAAATGCAAAAAGTGGGAAAGTTGATGCTGTGGACATGACAAAACCTCTGACTGGACCTCAGATATTGATTTTACTTAGCAAATGGGAACCTATATAGAATAAAAAATGAGGAGTATGGGAATGGAAATAAAAATGGAAGAAGGGGCTCATCTAGTAATAGCAAGAAACTGCACTGAAGCTGAGAAAGAGCACAAGAACCCAGACTCCACTGCAATTACACACAATATTTAAATAACTTTGTTTATTTGCAGCTTTTCATATTTTAATTCTTCACAAATTTAGTACAACCTGTACTTTTATGTATTAAAATCATACACCTAGCGGCTGCTGACCCAGTGATTCTGAATTTGCTCTTTAGACTACCATTTTTAACTGAAATCATGATATATCCTCATTGTGAAAATGTACTTGCCTGGCTATTTTAAGCTACCAATAACTGAATGTACTAGTGAAGTGACTGGTGAGTGGATTGAAAGTGTTGCCTCAGTCAGTCAGCATTTATTAGGTGACAGGTTGTCTGCCAGACAGTCAGGGCTAGTCCAGTTGGCAATTGGTGAGCTTTTGCACAATTGACTGCCCAGGTTACTAGTAGCACTCAATTGATATTTATCAAAAGGTAGCCCAAATCTTTTGTCAAGATAACTAACTTTTGTAAGTGTATTATGTTTAATCATAAAATTCTCACGTAAAATTTAGTGAAATAATCTAAAGTAATGAGCAGGACAAAAAATTAAGAAGAAAATACATTTAGTCATGCATCTACACCTTAGATAATTCATACTCTTTCTATCAGCTCATTTTTACTTCATCTAGAACTAAAACTTGTAAAAAATGCAGTAAAGAACTCCCAAAGTGTGGGACAGATTTAATTTGAAGAAAAAAACCATGATATTACAATTGTTCATCTTCTGAAGAAGGTAAAAGAAAAGAGTAGAGATAATCTAATCAAGAATGGCACTGAGAAGATGAATTCGAAATTGCTATTCTGAATTTCTGATAACTAGGAATACCATGTAGAGGTTTTAGTCAGAATGCTTAGAAGCACTTTCTGCAAAACCCTGCAATTTAATTATAACATTTATTTTCCAAAGAAATAGAAAATATTCTTGAGTTCAGTAGGGAGATCAGTTTATAGATTACACACCAGATGAAACCTTGGTCTTGTGAAGTTCCTGTATCACTTATCATTATCACTATCCTATATCACTATCATTGCAAAAAGTAGAGAGAGGGAAACCATCATTTAATATTTGCCCTGCTTCTTTCACCCTTTCTCTAACCACCTGTTCCAAGCTGCTACTGGATATGTTCTACATGGCTAGGAGGGCCTTCAGCCCCATCCAGTACAGCTGTTCTTACATTCTTTTGCATTTATATACATGGTTGGTGTTGAATAATGAGTAACAAGGGGATAAATATATGGTAGAGCTCAGCAGATGTCCAGATTTAAACTGATTTCTCATGAACTCTTAGCAGAATCATAGTTTCTAAGGCCTGTAAGAGTATTCTGTGAAGTTAGGAAACCAAAACCAGTTTTTCACAAAATCTCTATTGTTATTATTAACCAGATGAAAATGACGATGATGATGATGTATAAAGATGTGTTCTCTCATGACATGATAAATTTAATATTTTTTTTTAATAGTTGACCACATAACAGTGTGCCAAGAAACATACTGAGTTTGTTTTTTATTATGTGGTCTAATCTAATGTAGATAGTGTATTTTTATAGACTAAGATTGTTTGAATCTGATACAGAGTGTGTTAGGCTGCTGCAGTGCATTCGTCTGAACAAGGAAGAGAACCTTCACAGAGCCACAGAAAAGCTGAAGCTGGAAAGGATGTCTGGAGGTCATCTGGTCCAACTCTCCTGTTCAAGCAGGGCCACCTAGAGCTGAGTGTTCAAGATCATGTTCAAACAGATTTTCAATATCTCCAAGCAGGAAGTTTCCATATGTCTCTGCAAAACCTATACCAGCCCTCTTGTCTCTGTCAGAGTAAAATGTGTTTTCTAGTGTTCTGTGTTTCAGTTTGGACCCACTGCCTCTGGTTCAGTTACTGGGCACCACTAAAGAAAGCCTGACTGTAGTGCCTTCATCCTTCATTCAGGTGTTTATAAATACCAATAATATCCCCCTGAGAATTCACTTCTCTAGGCTGAAAAAGCCCAGCCCCCTCAGAGTTTCCTTATTTGTAAGCTATTCTTGTAGTCTTCGTTGTGCTCTCAGCAGAATGCCCATGTCTCTTCTGTACTGATGAGTTCAAGATTGGACATGGTACCCCAAGTGTGGCCTCACTAGTGCTGAATAAATGGGAAGGATCGTCTCCCCCTTCGGCTGGCAGTACTTTCTCTAATGCAGCCTTGGATGTCATTTAAATTCTTTTTAGCAATGCATACTGCTGGCACATGTTGAACCTGGTGTCCACCAAGACATACAAGTTATTTTCTGTCAAGTCACCTTTCCACAGGGTCAGTCTCCAGTGTGCACTCATGCATGGAGTTTTTCCTCCCCAAGCGCAAAGCTTTGTTCTTCTACTTGTTGAACTTCATGGGTCTCCTTTCAGCCCATTTCTTCATACTGTTAAGGTTCCTCTGTATGGTTGCCTCTGTATGGCAGTTTATACACTCTAGGGTGTAAACCACTCCTCCCAATTTTGGTTGATCAGAAAACCTGCTGAGGTTTACTCTGCTTCATCATCCACATCAGTAAGGATGTAACACTGGACCCAGTGTTTCAGGACTGGATCCAGTACTGATATCCCTAGGGCAAAACACTAGTCACTTGCCTCCAACTAGACTCCCTACTACTGATTGCCACACTCTAGGCCTGGTCACTCAGTTGTTTTCTACCCCATCTCACTATCTTCTCATCCAGCACATAAGCAGTCAGCTTGTCCATGGAAGTCTTGTGGAAGTCAGTGTCAAAGGCTTCACTGAAGTACAGATAGGCAATATTCGCTTCTCTTCCCTCATATTCCAAGCCAGTCAAACCATGTTTGCAGGTTACAGGACCAGTTGCAGAAACAAACACTTTGTAGTGGAACTGAAAAGACAGGTGGCTAATGCCTCTGATTTCTTCTTTCTGGCTCTGTCTTCAAACCTATAAGCATTTAGTGGTTGGGTCTTATGGACTTTTTATTGTGCCAGATTATCCGGCTTTAGAGGGCAGAGTTTAAAAGCTCTAGTTTCTCTGATGGACAAAACTGACAGATTTCACAGCTCTGCAGCAAACCTTGTGAGACTTTTGCTGCTCTGTTCACCTGGCACTGTATGCTGCATTTTTTCACAGCAGCAGAGCTCTAACTCCCTCAGTGAAAACCAGTAAAAACAGTGAGCATTAAACCCATCATTTTTTATTCACTTAAGAATCTCATAACTGCAATATTGAAATTATCGTTATGCTTATTGTAACTTCTTGACTATTAAATTTAATTTCTTTCTTCTGTCTTCCATTCTACATCTTTAAATATATTTTTTTCTGACTGGCTTTTTTTTACATTTTACAAAATTAAATAAACAACCAAACAAGCAAACAAATATGTAAATAAACAAATGTACATAATAGAGAAAAATACAGTTATCACAATATTGTTTAAGTTGGAAGTGACCTATAAAATTAATCTAGTCTGACTCTAACTGTTCAAAGCAGAGTGCTGCTAGAGCAGTTTGTCTGGGACCTCGTCCAGTTAACTTTTTTACTTTCTTCAAGTATGGAGATTTTGTAACCTGTTAAGAATATTTGACCACCTTCACAAAATAAAAAATAAAAAAAAAAATTAAAAAAAAAAAAGTTTT
Source organism: Cinclus cinclus (assembly GCF_963662255.1). Taxonomy (NCBI): domain Eukaryota; kingdom Metazoa; phylum Chordata; class Aves; order Passeriformes; family Cinclidae; genus Cinclus; species Cinclus cinclus. The sequence continues at coordinate 60,506,307 of NC_085047.1, forward strand.
GTGTTCAGATGGAATTCTGTGTATTTTAATTGGTGTCTACTTCCTGTATCATGTCAATAAGCACTACTGATAAAAGTACTTAGAAACTCCTTTTTCTTCATTCCATTCCTCCAGGTATAACATTGATAAGATCTCCCAGAACCTTCTGCAGGCTGAAAAATCCTGTCTCCCTCAGCCTTTCTTTTTATGAAAAGTGCTCCAATCACTAAATCAACTTTTCTGGAGCATTACGGGACCTGTTAAGTCTATATCTTTCTTACAGTTGGAGCCCAGAACTGAACACAATTGCTGCAGCTGCAGTGTCACTAGTACTGAACAGAGGAGAAGGATCGCCTCACTCAAATTGCTGGCAACACTCCTAGTGCAACCGAGGAGGTTGGTGGACTCCTTTGCTCTGAGTGTGCATTAATGCACACTGTTGTCCACTAGAATCCTAAGATCCTTTTGGCAAACCTGTTTTTCAGATGGTTGCACTCCTGCATAAACTGGTACATCAATATTTTCTTCCCCAGATGCAGGATTTGGCATTTACCCTTGCTGTCACCCACCCAGCCTACTGGGCTTCCTCTGAATGGTGGCAGAACTTTATCATGTATAAACTACTCCATCTAGTTTTGAATTGCCTGCAAACTTGCTGAGACATCATCCTTATCTGAGTCATTAGTAAAGATGTTGAAGAATATTACAGCACAGAAAGACCTCTGAGCTAGACTGCTAGAAACTGCCTCCAACAGGACTTGGTGCCATCTATCACAGTCATCGGGGACCAATCATACAGCTTGTCTTTAATCCATTTCACTGTCTACTTACCCAAACTTTGCTTTGTCAGTTTCTCTATGATGATGATATAAATGTGAGACCATATCAGAAGCTTTCTGAAATCAAGGTAAACAATATTTGTTGCTCTGCCCCCATCCACCATTCATCAGCTATTCCCATCATTGCAGAAATCTATCAGGTTGGTCCAGCATGATTTCGCCATTGAAAATGCATGCTAATTATCCCTAGCTAGCTCCTTGGCCATCATGTGTCTACAAAATATTTCCATGAGGTTTTTCTCCATCATCTTCTGAGTGACTAAGGTGATGCTGACTGGACTGTAGTTCCCCAAATCTTCCTTCTCTCCCTCTTCAATTTAGGAGTGATGTATTTCCTCTTCTAATCTTCATGTACTTTTCCCAGACACTCTCTATGACTACTCACAGTATTATGACATTACCCAGCTTCCATTAGTCACCATTGCTTTCTGTACTTACAGTTTGTTTAAGTATTCTATGCCTTGGTCCTCATTCTCTGGTGACAAAAAATGTTAGTATTTATCACAGTAGAAACAATATATATAAATCTGTGGGAACATACAATATAATATTTACAACCCTTTTCTCCTTACCAATGCATATGTATCCTTTTGATATTTCTTTCATAAAAGAAACTGGTGAGTTCTTTCCATTATCATAAACTATCAGAGGATTATAAATATTCTGCATGGTTCTTCTCAGAATTGCTTTATTTTCTTCTAAGAATGCCCATGCCTAAATTAGCAGCCTTGAAAGTTCAACAGCTATTTTTATATTATCTAAATGCAATGTGTTATAAAAAAGCTGAAGCAAAACATTTATGAAGCAAGAAACATGATACCTGACATAATTTCAGAAAGTGTCAAAGGCTGGGAGGAGTCTAGAGAAGAGCAAGAGGAGAGCAACAAACAACTACTGCTTTCAGAGTCAAAACCAAATCCAAAGGTTTATATACCATAGCCAAGAGCCTTTGAATGCATCTGGTACACAACATCTGACCTGCCATGATCATGGCCAAATAGCTATCCCAAAGAAATCAATCTTTGTTTATTAGTGTGAAGTGTGGCAGGTGTTTAATTCACTACAGTTCTCTAATCACAGACCAGAAAATATATTTTTTTTCCCTAGTAATTGGTACTCAGTGTTTTCAGTTATGATCAAAGCTCTGTTTTCTGTATTTCATGCCTGGTTAGTATGGGTTAGTAAGTTACTTCTGCAGAAATTTGTGTTAAAAGTAATTTTAAAAATTAGTTAGAAATTAGTATTTTTCCTCTTTACAGCTTTGTTAGCCAACTAAATTAATATTTCTAATTACACTCTGATTCCTATCTCAAGGTCAGATGTCATAAACTTCACTGAGTTTTTTATTTCTTTGACAAAATGACACATTTTTCTGTAAAAGGATTTTGATGCTTAATAAATTCAGAGACTTCTAAAGCTAAGGACAACAAATTTTTTTCCAGGAACAAAAGCACTATCATAGTATGATATAGTGCAGTCACCTTTAAAAAAAAACTGAAACAAACCCTATATTACAATATTTCGTTGCCTCACATACAAACTCATGTTTATAGTATTGTGTAAATAAAAACAAACAAACAAACAAACAAATCTTTGAACATTTTTTATTATATTTTGAATCAAAGCTGGTTATTGCTGTCCTGAATGCCTTACTGTCTACTACACAGTTTTATGTGCATTTCTTTGAAATTACAAACTCATGAGGTCCATTCTATAATGATCATAAATCAACTGGAAAATCTGGATTTTTTTCAAACATACAGTCTTTATTTCTTTTGAAGGTGAATGAGGCAAGAAAGAAAAGAGCTTGATTTTGCATCCCATACTACATTTTCTCTGAAATGGCATCTTTCCAGTATAAACTAAGCAAGTAGTCTCTTTAGGACTAGAAACTATATTAAATACTAAAAAAAAAAGGTTTGAGTTAAAGTTTTTCTCAGTGTTTAATGGTTGCATTGAACCCTATGAAGAGTGAAACTTTTTGGAATTTGTCTCTTAATCCTAAATTGTCATGTTTCTGAGAAGACTTTTACTTGGGAGGGATTCATTTGGGCTTGATTTATAAGGTGATGAAAGAGGCTTGACAAAAAGATGAGTTGAGAAGTTAAGCCATTAGTCTCAAATTTCATCCTTGTCACTCCCTGCTCTAAAGAGCAGCTTTTACTTTCCAAAAGGTACTTTTTGTAGAATAATTCTGTTTAGCTTTTCTTTAGTTTATAATTTCAAGCACAAGTCACTAACCTCTGAAAAGATCTTTCTCTATGACCTGTATTTTCAGTTTTCACCCTTATCTATATCAGTGTCTCATGCACATATTTTCTGATACAACCTGGAAAACAGACACTGCCAACCAACAGAAAAAGCAAAAGACAGTGGCCCTGACAAAGCCTACCTCAGTTGAAAGAATTTGGCTCGCTGCAACATAGGGGAAGTAAGTCTGTGAGCATTTGGAATCCATTCTTAACGCATATTAACGCTAATCCTCAGTGGATGTTTTGGATGTTTACAGGCCTCTTAATCTCTATAGAGGTATTTTCCTTCCCTACTTTACCACTGTAGGAGACTTAGGAATTGAAAGACAAAAATGCACTAATAATTGTTTGACCTTACTTTCCCTTTAGCAGCTATATGCTCCATTGTTTACCTTTTGCATGTCATATATGAGCTCAGTAAATTTCAGATGTTTTCAGAAATTCAATGCAGTAAAAAAAAATTATGCCTTTGGTATTTAAAGGTAGCTATTTCAGTCATATTTATTTAATATAAAACTTCTTGATTTTTCGGAAGTTGCCATCATCAATATTCTCCTATTGACTCATGTTTATGTGTTTAATATCCTATTGTGATGGGAATTAGATCTTTAAAGGTAGGTGTGCATATAAAACATTGTTAAAGACCAAAAAATTTAGACACGACAATAGGTCATCAAATGAAAAATCATAAACCTCAGAAGAGAAAGAATAAAACCATTGAGCAATATTAATTTTTTTAATAGAAATTCCTCCTTATAGTAAGCTGGCAGTATTACAAAAAGTAGTTCTAAAAACCCATGTAAGAAGTAAAAGAAAGGTATGAAATCCTATTTAGTTCAGGTCTTCTTCCATTCCATTTCTGATTCATAAATCATAAAGTACAATCCTATCAGTAAGGTACTAATCAAGCACTTTTTTGTTCTCGCTGGGGTAAAAATGATGTTATTTCCCCCTGACACATCCTCTTCTCCTAAAGTCTCTGCTAACCTCTCTCTCATTTCTTTCTGACTCTTGGAAAGAAGTTTACTCACCAGAAGCCTCCTCACATAAGGATGGGCCACACTAAGCTTGTCTTACATTTGCTTTGTGCAAAAAGGTTAAAATTTGGAAGGGTTCTGGAAGCATCTAGCCACAGGTGGTTCATTATGAGACTTGGCAACTTTCCTCTGGTGTGTTCTTCAGGTACCTTAAGCACTACTGACATAACCTCTGATAGATCTGTTTTTTATGCTGCAGAAGAAACACTTTCTTCAAATATATCTCTTTTCAACTATTTTTTTCTTTTCTTCCAAACTTATATGCAGATGCTTATCCCTATGGCTTCTGAACATACCAAGCTTTTCTAGACAGATATTCCTGGACAACAGCATCTTTTAAAGGTTTCTCCAAACATGCAGGGGTCTCCAATGACTGGGCCAGCATATATAAGGCATAAGGCTTATGAGATATTGAACAGAGGGACAGGCATCCAAAGCTTAAAGGAAACACAGATCTTTGCTTCATGACACTCTTTGAGCAGTCCTGGGAACTTGGCTATGTTTGGAACCACTTGAGCAACTTTTCAAAACTACTGCCAATATGTCATAGGAGGCTTAGTGTCTGAAGGTTCTTCTTCCAGGCACTAAAGAATATTTTCTACCACTCTCAGTTAATATTGCTGGCAGACACAGGAATGTGTGTGTCTAGTCACAGCTAGGGAATTGCCTATGAAGAATCCCAGCAACCCCCACAAGACTGACTGTGCACAACACATCCTTATGCAATTGAGTTTTGCTACAGGCTATCAAGAGGTCCTGTTTATGTTAGCTAGTGCCAGGACCAAGTGGAGCCAAGCAGCAGGATATCAAATTCCAAGAGTGAACCCTAAAACACCTAGTTTTAATTTGTGACTTACCTATCATCTCACATCTTATGAAATAGGTATCAAGAATTTAGGAAAAAAATATCAAGATGGCTTTAGAATATGATGTCTCCCTGACTCATAGAAGTTGAGATCTATCAGAAAATGCACAGTGCTTCATTTACAGCTTCTTCTCATTCCTTGAGCAGCTGGAATAAATCCCACCCAAATAGAAAATTTTAAACTCCATATATAGATCTTGCAGTCTTACACAGTGTTTGAGGAAGCACTAAACTCTAGTCCTGCCTAAAAACAGAGCAAAACCCAGCAGCCCAAACAGTCCATGTGAAAAGTTGGTGCTCAGCAGAACTTGTACAGGAATGTTGCTTGACAGGCTGAGCGATTTTATTTTGGTCTGTTTGTACTATGCACAGGCAAAGACGATGTCAATGTCCACCTGTTATGTGGGGTGAAAGTATCCTTTACTTTCCTGCAGAATAATTTCCTGCAGACTTCTGTATTTTTAAATTTCTAAATGTGTTCTGAACTTCACACTGTAGTTTCTGTGTCTTAGTTCCTCCTATGCAAACTGGGATGAGAATGCATTGAGTTATTTCATGGATAAATACTATGAAGATTTAGAGGTGTTAAGGCATGGTAGTTTTGAAGGATTTGCTAGTAATTCACTTATTTTGACCTTGTAAAAAAGGCAGGATTGCCACACTGGTTTGGTAGTACAGAATAGCATTACTAATAGATTTTTGCCTCATTTTCTCATTCCCTCTGAAAGGTTTTCACTTAGGAGACTTAAAGAGCTTCTTCAGGGTGCTAATTTTCTTATTATATTAACAAGATCAGAGCTGGGAGAATATATATATATATATAAAAGCACCACTCTTCACTTGAATTTTAAATTAATTCACTTTGACTGATTTTGAGTCCCTATGCTGTGTGCTTTCCACATATATTTTAGTAAATAGGTTAACAGGAAGACACATCCAGGAAAACATAATTTTTGGGAATGGTTTTAGAAGGCATAAGGGAAATAGATCATAAATTAACAATTGTTCAAACAGGAAGAAATTCTACATTGGCTACAAATATTACGCTTATCCAGTAAGGGTACAGAGTATATTTAGGCGAACTACTGAGATTATCTGTTAGATCTGGAGCACTTCATGAAAGTTGTATACTTCCCTTGGGGTTCAGTACTTCCAGATTTTGGAAAATTGACAAAATGTTGTGTGAGGTATCAATAACTGCCTCTGCAAAAAAATCATCCATAATTTCTGATTCCTCTTAAGTGACTATTAAGGTAATGTCAATGGCATTTACAACTATTTTAAGATCTGTTTTCAATTCAGAGTCATAGGCAACAACAACAGTATAAATAAGATTTGAATAATGTCAAACAAAGCTTAAGTTAGTTCCTGAATCCTGGAAAAGGCTCAGGTGTGTTATACACTGAGAATGGGTAAATTATACATTTATAGCCCTTTGAGGACTGCATACAAAATTCTTTCTAGTTTATTCAAAATGCATTCTATTCAGTTTTTGCTTATTCCAAGTGTGTTTAGTAAACAAGAGTCACTTGTGAATGATATGTTCTAAAATCAAATTTAAGGGTAAACTTAATTATGTTCACAGATGGTGAAGCATAATTGATGACAGTATGTCAATGTAAACTGGAACTAGCTGTGTCTAAAAACATATCATCGCTATCAACAACATAACATTATGAATATTTTAAATGACTACTTTATAAAAAGGATGAGTTGGTTAATTCTTGTTGCCTCCATACATGGCCTAGTATACGTCAACTATTTTTGTTTATGTGATCTTCTATCTCATTTGTTGCTACACATTTTGCTTTTAATTATTTCTGCAAAGGATCAACAGGGGAACTATTTTGGTAGCAAAAAGAAAATACATAGATTACACTTTTTATGAAACAATAATTGGGGCACTGCCACCCGAATTTCATGGGAAGTTAGCAAGAAATATAGGAGAACATAAAATTCTTTCTGCTTGATTTGTCATCACCAATAGTGAAATCCTATGGTTTTATTATTTCACTTGATAAAAGCCACTTCCTGCTTACATAAAACAGACTCAATACAACTGTAGAACAGCATTGGCACTTCCAAAGGAAAGACAGAACATTTGTTCATTATATGACCACAGTTCTTACAGGTGAAATTGCATTTCAGCGGTCTGAACATTATGTATGATTAGCAGGTTTACATGTTTCCAAAAAGCTTTCTCTATACTGTTCATTTTTTATTAAGGTCTGAAACTTGGAAAGATGTATTACTATTCAGTTTTGTTCTATTTGTTTTAAATATAGATTTCTTTTTTATGGCGAATGTATTTTAGCATTTCAATGAAGATTGGTAGAACACTGATTCTCAGATAGTCTTCTGTAGGACTAGAGGGGTCTGTGCACAGACTAGAATGCCTGTCAAGGAATTTAAATCTCTCCCTACCCTAACTCTCTAGGAATATAATTAGAGTCTTAAATATACTTAATTTCAGATTATACTTTTCTGCTTAGGAGATGTCTGAAAAAAGCAATTAGACATTTATGATACTTGTATAAAATCCCTTCTAATTCAGAAAAGTAGGAGGGAAAATAGAACCTGATTATTAAAATTGATTTTTAAAAATTATTATTATTACTAACACCATAATCTATTATTAAATAACTGAAAATGTGATGCGACTTTTTCACATTTTTTTTGTATAAATAATTGAAAAAAATCAGTGATTTCCTCTGTAAGGGACCCATACAAGGGAAGTCCATAAGTGTGGCACAGAGTGGAAAATATGAAATACAAGAAAAAGACAAGGTTGTTCTCTTATCTTTGAAAATCTATCTACCTCTATCACTTCTACCCAGGCTTCCTTATAATTGGACCTATTGTCAATACAAAAGGTGTTTGTTAATGTTAAAGTGTCAGTGCTTTGGTGCTACCTAGCTCTGAACCAGCTGGTGGTGTTGTTAGGGGGGTGGTAAGGTACGTGACGGGGAAAACATTGCTGAGGTTTGGTTTGTAAGCTGCTATTGCCCTTGCAAGTTGTTCCAAAAAACCTGATTAACATAGTGGTATTCCTCCACCCCTGCATTTTTACATTTGCTGGGGCTTTATCTCCACTGACAATGGAACAGAAGATTTTTTTGTGGATTCTCTGGCATACAGCAAGATATATGTTCGCCAAATGCAGAAAACACAGTGGGATTTGCCTGTGGTTGTTATGGGTAAGTGTGGTTAGACAAATAAAGTTTTAATTTAAATACACTTTATTATTTTTTTTATTATTATTATTATTAATGCAAGCTTGTCTTTACATTATGCTTCTTTCTTGACAGAGGAAAATTTAGATTTCATGAAGCAATTACAAGAAACTCTCAGTCAGAAATAGGTTAACAACAAAATGGAACCACTTTACAATACTGAATAACTAAATAATAAAACAGAAAATAAAATAATTAAAAATACTTGTGCCATTAAAATATAAGAACTCTGGGAAAATCATTGAGGAAAACATTTCACTATGAGAAGAAATTCAATAGACTAGTGCTATTTTCTGTGAAGAACCCATGTCCAATGAATGCTATGCCAATTAAAGCATATCCCTGAGACTTCTGTGAGTATAAGTTTATGCATCTTTGTTGAAACAGATTTTTTCTAGTCCTGCAGAATAGCAGCAGATTGAAGCATCTATCTTATGTTATACTGTGTTATGCTATGACTATATGAATTGTGATTTGAAAAAACAAGTATGAAATCCATGTTTAAAACAAACATAGACACCACAACATAACAGTTCTAAGTCCATTTTTATTACCTTACATCACACATTTAACAGATATAATTGTTGAATGCTAAGCTGTGTCAGAAGTAGAGCAATAAAATTTGTTCTAAAGTAAAGATCAAAGAATGTTTTCAAATGTTTATGGATGCATTGGATTTGAGTCAGGGTTTTGGTAGCAGGGGGAGCTGCAAGGTGTCCTCCATGAGAGGAGCTGCCATGATGTCCAACAGAGGAGACCATTGCTGGCCAAAGTTGAGCTGGTGGTGCTGTTATGATAACATATTTAAGAGCAAAAATTACATATAGCAGGTGGGAGAGAGAGGACTAAGAAAAATATGATGGAAAGAACCATCAATGAAGAAAGTTCTCCAGGCACAAGAGCAGAGGTTTCCTGCAGCTGCAGCCCACGGTGAAGACCATAGTGATGCAGATTGTCCCTCTGAAGGCAGTAGAGGACTGAGGTGAAGCAGGTAGCCACACTGCAGCTTGTTATAGATCCCACACCAGTGCAGGTGGAGGTGACCTGGAGAAAACTGTAGCCTAAGGATAGCCTCAAGTGTGAGTTCCTGGCAGAAAGTAAAGCAGCCCATATTGGAGCAGGTTTTCTGTCTGGACCTGTGGCTCTCTCGGGAATCCATGCTCTAGTAGTCTATTACTGAAGGATTCTACCCATGGAAAGGACATGCTGGAGAAGATCATTAATACCCACAGCCTGCGGAATGACCACACATGCAAGCAGTGGAAAAATGTGAAGAAGGAGCAACAGAGATGAAGTGTTACATGATCACAACTGCCATACTCCATCCCTCCAATGACACCTGTGTCACTCAAGGGGAGAGGAAACAGAAGTCAGGAACAGGAACAAAGGAGTGAAGATAGGCTTGAGGACAAAGGCTAGGAGTGAAGAGAAGGTATTTTTAGCATTGCTCTGGTTTTCTCATAATCCTGCCGTATTTTTGATTGCAATACATTACATTAATTTTCCCCAAAGCAAGGCTGCTTTTCCCATGATGGTATTTGGTAAGTGATCACCTGTTCTTTATCTCAGCCAACAAGATTTTCATGTTATTTTTTTTCTGTGGACCTTTCTTATGAAGACAGGGTGAGACAGTTGGTGTTCTTCAACCTCGAGAAGAGAAGGCTTCAAGGTGATATTCTTTATAGAAGCCTTGCAGTGTCTAAATGGACCTATAGGAGATCTAGAGAGGGACTTCTGACAAGGGGCTATATTGGCTGTGTTGGTAGGACAAGGTCTACTGGCTAAAAACTGAGAGAGGGTAGATTTGTACTAGATATCAGAAAGAAATTCTTTATTTTTAAGGCACTGGAAGAGGTGTCCTAGAGAAGCTGTGGATGACTCATCCTGGAAGTGTTCAAGGCCGGGTTGGATGGGGCTTTGAGCAACCTGATCTAGTGGAAGATTACTCTCCTGTTTATAGTGGGTGAGATGATTATTAAGGCACCTTCCAACACTAACAATTCTACGATTCTCTCCATGTCCAGCTGAGGAGAGAGAGTTAGAGATTATCCTGGTGGTTATATGGTGACCAGTCAAGTTTAATGTATAATGAATCATCTTTTGACAACAATATTGCTGGTACAAAGCATGTGATCAAATAGTCTGTTGTGGTTTTTCTTCCCTGTGTCTCTAAATTCATGTCACTTTATATATTGGGATTGGTTGAGTTACTTCTGCAGCCTTCTTAGAACTCTATCGACTTTACAGGACATCTAAAGTGATGAGTTCTTACATGACTGAAGTTTCAAAGAAAATTTGATGAATCTTACAATTTCTTTTAGCGGGTGCTCTAGTGGGGTTTTTTTGTTGGTTTTGTTTGTTTTTGTTTGGGTTTTTTGGTGGGTTTTTTGGGCTTTTTCTTCTTTTTTTTTTCTTTTTTTTTTTTTTGCCTAACAGCCAAAGGCATTCTGATCAGAATATCAAGAGATGGGAATTTGACAACCAACTTAGCGACAATCAATTCAAACAGAAGTTTAGGGAAGAAAAAAATCATACCTGTGTATGAGACATCATATCCAACATTCGTGATAGGGATTTGAAGTTAAAACTCAAGCTTATTTTATCTTTCAAAACTGCCTTGGAATGTTCACCATCAATATGAGTTCACCTTGGAGCTATCTTTATATCCAAGAATTTGAGTGCTCTATACCTTGCATGCTTCAGGCAAGGCATGAGAGACAAAGTCATCCTTTGCAGTTAGAACAGAATTAGGAGTTCCTGACACCAAATTGCAGCTCTCTTAAAGGATTGTTTTGTGTCCTGCAATAACAGGCTTAACATATTGTTAATATGTTAAGAATCAACAGGAATCTTCTCTGTAAAGGCTGGCTCTGAAAATTGAAAACAATTTTTTTCTTCTCTTCCTGAGAGACATGGGAGGGTCCATCACTTTCAATTTGCAAAACATTCTGGAACCAAAAATTAACACTTTACAGTACAGTACTATGACTGTTAGCATTACTGCTAAAGCTAGTAGTATTTAATCCCTTTTTAATTAACTCACTACAAAAATCTGGATTTTGCTGAGATCTCACCTATCCAATTTTGTAGATTTTGAGGGTCAGATTACTGGGTGAAATTTTCATTACTAGATTCTTACACTGAGCTAAAATAAGCTTATTCTTTGCAAAACTTTTGAGTAAATTAAACAAGTTAAAGATGAAAAAATAAGCATACAAAGAAGTACTTTGATGAATCATTACTTGTGATACTGTGGAAAAACTAAAGAAGTTTTTACAATGTGGGAATCTAAACAGGTAAATCTTAAGAAAATGTCCAAAATTTCATGAACTTTCTAAGATTCTGTTGCATGATTTAAAAAAATGCAGGTTCTGTAGTGCTCATTTTTTGCCTTTGGTACCTGAGACAGCCAAATTTAATTTATAGCTGCGATTGACTTTGGCAATTCTGCTTAATTTACAAACCATTATGTAATAACTTTTATTTGATAAATTGTCATTTCATGCTTTTCTGAGATAACTGGAGTAACTGGCAAAGAAAAAGGAGACAGAACAGTATCATCATGGGTGATGAATACATTCTGTATTGCAAGATAGCAACAAATAAAACAGGAAGAAAGGTTTCTTTTCTAATTACAGTAATTTAAAGAGATTAATGTATTAGAATATTTTAACTGAAGCTTATCACCTAAATTCTAAGTTGATTATGAATTTTTGTAAAGCCACAGAACATTTTGAATACCTGAGTTTTCCTTCATTTTATGGTCATTGGATGTATAGGCTTGGACACTTGCTAGGATAACTGCTAAAAAATATTGTGTTTGTGCTATTAATTTATATGGTATACCAATTCCTTAGAAATTTAATAAGGAAACAATAGCATTGCCAGTCAGTCAAGGGAGGGGATTATCTCAGTCTGCTCTTCAGTGGTGCAGCCTCGTGTGAAGTTTCTGTCACCACAAAAAATAAAGATATGAAGCTATTAAAAAATCCAGAGGAGGGCAATGAGGATGGTGAAGGGCCTTGAGGGGAAGCTGTGTGAGGAGCAGCTGAGGTCCCTTGGTCTGTTCAGCCTGAAGGAAACTGAGAAGAGACACCATTGCAGTTACAACTTCCTTGTGAGGGAAGAGGAGGGGCAGGCACTGATCACTCTTGTGACCAGTGACAGGACCTCAGGCAATGGCCTGAAGTTCTGTCAAGGGATATTTAGGCTTGATATTAAGAATAGGTTTTTCACCCAGAGGATAGTTAGACACTGAAACAGGCTCCCCACCGAAGTGGTCGCAGCCTGTCACAGCTCAAGAAGAATTTGAACAATTTGAATAATGCTCCCAGATACATGGGAGCTCCTTGGGTACTCCACAGGACAGGGAGTTGGACTCAATGATTCTTTTGGGTCCCTTCCAACTCCGCATATTCTGTGGTTCTACAGTTGTAATTAAAGATTCCTTTTGATTAAACTATACAATTTATTTTAAGCAAATTTCATCTATCCAATCAAAGGCAAATACAATTTGTACAGTTTATCTTGTGTGTCATGCAACCAACTGACTTGCATGGATCCAGAGTGAAATGGACAGTATTTTAACTAACAACACTGTTCCATCTTTTCTGGCAGATGCATTCTATTTTTCTGGTTCATCTATTGCTGTTCTATTCTGAGTTCATGACTGCCTTTTATGTTCAATACAGAAGCTAATTATTGTGCTAAGCAGCTTTTCTAAAGGCTTTTCTGTTGCATCTTTGATGCTTCATGAACAGAATGGCAAATTAAAACATAGATAAATGATCTAAAATTGAAAACAATTGTTCTACTTATCATTTAATAATAGACACAAGGCTTTTTTAGGAGAACATATATATACAAAGACTATTACAAGTCTGCTATTCTACAACTCATGCATCATCTCCTCTCTGATTTTTTTTGCAGTAATAGCTTTGTAATGAGTCTGTTTAGGATACATCTTACTAAATGGTTCTAATCTATGTAGGTCCTTACTCCCAACTCATCACCATAGTATCCAAGCAACTTCTAGTAGTGCATTAAGCAATGTGACTAACATCTGTCACATATTTTGGTCTCTCATCATTTCCCCAGGGGTAGATCTATGTGCAGTGAAGTGTTTTGTTTTGTATTTATTTATTTTTCAAGTGGTCCATAACTTGGGGTTTAATTAGTCCACAAAGTGAAGATTACTGTGAATCAGAGAAAAATGTAAAGAGGGAAATGCTTGCTCTGAATTGAGATACTGAAATTAATATCCCAAATAATAAGTTATAGCTCTTGATAATTTTTCACCTGCACATACCCATTTTTTTATTTTTTTTTTTTTACTGCAGTATCTTCTTAAGATATTTTACAATATCTTTCTCTTAGAAGTGTATGAAACCAAATCTCTGACACGAAGCAAACCACAATGTACACGTGGAGCTTTTGTATTTCACATCTGAGAACTGATCTTGACAATTTATTTGTGTCTTGCCTAAAAATAACTTGCTATAAACTTAAGCAGCTACTTTGATTATGCTGCAAAGGAAAGGACTCAGATCAGAACCTCAGTGGCAGAGTGTTTTATGTTTCTTTCCATTCAGGACCAGATATAAACTTAACTATTGGCTTTCTCATTTGAAGACAATATACATAAAGCAGATGCCTGCAAGTAACCGTGTGTTTAAGTACTCTCTTGTTTCAATGAATCAGAGCATAAAGACAGTAAAAGACCTATTTAGATCCTTTATCCCATTTCTTAGACCATGTGCAGTTCACATATGCTTCCCTCATGGTAGATTTGATAGTTTTTTTTCTTTTCCAGTTGTTTGAAGTGGTTCAAAGTAAGGTTCATTTGCTTCAATGCACAATTGCACAGCTTAGCCAACCTTAGGTGCCTGGCTATTCCCTCTGAGTTGATTATCTTTTTTTTTTTTTTTTTTTTTTTTGTCTCTTCTAAGTTTTCTTTGGTGATAAAGAAACAAAATCTTAAACCCATACATTATTTTTCCATCACAGGATGTGGAAGGAAATTTAAAGTGAGGAGACACTTTGATGCATATGTTAGAAGGCTAAACTCCTGGCATAATTTTATGTCACCAGGTGTCAGGCAGGGCTGGAATTAACTTCAGTGCTGTGTGCTTCCAAGGTCTAATCAAGGTATCAGAGGATGTGAGTTAGAATTCCTCAGAACTGCCCTAAATCTGACAATCTGTTTACTGCTTTACTTTTGAGTGACAAAAACATGGTTTGATTTATGTATTTAATTTGTTTAAAAAGGACACATAATTTTTTCCCTCCCTTTCTTCTGGCTAATCTGATGCATTATTTGATGGCTTTCTCACCACCATGTTCCCTCTTTAAGTATTCTGAAATCAAATGAGGTTTTAATAACAGGGAGGTTGTGGGCTCAATCCTTGTATAAGCTTTTCATTTTAGAGTAGGTCTTGATGATCCTTGTGGGTCCCTTCCAACTCACAATACTCTGTGTGATTCTGTGTGAAATATCTGATTCTCTTCATAAGTGCTATTGAGACTTTGTGCTTTCTTAGCCATAGAAGGGCAGAACAAAGGGCAGAGATGGCTTTTAGTGCAATGCTTACTTGAAAAGATATTTGGTAAATTTCTAAACACGCAAACAGTAAATTAAAAGAGTGAAGAAAATAGAGTCTTTTGAATCTAATGATTATTTAAGATGTGCTGCACTGTACATACTAATAAAGCATCATTGTTTGTATTAATTTAAGCAAAATTTATGGCATCACTGATGATATTTATCAGCATGATATTGCTATGGAAATTTAGCTAATAAGGAAAATAATGAACTCCTGTGCAGTTTCAAATTGCTTAGTAGAAAAGATTTATTGCAAAATTTCATTTTTTTTTTCAAGCAAGATAACGTAAAATGTATAAAATATTTTTATACTGATTTGTACTTTAAGCTTGAGTTATGTATGTTGGAAAACCCAGACTTCTTACTAGTTTATTTAAAGAGGTAAAAAAGAACCAAAATTAATTAATGTCATTAATCAAAATAAACCATGTAAGTACAGATATCAAAGAAAGCTATCAAGAGCTGAAGCTGGGATACCTAAGAATTCTGGAGTGAATTAGACACGTTCAAGAAGGTGTCTACTTCAGCTGTCTTTACAACAGGCTTTTTTCAAATGAAATCCAATGTGATCAAAGCTATCCAGAATGGCATTTTGACATAATGTGAAGGGCTTAAAAAAGATGGAATTGGAATATTCCATAAGCAGTGAAGGATACTGTCAGCTTGCCAGGATGAAGACCTCTGAGAAGTGGACAAAAGCCTCAAGAGAGTGACAGAGCTCTGCCAAACACAACAGATGTGCGATGTATACATGTGAAGGGAGGGACAGAAGAGATGGAAAGATAGCAAATCCTCAGAAATTCATTGTGCAGTGTGAATTTGTCATGTAAAAACATCTCCATTTGTGTGTTAAGTATACTATGAATATATATATATATATATAGGTACATGTGTACAAATGCACATATATGTATATACATGCACATATGTAGATATATGTGTATACATACACCAGGCTATATACTAAACTTGTTTGGAGATATCACCAGAATTCCTCTTTGAATAGGATGAATGATACCTCCTAAGGAAATGACACTTTTGTCCTTACTTGTGACTGTCTTTTGGTATTATTTTAACAGGGATCCATTTAAATATTTTAGTACTTTTAATAAAGTATGTTTTCCAATTTTTTATAAAAATAATAGCTTTGAGATGATTATTCACAGAGTTACGGTTGGTGAAAACAGAAATAAATTATTTTCAGTTCCTTGATTATGCTTAATCAAGCTTTAAACTCAATTGAGGTCTGCAGTGTTTTCGCTAAAGGTTGGTGTGGTGTAAGAAAAGTGTTTTTGGTGTAAAGTTCAAAATTATTTGAAGATTCATGGTTTGCTATATATGTCCTACAATATTTATGCTGTCACACAGTTCAAAACTAGTGTTATAACTTAATAGATTCAATGATGATGCACAAACAACCTGAGGCTTTTCATCCAACCTCATCCAAACAGAGAAAATTAATATTAGAAAATGTAAGTATTTATACTTACTGCGTACTTTTACATTAAAACTAATGCACTTTGATTTATTTCAAAGTAGTTTATCAATATTTTGAATTTTCAGCTTAATCATGGGAAAATAAAAAGGTTTTGCTGCAATATTAGTCGCCTAGCAAATTTGCTATGTGTTCTTGAGTGATTATAATTCCATTAGAAGGGATCATAGGTCCTATTAAAAAGTCGAAATGTATTATTTTCCATATACATCTGCATTCTTGAATATTACTATGAAAATAAATGTAGAATAATTAAGTTTAGATTTACAGATCTAAAGCAATGTAATTTTTAACATAAAAGGAATTTCAACTGCAAAAATTTTACAAAGAAGTTCAGAAAAATCCAGGCTTGATCAGGAAAACAAACAAACAACAAAAAAAAAAAAATAAAACGAGCCCACCCAGCCCCCCCAAAAAATTGAAAATACAAACCAGTTTGATTTTCAGAATATAATTCATAGAATATTGGGTTGCAAGGTACCCCGAGGATCATCCACTCCAACAATTACATGGTAAAAACACAGTGTTGACAACATGGCCCTGTCCAGCTGAATCTGAAGTATCCTCTGTTGGAGGAATCCACCATTTCCTGGGGAGTGTATTCCAATTGCTTGTTGTCCTCATTATGAAAATGTTCCTCTTGTATCCAACCAGAATCTTCACAGGAGTAACTTGTACCCATTATCCCTTTTCTTTGCATTGTAAAAAGGGAGTCCCAGCCTTATATACGGCCATCTTTTAAATGTTGGGACATGATGATAAGGTCTTCTTCAAGCCTTCTTTTCTCTAGGCTGAACAAACCCAGTCCTCTCTGTGTTTCTTCCTGTCAAGTTTCCCAGTCCTTTTCATCGTCTTTGGGTCTCTTCTTTGGACCATATCTTTTTTTACAAGGCTAATATCAGCATTAGCTGAGCAAATTTGAAACTTCTTTTCTCATTATTTGACTTAAGAAAGTTGCAAGAATGCTGTCTCGTGAAGATTCAGCATCAGAAAATGTTCCTGGGAAACAGTTTTCTACTAGTATGTTCTCAGTTTCCGTCTTTAGTACTGGTAGTATTACTAGGATTTGCAAGGATGCCTTTTTTATCTCAGGTAATGTTCTGCACTCCACTTTAAAGAGATCTCTGATGCCTTTCTATTTACACAATAAATCTTTCTTTCTATCTTGCACCTCAAAGGGTGAAGCTGACAAGAAATATTGTGTATGACTAAGTAATTTCATACCTCTAGGGGCTTATGACACATTCTCTGCACAAAACAACAACAAAACCATAACAATATTTAAACAAAAAGGAAAAAAAAAACCTTCTTTCTGCAGACCACAGATGTTTCTCTTATGAAAATACTTCACTGTTATCATGATACCCAGCAAACAGGAATTAAAACATCTTAAACATTAAAAGTTTATATATTACTGTGTTAAACCAACCAGACAACATTGATGTATACAAAAAAAAAAAAAAAAGATCTGAGATTGCAAGTGACTTATTTATTCTCTCCTGGAATATGCAAGATTAGGGTAGTTTCCTTGAAATTCTCTCCGCTATGGTCCTATCCTTTAGTGTTCCTGTAAAATAAGGAATAGATTGCATTTGTGTTCCCTTCCTTGTTCTGTTTGACTCACCAAGCAAAATGAAAATATGGCAGCAAGCATCATCAAAATAACCCTAAACCTGAAAAAAAATTCCTATAAAAATTCCACTCTATAAAAAAGTGTAGCAGTAAGCACATTCTTCGTGTTAGGGAGTCGAGTGTGGGATTCAGATTCTCTGAGGCAGTCTTCCTATCCACCCATGGCACTACCAGATGCATGACTCAGTTAAGTTCCAGATGGTAAACCTTGGAAGGCTTTGTCTTTTGAAGGCTCTGTATTTTGTCATTCTTCTTACATTCGCTTGCCTTCTTATGTTCACTGATCATCTTTCAGTTTTCTTTTACTGCTTTATTTTTTCTTTGGTCCATCCTGTTACCTGCTATTGGTGCAAAACTTGGTGGAATGGTACTGACTCTTAGCAACTTGCTATAATTTGGATGACCTAAATGGAAAACTTTGGGTTTAGTGGTTGTTTAATAAGTTTGTTGGTTTTTTTTCCAGAATGGAGGACTTTGCATATGGTTTTATACAGCTATTGAATGAGCTAATTCTGGAACAAGTTTATGAAGAACAATTCATTTAATACAACTCAGTACAGTATCAGAACTAACAAGAATCAGAATTATATGTGGCAAAATTTACAAGCCGAGACACTGGACCTTGTTATGACAGACATGGATTTTCTGGACTAAGATACATTGTGGTGTATGTTTGAAAAGCCTTTACGAATCCTGAATTGGAGATATCTGTTTCATGCACCGTCCCAGTAGCCGGCATTCTGTGGCGTTCATCAGTCTGCCTCTTCACAGCATGTTAGTCTTTACTGCTGCAAGAATGATAATCTTCATGCTATTCACCTGTGTGAATTTCTCCTGGGCAGAGGTGCTTCTTTTCCTCTCTTTGCTATGTGCCAGGCTTCTGCATATGTACTCAAATGTTACCATGACACTGTGAAATTTTATCAATGCTGAAGTATACAAAGCCCAGGTGGCACGTTGACAGATGAATTGTGATGGCAGCTTGAGGGCTTGGTATATTAAGCATGGTGAGGGGGTGGGTGAGGAATGAGGGTCTCTGTGATTTGCACATCCTTCATCTGATCCCTTAAGCTTTACAAGAGCAAAATTCATTAAAGAGATTAAGTGCAAGACCAAATGTCTGATGTGACAAGAGAGAACAGTTGATTTTTTTTCCCATTTGCCCAGCTCTGATAACTCAATATTAAATTGATTAGGTCATAGAAATGGCCTTATAGAACTTGTAAAATATTTAAAGCTCCAGCTTGGTCACAGGGCAGTCAGTATTGACACATTCAGACAGTCTTCACAAGATCAGTCTGTACCTACTAAAGTACCACCTATCTGGCTAAAACAAAAATTTGATTCCACACAGTTTGATTCTAGTTAGAGGATTAAGAGTAAAAAAAAAAACAGCAGGGTTTTCAAAGTATTCTGCTCTTCCTTGTTTTATTCCACATGCACCTCAATTTAAATACAATGTGCAAGATTTCACAGCTCTAGACAGATATATCAAGCATGAGATAGATTCAACATCTGTCTTGAAAATATTTGCAATGATATGGTAAGACCAAGCTCTTATTTCTAGAAGACAATCTGTAAGTCTGTTGTCTGTTTATACATGCTTAGAATATATTTAATTTTTTTTTCATCTTACTTTTTCACAGGCTAAGTAATGGAATGCAGTGAGTTTGATCCTGAGCATGATATGTCATATTTCCCTCTTTCCTAATTGTGCCCTGTATGGATCTTTAACAATGTAGTGTATCTTTGAAGCAGGTTAGTTTCCTGAAGATAAAACAACTCTTCATATCTCTTCTGAAGGAAGAAATTATATAGACGTGTTTCATCTGTACGGGAAGCACTATTATGTTAGGCTAGATATGCATGGCTTTTATGCAAGAATAATTGGAGACAAAACTCGTGTAAGGGCACTGAGCATTTCAGATGTGAAAGGGAAAAAAAATCACATCAATAGAAAAATGAAACCTGCAGTCTGTGGAAAGCATGATGGCAATGAATAGGTTCCAAGGTTGTTGGTTCATTCCAGTTTTCATTTATTAGAGGCTAAGATTCATTTGACTCAGTTTTAATAGATATCCAACCACAGGACACCACAGAGGAATCACCTTCTGAGGTGCTTACTGAGGTCATCAGTGGGACCTTTGAAGAAGTGATCTAAATTATAAGCGCTACCTTCTGCACTGAAATCAAAAGGGTGGTAAGGGTGGAAATCAAAAGGGTGGTAGTGAATGTAGATACTTCGAGGTTCTTATCAAAGCCAAGTGAAAGATGAAAGAGGGGACTAAAGACTTTAACCTGTGTGACAGGAGATACTGTGACAATTGGGATGCTCAAGATTACATTGGAACGTATTTAATAAGCTATATTGTCACGTGAGAAGTACTAAAACAGCTCAGCTTTATAAAGTGTGTGGCTTCAGTATCAAAGAAACAGAGACCATTTTCTATTTCTTTGGTATTGCAATGAAGACAAAAGGAAGGAAAAGGTGTCAGAGCAGTGTCAGTCTTATGTTCCTCTTCTTCTATCATTAACCTGCTCTTTGGAGCAGCCAGTGGGGTGCACTGCCTAGAACTTATTTCAGAGCTAGGATAGGGTCACTCTGGAGGAAGAGAGTTTTGATCCCTTTTTTTGGCAGTGTTTTATGAAATCTGCTCTTTGTTTATTGCAGTCAGAAGTCCTCTATGTTAGAACATTTTAAGTTATAATTTAGTTTCTAGCAATTTCTATTAACAAGTTTGCCACCACTTGTGTAAGACCTCTGAATGTTTCAGACATAATTTGAAAAGAGAATGAAGAAAGAATAGCCAACTGGTATAACACTGGTATAACAAGTGGCCATAACACTTTTAACAGTAAATATGCTGCTCAGAATCCTTGGTAGACAAAGAAGTGCAGCTGTTAAAGGATTTCAGCTAAGGTATATAGAATTAAAATTCATGAATAGGGTTATACTTTTTCTGTGTCTTGTTTAGTTGACAAGAGTGAAGGAAACTAACTTATCTCCAGTAAAGAAACCTCACTATCTCAGAAAACTAGCACACCTTTTTGACTAAATGATAAACTTATTTGAATGTGATGGTATTTTCACATAACTGAATTAATTCTGTTTCTTCAGTCACTTCATTCTTGTGTCTGAGTAGTTTTATCAGGTTGCTGACTGTTGTAAACATATTCTTTTTACTCTGCACAGAAAAGAGCGGTTTGACAGAGGACAAGGTTCTTTAGATACAGCCCAGGGTAACAAAAATATATTTATTCAATCACCAAAGAATCTGAATGAGTTGTTTTAATATTAAAAGCATGCTGTACTTAGGCAATCAAATAAGTTTATTTACTAACTCTCCTTAGCTTCTGAAATGGGTCACAAATTTAAACCTATAGATAACTCTTCTGAAAATTTAAAAATATAGAATTTGCCACAAATTCTGAGTGTAGGAGAGACTCGAATACAATTAAAAATATGCATTGCTTTGCTTCCCACTTACCTCTAGTCTATAATTACAACTAGATATTTAGGCATACTCAACAATACCTTAAGCCATATACAGAACATATATCTTTCTTATGTAGGCCGTGTGGTCTTGAGCAGCCATAAATCACACAACTTTAGCATGCAGTATTCAGAATACTTCAAAGCTTCCCTCATTACACAGTCGATAGAAAAAAATTGAAACCACTCTCCCTGAAAGAGCAGATACATTTTGGTTTTGGTTCTTTTATGATCAATATTACTAGAATAACAATGGCACCACACAGCAGAAAAGAATATGGTCAGCTGAAGATTCAAAAGCTTTAAATTTCTTTTGAAAAATTAGGAAGGGGAACTATGTCCAAGACAACCTTACTCAATACTTACTAACCAAATGCTGTAGGGTATGCTCTGGATTTGCTATGTGTTAGGACTCAGATTTTTTCACTCTGCAGAAGGGACCTGTTGATAACTATCACCAGTCCTCCATTCCACTATCTGCAAGTGGCATATTTCCTGCTAGTCGGTGGATTTAGAGTACAGAGCCAACAATAAAACACACCTCTATACATCACTCATTTGCTACTGAATTGTCACGGTTAAAGGATTTATGTGATTATACCAACAAAAGTAGGAATCCGAGCAATGTTCCTTTTAAAGTGCACCTTCTTTTGATTATTTTTCTTTCTTTTTTGAACAAACATCTATTTGCAGTCATGGCCATGTTTCTAATCTAAAGTGAAACTGCTATATCTTTAGTTAACTTGGAGAATAAACACTAAGTGTTACCTGTGATAAAACAAAAGAAAATTGTGGTCACCTCTGTTTCAGAAATGCAAGTCATAAAATTAAAACACATAGCTATGTACCCAAGTGAAGATTTATTTCATTTGTTGGATTTGCTTCTTAAAATGTTCCTGCTCATGGACACAAATTAAAGCAAAATAGTATTTTTTAGACAATTTTCTTATTAAACTGATGACACTAACAACCATGTTAAGAATTAAAAAGTACTTCTTATGAAATTTTAATTTCTAGAAACAGAGATAGTTGCAAAGAACCTCATACACTAACTTATTTACTTACTGACAATGATTTAAACCTCAGTCATTTAAAAGCTCTGGGATAAACACTAGAACTCTACTTACTCTGGCCCTGTTGTTTCTTTGAAATAGAGGATAGTGAATCTTGTAAATTGTCACCCTCTATAACTTATAGATTTATTTAATCTCTCACAACACAGTCATTAACCCAAAGAGTAGTGGTGATTATAATTAAATACTGTTACAAGTATTTAGGAGGACACAAGTGGTGTCTTCCAGTACTTAGTTTTGGGGCCCGTTCTGTTCAATATCTTTATCAAGGACCTGGAAGAGGATATGGAGTGGACTCTCAATACTTTTGCAGATGACACCAATTTGGGTGGAAAAGTTGATCTGCTGGAGGGTAGGAAGGTTCTACAGAGGGATCAGAAAGGCTGGATTAATGGACCAAGGACAACAAAAAGTGAGTGTTTTACCAGGAATAAAGGAGGTTGAAGTGAGGTCTTAATGCTCTCTTCACAGCAACTTGAAAAGAGGTTGTAGCAGGGTGGTATTTGGCTCTTCTGCTAAATAACAAGTACTAGGACAAAAGGAAATGGTCTCAAATTGCATCTGGGTAATCTTAGTTTGGATATTAGGAAACACTCTTTCCCTACATGGATTGCCAAGCACTGGAACAGGCTGCTCAGGGAAGTTGATGAGTTGCCATCCTTGGAGGTTTTTAAAGATGTGAAGACATGGTCTTCCAGGACATGGTTTAGTGGTGGACTTGGCACTGTTAGATAAATAGTTGGATTTTATATCCTTAAAGTAATTTTCCAACTTTCATGATTCTGTGTTTCTAAGATTTAATATTTCTGAATTTAGATGCCTATATGTTACACTTCCAACATTTACACTGGCCATAGTGGAAGCTCAGAAACCTATCTCATATGAATATGAAATTGTCTTGAACTGAATCCTACCCAAAGAGACTTAGTCCCCAGTTACTTTGCAACTTCAAATTATCTCACGAACAGGAAAATATGGCTGAGAAGCCAGGAAGCAAAACCACTTGAAAAAATAATTTCATACTAAAGAAAATTTTAGCAATTAATGCTTCTTTAGAAACCTCAGTCACTAATCTTTGCTCACCTTTAAAAACAGATATACATTTCCCTTATGCAGCAGCATTCATTAATATGTTTGCAGTGTTTCTTTTTGGCTAAAGCCTTCATTCAAATATGGCACTTCTACTTGCAAAGCATAGACAGAACTGGAACTACCACAGCCTTTTCTGTTGTGTTTGTCTATGCAGAATCTGAAGGCAGGCTTCCTCTGTCTAAATGTCAACATCTCCTTCTGAATATCTATGCCAAAACTAATTTTCCCAAGAATTCTTAATATATTCCTTTATGTTCCTAGAGAGAGAAAAAGAACCAACTGTAGGGAACAATTAATCTCAGCTTAAAATAGAATGAACTAATTACTTCCTAAAAATGCCTCCTTGCTTCACTTGGATGAACTATAAAGAGATTTTAGGGAGTGTGTCTCAGATGTAGACTTCCACATTATAGACAACTCATATTAGGTAAGATGATTTTCACTCTAAGTATCAATATAAATAGCTGCATCATCATTTACATGAATAGCTACGCACAAAGAGACAGTAGGCTTAAGTGTAGGTACATTAAAGACCTGCATAATGAAATTATAGCATTTAGATGAGAAAGTTATGGCAATTTCTTAGCATAGCAACTTTCTAAATTACTTTGATGTAAAGTAGTAAAAGTACAGTTTTGTTTCTAATCCTGGAATTCTTGTCCTTTCACAATCCACACTGTTTATAGCTCCCATGAAGAAATATAAGGGTGGAATGTCAGTTTAGTGGCTTTTCAGAATTTAATAGCCATTCAGTCCTAATCTGCAGCTAAATATGCACATATATCACATTCCAAGACAATACATACTGCAGTGCAGAGACCTCAACTATAAATCCTTAATTATTTAAAATAAAGTTTTTGAGAAGACATCAGAGCCATAATCAAAGACAGAAGTAAAATTAATAATGCTGAAAGGACAAAATTATTTTTCTTTTAGAAATATGGATCAGTTATGATTATCTGAATTCTTTCAATTTTTTAAACTCATTTCTGAATTTCCTGTGTGTTAAACTTTCTCCTGTCCCCCCATCAACCTTTCTCTCTCTTTCCCTTCCTCCTTCCCAGTATTTTATTTTTTAATAAAATTTACTGAGAATCAGAGAACCATGAATGGTTTGGGGTGGAATGGACCCCATTTAGTTCCAATTCCCCTGTCATTGAAAGGGAAGATAATCCACTTGACCATGTTGCTCAAAGCCCCATCCAGCTGTCTTGAATACTCTTAGGAATGAGTATTATCTTGGGTTTGCATGAAAAGATTTTAGTAGCAGGGGGTGCTACAGGGTTAACTTTTGTGAGACTCTTCCAGAAGTTTCTCCCATGAGTGCTAGAGCTGATTCCATCTGGCTCCAAGACAGACCCACCACTGGCCAAGACCAAGCCAATCAGAGACGCAGTAATTCCTCTGTGATGACGTATTTAAGAATGAGAAAAGTTATTAGGCAGATTGATCAGAAGCAATTAATTGAAGCAAAGAAGAGACGAGTGAGAATATGTGAAACAAAATCTTTGTAAACACCAAGGTGAATGAAGCAGGAAAGAAAGAATGTGCACCTACTGCTGAAGCTGAGATTGTCTGTGGTGCAGACAGTGGTGAGGCAGAATGTGCCCATGCAGAACATGATGGTCCATGTAGGACCAGAGATCCACATTCAGGCCATGTAGGAGACCCAAAATTGTAGCATGGTGTAGCAGGTGGATGCTTGAAAGAAGCTGTGACCTCATGGGAACTCCATGCTAGATAAGGTTCCCTACAGGACCAGCATAACCATGGGGGGAGCAGTTTTGCAGGTAGGATGTGTAACCATGTGAGGGACCCACATTGGAGCACCTTTTCTTGAAGGATTGCACCCTGTGAGAGGACCCACACTGGTGTAGTTCATGCATGATTGTTTCCTGTGGGAGAAACCCCACTGGAGCAAGGGAAGGATGACTCAGCCTGAGGGTGAAGAAGCAGCAGCAGGGAACAACACATGATGAATTGATCCTAAACCCTATTCCCCATCTCCCTTGGGGGTTGAGGAGATAAAGGGGTAGGAGAGATGGTAAG
This sequence comes from Cinclus cinclus, assembly GCF_963662255.1. NCBI lineage: Eukaryota > Metazoa > Chordata > Aves > Passeriformes > Cinclidae > Cinclus > Cinclus cinclus. Next base: position 60,531,947 of record NC_085047.1, read on the forward strand.
CCCAAGAGCAAGAGTAAGGTGGTGTGAAGGTGTTTCTGAGATTTTTTTTAACTTCTCATTATCCTACTCCAATTTTGATTGGTAATAAATTCAATTAACTTCTCCAAGTCAGGTCAGCTTTGCTTGTGACAGTAATTGGCAGATGATCTCTCCCTGTCCTTATCCTAACTCATGAGCCTTTCGTTATATTTTCTCTTCTCTGTCCAGTTAAAGATGGGAACAATGGAACAACTTTAGTGGGCATCCAGCAGAGTCAAACAAACATCCACAACTTCTCTGGGCAACATGTTCCGCTGTTTCACAATACCCACAAGAAGGAATATTTTTTCTGACATAAACCTACCCTCCTTAATTTTAAAACTCTTATACACTGACTATTATTACATGCCCTTTTGGAAACTCTCTCTGCAGCTCTCCTGAAGCCCTCTTTAGACACTGAAAGGCTGCTATAAAGTCTCCCAAATCTTTCAGCGTGTCTTCTCAGGAGAGGTTCTCCAGCCCTCTGAGCATCTTTGTGACCTCCTCTGGACTCAGTCTGTCTGGTCTACATCCTTTTAGTGTTGGAAACCCCAGAGCTCCAGGTGGAGAGGTCCCACCAAGAGTGGAATAGAGGTGCAGAATCACCTTGCTTGACCTTCTGGCCCCATTTCTTTTGATACAGCCCAGGATACAACTGGAAAGTTTTGATTATGCTAAACCTTTATCTCACATTGCTTAAAAATAATAAGATTTTACTTTTGTCTGTATTTAGCTGTGCAGAAATTTGAAAGTGGGCCCACATCTTCTAAGTGCTAGCTTTTCTAGGGCAACATTAATTTGTCAGAACTCTCAATGAGCTTCCCGTAACCATTATCTCCCCATGGTTTCTTGCATGACCACTGGTCTTGTCCTCAAGGTAAAAAAAACCCATGATACAGATGTCATCCTGTTTTAGTGTTTGACATTAGCCTTCTCTTTTGCTATCATTTACTTTTTCTCATCTTCTTATTTTAATCTTACTAAGGCTTGTCTTTCTGATTCTTCATCCAAATTCTGCTTTTCTTTTTCTGCTTGCATTGGGGTTTTTTCTTGGTTTGTTCTGTCTCTTCATGGTGCTATGTATTATTATTATTATTATTATTATTATTATTATTATTATTATTATGTATTTTGTTGTGATTTTCTTTCTGTGATCTCCACATATGACTTGAAATTTTTGATTACTATGAGCACATAAACAGGAATTGAATAATTTCTTCAATGCGCAGAGGAAGTTAAAGTGAATTCTCCACCAAATGTATGTAGGTTATGTTAATATTTAAGCAGTTATTATGTTAATGATTATTATAAACACACTTTTAATTCAAAACTCTCTGCATATGAATAGATAGAGGGTTCTGTACCAATATAAACTGATGACTTTTGTATTTCAAAGAAGTGCCTTTTGCTTATTTCACTAGTGCTGTTCTGACCACAAGAAGGCTTGCTATAAATAAAGACAGGCACAAAGCTATGAAGTGGATCTCATTTGAAAGGCAACCATTCCTCAGAATCCATGCATCACAATACTGTAAAGCATTTTAGAGCAATACACTGACTCAGCTGCCAAAACCACATTTTTAGGTAGGTACTGATCTAATCCACTGCCCTGCCAAACTGACCAGTGATGTATCATGCTTTTACTTGGATGTTCAGAAATCCTGCAAAATTGCACAATGACATACTGAGTAACTCTTCAGCACGTAGCACATAGTTTTACTTGTCCTTGAAGCAAAAGATTCACTGCGCCTGTGACAGAGAGTCATATTGTATAGACACAGCATATTGCACAGGTATAAAGCATCTTCAGCTTAGCGTGTTTCCAGCAGATTTGTCATAGCATGTATTGAATCAACTCCTTGAAAATCCTGTATTCATCACAGGTTGTATATTTTGTTACTAGTATTGTTCTTAAAATATAAGGAATTTAAGAAATCTGACAAAATTTATGTAGGTTAATATCAAATAAGATTCCTGATGGTGATGGAGTTTAGTTTTGAATCATGGTTTTATCTCTGTCCCAAGGATGATAAGCTTTGATGGCACCAAACGGCTCATAACAAAAAAAAAAAAAAGTGTGAGCTTTAATTTGGTTGTGAGGTTTACAGCATTAAGCTGAACATATGAATGCTCACCTGAAGATACCTGCCAAAAAAGAGATACAATGCAAGTGTGAAAAGTGCAAAAAAATGAAAAGTCAAAGCATGGAAAACAACCAATGAACTGCTTCTTCTCCTGAAGTTACACGCCTATATGTCAGGTTTTCAGATAAGTGCTTCTATGAAAAAAAAAGGAAAAAAAGAAAAAAAGAAAAAAAGAAAAAAAGAAACAAAAAAAGAAAATACCAAGAATCATCTATTCTTAAAAAAAAAAAAAAAAATTGCAATTTTTGCTAAAAAATATGTCTTGCCTCCTCCACAGTAACTACCTGTTTTATCCAATTACTCTTTAGGGTAAAATTCACAAACAGCTCGGGGATGGGAATATTGATCTTTTCCCTCACCAAAAAGGCAGCTCTATTTTCCAATTTCAACAGTTGGGCTCCTTCTAATCAGTTGTCCTTCCTGCCCAGTGATTTGATTGCTTTCTTCTACAAGGCTTCTAATTTGATTATCTTACTGTTGTAGGGAGCAAACAAATAAAACAGGGTACAGATCTTTTAAAATGTTTCCTTTTTCAAACTGTTCTGTTTTTCACAGAGTAATTAAAAGATTTAGAGAGAGGGAAAAGAAATGTCACTCCATAATCTCATGGCACATGACTGTTGTCCTGCTTCCAGATTAAATTTCAATGCTGATTACTTTCAATGAAGATTAAGGGTTTTGAAAATACTGTTGGGGACTCTCTAATATTTTAGGCACTTGCCTACACTTAAAAAATCTAACTTATGATCTCAGTTTCTATTAAACAAAACTGGGATTCTGATATTACAGATTTTCCAGAAAAGACTATATGAAACCGTAGTAGAATACCGTTAGGTAAATTAGCTATGAAATAATGATAAATTGTAACCAAAGTCATGGTGATATAAATCTATAGTAGTTCTATTGTATAATTATGTTTCTGTGAATTTACAGTGCTGCTTCTCTTCTGGTTCTGCTTTTTTGTTTTGTTTTTTTTTTTTTTTTTTACTTTTATACCTTCAGAAATAATTATTTTCTACAAATACCGTAAGTTTTATATTACAGCAATGTCAGATATATAGGAGACCAATAACATCTTTTTTTTTCAGAGAAAACATTCAGCCTTACTTGCACAGATATTTTTTACTGAAGTTAGATTTCTTATGGGAAAAACACATGTCAATGTGAGAGTAATAATATTATTTACATCTTTGCCATATTATGGAAAGCATTAAAATGGGTTATTTTCATAACTTAGAAGAAATCGATGATAAAACTATTCTCATTCATAACTTTTCCCCTAGTTACATTTTTAAATGTTATATCTTAATGTCAGCTAAATCTCTAATATAGAGGGAATTTCAATGTAAAAGTACATGATTTTTCCATACCACCACACATATTTACAGTATGGATTAAAAGCTCTTTCTAAGTATCAAGGAGAATGTGTCATAGTGCATTGGCTGTGGAAAGAAATTTCTACTGTACAAGAGTGTACTGACAAGAAAAATGTAAGGTATGGTAGGCAGAAAAAAATCACAGCTGTCTTGAACATTCAAATTATCTCCTTAGCAGCAGAATGATTTCCGTGGTACATCGCTATTGCTGTAGATACATTTTTCCCTTCTTTTTCACTTTTGTTTTGTTATAACTTTTTAATTACTAACTGGAAATATGGTTTGACTCTTTGTTCACATGGAATCTGATTCTAAAAAAACAAGAGCAAGCTACAGCTGACAGAAATTGAGAGTATATAGGTCTGAAGAGAGAAAGGGAGCGCATTAGAGTTGAACTGGACAAAACCTATTTTTTACCATTTTCATCATATTGAAAAGAGAATGGAATCTGATTTAAACCACACTGTTCCACTTTTCCTCCAGTGAAAATGCACTACACTTTAAGTTTGAATAATAGAGTGATGAATCAGGCCTTTCAATGTTAGAAATAAAGCAAGTGCAAAAGGCCAGTAAATTCTAAATTTATGAACAGTTATATACACTGAACTTGACAGTTATACCATACTGAACACACGACAATACACCTGTGAATTAAGAACAAGTGTAAGCATACTGTTCTCAAAAATAACCAGAAGAATATAAGATGGAGCAGGCTTGTGCATAAATGCAAAAAAAAAAAAAAAAACCACAAAAAACCCAAACCTATAAGCATGGGGAAGATTAATTTCCTTCAGAATTGTTATATTTTTTTTTTAATAAAAGCCAAAGTAAGTGCTGTTACTGAAGTATGCTGAAACGAGGAACTGAGAAAGGCAAGTATATGGCATGGCTTCAATTAGAGTTAGCATGAGAATTTTACACAAAAGGCCAAGCATGTGTCTCTGATCAGTAGAAAAGCTATTGAACATAGCCTGATGTTTTAAAAGCTCGATTTAGGTCTCATTGAAACCAGTGGAAATGGAAAATTCAAATAAGCTATAATTAATGGAATTCAAGAATTAATTTTAGTAGTGTTCACAGAGATACCTGCAACTTAAGGTGATAAAGTTATGACTGTCAACACATCTTGACAGTTGAAAGTACATGGTCCTTAGGAATGTGCCTCTATGAAAGCATGGTGATATGAAATAATTTGAACATATGAATGCCACCTGAACATTTCTGGCATCTCCCAACTTGTTAGCAGCTGAGGTTTGCATAATGCTTTTACTCCTGTAATAATCATCCACCATTCTCTTAATTTCCAAGACAGAGATCTCATAATACTTATCAGATCGAATGAATATACACACTGGGAAGCTCTAGTGTACCTTGCACAAAAATGCATATGACCCAGGAAATTCAAGTGTTCCATGCACTAAAATGTGTATGATAATCTCTGGCAACACGTTTTGTGGCTATGTGCTTTGACTTGCATTTGTGCAGCTAGTGTCTGTTTTCCCAGTTTTTCAAATACAAAAGTAGCATATTGATAGGATAGAGTTGTCCTTTAACCATGATCTTCAGTTTTCCTGCCCAGTATTTTTCAGAAATTGTAGTCCAGTTAAATAAAAATTAAAAGGTAACATTTTGATATACAGCTGACAAATGGAAAATGATAGTGCCATCTTCATACACAGCAAAATATCTGACTCCCTTCTTTAAGAAGAAAAATTAGCTCAGCCTGAACGAAACGCAGTAACTTCTAAAATGTTTATGTTAAATTTTTAAAAGTTAACAAATTTTATTATGTTCTTATCTTTGGGGGATATGAATCCTGACTGTATCTGAAGGCTGGAAGAGCCTGAAGATGACGTTTTTTCCTAAAATTCAGTTCTAGGTTAGATGCCCAAAACAATCTCCCACTTGTAGCAAGTACAATGTAGTCTGAGTCATACATCCACCTAAGGTTTCTCAGTGGTGTAGTTTCTAAAAGAAATAGGTCAGGAGGGAAGCTGAGAGTGAGAACTAGTCCTAGTGATTTGTGTTTCAGGCGCTGTTGCTATGAAGTGTTTCAGTTGGGGAAGACAAGATACTATTTTCTGGATGTGTCAGACCAATAATTACCATTTAATACTCCTTTCCCTAAGGTCTCTTCTATGGAACAAAGGGCACTGACTCTTGTGAACCCTGATAATCGATATGGTTTATTCTATTCACAGCAATTTCAGTGGCTAATAAGGTTACTGCTATCGGTATTTCAGTACTGGGTTTGCCTGTGTAAGTAACATTTAGCTGCATGATTAAACAAGCCCTTTGTTTGCTTCCCTCTCTCCAGATGGGAACTTGGCTCAGTATGACCCAAAAACAATTAGGTAAAGTGATGTTGCTCTGCTGTTTACATCTGACCTTGGATGTCAGATATCCTGTTTGCCACCACTGAGCTCAGATAAGCCTATACTCATTGTGCATGGACCCTGAGCTTTCTCAACTACACTTCTGATTTCCACTATGGAATAACTAAAGTCCTGTTTTCCCTGTAAAATAATTTAGTTTTGCTGCCAGACATGACTCTTATATGGTTGTGAAGAACTGTTTGGGAAAGCAATAAGGTTCTGCTCTGAGAACATGGGAGATTCACATGAAGGTTCTGGTTAATTGAACCAAAACCTCTAATTGAATCTGCAAGAGCTGGATTATTGACAGTTAAAGTGAAGCCAGCTGCCAGGTTTAATTCAGCAGTCTCTTATGAACCACTCACTTCATGTGTGCTGCTCGTGCACATCATCTGGATAAGAGACATTACCTGTGGAGGCAGGTGACCCTTGTGCAGCCTTCCATCTGCTTTGCCTTCAGTCTAGATGCTCTTCCATACTCTCTGATGGACGCAGAAAAGTAAAAGAAATTGTTTCAGTGAGGCTTTGTGCTTGAAAAAAATCTTGTCTACAAGAACCATAAACCAAGTGTGGGTTTTCAAACAATTGAAAAGGAAAAAATTTAAATCTACAGTGACAAGTTCTAAAAGTGTAACTTTATACTCCACTATGGAGCCAGTCCCTTAGGAACAGCAGATCTTAAAATTCTGGAAGTGCCTCAAGGCCTCTGACTTCTGTGAATAACTTTAATCTATGAAAATCATACTATAGATATTTCTTCCTTAAAATGTACTTTGATCTAACCTTTTAATTTGGTTTTCCTTGTAGTTATAATAGCTTCATGCATGATGTATACCATTTTCTTGTCTTTTTTTCTTTATTTTCCCTCATACTCTTTTTCTGTGAATCCTCATTCTGTCACCCACTAAAACATAATTCAATTATGGTATTGAGTAAAGGGTGCTAGAAACCGCTACATTACAGTCAGCTAATGTTCACATCCCTCTTTAATTATGTTGCTGTAACATCAAATTTAACAGCAACAAGCTTGAATATCTAAGTTGAGTACATTACTTATCTTTTGTTGAATGAAAGACTACATTATAAGGAAAATGGCTATTATCTCAAAAAGTGAAAATTTTCTTATAACAAGGCTGATGTTAAACAATATATGATTTATCATACAGTTTTATTTTCCAGTGTAGACTATAATCCTTCCATTTCTGTAAGAAAGAAGGAAGTCAAATAAATAAAAGTTTTTTCCAGTCATGCAAGCAAAAACAACTTCTTTTAATAATGCTGTTTCCATCTGGTTTATTGGGGTTTTTTGAGAGAAGAATCTTGACTGGCTTGTTGTTAACTTCTGATCCCAGAAGAAACAACTTCGTCTTACTTCTTTCCTTAATCCATGGCAATTGAATTTCAGATAAGGAGACTATCTCCTCATGACCCATATTTAACTTGGATAAATCTGTTTTATAGAGAACATGCACGAAATCTTATTACAGTTCTTGGATTATGATCTGTTGCAGTGCCTTTTCATTCCCAAACTGAAAAAAAGAAAAAAAGTTTTCACTTTTACATTCCAATCATATGTAAATTATTTGTTGGATTTATTCCCCTTTCCCAAGTACATTTGTTCATTAAGCTTTAACACATCGTCTGTGTTATTCACCACAAAGCATTTACTTTCCTTCTGTTTAATCAAAAGTTGGAGGGTCCTAGGGTACCTGCTATTTATGTTGCTTTTTTCATCTCATTAACTTTCTTTTCTAATTTACACTGGTACTCAAGATATAGTTTTTGTATTGCCACTGCAGCTAAGCAAATTATTCTACCCCTCATGACTGCTTTGGCAGCTTCCCACAAAACACCCAGGCTAGTTTCTTGGTTTTTATTGATATTAATTTATTCTGAAACAGTCTTCATCTGTTGCACAAATGCTGCAGCTTTAATTAGAGTGTTGTTAAATCTCCATACTTCAGATCTCCTATAATTCAGTATACCATCCAGAGACATAGACACCAGAAAATTATCAGGCAAAGCTGGATTTGAAATACCAGATGGTTAAACACTACAATGTATCCTCATAAATAAATAAGAAGAATCCCAGTTTAAATGTAGTTGTGCTAAGGTATAAAATGTAGCTGGTGGCCTGTTTCTGTGTTGCTGCTGGCATGAGGACAAAATCTTTGCAATATCCTCTGTCCACTTCAATTTTAAATTGTCACTTTGCTAGCAAAGGTCAAATCTCACATCCCTTTGTCAAAACAAAGAATAATTAAAATCTTCATCTATTACAGTCCCTGGAAATTCCTGCCATTAGGTAAGAAAAGGTCAATTAATAAAGTGAGAATTTAAACTGTTGGGAACAAACAGATTTGCAAGTACAGCCAGGCTATAGATCCAACTGCAGCAAGGCTTTGACAATCCTTTGTAATATTACCTTTTTGTTAATAAGTTCTTTGACCAAAATAAAAACAGATTCTTCACCTCAATACTATTGTTTAAGTCATAAACAGTGTTAAAAGTTTTTTTTTTTTTTTATTTGGGCTAATTTGACAAAAAATAAGCAAGGTGACAATCAAACATAAGGACAATGACCACATAAGTCAGTTTTGTTAGCAAAAACCTCAGGCAGTTTTTCTGTTAAATTGGTTTTATTATGCATTAAATGTTTTAGACTTAATTCACAATTTCTCTGCAGTAGCATACTATGCAATCTTAATAGAGGTTCAAAGTGTGAACTTTAAAAAAAAACCTAGATCAAATCATATGCATTACAAAAGTTATAAATGAATAAAATATAGAAAGAAGTGAAATTAAGATGTTCTAGAAGTGTTCTGAGGCTAATGTTAAACAGAGGAGAGGCACAAAGGGTGGGAAATAATTGCAAGAAATATATTTTTTCTTCCAAAATTATTTTAGTTTGTAAGTCCAATAGTACTAAAAGAAAAATTAGAATGCTACTTCAGAACAAGAGTAATTAGAGAAGTACACTTTTAATATCAATAATAATAAGTACAAATATCTTTATATTCTACTGAATATTCATGTAACTTTTTTTGGGGTTTTTTTAAACTTTTTTTTTTTTTTTGTATTTAAGCATATGCTATCTTTTAAGAAAACCTTGAGGCTTTCATGTAATGTTTAGATCACTCCAGTGAAAAAAATTCTCTCTGAATTTTTTATTCACAATTCAGTTTATAACAGTGCATCCCTGAGGTGTGTTAAAATACAGTGTCAGCAAATATGCTGAGAACAGATCGCAGTGTGACCAAGACACCATAACATTCCAGAGAGCTGTTATTATTGGCCAACAAGAGTAAAGCCTGAACAACAATTTTTTATGAGTTTAATTTCAGAAATGTAGATCACAACTGGCAATATTTCACAGTTGTTGTGGAAATCCCCTCACCTAATTTCTTTTTCCTAAATGTTTGTCATGTAGCCTAAACTGTCAGTCTACATGCTTTTAACATTAATAGAAGGAAAAAATGTACAGTCTGAAGATATTTCCCCCTGTACTCTGATAGGAGACAGGGCTCCTGCATGTGGCTCTCTCTTTTGATCTATTAACTTTATATTCAGTAGTGTGTAAGAAATCCAGACCCAAATTTAGCTGTTTGTTCACAGTTACCTAAGATCATTCAAGACACTACATGACATTCAGTACACCATCAGGGAGCTGAGGCACAATACCCTTGTAAGACATCAAAATCTCCAAGGATATCACAAATAGCACCAGGCCCCTGTGCGAAAGCAGTTCAGTAGTATTCTTGGATACTAGTTCAGATGGGATGTCTAATGCTTGGATGGTTTAAATTGCATGCAATGAAGTCCATCCAAGAAGAAAACAAATAGGTTATTTGCTTTAAATGTAGACTGTAAACTAAGTTGATTTGAATTTTAACAAAGCTAGTTGTCATATCTGTCATATCTGTATTGTTTTCACAATAATCTGCTATTTTATCAGTCCTCAGAAATTCAGGACCTGAACTTGCCATCCATCATATACAGGTGCATGACATCTGTTGTGCATAACCGTGACCTAGTCTATAAGTGGGTATTCGTATTCTTAAAGGCCCTTATGAATTGTGTGATAAATGCTCAAAGCAACAGTTTTAGGTCCTTCTCACATTCACTTCTTTTCTATATAAATATGATTCTAAGACTACCAAATCTGTCACTATGGGGTCTAACTTTTAAGATATAATTTGTCCTTTTACATAAAGATTCTCTGGCTCTTTATCAGTTTGATAGCTATTCATTCCCTCTTATTAGTATTTCCAATTTCACAACTCCAGGAGTGAAGGACAACCTTAATCTAAAAAAGTTTATTTCTTGAAAAGCTTTTTGTACTCTGGGGTGTGCTCTTTTGAAAGGGACTGAACCACTGACCAGAGAAGGCAAGTTTAAATTAGTGCATCTCCTCAGGGCAAACCTCCTGTTCTCAGCACTTGCCTGAAGCCAGCACAGATTTCCTGTTTTACTTAGTGGTGCAAACTAACCCAATTTCCATCCTCATGTATCTAAATAGCAAATAGACAAAGACAATTCCCCAGATTTAGCATTTTAAACTTTGGCTAATATGTAGGGGTCTACTACTATGCGACCAGAATGATTTTGTATTGGAGGCAATATAGTTAGTTGATAGTAACAAGCATCGACAATTACCTTTGATGTTTTAACAAGAAACTATTAGCAATAATTTGCATATACACATATACCTGGAAATAGAATACTGAGAAGTCTGGTTTTGCTGCTAAGTCTAAGTTGTTTCTTCAAAAGAACTTCCAGTGTCACAAGATATTTTGGATCATTTTCTTCTGTATCTAAAGGGGGAAAAGTGGTACTAATTATAAACTACTACCTAAAAGTTTAGGGAGTTTTTCCAAGTCTGATAAGTCACAACATTTTCACATTACCTTTCATGAAAGGCTAGTTATTCAGGACATCTCTGTATGTATTTGGAAACACCTCAGTGAACATACAAGGTAGTCAAAACATTTAGAGCAACAGCTGAATGTCAATTAGAATACTATAAAGCATCTAAGACAATCATGGTACTAAAGGGACTAAATAAAGTAAGTGGGTTCTAGGAAGATGTTCAGCACAAAACACAGATGTCTTATACCAGGCACAGGTGAGATTAGATGTATTACACTGCATAACCTATGTTGAATCAACTTCACTAGAAACTTAAGATGCCTGAACAGAATCTGTACATAAAATAGGCATTGGCACTTTAAGAACTTCATTTAAATATCAGTAATCATGAGTTAAATGCCATCCTTCCTGTCTCAACAGGAAAGATCTTAAGAGAAAATGTCATAAGCTCCTCCATGGAAAAATTTAATTTCTGAAATTCTCTTTTATGTGAACCTGATAGGGGTACCAAGGAACATTAAATTTAAGGAATTAAGTATTGAACTCTTCAGAATTTTTGCTCACTCACTGAAAATTCAATGCTCCCTAGTATTTAAAAATTAAAATAGCCATGTCTGTAGAGGAAATTTCAAGAACTTCTCATTTTTTTTGTTTTATTTTCTAATGCTATGAAATATAACAAAAAACCAAAATCTCAAAAACATTGAAATCTATATTCAAGAAGGAATGATATAGGTCTAACAACGGGGCTCTTTATTAATCTGAAGGGTGAAAATCTAATATATATTTGTTGTGGTGTTTTTTAAACTAGCTTCCACTTACTAAAAATGCAAGGATGGATGATGTGTACAAACTGTAAACAATTATTTTTCTTTTTATATAACAATTTTCTCCACTATTAATTAACTCAGGAATTATTCTGTAAATATATTAGTCATGTACTACTTGAACAATTGATCAAATAGTCTCATCATAAGAAAAATATCAGAATTAGACATAAAGTTGACACAGTATCTGATGCAGTGATAAAAATACAAAACACTTTTTTGTTTTGTTTTGTTTTTTTGTTTTGTTTTTGTTTTTGTTTGTTTGTTTGGTTGTTTTTTTCTTTGTTTATTTTTCCACAGAAGTGAACAGCATGCAACAATCAAAAAAATCTCTTGAGAGGATGTGAAGAATCCCAAATATGCATTGCATAGAAAAGCAGTATCCCACTCTCTCCTTGGAGTTCAGCACTGTCAGCCAAACTTACATGCCTGAGAAGGAGTTAAATTCTGGGAAGTATTCCAGATTCATTTACGAGAACATGTTCTCTCTATGACCAACATATGCTAAACAATCCATTGTTCATGGGATAAGGGTTATTCTTTATTTTCATTTATCCCTTTATGAACTCAAATTAACAAATGCACATCATAAACAGGGCAAATACCACTAAAATAGTGCAAGAATAATCATAGAACACTTTGAGTTGGAAGAGACCTTGAAGAACATCCAGTTTCAATCCCCCTGCCATGGATCTTCCACTAGACCAGGTTGCTGGAAGCTCCATTCAACCTGGCCTTGAACAGTTCCAGGAACAGGGAACCCATAACTTCTCTGGGAAACCTGTACCAGTGTCACACCACTCTAAGAGTAAAATTATTTTTCAGGCATCTGATCTACATCTACCCTCTTTCAGTTTGAAGCCATTCCTCCTTGTCCTGTCACTACATGCCCTTGTGAAAAGGCCTTCTCCAGCTGTCTTCAGGTACTTGATGGTCTTCCCAGAGTCTTTTCCAGGCTGAAAAGCACCAACTATCTCAGCTTGTCTTCCTTCATAGACTAGGTGCTTCAGTCATCTGATCATCTTTATGGCCTCCTTTGAACTTGCTTCAAGAAACTCAAATTTTTCTTACATTGATTTTCTGGGCTGCGAGTTCACATTGTTGTGTCAGGTTGAGTTTCTTGCCCACCAAGATAAGTTGTCCTCCTCTGCTGCTGTCAATCCATTCTCTGGCCAGCCTGTACCTATGCTTGGGATTGCCTTGACTCATGTCCAGGACTTTGAACTTGGCCTTGTTGAACTTAATGAGGTTCACACAGATTACAGCACTGAACCTCCTCTCTGAATACATCAGCTGGTAAGTGACTCGAATTTAGAGCACAGTTGTTTGTGTTTTTTTGTTTTCCCCTCAGTGTCAGCCACAGTGTACTCTTTTGTTACTAATATATTAAAAGATTTTCCCTGACACTTCCAAATTTTTTATCACAGGCAAATAATAAAAAAAAAAAATAAAATAAACAATAAAATAAAAAGTAACTTCACTGACTGAAAAGAGCAGCCCATATTTGATCTAATGACAGAAGGCTCAGCCTGCTTATATGCCCAAGTGCTCCCATAAATTATGCACCAAGCCACTTGAATGATCACAGTGACTGTCACAGCCTCCTTACTTGTCCTGCACCTAATTTCCAGGAAATTGGACATGTTTTTCTTTGTTTTTTTTTTTTTATTCTGTACATTGTACCATCTCAACAATAAAGAATACATATTCTAATCCAATTCTATTCTTCCAATTCTTGCCTATTTTTCCCAATACATCCTAATTCAACTCACACTGTGCACTTCAAATTACTTATCTATTAAAAGCAGTGAAAATATTTATTAGGATTCTTCAACTTTGTTTCTGGTAGGCAAAAGACAGTGACTTCACAGCTATTTTGATGACTATAGTTACGTGAATTGTATTTGTTTTCTTGCAATTAAAGGTCAAACTCACAGGCCTCTGTTTCAAAATGTATTAATTGCATGCCATCATTCCAGGTATTTTTCTTCCAAATTCAGCTACCTCTCTCTGTGTCAAGACAGTCTTTTCTGAGACATGGTCTTTGCAGTACTATAAAAACCAGTAAAAGTGTAGCAAACCATTGATTCAGCTGCTTTCTTCCTTGCAACCCACTAAAATCCTCTTAAAGCTTTTATGCTGCTAAAAATCACTACGATACCCAGCTGCCGTCCCTTATATTGTCTAGGAAAGGGGAATTTTTAATGACTTTTTAGACTTTTTAGGTGTGATGTATATAAATCCATTTCACCTTGACTTTTCAGTTGGTGAAAAGAATCAGTCTATGTTTAAGCTATCCATTTTCTCTTCATTCTAGGTTTGAAAGCAAAGTCTAGAACTGAAATTAAATAAGTTTAGATAAAGAAAATAATCGTGATGGTAAGTCATCAGTTTTAAGAACAGCAAATGAAATTTGCTTGTGTCTTATTTCACATGGTATGAAAAAGTTCAGAGGAAGATATTAAAAGCATTGTCTCCTTTCCAGAACAATTCAAAAGCAAAGGGAAGAAACACAGCGTGAGTTAGGCAAAGGTAAGATTACTCATGTGATTTCACTTTTCTAAATGTCAAGCATAACCTGAAAACTTCCTGTCAGCCATCCCAAAATGTCATAAAAAGAGAAGTTTGCAAGGCAATGTGGAACCTTTTCCTATAGACAGAGGTGTGATTTGAGTTCAAGCCTGTGAGCAAAGAAACAGTGTTTTAACACAAACTTTCAGCTGAGATACCCTTTGTGGTATTAGAAAGAATCTTTAATCCTCTGCAGCATTTCCTCCAGAGCAATATGAAGAGAATAATATCTAGCTGAAAATGTTTTTACACAGATCACTTGTTTTATGGGACAAAATAATTGTAGGTCTAAGGAAGCAAAATTCCACTAATGTGACAATAATTGCACTTGATTACCACAGCCGTGAAATTTATCATTGTATGGACAAGTTACTCAGATAAGTAAGTAAATAAATAAATGATAAGTTTCAGTAGTTCATCCTTCTGTAATACATTCAGACAAACGCAATCCAAAAAATTGACTCTACTTGCAATAAAAATACAAGATACAAACCAAAGAAATGGAAATTTTTATTTTAAAAAAGTTGCTGTTATTATTTTCCCTGTTTCTAAATTTCTTACAAAAATATATCAGGATTCTTTGGCATTTATTATCTTGAATTATTTCTATAAATAATTCTTATTGTCTTGGTTTACTATGATGACTTCATTTCTTGTATCATGAAGTCTGATGATGATACTGAGCCATTTTTCTTGAGCTCATTACTTTTTCATGATATTGTTTCTATTACTTGACTGGTTAAATGAAACATTAAGAAAATAAAAATATTAAAGTGGGCTTATGCATTGATAAATGAACTAGACAGAGGTATTATTGAGTATGAGGCTCATCTGCTTACCTTAAATATTTGGAAATAACCATAAGCCGTGCTAGACATCTCTGTCATCTTGTTTACACAGTGAAGAGAAATAGCAACATCAATGGGCATCTCTTCTGACATGCCTTAAGGTCTTGCAGTCATAGCATCCTAGAATCTTTTTGTTGGAAAAGACTTTTAAGATCATCTAGCATAACTACTAACCCAGAACTGCCAAATCCACCACTAAACCATGACACTACATGACACATCTACACGTCTTTCAAACACCTCCAGTAACAGTGACTCAACCACTTCCCTGGGCAGCCTGGTATGAAGAAACCTAAACCTCCCCTGGTGCAACTTGAGGCAATTACCTCTTGTCCTACTGCTTATTATGTGGGAGAAGAGACTGACCACCACCTCACTACAATTTCCTTTCAGGCACTTGTAGACAGCAATAAGGTCTCTCCTGAGCCTCCTTTTCTCCAGGCTGAACAGCCCCCAGCTGCCTCCGAAACTCCATAAGATTTATTAATCTCAGATGAACTGTCTTCTAAAAGTTTTCTCCACTAATTGAATCTGCAACATATATAAACACACCTGTTTAATCCCATTTACGTATCAAGCATCCTGTGCTGCAGTTGCTAGTCCAGAAAATCACGTGTTTATAGGTTACATAACTTGTCTGTCAAAGCTATGAGAAAATAGCACTATGACACCTGGGTTTTTTTGGCTTGGTAAGATTAATTCTGTTGCAAGCATCAAGCTCAAAGATGAAATTGATGATTTAGAAAGATATACCACATTTTATTGAAATATATATACTCTAAATTGTTATAAAAAAACAAAGCCAAATTAAGCTTAAAATTTACTCAAATACCTGTTTAACTAAAAAATTCTGAACTAAAATATTAATTTTATCAAATATTAATACAGAAGTAGTCTGGTTTTAAGTGAAATATGATGTTTGATTAAATTTATTGGTAAGAAGCTGTATTCTGATACACACTATGCAGAGTGAAGTTGATTAATGGAAAACAATGGTCTGATATATCTTTGTCTTTTTGCATAATTTCTGAAAATCGTAAGATCCTAGTCCCTGAAGATTAATAGCTCAATTACAAATGTTTGTCCTACACTGAAGAATATGTACTTCTCTACAATCTGTACAAGATTCTAGACTGAGAATAGCACACAGTAATAAGTAGGTTTGTATGGAACAAACACCATAGCTCTTTTAAAGTTTATTATCTGCTTCACAGAACTTTGGAAATAATTCAAGAAATAAATTTCTCAGTTTAGAAAAGTAAGGACCTGTAATGATCACCAAGAATTTAATTTGAAAAACAATGTAAATCTTAAGGAATGGTATTTTGGGAAATGCTGTATTTTTTGTATTCCACATTTCTCTCTGAATGTAGAACATACTCATACGTCCTTTAATCCTCTGTGTTAAATGTATTCCTGGCAGTGGATTGTTGCAACAAATTCTGTCTCCCTCAGGTGATGCTGTTCCATAAAGAAGTGAAAAAAGACATTAGCTTCTTTCATTCTTCAAACAAGAGAATAAAACTGACCACTGGAAGTGTATTTAGAAGGTAGCCATCAGCTTACTTTCTCATTTTATGAAGAGTATCTCACCGGATACTGAAGGTTTTAATGCTGCATGAGATATACAGGAAGAATTAGCATCTAAAACAGCCTGAATTCTATTTTTATTTCTGATATTTCCAACTGCCAATAACAATTCCAATTACGCAGTATTTCAGGGGAAGTCAAGCCATGTGTTATTTAAGCACTGTCCTTATGCTGATAAGCAATGAAAGACTGTAGGTTGTTATTTCTTTCACAACCCTGGACTGAAGTTGTGATGGTGACTAGCTGACAGTGCAGCAGGGACATTTATAATCAGATGCATGAAGCCTTGAGGGATGGCTTGGGCACTCAAGCCCCTCCAATATTTACATTTGGTATTAAGCACTTCAAGTGAAGATAATGATTTTGGCTCATTGCCCTTTCCCAATATTTTGAAACGGTCATGCACCCATGGTCATAATAAAAGCAAAATTAACTCCACTGCAAGGAGAGAGGAACAGTTGCGAGTTGTAAAAAGGTAATGTCACACTTAGAACAGTTGTTTTGACAGCATATTTTAAGGAACATTTTAATATTTTCAGATTCATCTTCTACTCAAGGGATAGACAGATAAATTAATGTGGTCTTTCTGATCTTCCAATAACTCTGCTAAAAATTGACAGAAGGTCTTCACTAAAAAGAAAGTCAAGTTCAACAGTAAAGGTAATAGTAATCCCAATTCCACATTTTGGCAGCTTCTAAATTAGCTACCAATGAATAAAAGTGCCATGACTTAGAGTAAAGCAGATTTAATTACAAGGTTATGATAGAGTATTTTAAAAAATAATGAGAAACCAGTTGGTCATTGGGTTTTTTCCCCTCAGTCTCAATTTATGAGACCCATGCTACAGATAATCCACCACTTTGTGAAATCTATTAAACCAACTGCCTATCTTGACTTGTACAAAGTTATATTCACTAAATAAAGATTTAAGAAATATTCCTCTAAAAGCAGAAATGTGTTTGGCAACTACACCAGATGTTTTACAGACTGAACTTGAGATGAAACTGTCACAGGACTAGCACTGGCAAGGTAATAATGTCCTCTGTAACAGAATTTTAATTCATCAGAATAATATGAGGAGAGGAATTGTTTAGTTTATAAGTGAGAAGCTGAGTTCCACTAACACTTTTTCCTTTCATAGAGAGAGCTATCAACTCTTTTTGTGGAGCTGTAGTCTAGTTTACTGTAGAGAACTGGAAAACAAGTTAGAGTTCCAGGAAATGATGAACCATTAACCTCTGAAGTAAAACAAACAATTGCATGCTTTGCATTCCTCTCTAAAAATGTATATAATTGTCTTGACAAACACCCTGAAAAAACAAATTTTATAGTTCTGATTCCCAGAATTATGGTCTTTGCGACAAAATGTATCTTCCAGTGGTTAAAAAATAGATAAACGAGTAAATAAAATTCTCAGAAAACAGAGAAACTGAGGGATTACTGGACCGAGACTGAGCTTTTCTATAGTTTACAAATAGTTATTGTAATAAAACTGACTGGTATAAAAAGTTCCATATGGTTGATTTATTTTTTAATGGATGTACAATTTGGATGGTGTGTGAAACCTTAAAATTCAGAATAACAGCTTCTAACTATTAAGTGTAGGGGAATTAGCATTTTCTTTTGAACCAGTGAGGGCAGGCCAGTATCAGTAATAAAATATTGAAGCAGACGGGTTTCAGATGTCTCTTATGCAGCAGCTCAGACATTCCTTAAAGCTCTCATACAGAACTAATAATAGTTTATTTTTCTGCTTTAATAAGTCCTGAAAATACAACTGGATCTTCTAAATGATAAAGACCTGTCAGAGTTGCAAAGGCCTGAATTCTACCCACACAGTTCATGGGACAGAACAAACAACCCTTTTGAAATTACACTGTAGTCTCAATGCTAAATCCTAAGTCTACCAACACAAGTTTTGTAGGTTAAGCATTAAGATTGATTCTTGTATTCCCCAGACATTGCCATATTGAAGTAAAAGAGGTAGAAGGAGATGGGACAGTTAATTTGTAACTGAATACAAAGAGACCCCAACATAGAGACAATTTCATCTTCTAAGAGACAGAAGAGTGTCTGTTCCAAGTCACTACCCCCTCGCCATAATATTGTCCTGTGATGGCTTTACCAGTTTTAGGTAAAAATAAGGAAACAAACCCCCAAACTTAACTACAGGAAAGAATTTTTTTGAAATATCAATTGCATAAAATTTTAATTGAAATCTTTAAGTTCTAAATCAATTGACAGCTGGTTTAAAGCCAAAGTCTAATTTCTCACATTATGTCAATAGAAACACAATTTAGTTTTGACCAAAATTAAAGCAATAGGTTTCATTACGATTTTTTAGAAGAGTATTGCTGAACTACAGAACTAAATATTATCCTTTCTTATTGGAAAGGAGACACCACCATATTTAAAACAGAAACAAAGAAGTCTTCACTACAAGCCTCTGGAGAGCGCTTGGTTTGATGTTTGCTAAATATTCTATGATGAAAAATTCTAATTCTAGATATTTCATTTTTTACCTCCATTAACTAAAAAGAAGGAAGGTAGTGACGATAGTCACAGATGTCTACATTTCTGAAGTTTAGAGTTAAATGAGTTGAATCCTGTCCAAGATGCCCATTTTAGGTAGGAATCATTAGTGATTCATAGATACCCACAGTGTAGACATCTGTGTGCAAGCTAGCTAACTGTCTGCATAAAACATTACCTACAAACTTGGGCAGAAGGAAACTTCTCTCATATAGACTACAAAATTCAATTTTGTACACTTACTTGCTAGATATATAGAGCAAGGAACAAAGGAAAAGCATATTTTTATTAAATCTCAAACTAAAATTAAGACTATGCAATAATCTTCTGGCACTTTTATCAGTGGTCACAAGAAAACTTCATATTGTTGTAGTTTGCAAAGGGAAAATCCCTTCTGTCTGACTTAATCTGTGAATTGTTATATGTGTGTTTAAAAACATTTTGAACTACTAAGATGCTAAAAACTCTGAGTGATGCAGAACTAAGATTAAGAACTTTGAGCCTGAAATTATTTAGTTACTTCTTTTTTTACATTAGTAGAAAATTCTAGGTAAATGGTAAATCATTTTGAAATATGAAGAAGACCAAAAAATTCAATTGTATGAGCTGAATTGCTGAAGTCTTCTTTTGCATATATAAAAGAAATTAATAAAAATTGAGCCACAACAGGAAGCGAGGTACTCAGAAAATAAATACACACAATAATAGGCCTAATTCCTGCAGATTTAAATTCACTTTCACAAGGTAAGGAATGCCAAATATATTGGATGGGCCCTCTAGAACTGACTGTGCAACCTAGTGTTCTATAATTTCATAAAATATCAGTTAAGGCAGGTTACCACAAAAATTACGAGAGAAAAAACTCAAGTAAGTTACTTCATCATATTTACAAATGTCCCTGTCATATAAAGCTCAGTTTGGTTTTGGTTTCTTTGCATTTAAAAAGAGCCATCACAATAAACCTTTTATTCAGTAAGCTTTTAAAAAAAACCCTCTATTTTATTTTATTACTTTATTTTCCACTCATTTTCTTATAAGAACTTTCCTTACAAGTTTGTTTGACCCTCTACAATTTTGAAATCCCCTTTGGGGATATTCTATATCCTATCACAAGTTTATGAGAATATACATATACATATGTCTGCATGAATACATTTCTGTATGTTTGCATTCACCAACTTATTTCAGTCTGCCAGCCACAAAATAATAAACCAGGCCCTTGGTTCTCCAAGTGGAATATTATGCTCTTCAAGGTTCAAGGCACTTCAAATCTTTGGATCCATCTCTCCAGGACTAGTTTTCTCCCCCATTCCTTTAGGCGCAGTAAAAAATTTCTTACAGCTGTGCTTTCCTCGCAAATTAATTGAAGGGATAGAGGCATTCAAGGTACCACAGAAACACATCATTTCAAATTGTATCATTGCTGAGGTGGAAAAAACAGATGAAGTTTTACCTGTCATAAAACATACCCTTTGCAAACTGAGATTAATTTAAACTTGTTGTGAATTTCTGCTTTAATTTTTATTGATGTTGTGAAAGGAGCAGCTGATGAATAATTTCTGACATTTTTTTTTTTTTTTTAATTAGAATTGAAAAAGCAAAGCATTAATGGTGAAGAAATCATGCACCCTAGAAGCAGTCAATCAGCTGTCAATATATTGTGAACTTCTATACAGAATTCTGATTTTTGTTTAGTAGTTAATTAATATGGGAATTAGGCCTTGTACCCTTCCCAAATTGTAATGAATAACAGAGTTTTTTGGGGGACAATGATGAGCCTGGCTTTCCCTTGTCCAGCCTATGACCTTGAACAATTTGTGTACTACCATATTACTGAGAATTTAAAATGAACAAACAGAATAAATAGCTACAAAAAAAATATTTGGAAACAAACAAATAAACAAATCAGCATTGTTCAGCTGCGTTAACAAGATGGTATACTTTTAAGGTTAATTTGATATTTCAACAGGAGGCTGAAGTTAAAACATAGGCACATACTGTAGCTGTTAAAGTTCAAGCCAGGATGGTGCTCTGAAATAAACAAGGATATTGGAAAAATCCCACCTTCTGTAGCATATTGCAGCAACAGCTGAAAGGTTCATCATGCTGATTTTGGACTGCTGAGGACAAGTGGCTGGAACAGGAAGCCAATGTCTCTCTTCTGCTTATGGCTCTCTTCAGTGTCTGGCAAAATGGAAAGCAAAATCCTTCCAGAAAAATTTGAAGGGAGTAGATTTCAGCTTTGTTGACGGTGTTTCATTTCTACACCATACAAAATAAAAGTTTTTGATTCATTTCCATTTTATAGATGTGATATATTACTCAATTCATTATAACTTTTATTCTATATAGGTGAGGCTTAATAATAGCTTCTAAGATCATTATCATGTCTAATTCAAGAGAAAAAAAACATACCTAGTTCAAGAGAAACAAAGCAATACATATCTGAAGGTTGAAGGCAGGGAGAAGCTTTCCCTGCTTTTCTTCCTGTGCAATAAATGTGCCATCATTCAGTCTCCTAGAATTTCTACCACGCATGTTCCAAGTTCTTGTTCTTGACAATAGTCTTCATTAATTTGTTTACATCTATTAGTATTTGAAGGGAGTGCAGGCTAGAAGACTAGTGGGATAATGCAGAACAACCAGGAACAAGTGTTATTGGCTATTTAAACAATGATATCAGTACTAATTCTGGGTTAACTTTTCTAAATATATTTGGAAAAAAACCAAAAATAATTTTCCAAATTTAGGATGCAGCAATTATATGTATATTTAGTGTTATTTCTAGAGGTATTTGACCACAACATCAAAAAAAAAAGAATATAAGTATCTAAAATATGAAAAATATTTTTAATGTCGTTGTTTTATGAAGCTTTTTATCACTTTCATCTGCTCTATGTTCAAACTTTAAAATTTTAAAAAATAATTCATGATAATTCTTTTTTAAACTTTTTTGCAATGTTTACTAATAGCAATAGGTGAGAAAAATTTCCCTTTTTTGTATGTGGCCTTCTCAGGACTAAAAATCAAAAAGACATACTCAGTCATAGTCAAAAAATAAAAAAATGGCAGCTGTTCATTGCAGCTACATATAAAGTCAACTAGAGCAATGCTGTCCTGGCTCCATTTTTTCTTTTTCTTTTTTTCTTTTTCTTTTTCTTTTTTTTCTTTTTCTTTTTCTTTTTCTTTTTCTTTTTCTTTTTCTTTTTCTTTTTCTTTTTCTTTTTCTTTTTCTTTTTCTTTTTCTTTTTCTTTTTCTTTTTCTTCTTTCTTTTCTTTCCCTAGGCTAAAAGGTTTTTTTTCTTAGAAGAGGAAAAAATGTGTCTCATAGTTCAGCTATGAGATCTAAGGACTAAATGTCTGACTAAGCACAAGAGAAAACATGGCTCTGTTTCAGTTGGCTCAATCGCCTACTGTGTCAGTGGCTTAAAGCTAAGGAAAAAAGGAAATGTACCGAAACAACATAATGTTAGCCTACAAAGGGAAAGAGTTTTGTTCTCACTGAAGTGCTGAAAGGAGCAACTTGTAAAAGTCATAAATACAGACTCAAATGGTTGTAGTCACTTCTGATCTCCAGTGAAGCAACACTCATCATAGCAGGATCATTGCACAAAACCGTGGGTTTACTTTTAGCTAATATTTCTTAAGAGCAGAATATCATTTTCTTATCATTCCCATTATTCTAAAGACCATCACTTTGATTATATGGTAACTTTTACTTCTGAATACTAGTTCTTTCAATTCAGCTGGTGTTCTTTCAGAAAGCAGGTGTAGGAAGACAGTAAGAATGTTATTTTAGCTATTAAAACAGTTTCTGGCTAAGAAAGGAACCAAGCAATAATGTCAGTGACTTCACAATATGGGAAAAGTGTTAGCATTTCATGAGATTGTTCCATTACTTTCTTTTGAGTTATTAGCTGTTTGTAAACATAAGTTCATTATCATATAAGACATTAAGTAACCCAAACAATCCAGTTATTCTCAGCCATACTGCAGAAATTCTACATGATCTGTTTACTCATATGTCACCTACTTTCCATGCCGTAGCAAATACTTTAAACTTTTTCTCCAGTAAGTTGCTATGCTATTGACTCATGTCAATACCATCATGTTTTACTTCTATGTTTGCAACTCTACCTGCAGCTGAAGCACAAAAGTGGTAGTTCAGTTTTCAATCTCATACTTAAAATTATATCTTTGCAAATATAAAATTATCCCAGCTATGTGTAATGGATTTATGTCACATCAAAACTTGTTACTATTTTTTCAACATAGCTTTGTGCATAGGATATACTTGCTACTGCAACACCATTGGATTAAAAATATGATTCAATAATAATAAGAAGAATTTAACTGAAGGATGAGCAAAGAAAGTGTGACAGTCTTTTTCTCCTGAAATGAATGGTAGACACTTGGATATTTCCCTTGAACTGCAGAACTGACTGTCAAGCTGGTAAACTGGCACTGCCTCCGAACCGCCTGCTGAGCAGGAAATAAATGACTAAGAAAATGGCAGTGCTAAAGAGAAATGTGTGCATGTCCACCATTGGTCAGGGTGAATTCATAAATCATTGTCCCATGTGATCTATGAATGATGAAATCAAACCTTAGTAGTGTAGGTGGTAGAAGTTTTATTCAATAGCCAAGCAATATTTATCCTCTTCTACTAGATACGTATATTGAGTTGATCTTCTGTTACACAGCTCTTTCATCAGTTGTAAATCATCCTTTCATAACACCCAGTAAGAAGGACAGCTACACTAGAACTTTCAATATTCTGTGATTTTCCTTATTAGATTTCCTGAAACTAATTAAAGGATGAATTTATTTCTCCAAGCTATAAAGCCTAAAACATTCACATGCCTCACCTTGTCTGCTCAAAAATTGACATGTCTGTAGCAGGGACAGATGGTGGGAAATGAGGAAGAATGCATATATGTGTATGCAATGCATGTAAAAAAGGAAAATAAAAGCACCACCCGGAGCTTTGAATTGCCACCTAATCAGGTTTCAGCTCTGAAATATGAACTTGTTCATTAGGGTCATGACAGAGTTTCACCTGAAATCTAATAAAAAAAAAAATTCCTTCATCCCAAGTAAACAGCAAGCTTGCATTATGGGGACACATTATCAGAACATTTAGCAATTTTTTAGCAGAAATCAGCAGTACACTAGAAGTGGAAAATGATACTCTTTTCCCAGTTCCAAAGATAAGTTGAATAATTTAGAGTTGTTAGGTAAAGAAAACTTGGAAAAATAAAGTAATAGAAAACCACCAAGATAATTGTGAAAACAATTTTGTTCCCACATAAATAATATCAGAATACTGCATATATAAAGTTTTGGGTTTTGTGGTTTTTCTTTATTTTTTTGTTTGTTTGTTTTGTTTCGTTTTGTTTTTGTTTGTTTTGGGGGTTTTTTTGGTCTTGTTTTGTTTTATTTTGTTTTGTTTTGTTTTTATTTCTTTGGGATTTTATTTTTGTTTAAGATGCTTGTTTGTTTGTTTATTTTTTCTTTTAGAGAGGTTTCAATTTGTTTGTTTGATTGTTTTCTAGCTTAAAAATTGTCATATAAAAGTGGCAAGACTTAGGAATTGCAACTTGCCCGAATTTCCCAAAATACTGATCAATGACACATCAGGGAACACATGAAGAAAAGCCCAATGAAGTCATGAAGTCAGCTGGTAAAGAAACAGAAACAGTTGCAAGGAACACAGATTACAAAAATCCAAAGTGTCAAAATATAAGACTCTCGGTGTTGCATTAATAGTGACAACTGGAAAACAAGAACTACAACATGCATGCAAGTTTGGTAACTGTGACAGGAAGGATATAGTTTCACAAACCTTCTTGAAATCTGGAAGTGCACTGCTTTCAATGAAGCCTGCTGGGATGTCTTTCTCAGCTAGAGAAAGTAAATTTTTGCTGCCAAAGTGAAAACAAGCAGGAAAATTCAGCATGGCCAGTATGGTCTCAGCTAAAAGAAGTTTAAGCACCGCAAAACAAAAGGTGCAAGACTGCTCCAATCAAACTGTAAAAGACCATGAACCACGTTTTCATAGGCTGTATTTTAATGACTCATTACTCCTTTGTTACAATAAGAGACCTTTCTCAGCCAGAAAAGCAATCTCAAAACTACTAATTTTAGGGTCAATTCAAACCTCACTTACATTTACTTGGAAAATTTCTTTTGAAGATTTAGAAATTTCTGACAAAAGATGCAAAAAAATCCAAACCCAGCTCTGCATTTCTAGTACCTCTACTGCTTTCTGTAGATATATAATGTCAATTATTTTTCATTCTCAGCTAGAGCTTTTTCTCCCCCACAATAACTGTTTTATATCCACAGCTTCAATCTGTCAACAAGCTTGATAATATAATAAAAAGCACAAAAATAATGCTTAGCTCAGTTTTCTATATTATTCTATCAGTGTCTTGTGGAGAGGAAAGGGCAAATGTGATGTGCATACTCTCACAGAGATGTGTATGTAAGATCATTGAAAAAGTATTACTATCGGTTTTCTATGTTGATGATGATGATGGTGACAGTGGGGATGATTATTTATAATAATATTATCCAAATATCTTTAAATTGGGGATGTGTAGTTAATTTCGTCTTCCCTTGCACCTGTCTCTCTTTTGTGTCTTTATTTCTTTGACATAAATCTGCAATATTCCTTTAAAATGACAGTAATGACAAATACAATCCGAACTATCTGTTCCTTAGGTCCAGGATTGAACTTTTGCTAAATTTCCTGGTCACTGATGGAGCTGTGGCTCTATGTTCAGGGAGAAATCTAGTGGGAGGGGCAAGGTACTGTTCATATTCTTCTGCAGAATTTGTGAGTTTTCGCCTCTGGCATTCAAGTTAGAATGTCCCTTCTGATTATG
The DNA here is from genome assembly GCF_963662255.1 of Cinclus cinclus. Classification (NCBI taxonomy): domain Eukaryota; kingdom Metazoa; phylum Chordata; class Aves; order Passeriformes; family Cinclidae; genus Cinclus; species Cinclus cinclus. Next base: position 60,557,988 of record NC_085047.1, read on the forward strand.
GTCTGCTACAACACTCCTGAGGATGGGACTGTACTTTTCAAAAAGCAGAGAAAATGAGTGTTGCTTCAAATTGCTTCTCCACTTTCTGAATTAAATATATGCTAGAATAATGAAGAAATCTGAACTAAGCACCTTTTCATTTTAACACAAATTTGATATGCCTAAGTAGCACAGCGAATATAAAATATCATTAAAAAAAACAAATAAGCAACAGCCCTTACCTTTATGATTATAAAAGTGTTTTTTTAAAGACTTCTAAGAATGCAATTTATTTACGTTCATTAAGAATTTTAAGTAACTACTCTTTCACTGGATGCTGAAAGCCTTAACCATCTGGAGTGATTGAACACAATTCTCCTTAGTAAAACCTGTTTCTAATGTACTTTGCTGCTATTTCTCCTAGTATGTGGCCCAGTATGTGGACATCCTGGAATCTACATTCCAAAGAAAGGCTGCATTCTAGTCTGTACTATTTAAAGTAATTTATTAGCCAACTGGGAGAATTAGTTATCATCTTTCCATAGTGTTCATAGACACAGAGAAAACCCAGTGTGACTTTAAAAAGCTTTTTCAGGTCATAGTGCAGCTTTCATCATACAAACAAAATAAATATAATCCAGTTCTGAAAAAATACATATTTCCTCCATGTAGTCCATCTTAAAATTCATTTTCCCCTCATCATAAGAATATTTTCAGTACAGAGTTTTTAAAAAAATAACAATTTTTACACTGGTCATTTTAAAAATAAGCACATTATCAGCAGTGAATACAGATAAAATAGGTACTAAACAGAAGAGTAAATTTAAGTATGCCCTTATCTGCAATGAATTTTGCTGATATTTTTAACCCTTTCCAGGCCAGTCTGAAGTGCCCATGGGTAATTAGACTGCTGTAACAACTTAATCACTGGTTGAGTATGATACAAAGCAGTAGAGAAATCTCCCATGAACCATATATTGATAAAAAGAAAAATCTCCTTAATGTCATGTCTGACTAATAAATATCACTTTTTTACTACTCAAGGGAACTACAGATGAGCACTTGAAGTGAACTTGGCTGATTCTTGCTTAAAGCAGAGCATTAACTCCATTTTAGATTTCTTTGCATGATACTTACATTATAGATTGTGTGGGGAGTGTGTTTTATTTTAATAATTTTTCATTTTTAAAATATTACATTTTTACCTTCTTTGCTAGAATTTAAAATGAAAATCAGAATATTAACACCACCTCCCTCCCCCCCCTCCCCCCCCATTTAGCTGTTAAATTAACTTACCCCCATTTTTAGATTTTGACCTCCAACAATTGGGAATATGAAACCAAGTATTTTCCCAAAAGTTATTCAACATTAGGTGCCTGTGAGAAATGTACAGTTTGGCTTCATTCACTTCCATATAAACCATTCCCAGCTGGGGCGATCTCTCATAACCAGAAAAATGCAGAAACTGTAAGCCTGGTGCAAAGTTCCTCTCTCAGGGGTACATGAGAGTTAGGCTTTCATCTATTTGGTGGTTCAGCAGACCACTCAACAGTACTAGAAGAGAAGTGAGAAAGTGCAGATTTTAGTGGACAGCACAACTCCTGTAACTTAATTTTGTGAAGTTGGGTTACGGTCCAATTATTAATTTTTAAAAATATTTTTTTAAGATACGCTTTAAATATGTAACACCTTTAAAATAATATTTAGAATATTGTACAAAAAATAAGAGTATCCTGATGGATGCAAAGTTTTTATTTAAATAGTGTTTTTTCATAGAATGAAAGCCAGAATATTTTTCTAGTGTATTTCTTTGTAGCTGTTTACTAATTCTTTTGCATAACTGCTGTTTTGGAAAAAAAAAAAATCTAATCATGAAGCCTCAAATAATCTTCCACTTATTAGCTTTTGAATGAGGGAAATTGAAATTGGTGATTTTCATTCAAATATATAGCACACACATCATTAGACTAGAAGATAGCATCATGGCAAGGCATTTTATTTTGAAAAATAAATTATATGGGAATGAAAGTTAAAGTAAAAAAATAAGTACAAATTAATTCTACTTTCACTTAATTATATTTTATGTTATTTAAGAACAGTTTGGAATTAATTTTTACTTCACAGAGTAGTACAATTCCAGGTAATTTTTAATTATTTTTTTAAAGGAAATGTCTATCAATTTTACTTTGTAAATTAAAAATATTTTAGCTCTGATTTTATAGATGAATAGCAAAGGTTTGTTGATGACACTGTGTATGGAAACCCTGAAAGGCATTCCCTGTTTAGGGAGACACAAGAGGCTTCTCTCACAGCAAACCCCTGTTCTGTTCCCTGGATCAGCCCTGTGCCCCCTTCCCTGTCCCTCACTCTTTCTTTCACTCCCACCCTGTGTCCCTGTTGGCTCCCATGCCCTCACCCCCTTTTGTGACACCCCCATGTCCCTTGGTCATTGTCTCTGATGCTCCCCCCGCCCCAAAGAACCTGGACCCTGACCACGAGGTTTGCCTTTGCCCTTGCTTCAAACCCTGGACCGTCCACACGTGTGGCTGAAAGAAACATCTCCGTGGAGCCCTTACCAAGTCCCTTCCTGCTTCTTTACCTGCAACCATCTCAACAGCTAGCCAGGCTACAGCTGTGGTTGTACTTTCCTGCTTTATCTATGTGAAGGTTAAAATCATGAAAAAAATCCAAGAGTAATGAATCACATTCTTCCAATTATTAAAATTTTTAACTAATGGCCATCACATGATAGTAATAATTTATTTTTGTTCAAATTGCCTAGCATGATGCCAAATACTCTTAATAAGCATGGTATGAGCAGAATATCAACTCACACTCCTTGTTTGTGCTTGCTGGATTTGAGCACTTTGTCTGTATATATCTTACTCTGTCTTACCATACAGATGAAGATTTTTATGCAGCTGAAAAGAGTATCTTTAATTATTATCGACATGTGTCAAAATAATACTATATCTGTGAGGGCCCAGGTTCAGAAGACCTAAATAGTAGATTAATGCTTGGTCTTTTTAATGCCTTAGTCTACCTGGATGCTTAGGTTCTTAAAGAGCAGAAAGATATTTGTTCATTGCTGAGTGCAGTGGGAACTCAGCTACATAATAAACCTAAATCTTGTGTCTAAATGAAGGAGAAGGGGAAAATGTATAGCCAGAGAAAGAAATGAGGTATGCTTCTATGATTGCAGGACCCGTGACAGTGCTACAAGTTCAGGATGCCCCCTCCCCAGCCTTTTTGTAGAATCACAAAATGAGTAGGGTTGGAAGGGGCCACTGGAGGTCATTTAGTCCAACCTCCCCTGTTCAGGCAGCATCCCCTGGAGTATGTTACTCAGGATTGTGTTCAGAGGGGCTTTGAATATCTGCAGAGAAGGTGACTCTGCAACCTTTCTAGGCAAGCCTACTGACTACAAAAGGCTCTTTACAGTCTGGTTTATAAAGCTTCTTAGGAGATGTCCTAAAAGGATAGAAAAGTAACAGAAAAGATAATTTAATTGAAAAAGGCCAAGTTGTACCAAAGGAAAATCATTTTTGATAAAGTATAGACTTCATCATATTCTGCAAAGAGAACAAAGTGAGTTATTCAAAGATTTCCTGTGGATGGTAAGAATTACAACAAATTTAGCTCCTCATTTTTTCTTAGGGTGCCATAGTGATTTAAATGAATAACATTTATATACTGAAGAACTAATGGGAAGATAAGAAAAATAAAAATAGGAATGCAAAACAGAAAATTTTCTTCATGAGGTGTGAAGAAAATAAGGAATTTTCTTCTTTAAGCTGCTGCAGAATATTGGGATATATCATTTTAGCATCATTTTCTTCATTACTTATCGCATGTGTTCCTGACCTGCTTAATCATATCTGTTTGCAATAGTTCTGTTCACACACTTCCCTTTGAGATGAGTCATGACAAGACTGGCACCGAATGTCCTATATTCTTTGTTTCTGTGGAGCTGTTGTAACACAAGCTGGCATTTTGCATCATTATTTTCTTACTTCACAGTATGAACTAAATAACATAAAGTAATGGGCTTAGCCAGTGAGTGGTGTTTCTAGAAAGAAATAAATACTGTAGGAAGTAAAATTATTTCTTTTCCAACAGATTTGTTGTTATCAGACAACTGGAACTACCACAAGTTGAATTGTGTTTGTTCCAAACTCATCTTCACCACCTGAAGCAAGTATGTTTATCCTGTAATCTTCCTTCCAGGGTTTCAGCTGTCTGTGATCCAAATTCTGGTTTGGACACAGTACAGCTTTCTAACTCCAGCTTAGACTCCTGATAAGACATAGATGAGAAAAAGCAGAAAGGAATCATACAAGCTAGAGCAGTGTTAAATAACAGAAGCCAAATCATAGATAAAGATGAGACAGTTTAGATAGTAACTTCAAATATTTAAATTATAATAATAGTAACTCAAAGATTCAAAATAAAAATCACAGGACAGGAAACTGTTAAAATCCTAAGGGAGTCAGAAGAAGAACATCTCACAGACAAAATGGATCAGTTTGAACCATTGTCTTCCTCACCAAAAAGGACAGCAGTGTGTCATCAGAGGGATTAGAGGATGGGATTAACACTTAGCCTAATAGCTTGCTTGTCCTGCCTGACTCACCTGTGTATCAGTGAGCAAATAAGTGTTTTATACTCGTACCTAGTAAATCTACTCATTCTGGCATCTGTGTGGGTACAGTTGATTGAAAAGATGTGACAGAAGAAGAGAAGATGACAGAAAGAGAGAGGTTTTGTTAGTGTGATTCTTAATGATGCCTTCTGGTGGCTGACAAGGCTATGGATATTTTCCTCATATTTTAGATTGTTTCTTGATTTATGTATTACAATTCATAATCTTAAACAAACACTTACTCTCAGTACTGTGATATAATGTGGCTGTAACCCTATAGTTTATTGTGAAAATGCAACTCCTTGTTTTTTGTTCCCCCCCCCCCCCCCCCAATATTAGTGGTCTGTGTGCACAGATTTTACTGTGCTTCTGTGTACCAGAAAAAAAAAAAAAATCTAATTCTGTTCTACCAGACTAACACCTGTATTAATGCCAGTGTAGTTTGGTAGCCTTTAAGGGGTGAAATGGTGAACTCTGATACGCAGAAATAGGATGTTCTACAAGTGCTCTATAATTCAAAACTTGGAATTTATTGGTTTATAAATGGTATACATTCCACTGATGTGTTACAAGCATATATTTCAGCTGCATAAATACTTAATTCTGTACAGCTGTATTAGTATTGTATATTGTTTCATTATGAAGCATTCCTTGATACGTTGCTCTTTTGTGGTTCATGTAAAATGGTGTCTTCTTTCATGTTTTACTTCACTGAAGTTGTAATGAGTGCGTGACAAATTAGGTAAAAATAAAATAGGAGAGTTGCAATAGATGAGGAAGAAAGACAATCTGGTCTGTTGTTTTCCTAAGCAGTCATGGAAAATACAAAACTTGTTTTGATGCACCACTTTATTTTTGCTCCTTGCAAACAAAAGATGTTGCTAAATTCTCTGTAGGCAACAGAAATCATGGCAGCATAAACATTTGCTCTCATTAAAGAAATAAAAACTGTTCATATTCCTCAGCTGAGGAAGCACATTGTAAACCAAACTGTAGTTGATTTGACACCACCTGAAACTGATGTAAGACTGCAGTAGAACTGCCTGGGCAACAGAGAAGTTATCCATGAGTGTGTTTTTTAACTTTTCTGTGTTGTATTTTTATTTTGTATGGTCAATTTTGTTAACATCATAATGCTACATTAGGAAGTTCTGGAGATTTAGTGCCTGCAATTAAAACTCTTTCTACCAAAACGTATCTGTGACAAATAATTGAAATTAAGAAAGTAAAGTAAAATGGGCATTCAATTAGAGACCAGAAATTTTCTTCAGTATTTTACATCATCAGCCATGGAACCAAAATGTTTAACCCTGGTTATCTTTACACCATAAACATCTTACAATGAAATCTGTTCTGCTAGACGAATCACTATGGGGTGAACAACACAGATTTAGTGGGTAGGTAGTTTTAGGATGCCATTGCAGCAAACCACCTCCACATTTGTTTGATTTTATAAAGACTGTGAAAAATAAGTAAAGCTCAAAGTTCTAATGTATTAAGTATTTAATTGCATTTCACACTGTCTTGCATTTTTGGGTCCAGACTGAGTAACATTCCTAGGAATTTGTTGAAACTTACAGAAATAAATAAAATATATGAATGTTATTGTTTCAAAGGAAAATGTAGTCTTGTGTGTGAGATAAGTATTACAGTAAAATTTCACCCATGACACGGTGACTTTCTTTTTGGAAAAAAAAATCTATTAAGACATCAAAGTAATCTCTGACACTGCTACTAATATTTCACTGCTTAGAGAGAATAGTTTTGTTTATTTCATTCTACTTTCTTTACTTTTCTGCCATGCTTCTCTTTCTCCTGGCTTTGTGAATATGGAAGAGGAAAGTGAAATATGGTTTCTGACTCTTCCTGCTCCACCTCTTCAACCCTTTCCTCATTACACCTATGCTATGTAAACACATTGGATGTCTTTATTTGCACTTGCTAATCCCTTACTCTCTGTGGTTTTTAAATACCTACAAGTGATACATGTGTTTAAGAGGCTTATGCATTTCTCCAGCCCATTATCTTGAGACCAATTTTCATTGCATTTCTTCCTTTCTAAAATAGTCAAAAATTAGATAGTCACTAGCTTCACAGGAAAGCAAGCATCTCTTGCATAGTGCATAACACTGCATGCCAGAACGGCTAGTAAACTTTGGAAAGTGAGTTTAGAGATTAGGTGATTAATCTTTTGACTTTTGATTGATGTGTCATATACAATGCATCCACGAAATGTACTTCCCTAGTAGAGTCTGTTATACCTGGTATACTCTGACATTTCCTTCAAGAACATGGATGTTCATTTGAAAAGCACTGATGGAAGTAGAATTGCAGCCTTCAGGTTTAGATTGGTGATGGGTGAGACTCAGAAGGTTTGGAATTTCAGTTTGATTGAGATGAGCATCTTAAATGTTCACAGGCTTAGCTGAAGCTTATTAGGACTACAAAACCCCTTGAGTCTGAAAAATTGGGGCAGAAATCTGGAAAGAGGATTTCTTGTCAGGTTTTTTAAGCAGTCTCAGTCTTAGAAGAAAATGCCATGAGAACAGCTTTTCACAATATTTTGGCACCTCTTTTTCCAGCCCCAGACATAACATGGCACTGAAAGAAGACAGATGAGTATAACCCATGCCTGAACTAAAAAAGAAAATTCTTTAAGTTTTAGAAATGGGACAATTTTTTTTGCCAGTCTCTGAGAATATTTTTTACCTCTTTTGAACTGATTCTCCTCTCTTTAGCCAGGATCTGGAGAGAAAAGGTGCACATGTATTAGCCATTTCATTAAGTGAAAGGCATTCATTGCTTTAGTCCTTGAGTAAACTCATCTTTTACTGTGATGAGCAGCTACAGCTTTATCCTGCAGTTATTTCTTTAACAGCATGTGACAGTGTCAGTGGGACAGACATGTTTTTCTCAAACAGCTACAGCGCCATAAACATTTATGCTAAAATGTCAAGGAGACATTTCATTTTCAATGCTTTTTAATGTTCCACTCCAATTGCTAAGTCAAAAACAGAAAACAATGAATATTTCACTCAGCTCTTCTTCACCCAGATCTAGTTGCTTTTCAATCAAGTAAAAATAATTAAAAATAAAATCAATGTTTTGAATTTCAGAAGATTCTTACAGCATTATTAACTTGCATTAAGTTTTAAGGATGTGCAATATGCACTTGCCATTGCATTGTATTCTAAGAAGGACTTAATTCAAAGCCCCACAAGTCACAGATTTCTAGCAAGTGTCTTTCTGTGATCTGTATGATTTCTTTATTTACCTGGGCCATCTAATTTCTGCTCTGTAATGGATCTTGTATGTTCCCAAATGCATCTCTGTAGCAATTATTATGAATATTAAAATATAATGTATATAACACAGAAGTTATAGAAAATAATAAATTGATTTGAAATTGTACTTTGTTCGTTAAGGATACAAATAAACTAAATATTAGCTTATGTTCAAAGAAAACAAATTTGAGCTATGGCCTTCATTGCCTTAGAACTCTTAGAAAGAACACTCCCCCTTTAATCCCACAAACATTGAAAGGCAGAAGGGGAAAAAAAATAGAAAAAAATTCTGATCTGCAATATTCAGATAAAAAAACTTACGATTTTGTTTAGGAACTATTTTTTTTTTGTCTTATCATCTAAGTAATGGCTTCAGTTATTAAAATTTGACATGTAAATAGTATTGATTACACTGCCATGTGAACAAATAAAACAAACCAAATATTTTACATTAGATTACTTATTTTATATTTAATTTTATAAACCATGCAATATTAATTGTTGTCAAATATTAAGGTTATTAATGAAGATAGTGTTATGTTGTTTATATAGAATATTTTGTGTTAAATTCACATCCATTGCATGTAGCAGATTTTATGTCCCTGTCTGGGAAAGAATATATGCAACATACTGTGACATCTGCATCTTAGAAGAGCTCATATTGACATTTGAAAAAAGACAGATATGTTCCTTTACTAAGTGAGGATCTACTTGCCTGTGAAAAAAAAATCCTAATTTGTTGCAACAAAGGAACCCACTAGAAAGGATTTACCTTACTTATACAAGTAAAGGAAGACAGTGTTTCCAAACACAAAGCACTGTCAAAAGAGCTAATCTGTTTTGCTAAAGGTGGAGTTTTGAAGTTGTTTTCTTTCACTGTAAGAAATTCTTCATCAACAAGAGTGTGTATATTGTATGTTGTTATTGTAGAATCTGGGGCTTGAGGCTTTTCTTTTTGACTCAGGAAGAGGTCTTGCAATGCTGTATAATCACATAATGTATCAATATTACAGTGTTTGTTTCCTATGTGCATGCTACTCTTATCTATGTAGTTATACATTTCTTCTTTCTTGTACTGAAGCAAAGAAGCTATGTACATTCTCTGACTATTAAACTAAATTAACATAACTTTTCCTTGGTCATACTTCAGTGTGGACAGTTAGTAGTAAAAAAGAAGGAAGACGGTATTGAGTGATCTGTAAAAGGTACTGAGAAGAAATTCATATAATTCTTCAGACAATCAGAAAATTAGAATTATTCATAATCCATCAAAAATTCTTAATTATATTTTATGATCAGCAAATTGAAATCAATGTGTATTTATTTTTTTCATTTTCCCCCCTTTGTTATGACTGAAATTAGAAATTAGAAATAAAAATTGAATGAAACCACAATGACTATTGTAAAAAGAGACACAAGTATGGCTAAAGGCTTATAATGTAGGCATTCAATACTTATGGTAATGTTGCAGAAGCAGAAGAATTTTTCTCACCAAATGAAAATTATTACATTAAAGGAAATGTGTTTTTTTAATGAAAACAAAAAAATTACATAATAACTATTTTATTACTTAAGATAGGAATGGTCATTAATTGTTCCCTCAGGCAATCTTAACCACTCCCTAGAAGTCTTACAAATACTTCAGTAGCAATTATCAGTGAGCAAAATTTTCAAAATTGTAACATACCATTTAAAATTTGATTCACATTTTAAGAGGAATAGTTGAGAAATATGATATCAAGTTATAATAAAAAAAAATTAAATCACAACAGAAAGGGGTGGAGGTTGAAGGGAAAGGAAGAAAAAAATGCAGCCTCCACACTAATGTTCAGATATCTTGCACTTACTCCAGCAAGACTCACAGATCCTCAAAAAGACAGCTTTTAGAATAATTTCTCAAGAGATAGAGTAATGAGATCAGCCCAAAAGCTAATTGCCACATAAAGAGAAAGGAGAAAAAAACCCAAGAAAAATATGTCCAGTAAGTAATTGGATAAAAAAATTATCAGCATTGTTAGTTCTCTGTTGTTTCCTTCTTAAACATGCTAATACAACTACAGAATCCATCTAATTTGATTGCTGGGCAAAATCTAAGAGCACTGCTAGTACCTTTCATGCACACACCTCAATTTTTTTGGGGAAGATCAGATAGAATTCAGCAAATAAGATGTAAGAAATGAAAACTCATAGAAAAGATAGAGCACTTGTATATCATTTCCAGGATAAGTAAGGAGGGAAAATAGGTAAAGGGTTTGGAGAAAACCGCTCTTACTTTTATTCACGATTGCCTTAATGATAGTACACGAGAAAAGAGCACTATAATTGCAGATTATCACAGCTTCTTTCTGTCTCTAAACTGTATTATTCTGAATTGTCTGATTTCAAACTGTATGCTCCCTCATTTCAAAATTTTTGTTAACCAACTTCAGTATTCCAAAAGATGATGGAAGAACGAACTTATGTTCATGCTTTATTATATTTTTTTCATTAATTGTGATTTTTCTTTCCTAGTATTTAAGCAGTATTTCCCTTGCTTCCGTTTGGTTCATTCCATTTTTCCTGTCTTTATATACCTCTATAAAGATTCTGACTCTGTTTTCCTCAGTGAGGTAGATGAGCACAGTAATGGAGAGAAAGCAATTTTTAAAAAACATAGGATACAAACATTAGAATGAAGTAGCAAATACAGTCAGCTGACAAAATAGTGTGAATTAATATGCAATTAGTAATTCTTTTATAATAACAAATTTTAATGGATTATGACTTTCAGTTGTTAAGTCAAAATTGGGTGAAAGAAGAGGAGGGGAAGAGAAATGTATAATGTCTAAAAAAAAAAAAAAAAAACATGAAAATAGAAGCAGAAGCCAGCATGAAGTTTGTGAAATAGGAGTGAGAATTCTCCAATTTCCAGGCCTCCACAGTGTTTATAAAACTTTTTTTGATCATACCAGACATAATTGTCAGAAAGAAAACAAAACAAAACAAAAAAAACACAGTGAGGAAAAAGTGATGCAAAGTATCCTGGTTTTCATGTAGTCTTAAAAAACAACTGCTTAAAATGGCTGCTGAATAAGTTAAATGAGTTAAGTGGTTTCCAAATTTTTAACGGATCTTTTAAGATTTTGGGTTAGTTGCATATTCTTTCATTCCTTGTATATACATATATATATATATATATATATATATATATATATATATATATATGTATATAGTGTATGATTTGTAAGAAAACCTTGGGTCTTATATTGATTTCATTCAAGGATTATGGTTCATCTAACTTCAAAGTTGTTACCTTGGGTCTCTAAAATTTCTGAAATATCATGCCAAGTTTTGGAAAAAAAATGAACCATAATCCCAGATCAGACACAGTCTCGTGTACTGCTCTGCAAGAAAATTGAATGCTAGCAGAATGGTAGCAAGTTAACCAACTCTCAACATAAACATACCTAAAAGTAATAATATCTTAAACCACTTTGTTAAATAGAAAACAAATTTTTATTCTCGCTTTGTTCAGTTTTTATCATTATCTGCCTTTTGCTTCTCTGCTGAAATAAAACGACTTCTAACTTTGGTAGTTTATTTTCATGTTTTAACAGATGGCTGATAAAAGCTTATGCAACCCAGACATCTCACCTAACCATTAATCTTCATTTCAGAGCAAGTGTTGAACATTAGTTGACACAATTCTCTGGGGATTTTTGAAAGAAAATCCCAGATACCTCCTCTCCTTTAACTATAAAATTAACCTTTATTTATCCTACTGAAGCTTTACTTTAAAACAAAGCAGGTAAGGAAGGACAATGAAACAATTTTTACTTTTTTTTTCTCAATTAGTGAATTTCTTTCTCTACAAAAAAATGGAAAAGGCACTTCACAGTTCATGTTTCTGCAGCCTAAGCTCAAAGCTCACTAGCAAACAGATCACTAATAATGACCTTTTTCTTAATTTTCTCGCTATGTACAATGTCTTAAAATGTTGGTGTGCTACACAGAAATCTGAAACCCATTTAGCATCATGGATAAGCAACTCATGGAAGACTGATAGATCTTGTACCAGACTTGCAAGTGTATATCTGTAAGAAGAAAGCAAAAAGACAATAGCTACAGAAAGACTTTTTGTACTTGGATAAAAAGGAAATTAAAAGTCTGATTTTGAGATTGCTGAATGTTAAGGTAAGAGAAGTAAATATTCCATAAGCTCATCATTTCAGTTCATGGCTAAAGCAGGCTTCTGGCTTTCATCAAAAAGCAGATGTCACACTCAGACCACAGAGGTACACTAGATTTAGTTCTTCAGTTCTTCTTCTTTTGTAATGTTCTCAAGGAATAATAATTCTACTACTTTTTTTATAGGCTTCTTATAAGTTCCTCTTCAGATATTTTTCCACTGTCTGTGTGCATCATAGAAAAATTTATTTTAGATGTCCCTTAATGATAGAATCCATAGAAATAATACTGAACATATCAAAAGGTTGTACTAAATTTGATCTGACTGAGGCCTAGAATGAGAAAACACAGCCCCAAAATTATGTATTGCCAAGTTTATTATTCCTCCTCCTCCTCCTCCTCCTCCTCCTCCTTCTCCTTCTCCTTCTCCTTCTCCTTCTCCTTCTCCTTCTCCTTCTCCTTCTCCTTCTCCTTCTCCTTCTCCTTCTCCTTCTCCTTCTCCTTCTCCTTCTCCTTCTCCTTCTCCTTCTCCTTCTCCTTCTCCTTCTCCTTCTCCTTCTCCTTCTCCTCCTTCTCCTTCTTTAGATATCATTTCACTTTGGAGAGTGAAAAAAGACACTGATAAAGGTGAAATACTCTACTTGATAGCGTATCTTCCAAACCTGGGAAAAAACAATCTAATCTTTGGAGTAGCTGCATATTTCTAATTGTATTTTCCTATTTCTTACATAAAGAAAAATGGTAAAAGTTAATCCATTCTATTCTTTCTTGAAAACCATCTTTTAAATATTAATGAAACACGAAACCTGTTTAGTGGTACTTCTAAACCTTTATCAACTCATGGAATCAGAGTCTGACAAGAAAAAAAATTTCACTGTCTGTTGGCGGGTTATACTTTTTTCTTATGATATTTTTTTTGCCATTATTGTAGACTCATTTCTTTTTGATGACGTATATAAAGAAAATAAAATTAAATAGAATTTGCAGTTAGTTTTATAAAACTTGAAGGATGGCAGCTTGATGATCTTCAGAAAGCATTTTTTTTTAGCAAAACAACTAGAATGACTGACTTGTTCCCCTGTATAGTTTGGAAAATCTAAGTATTAACATACTATCATTTGCAAAAAATATAAATTTGTTACTAAAGCTAAATATTGGTGTTCTACATAAACTTCATTGTGATGACTTCTCCATTAAAAGGTATGTGTAGGTTCATGGAGGTGTGGTGATCAAAAAGAAGAAAAGTTTGGTTTTTATTAAATACTGCTCAGAAGGCGTTGTTGTTTTAATAGACTCTGATCCCCATTGTGAGATTTATGCTCCCATCCATGACTTGAACTGGGAGTGATGTGCATCTCACAGTCTGCAGGTTTAAATGCACTACATTTGCAAAATAGCTGCATTATGACAACTCTGAAAGATATGTAAATAAATCCCCCATGTTCTGTTAAAGTTTTAATACATGATGTGGAACTTAACTCCAACATATAACATGACTGCTCGTCTAAAAATCTTCTTGTATTGTCCTGCATTATAAAACTGTCATTTAAGAAGACATTTGGTTTTAAACAGATTTTCCCTTCCTTTTTAAATGAAACGTGTTGAAAATATTACTGAATAGACTGAGTAAAGACTAATGCTATGCATTTTGGTAACCTAATTATTTTTGTTTAATTATGCAAGTTTCTTACAAACTTGTTCTTATGCTTGTAAACTTTCAAATTATCAAGGGACCCAAACTAGCGTTTCCTGAAGTGAGATGAATGCCAGCCATTGCTTAAAGCTACAGAGGCATTTAACAGATCAACCACTGTGTGGATAAGAATAAGTAGGTCCTATCTGTTTGTGAGACTGATGAGTAAAAAATGAATTAATCTACTTCTCTGAATGGCTGTCCTTTAGCAGAATCTAATTAGTGTACTTGGCCAGTTAAATAAGTGATGGGCAATTTTATCAGCTTGCATATTGGTATTCATGAAAATCAAAAAAAAGACTAGGGAATCAACTTTGTCCTGGTTGCTTTGTCCTGGGCAAATAGAACATCTGAGCCTAAAGAGAGTAAGCATTCCTTGCTGATTATTGTTAAGGGTGTGACTGATTTTTTTTTTTAATTTTATTATTATTAACTTAAACTGTGGATCTTTATTTAAATTGTCAACTAAAACAAGCGATGAAATTAAAATGTGCATTTTATATGTGGGTGTATATACTTATATAAAAATTGTTAAATAAAATTTTATAATACATAATATTTATTTATAATATAGAATTTAATTTTTCTAGACATGCACAAAGAATGCAAATCCTTCTGTTTCTTGCAATTACAAGTCCCTATCTGATATCTGGAAGAAATGTTGAGGTACAAACAGGGTTAAATTGCACATATTCAGTAGTATCATCAGACTGTCAATTTACAAAACAGTAAAACATGAGCTATGAGCAAGATGTAGATTCTCAGTATTCAAGGAGAAATGCCTAATCAGCATTTTCCAGGAAAATGTAAATATCTCTCAACACATGACATGCTGGCAATTTACATTTGCATTATATGAATTTCATCTTCAAGTAGGATGCTCTAGACAACCAGCATTATACATATATATATATATACACATACATATGTATATGTATGTATGTACAAAAATATATGTTCATCTCCAAAAACAAAGCTTCTGACTTTGTTTGGAGCAATTATCATCTAAAAACCAATATAAACTAAAAGTTTCTAGGCATGGCTTTTATGACCAATAGAGTCATAGAGATAGACAAAGCTGGAGATAGAGCCAACGCTAGGAAATATATAGAAAATTGAACTATTTTTTTCACAATCTGAAGTAATAAATACTTTTGCAATTACTAGTGCTCTTCATCTTCTTCCAGAATTATACATAGCTTGATGGGGGTATTTTCTGGCCTAGCAGAGCCAATTCGGTCTGTCTTTTCCACAAAAAAAAAAAAACCAACAAAAAAAAAACCCCTTATCTTTCATCTATTCTTAGTTACAGGTAAAGCGCAATTCAGCCTTATAAAAAAATCCAACCTTATAAGTACCATATCAGGAGTGTACATCTAATAGAGTACTTTTCTATTTTTCAAATTCTAACTCCCTTAGACCTTAGCTGATAGATTCTATTCTATGTAGTTATTTGCTATGATATTATCATTGAATTGAAAGATTGATTGATTGATTCATTCATTGATTAACTGATTGATTGAAAAATGCTTTTACAAAAATACTTCCTTTATAAGGTTTTTCTCAAATCAAAAAATTTCAAAAAAGAAAAGAGTAGGAAGAGGATGGAAAACTCATGTACCCATTCATTTAAGGTAAGATAAGGCATTATTCTTTCCTGCTCACTTGTCTGTGCATACATTTACTAATTCATCTAAACTGCAGTTCTTTGGAATACAATTTCTTTTTGCCTTCATAGTACTGTTTAATTTCCTAATTCTGTTTCCTCTAGGGAAGAACATAATAGTCACAAAGGACACATCAACCTGAGTATACAAAACAGTCAACAAACCTGCAAAGAACTTACGATTGTCTTGGACCGGTATTCCATATCTTCTTGTCTTACAATTTACATGTGAAAAATAGTATTTTCCAAATTTTATATTTATGTTTCTCCGTATATTGTGAATATTGATATATAATATATACGTACGTCTAGAATGTGTGTCTGCAACAGGACTACAGTAATCTGTGCTACCCAATTCTACATGGGACCAGCACATACTAAATATCTTTTCCTTTGTTGCATTGCATCAGTAGTGATGTGATCAATGGATATAAGTTGATAAGGCATCATTGATTAGCCAGTGGCTGAAAATTGCCAGAAAAGGTCTTGATATTTATGGTATGCTTTCCCCACAAAACTCTATCTCCTTAACATTTCCATGCCATATATGGCATACCACAGACAAGGTTGCAAACACAGTTTAATCGAAGGGCTGTAATGAGAAACAGGTATTTGTGATGAGGAATTCTTGGAGTCAGGATGTCTCATGACTCGTATTTCTGTGTAAATTTAGCTTTGGTTGTAGCTTAATTTTATTGATGTATTTCATTTGTTCTTTCATTCTTTTTTAAAAAATATGATTGTAACTCACAGAATCACAGAAAGGGAAATGTTGGAAGGAACCACAGTGGGCAAGTAGGGTCATCTTAAGCACGTGGCACATAATTGCATCCAGGTAATTTTTGATATCTCCAGGGAAGGACACTCCACAACTCCTCTGAGTAACCTGTTCCAGTGCATGGTCAGCCTCAAAGTTTTCCTCATTTTTAGGTGGAACTTTCTGAGCATAAGTGTCTGTCCGCTTCCATTCTGTTGTCCCACTGTTTGACACCACTGAGAAAAGCCTGGTTCCATTGTCTTGAAACGGTCCCTTCAGATACTCATAGCCATTTATATGATCTCCTCTGAGTCTTCCTTTCTTGATGCTAAACAGGCCTGACTATGTCAGCCTATCCTCATTAAGACAATTGTTCCCGTTTCCCTATCATCTTCACAGTCCTCCAGGAGCTCCATGTACTAAGGAGCCCAGAACTGCACAGAGTGCTCCAGATGCAGCCTCACCAGGGATGAGTAATGTAGCTGCTCTTTCCTGGATAGAATGTGGTCCATGATGATTCCCCCAACAGACAATCAGCAACCATAAGCAGCTGCTGAGGGAGTTGGAGTGGAGGGTGGAGCAGAGTGGAAACCTGTGGGCAAGGCTCTGTTGAAACCCTTGCAGGGGAGGGACCCTGATGGTACTTTACAGCTGATAAACCCCATAGCAGCTGTCACTCAGGGGAGATAGGAGAAGGTGTCTTGCTCTCAAGGCAAGAACTGTTGCAAAATTGTTCTCCTTGGATTAACTTGGTTTATTTTAACTTAATTGTAATAGCAACACACAAGTCCATTCCCAAGTTACCCACCCCCAAGGTATGACCACCCCTCAATGAGGAAGTGTCTATATTTTATTTACTATAAGATCAAATCAAGAAAATTTTGCATCAATCAATAACAAAGGTATGTATGACTAGAGTCATTAAAGCTCCACCTAAATGTAAATAAATACTATAAAAATATGTTGAAAATGGGGAAAATTAAGGAAGACTCCATAGTAATTGCTGGGATCAGTTGATGGGCAGAACCTGTCCTCTCACTCACAGGGACAGGTAAGAACCACACCCTGTGTATACTGAACACTTTTATTGGGGATTAGAGCTTGTCTGTGCATTGATTTGAAGGTTTCTGAAGTCAGATACCATTACAAACAATCCTTGAACCTTAAACTGTCACAGTTTTGCATTAACCAAGAGTGTTATTCTCTAAACTGTTGGTGTGAGCCCTTCATGGGCTTTGGCAATTGCTGGCAGTGGAGAACATACTCAAATAAAGTGGGAAGACCAGCTGAAGGATCTCCTCTTGATGTGTGTCCCTGAATAAATCAGTGAAACCACCCTCCAATCTAACAGAATTGCTCAGTGAAGGGTCCCCATAACACGATGTTGACAGACTGGTTGAGGGAAAGGGTTTTGGCTTTCCTGGGGCACTGCCAGACAAAGCAAATAGTAAGGGTGGAGGAAATCTCCCCATAGTAAGGATTAAAGAGTCTCCTCTATTTCTGTGACAATCACCAAACTGGAGTTTGAGCTGCAGAATTTTCATGTAATATATGTGAAGCTGTAAATAAATATGTATGAATAATAAAATTGTGATCATAGTGTCAGGGTCCAAAGAACACCCAAAATCTCTACAATCTCTTTCTCATCCTCTCAGGAAATTTTCTTAATCTTCACTTCAAAATGTTATAAATTTTGAAAATGCTACTGGATGCAGAAATGCTTTCTGAATGCTACTCAAAATGAATTAAAAGTGCTTACAAAATTTTGTGCATTTAAAAATTAAAAGTTAGGGATGTCTTTTTAACCTTTCATCTGATCCCATAATAAAGCACAGGAATTGTTTCAGAAGATATTTTTCACAAGTCTGAGGGCTGCAGTTTCAAAATTGCTGGCCTTTATCTTAGTTAATGTTTTAAGTTTTCTTGTGGACAAACACTCTCAGCATAAACACCATCACAATTGGCAATCTTGATGACTGCCTCAGCAGGACAGCTAGAGAGTTAATGGACATGAAAGCTGAAGTGGTTCAAGTTGAAAAGCACAGATCTATCCTGTTGGTAGAACACTTCTTTTTTTTCATACTGCTACAGATGGAATTTTTTATTAGGGTTGCAGGCATTAGATTCTTCTTTGGTTTTGTCTTAACCAGAGAAAATAAGCAATTGTAGGAACAGGAAATGAATTTTCTGGCTACTGTTTTTCTGTGGTAAATTATATATTTCAAATGTAATTGCTAAGCCCTAAAGTGTTTTTGAATGATAGCCTATGGCATACAATATGATAGATTTGGATAATAAGATGCTGTGTTAACTTCTTTTATATACCACAAATCTCGCATACTCAGAACTTTAAAAGTAGGTATAAAATGTAACATAAAATGAATAAGAACATTTTAGAAAGAAGTAATTTGATGTATCTTTCCATGTCACAGTAAGTCTGAACACAAGCCTTCTCTGTGCAACCCAGAAGCTTAAGCAGAAAAGCTTGATGTGTGTGGGGGGCAGCTGAAGGCAAACCATATAGTGCCTGAGGCAAACAGCAGCACCTCTGAATCCTCTTGGATATTTCTGAAAATGCAGTAATTCAAAAGTGTGTTATGGAGACTTATATGAAGTTAGCTCTAGTTAGAAGAGTAAAAAGTGGTGTTACCTCACTTCTGCATGATACTCAGAATTGTATTTGTCACCCAATGGACACACGAATTATTCAAAGCAATCTCATGCCTCAGATGAAATATCTGGGAAAGAAAAATATTTATCATCTCAGTTTCTTCTATGCCAGAGGACAGCTCAGAGCATATTACTGACTAAGAAGGCCCTAAGCACTGCATTTCTTCTCCACTGAGTACTTACAAAATTAGTCAAGTAAGTAGTTCTTTAGTACAACATAAGGCTGGCCACTGAAATTTCTTTTAGAAATGAACAGGATTCTGTTCAGAATAGAATAACAGAAATTTCCTTCCTTCCTGGAATCCTTCCTTCCTTCTTTCCTTCCTTCCTTCCTGGAATCCTTCCTTCCTTCCTTCCTGGAATCCTTCCTTCCTTCCTTCCTTCCTTCCTGGAATCCTTCCTTCCTTCTTTCCTTCCTTCCTTCCTGGAATCCTTCCTTCCTGGAATCCTTCCTGGAATCCTTCCTTCCTGGAATCCTTCCTTCCTTCCTGGAATCCTTCCTTCCTGGAATCCTTCCTTCCTGGAATCCTTCCTGGAATCCTTCCTTCCTTCCTGGAATCCTTCCTGGAATCCTTTCTTCCTTCCTTCCTTCCTGGAATCCTTCCTGGAATCCTTCCTTCCTTCCTATCAAGAAACAAGGCTACTGCTGCCTCAAGCCACTTCTACCCAGGACCCTCCTGTCCAGTTCCTGGAGCCCAACCAGGTGGTTCCATGCCTTGGAGGAATGCAAACAGACCTGTTAGATATGATGTTGCTTGTATGAGGTGGTTTTGAATTGAGAGAACATGGTTATAAGGAAATTACAATTTTGAATTTGAATTATATGGTTTGTTTCTTAGTCTTTTACTCATTTAGTACTAGAGAGGAAAAGCTCCTATATTCCAAACTAGATCCTGCTGTAATCAGCTGTATTTTTAGAACAGAATCCTCTTGGCTTCCAGTACTATCTCATTAGGGGTAAACAGCAGAAGGGAAGAACTCAGGGTAAGAAGTGAGGTTTAATCACTAGAAAACTAGAATCCACTGAAACCATTCAGTTTCCAAAACCAGTAAGAAGATATCAGTATATTTGTAAATAAGATTGCTATCAACATTGCAAATGGCTATTCAAAAGAGTTTTCAGAAGCCTGTGAGACTCTACAGTGGAACAGGAATTTGTTTGTTCTGAATATATTGCACACAGTTTCTTTAATAAAATTCAAGATCAAAATCAAAGAGCATCTAAAACTCTTATATATATATATAAAAACGTCCCACTTTTTGATATTTTATGCTTTTGAGATCAGTCATAACTTGTTAAAAACTATGAAAGTATTTAAAATGTGATGGTAGTTTGTCTTCCTTCTCTAAAATCTATAACATGAATCAATCTCCTCTACCTTTCAGCTAAAACCTAAAACAGAACTAAAAGTTTTTCAGCAAAAGAATGAACAAAATTAAGGGGCTGAAGACATAGAATCATAGACCTATAGAATCAGTTGTGTTGGGAAAGATCTCCAGGATCATCTAGCCCAACCGATACCACTACCACTAAACAAATTCAGTCACAGCTCAAAGTCACATCACCAGAAAGCAGAAAACTTTTTCCAGAAAATCATAATTTTGCCAGAAATGGACATAAATGCATATTGTGTGCATGAAAAATAGACTGTTATGTTCAAGCACACAGAAAAGTTTTCAAGTCCAAGATTTTTCCTTAGATACTTAAGTAATACTGAGTTTACCATTAAGCAGATAGAAAACCTGTAACAATTGGTCCTGGTCTCTGAGGTCAAGAATGTAAGTCCTCACTGTAATTTTAGGCTTGTTTCTGCTATTTTAAAAGCCTTTATGGACCTAATAATCTTTGATAGGAAATTATTAGAAATTGAGCAGTAATGATCAAGAACTTCAATAATCTTTATAAAATAAATTGTTTTAATATATTTGTAATATGTATGTTTTCTTAAGGTTTGTTCTCTCTTGCTATACTCATTCCTTCTTAATAAAGAGAAAAAGACTGAGCGGCCATACTTACACAAACTATTCAAATTTGGATTACTAATGAGCTCTTTGGTCAAATGCAATCCTACAATTGCTCAGAAGATCAGAAGGAAATTATGCTATATATTGTTTACAGAAATCAAATCCAACAAGACGTAGCATGAAGTTTGGAAACACACTCTGAGAAATAGTTTATCACTACTGAAGAGATAACTTTTGTCAATACATACAATAATAAGTAATAAAAAAAAAAAGATAAATATTTTCCAAAGAAAAATTTGAGTTTTCACACCAAGTCTTAGAGATTTCAGTATTGGTGTTTTATTTTTTTGTTTTATGAAATGCCAGAATATCTAATTCTCCTTTTCTTATTCCAAGTTTGATCCAGATCTAACTGTAAGGAAGTTTTCTAGAAAAGACAAATTTTGAACATAAAATTCAGCTTGCAGGACTTCAGGCCAAGTGAAACAATAAAGAACTCGAAACTCTCAGATTACAGAGTCTTATGGGAAAATATCAAGGAATTTTAATAACTGCTGGCAGAGTAATTTGATCTTTGCCATAGTAAAATCTTTTAAGTAGTGGTTCTTCCTAAGTATGTATTTGTACTATGTTTACATGATAGATCCCTTTCATTATTGGTGTTTGAATAAATTTCTGTAATGCAATAAACAAACAAATAATAGCAAATGAAGAATGTGCAGGGAACAAAACATATACAAAATCCTGTGCACTTATTTTTAATCCTGTGATAATCTAAAATTGCTTTCTAAACAATGCCACAATATTCAGGAACTATGCAAAAATCACTTAAAAGCTGATGGGATCCTCAAGGGTGAATTGTATGCGAGTATTCTGTTTGCTATGGGAGAATCTATCAAAGACTGTGCAAGCATATTTAAATTTGTAAGGTGAAAAATGACAGTATTCTGTGCAAATGAGCTTGCAGTCCTTAAACTCAGTTTTAACGGTTGGATGTAATTGAACTCTATTTTCTATATTTTAGTTGCACTGCTGATGATCCTCAATAGCCACTTCTGGCATAGATTAGGTTTCCTGTAAAAGATGAGCAACTGAAATTAAGTCAGCAAAATCAAATGCTGTAATTTAGTTTTATCTCATTATTAAAGATATAACAAGGATTATATTGCATGCTATTATTGCTTTATGTCATGTTATAGAACATTATGTTCCATCAGTGCATGGGTAATCTCCATCAGGAAAGCACATAGTAAAAATACAACTGGGCAAATGACTAGCTTTGGGAGTTTCTTGAAGGCCAAAACTGTATGAAGGAATTTTTTGACAGCTGGAAAAATACAACAGGAACGTTAAAGTGTATATAACAACAAACAATTTTCCTCATTTTTCTGGTGTTTTTTTGTTTGTTTGTTTGGGGGTTTTTTGTTTTTTTTTTTTAAGAGAAACAGAAGACAGTTTTTACTGACTCAAATATTGGATTTGTTTTTATGCTAGAAAATTTATTTTCTGGAGGCTTGGAATGTAAAACTGATAAAATCTTTTGTCTAATTTCTCAGTTAAGTCCTTCTCTTAAACTTTTTGAAATGTCCTCTTAGAAACACCTTGCCATTCCAGGATACTACTAAGTCACTGAAGGAGACCACACATAATGGGCAAAAAGAAATCAGGAAGAGAAAGGTAAAGGGAAATTTAAGATAAAATGAATAACAATAAAGATGAGTTTAAGAGATATGTATAACTGAGACACTGAATCCTGCAAAGCAAATGCAGTCAAAGGATCTCTGTCAAGGAAATATTTGACATGTAATATATAGTGCGTTAGAAATTGTGTTTGTATATAGGGATAAAAAGTTATATATTACTTTGATGAGAGTCATCCCTGATAGAAATCAAACAGCTCATCTTTCAGCTGAAAAAATATGAACACTTCCATTGTCACTAAACCTATGAATAACTACACAGCTTGACATTCAAGTTTTAGGGTTGTAGTGATTAAACTCTCATTTGATGAGGACAACTTAGACAACTTAACCTCAACAATTTATAGAGTTGGGATTTTTTTTGGTTTTGTTTTTTTTTTTTTTTTCTCATTAGACTTATTCAAAATTAATATAAAGAAAACAATTTTCATATATTAATAAGCTTCCTGTCTTCAGATCTGTCAGAAGTGTGACTAGGAACTAGGAATAGCAATTGCTGTAGACACCATCTCCAGGGACAGAGAGTCATCATTTAATATAACTGAGCTTAAACTGGATCTATTGTTTTAACCTTTCTCATGTTTATGCTTACATGAAAGTTGAAGAATTATTGGACAAGACTTGACACAGAAAAGGCAGGAATTAAAGAAATGCCCAGGCGTACATCAAACTGAGTTGTTTGGGCATGCATATTTTACCCTCTTTTCTAGTATACTGGGTTTAATTTATGCACTAAAATTAGATAATCTGTGTTCCCTACAATACCTAAGTCTTGTTTACGTTGCTGGCAGCCCCAGGAGACATACTTGAGCAGTGACAGTCAAAAGCCAGATGGGGTGCCACAGACTTAGATAGCTGAGACAAGCCTATATATTGTAAGAAAAAATGTACAGCTGGCTACAACCTGGAAAATAATTTCATCCTTACTACTCCTCCTGTTTATTACAGCTATTAGTAGATTACTGAAAATAAATCCTAAGAAACATGCTAGCACTTGAAGAATTATCAAGAATTCTTACTTTAGAAAATGTTCATGAACTCTGATTTTTCTGCTGATATAACAGAAGCAGAGATTACACTAAAAGTAAAACTATATAAGAATTTAATTACACTATATCATAAAAGATTTGAAAGACAATGACCAGCAAATAATTTCAAGTAAATAATTCCAAAAGACCACATAAAATGGTCCTAGGTCACAGGGGTCCCTAGTAGGTCATAATGCCAACAAAATTGGGGTCCAGAGAAAGATTAAAATTCAGACAGATTTTTGCTGCAGAAAGGAGAGCAAGTGAGAAAAAGGTGGCGCTCTTCAGGAATCATCCCACCAGGCAGATCCGCCCCGATCAAAACAGTCTGAAGCAGAAAAATAAACCTCTGTCTTTATGATACAAGGTTGTGTCTGACTTGCTCTGGCATTGAGAGGGGGCATCCTGAAGGCGGCAGTGGACAGGAAAAAACTCCTGTAACAAATAATCTTATTTATTTATTTGTTTTAATCCTTGGAAAAAAGGATAAAGAATAAAACTACTAGGTTTGTAATAAATGTCAGTTGAAATGCAACAGCTCTCAGTTTGCTAAAAAAAAAAAAAAGTGAATTCAACCAGCATAACCAAAACTAAATGGTTAGTATAACTGAAGGTTTTTCTTTTTAAAGTTCATTTTTCTGTGTGAGGAAAGTTAAAACCAGCTGCTTTAGGGGTTTCATTCAACGAGCTGAATAAGTTAACAGGTGCAAATATCTCTGTAATATGATAAGAGTCAGAAGCTCACTTGGGGAAGACGGAAGCCAGAAGCTTGACTACCTATCACTGCCTCCAGCACAATTGGTGTCAAAGATGACTAAAACTTAAAAAAAATAAATTTGCATTTCCCAATTTATTTCAAGCCAAATCAAATACAAAATTTAATCAAACTTTTAGTGAAAAGACTAGATAAAAATGTTTTGTGTGGTTCTGTTTGGTTGGTTGGTTGTTTAATTTTGTTTTTCTTTACATCCAAAAAAACCCCACTTTTTTTGTTTTTCTTACATTTAGAGAGACACTTTCTTGATCCTGTCTGTGAGAATATTGTTGGAAAAAAAAAATAAAATAACAAAAAACCCCCCACATTCCCAAAAATACTGAACATTGGGTGACGAGTTAGGGTTTTGTTTTGTTTTGAGGGGGCATAATTTTTTCTTGATATTTATAAGTCTATCTAAATTTGAAAGACTTCATTTTCATTTTGTAAAAAGTAAATTTTTGAGGAGTGTTTTTACTCAAGACATTTTTATGAACTTCTGGTCTGGAGTATAGTTGTAGTTCACAAAACTACAGAAGAAATTCTCTCTGCTACCTCCCAAAGTTAAAAAAGGGGGAAAAAAACAACTGATTTTTTGTTGTTGTTGTTATTATTTGCTCAGATACAACTGATGTAACCTAAATTTGATTTGGTAATAGTAAGACAAAATGACTGAAAATTAATGCAAGTTACTTTTCACTTCAGAACTGCAGCAGCAGAGCAATAGCTTTTCATATAGTAACATATGTGCATTAAAATAGCCTGATTCACCATCTTCAAAGTGACTAGCTGCAAAGAGTGACAGAGTAAATTGTAAGTTTCATTATAAATATGATTTTATGTTTCCTAAGATGTTATTTAGATTTTACTATATGTTAAGAATTCTACTTCATGTTCTGATGAATGTGCACCAATTACCATTTTTGCATAGACAATATTAAATCTCATAATGATTGAAAGTTGTAAAATAGTACTAATACAACAGACAACCTGCTTTATGATAATTTATTAAGGATCTATGTTAATCTTTTATTTTAAACCAAAATAAAAAAAATGTTTGCTAAATGAAAAGTTCACTGTGTGTTAAATGAAAATGCATTTTGGTGTGAATAAAGAAAATTATATGACTCATTATATGAAAATGTATGTGTATGCATAACAAAAAAAAAATCTACAATAATTGCCAAAACATTCCATCAATAAACATATTTTGCTTTTTAAAATATTAAAATAGTTTTTAAAAGACCCACAAAACTAGCAGTAGTTGAAAAATTTTTCTTGCTATTTAGAAACCTGTCATGAACAAAGGCAGCCAAATTATGTATCTTCCTTGGGGTAAATAATTGGCAGTTCTGTGTGTACTCTAGAAGCAAGATAATAATTAATATGCCTGAACATCAGAAAGTTAAGATCATGAGATCCTCTTGCTTGAACTAAAGGCATAGGCTCATTAATTTGCAAAATTTGTAGACGGATTAAATTTGCAGCCCAGATGGTTGGTGGGCATGGGAACTCATTCCCTAGGGATGAGGGTCTCCAAAGAAAACTTAGTCTCTGTGAAGAATTTAAATGTCACAATGTACAGATAGGCATGTACCTATACATTTCTTCATGCCTTTCTGTATGGAGGAACAGTCAGGTTTTTCAGAAACTGCAAATTATGTTTCAATGTACATTTCAATAATATTAGTATTGAATCATATGTCAAGTCCTTTAATACAATGTACTGATGCCTTAAGTTTTAGCTTTCACATTTTTCACATTCTGTACTGCCTTAGTGTGAAACTCTGAACTTCATACAAAGTGTTAGCAAGTTCTCTTCACAGTTTAGTTAGACAAAACAATCCTTTCCTAGTCTGAGAACCAAGGACATCGCTGCAGCTTTGGGTCCAAGAAGTGTAAACAACAGTGAATTGAGGAGAGCAATCTGGGAGGAGGGGGCTTCATGACCTGAAGCTGTAATTGGACAGTTAACCCCAATGTGCAAATGGACCAAAATTTATAAAAGTGTGAAAACTTGTGACCATCTTGGGTCCATCTTGGGCAGAGCCACAGCCAGGCTCTTGTACTGCCCAAAGTGTATCCTTTGAAGGCCTTTTAATAAATACCTCCTTTATTCCTTTAACACTGTCTAGCCTGTGTTTCAGGTAGCTCCTTACAGATATCAGTTCAGTCTAATGCCTCATTCCTTCTTTCTTTCTCCTTCTTCTACACCTAACTGTGAGACAGGACTCAAAGCACAGATAATAAGTGTGCAGGACTTAGTTCTTCTGGTTCCTGTCAGCCCATTTCTCCAGGCTGTTGTTGTGCTTCTGGATGACTCTGCAGTGTATCAGCCACCCCTGCCTCCCACTGTGTCATCAGCAAACTTGCTGGAGGGTACAACCTACACTTTCATCCAGAACTTGGGGCAATGTGCTTAATGAAATTCTTAAACATTTGAACAAAGTTGGTTTTTCTTGTTGCCTTTTTTTTTTTTATTTCCTGAAAAGTAATTTCTTTCTAGATATTTGGTTTAAGATATACAAAAGATCTTAAAAAAAATTAAAAATTAAAATAAAGGTAAGACTTTTGTTTGTTTGTTTCATGTTACAAACTCACTATTATGCTAAAAGAAACAGACCCTATTGTTCTTGTCATGTAGAAATCAGTGTGGAGTAATTAATGGGTTTCCATGATGGCATGATATATTCATTGTTCAACTTCAGGATAGTGGATAACCCACCCCCAAAACAAAGATACAACAGCCATTTTCATCATAACTCAACCTATTTCTACATATGCCTAGAGTAGTGTTGAAAACATCAGTAAAAATAGAAAAAAAGAAAAAAAAAACGAAAGAAAAGAAGTAGGATCTGATGATTTAAGATGCATTTTTACCACATTTTAGGGTGTTTATCATTATTATGGGAAATGAAGAGCTGGGAAGCACAGATGACAGTCAGAAGAAAGAAATAATGGGAATCAAGACCTATCTAAAAACAATTTCAGGAGGGCTGAAAATGGTCCCTGCATTTAGAGAAAAGCAGGTTTGCAAAAGTGGATGAAATAGGTGAGAAGAAACAAAGAGTTATGGAAAAATGTGACATATCATCAGCAAGAGACATAAGTAGGTATGTGATGGTTAGTTTCTGATCCAAAGGGAAGATGGAAAAGGGAACTTCAAAGACTTTTGCTACATGTAAGGGCAACTAATGGAATTCTGGAAAGGTGTTCTCCAAGATCAAAACTAGATATTTGACCTGATTTGATGTGCCTTTTCTTGAGGCCAAAATAACACTCCAGATTTGCTTCTTTGTGAGGAAAACTGGATATATGAATACTTTTCATTATCTTAGTAAGGCAGGCTAGTCAAATATTAAGACCGAAATCTTCATTATGGTCATTCATTCTGTGCGAAGGTGAACTGAAAACCAATTTATCTAAAACTTCAAACTTCTAACCTTTTCCAAACTGAATATTAAACAGCAGGACAAATTTAACACTCATCTATTCTCCATATATAGCTCTAATAATCTTGCCATCTTCAATGAGATATGAAGATTGTAAATCAGAGATGATTCTGGCTTAATGGAGAAAGTCCTGTAATTCTACAGATAAAGTTCCAATCCATCATGTGAGAATGCTCTTTGCTAGCTGCTGTTGCAGTAGCTGTTTATAGCAAGAATGGAATGAGGATTGCAGGGTTTATGATCTTTAAGAGTCAAATTATTATATTTAAGTATTTTTTGTTGTATGGGCTCTGTTTTATTAATAAATCCTTTAGAATCTCCTACCAAGGAGAGAATCTCTTTTTGCCTTTCTAGATGTAACAGGAATGTATAGGAATAATCAGTCCTCTAGAAAGTCTGCAGCCACAATAGACCTGCATACAAAACAAAACAACAAAGCAACCAACAAAAAGCAATAAAAACTGTCATAAAAACAAGGCTTTTTGTGTCTCATTTATTTTTATTCTGTCTTGAATAGTGTACAAACTATTTCCTGATATTAGTTTCAGTATGAATACTTCATAGATGTAAAGAAAGCGTCTTAGATAATCCTAAAAGAAATCTGTCAAACTGCTGAAAATTTTACCATATTATCATCATGTCTTTCTGCTTTGAAGAACTATTTGAACTCCTTTCTTATCTTTGTGACATTCAGAAAATTAATGGATTATTTTCTCTCGCATATTGTCACTTTGCTCTTTTCTATTGAGGTGCACAGCTATTTAAAAAATCTCTAATAATATTTAATTAAGATGACAAAGGTTAATTTAATTAGCATAAAAGCTTAAAGTTTATGTATCCGAGGGGTATTACAAATACCACATTTTAGTATGAACATTTACATTTAAATAAGATGGAAAAGTAGAAGTCTCTTGCATTTCTCTCAGGTTAGTATTTAGGCAGAACTGAGATCCCAGGATGTCCCAGATAGAAATTTATTCTCCCTGCCAGATGAAGACATTAAAAATTTCTGAGGCCTTCTTTTGGTAAGTGTAAAGGTTCTTCAAGACCCCTAGTGATGACTACAGTTGCATCTTCATCTTCCTGAGGAGCCTATTTCACCCTCACACTCAATTGCAATCTATATTTACTTAGAGAGTTTCTTAGACATTGATTACATCTCCACTATAGTCTAAATCACTACTTTTACTCTAAGCATGATGAATGCAAATATGATTGCACTGAAACTCATTAAAAGTAGAAAAGTAGAGATGGTCTTTTTTTTTTTTCCATGATAAGCTCATGATTAAAGCATGCGTCCCTCAGTATGAAAAGTGCATGCCAGTAGAATATGATCTTCACTGTGTTTCAGGACACAGAATAAAATAATTTCCTGATGAAGATATATCTCTTTCTGACAAGACTCCACTATCCACATAGGCAGATGAGAAAAGGTACCCGGTTAGAGCCATGAAAATAAGAAAATAAGGTTCTTCTGTTCTGATTCGCCTTCTAGAACTATACTGATTCCTAAACAGTGCTGGTCCATTATGGGCTATATAACCAAACTGTCCTTTTTATATGCTTTTTTAGCTGCTTTCATGACACATGTTTTTAAATTATTTAATATTATTTCTTTCTTATATATTTGTTTGCTAATTTTCTGTGCTCTAAATCCTTTAAAAGGTTTGGTTATTATTCATTTTCTATGACACAGTATCACGTGTGTGAACATACATACAGATTCCTGCTCATAAGAAGCCACACGTGTTAAGAACTCAAAAGGAGTTGGGTGTGTACATCAACCTAGTTAAAAACATATTTACAGCATTGGGGTACCCACATTTGACAAGCATCCAGTCCCACAGTGGGGAATTCTGCCACAGCCCAGTAGACAGAAGGTAGCTCTGGCTACATGTGCCCAGACACAATTAGTAGAGAGGCTAAGCACACATTCCTATGACTTTATGGTGACTTTAACTCTGAGAAAATGGCTGGCTCATTCTTCAGTATATTCTTAAGCTTGAAGAGTCGCTCTGTCCTTCACAGATTAGGCTTCTTCATTTCTCTGGTTAATCATTGATTCTCACAATTTACAATGTGTTTCTAGTTAATTTGATTACTTTTTAGTCAGATAACCATGTATACACACACACACACACACACACACACACACACACATGCATAAACATATATATGTGTACACAATATGAGCATACACATAGACATAACCACTCAAAAACCTCCGTAGTATCTTGTGTCATGTGCTCAAGTCTGATCTTTCACCTCTGAAAGGGTTCATCAGAAGCATAAGAAAGTAAACAGTGTCCTGCAGAAGGAATAAATATGTAACCAAATACTTACTTCTATTTGATTATTTTCAGCTTAACCTACTTTATGTGGTGCAGCAAGATTACCAGCAACAAGATTTCTAGAATAATTTACCAAGATGCATTACAATACATTTGATTAATTATTTTAATATTTAGCACTATTTCATATAAATAAATCCACAAAATTTTTCCTGACAATCAATTGAAAGGTGATTGTTTCAGTGTAGTTTTTTTTTTTTTTAATAATCAACAAATTAAAGAATGAGACGGAGGTGAAACAATATTTGCCATTACAGTAGGTTTTCCATTTTTTCCATCTTTCCATTTCTCTCACATAGGTAAATGTACAAAGATATTTGCGCAGTTTTTGCACAAAGTCTGTAAGATATAAATCCACCCAACTCCAAGGAAGTTCTAGGATAAAAAGTAAAACAGAAACAAAACAAAACAAAACAAACAAACAAACAAAAAAAACAAAACAAAACACCAAACCCCAAAAAACTAGTGCAGCTAGAACAAAAATCAAATATGATGTTGTAATAAACTGTGAAATAAAAGGTACTATTTGTCCTCAGCTGTCATCTTGCTTTCTTTCTTCAAGTGGTGACTGCCCTCTGTTAAATTTACGGAAGCTCTGATTACATGTGATGCTGTAACAGCAAAACATGTTTAGTTGCAGAAGTTTATTTGAGCATGTTCAATGACTTACTGTGATTGTATCTGAAGGTATAGATCACGTCCCAAGCATTAATGGAAATATCTGAAGGCATAAATCATCTTGCACATTTTGAAAGTCATCTTGTATGATCCCTGGTCCCTAAATATATATATATATATTAAGTATGCTTCACTGCTTAGTTACATCCTTTTTCTCTGGCTTGCATTTTTTTTTTTCCTTTTCTTTCTTAAATGTTTGTCTGCATGGAAAACCAGGTAATCATTAAGTCATAGTGTATACACTGCTAACCCTGGTTTAAAGATCAAGCTTCAATTTCTCTGAAAGGAACACCTAATTTTACATCTGAATATCTGAATCACTTAGGTGAATGCTTAGGTTATTTAGCTGTCTGCAAGTGACATGACTTCTTTTTCTCCTTTTGTTTATACTGAACTGTACACTCGTGTAAAGATTGCAAAGCATGACCATGTTTCATAGGTAGCTTTCTGAAAGACTTTCTCTTCTGATGTGTGGACTAGAATAAAAAGGTATTAAATCCTTTTTAATGGGGAGAAAAATCTCAGTAGGCATTAATCTATGCAGTTTATTAGGATAAAACCAGTGGTATTTCATGATAATCAAATGACTGTTTATGAAACATTAGGAACTTCTGAGATCAACCAAAGGTTCACACTGGGATAAAATTCCAGTAAGAAATTACTTTATCTTAACTGCAATCTAATTTAAGTATTCAATGGCACATATGTACAAACTAGGTGCATATTATGGGTTTGGTCACAAGTGATACTATTTAGGTTGGGAGACTGAAGATCATAAATCTTTTTGCTGACTTCTTTCAAAGGCCAGGTAGTAGAGATTGCTTCTGTAGCTCAATATGATTACATCTTTACTGGAAAATGCAACACTATAGGAAAACTAATTATAAATTACCATTCTATTGTACTGATTGTAATAAAAGAATATGTATTCATGTTCAATACAGTTAAGGTATTAGAGATCATTGTCATGAGACTGACAGGCCAGGTGTCTTAAACTTTCAAGCAGAGCTTTACTAAATTAATTAATTCACAACACACTTCATGCCAATAATTAATTCTTATATGTCATTAATAACTATTAAAATAAAGATGAGATTATTAGTCTTTAATATCTCAAATTACCTGTGAGTATAAAATGCTGCATAGTTGCCAGGTCCTGGGTGGTCCTGGGTCATCAATGTCGGGTTGGTCAGATTTGAGAACTCATTCATGAGAGAAGACAGAACTTAAGTGGTCTTGTCTTCTTCTCTGATTTTCCTTCCTCATGTCTGTTGTTTTTATGCTATTTCCCCTCCAAATGCTAAAAAAGAAGAAAAAAAAAAAAAAGCACACCCCTCCCCCCTCAAGGGAAAAAAAAAACAAAAAAAACCAAAAACCAGAGGGTTCATCTGCTCCTGATGCAGCTTACTCTGTGGTTTTGTCAGTCAACATCCAAATTTATTTGGAAGGTTGTTCTGCCCATTCTCACCCCATTGTTCTCATCTTGACTTTTGGCAATTCCTTAACGCTTGCAACTTTTTAACCTGTTATCTCCTTTGATTTGTCCACATACATCCTTCTTTGCCCCTTTAGCAGTCAAATTGCTCTCATGCTTCTGCAGAATGCTTATATCTGATTCTGCCATCACAGGTATTGCAAAGCATGTATTCCCTGTTGTTAGTTATACTCATCTAGTACATATACATAAGTCTAAGATAAATTACTTATACTCAAATTAACACATTTCAAACGTGTAAGTGCCATAGTATCTGGTCAGGTTACATGATACATGATATTTTTTGGTCTGTCCAGCTTCCCTCTCAAGTTTCATCTGGGTTGTAACAATGTCAATGTTTTAATCTACATCAAGTGTATGTCACTGAAATGAATATTTTAATTATATCTGGGTTTTCTTGTGATTTGGTTTGTACAGTGAAGTAATCTAACAGGGATGAACAGGATTTCTTTCAGACATAACTAAACATTAAAATATATTCTACATGCACACCTAATGTTAATCATGGTTAGAAATTCAGTCCCTCAGACCTGGGCAGCATCATAACGGGATATACATTGGAGGTGATGTCTGGTCCATAAACCTGCTCAAAGCAGGAACAATGGGGATCAGGTTGCTCAGTGCCTTGCTATGCGAATATCTCCAATGATGGGGGGTCCATACTGTTTTACTGCAGGACTACTCTTGTTCTGAATGGAAAAACACATCTTCAATGAATAATCAGAATTAACTTTGTGGAATCTTGTGCCTGCTGCTTCCTGACTTATCAGTTTTAAACTCTATGAAGAATTTGACCGCATTTTCCAAACTGTCCCATTAAGTTATTAAAAACATGCCTAATTCAGAGTCAGAGTAATTTCAGAGTATTTTTGGAATATAATACAACTGCTCAAAATTCTGTAGTTCATTATTCTTTAAGCTCCTTTTTACCTTTTTGCAATTTCTTTTTTTCAAATTGTCAAAATTATGTTATTTGAAGAAAAAAAAAATTATATATTGATTATTGTTGCACCATTCAACCCCAGTTGGTTAAATGTTTTCTGTTCAGTATTTGGTTCTACTGAAAGTAGATCAGAGATATGGGAATAACCAAAAAAAAAAAAAAAAAAAAAAAAAAAAAAAAAAAAAAAAAGAGAAATCTTTCACAGCCTCTTATGTTCAGCCTTCTTTCCTGTACCTATAATTCTTAAAACAAGGTTACATTAATAAGTACAATATGATTAATATTACTTATTGGAATTCATTAATAACAGATAACTGGAAAGATTTGTCATTCATTTTGATAAGCAAAGAAATCTGATGCACAAATTACTGTCTTCTAAAGCAAGGGTAATAAAGCCAAAGGCCAGATTTTTGTGACCACTCTTAGATAAACAAATAAAGAATTAGTGTACAAGCAAAATCTTTCTCATGTCCTGACATGGGTAGCTATGTGCAGTACTGCCTACAGTCAATTCATCAGCACAATTAAATATTTTTAATTTTAAAGGCAGTTAACCACAGGCTCATCTTTCAAGATGATGTGATAAATTTTGCATGCCTTAAAACTTCTGAATCGTGAATAGATACATTTATATAAGACTGCCTAAGGAGCAGATTGTCACTTGTTAAAGGTTCACAAGAGGTGATCTTCCTCTCAGTTAAAAAATGTGGAATTTTAAGGTTTTATGGCTGGCTGGCTGTTTCCATATCCCACCAATAGCTTTTAGTACTGTAGATAAAAGCTTTTCCCCAACATACTGACTTTAATTTCACTTGGGAAAGGGAATTAATAAGACTTAATTGTAGTTTTAGATTGAAATACAGAAGTGAGTTTTCCTATAATATACATTCAGTTATCTAAAGAATATTCTGTAGTGTAAAGAATAAAGATTTCTTTAAGGCTAAATCTCAACATCAAGCATGAAGGATGGACAATGAATTGTATGACTAAATGATTAAAGGGATGAAAATATTACTATGCCTACAATGTGATTTATATATTATATAATTACTTTATAATATTGATAACATCAGTTTCTAACAGACATCACATGCAGCATCAGATGCGCATCAGAAGCAGCACAACCTTTTGTCACTGCACAAAACCTTTGCAAGTACTAGCATGGCTATGTTTACCAATATGGCATTAACTTGTGTCCCAGTCTTTCAACTGACCCCAATCTGAATTCATGCAGAAGAATGATTTCACTGTAACTGCTAGTGCATTCAGCATCCCACTTACAGTAAACTGTTTACAAGGTCAGGACCCTGGCCAAAACACTGAGAGATACCCTTGGCAACATTTTGAAAGGATATGAATATACCATGGAAATCGAAAATGAAAAAGGAAATAGCAAAAAGATACAATCTTGAGCACAGAAAAGCCCACTAATTATCTTATAGCCTCAGCCGCCAGTTGTAGCTGTCTCACAATATTTATATTCTGATTTTCAATAAATTAATTTTTTAAAACAACAGTTTTCTTCTATGAATTATTATTATTTTTATAAAGATATTTAAGAGTTTTAATTAACTTGTCAGACTTGGTACTTGTCTCAGTTTCTGCTACATAATGAAGTCTTTTCTGTAACTGCAGCACACACAAGCAGAATTTTTAAATGTGAAACTTAATTTTGGCAGGTCTAGGTCTAAGTCCCCTGATTCTCAAGAGTCTTCTTTATTTCAAGTTCTATTAGCAATGTACGATGCTAACTCATGTCCAAGCATATCCCAGAAATCCCTCCTGAGATATTTAGCCATGTCACTTTGAAGAATACTGAAATGAGCAAGATCAGAGATTTTTTCTTTTTTTTTCCTTTGATTCTTTTAAATTCATTGCTCTGACATAACCTTTGAAATAGATATCACTGTGTGAACAGACTGAATAAAAATAGGTAAGTTTTATGAAAAATGAAAGCATTTATAATTATGTTCAAATCCTGCTAAGTATGAAATCCCACTGATTTTAATGGGATCAGGATTGGGCCCAACATCT
Source organism: Cinclus cinclus (assembly GCF_963662255.1). Lineage (NCBI taxonomy): Eukaryota > Metazoa > Chordata > Aves > Passeriformes > Cinclidae > Cinclus > Cinclus cinclus. The sequence goes on from NC_085047.1 coordinate 60,593,246, forward strand.
CATCTATTTAAACCTCAATATTGCAACAAAGAATGGTCATTGTTTTGAGACCACTTTAATACTTGAAGTGGGGTCATGCATGCATAGCATGATGAGCTTCATTCTAAGCTCTGAATTTCTTTGCATTAAGTCAAGTAATTTATGGTATTTGAACAGCTCCTGCAGTTGAGATGAATCTTTTTAACATTTAAATGAACAGTAGGAGCAGAAATAGCGGGGTACTGAAGAATGTACAGTAAACTGTTGAACAAAGGATAGAAATGGAAGAATAAATGAATTTTCAAACTGTTCCTTTAGTCTGAAGGATTTAAAAATAAAGCCAAAAGAACATTTCCTATGTATTCATGCTGCTTATCATCTCTGACTGAATTCCACTTCACATTCCTTCCACATTGTCCCATAGATAAAATACCATCACTGGAGTTACATCAGAAAGAAGTGATTGGATGTTAGGAGGTAAGATGAGGAAGCAGAACTTGATAAGGAAGCAGTAAAATTCTCTTGGTGTACCAGAGAAAACATACTGAGTAGTAAGCTTGTATACAGAAAGGCCTTCTAGTTCCTGAGAAGAAAGATGTTGCTACAGCATCTTTAATTTTTGATTTCACAAGCATCCTTTGGAAGAAATGTGCTACAGATAAACTTAATTTATTCCCTTGCATTCTCATATTTGAGATTAAAATAGAGTGGGCAGATGGCTATTGATCAAGAGTCTTCCAATTCAATCTCACTTAAACGTGTCTCTTCATAAATTTAGTATTCACCAAGGCAGGGAAAAATGCATAGCTTCCACAAACACATATTCCTGGCACTGATGTCCACACACATGCGTTCCATTGCCCAGAACATGAATAGCAATGGTGCCATGGAACTATTGAGACCTCCATTAGAAAGTGGGGAAATTATATATGAAGAGATAGTTGTGAGCATGGAAATGAGAATGAAAATGATGGGAATCTGTGTTCTTCACTTACTAAAACTGCTTCTTTTTCTATTAACACACAGAAACACCACTGTTTAGGATGCAGTTTCCTAAAAAAATGAAAGAAAGGAAAAAGTAAGGAAAAGTGTGTTTCCAGAGATTTTCAAAGGCAAATTGAGTATTTAATTATTCCAGGCAAATACTTTTTTTCTGATGCTGCCATCTAGGTTCTGTCTAAATAATAATAGTTTTAAACCACTTTTAGGATGGTATTTTATTTTAGTTCTCTAAACCAAATGAGGCTTTAATATCAATATTGATGATGGGCATGAGGGGGTTGAGTCTACCCTCAGCAAATTCATGGATTAACCAAGTTGCATAGGAGTGTCGATCTGCTGGAGTGTAGGAAGGCTTTGCAAAGGCATCTGGACTGACTGAGACCAGTAGTATGATGTTTACCCAGACCAAGAGTCAGGTCCTATATTTTGACCACAACAACCCCATGCAGCACTACAAGACGAAGAAGAGTGGTTGGAAAACGGAAAAGGACCTGGGGGTGCTGGTTGGCAGTGGTTGAACATGAGCCAGTGTGTGCCCACGAAGCCAAGAAGGCCAGTGGCAAACTGGTCAGCAATACTGTGACCAGCTGGACCAGGGAAGTGATTCTTCTCCTGTATTAAGCGGAGGTGAGGCCACCCTTTGAGTTTGGTGTCCAGTTCAGTTCAGGAAGGACATTGAGAGGCTGGAGTGTGCCCAGAGGAGGGCAGTGAAGTGGGTGAAGGGTCTGGAGCACAAGGTTTATGAGGAGAGTCTGAGGGAGCAGGAGTTGTTTAGCCCAGAGAAAAGGAAACTCAGGGGAGACTTTATCGCTCTCTATAACTACCTTCACTGGTAAAGTAACTTACACCTGCAATAACAATATGAAACTTCCATAAGAGCATCATATCTTAATGGATATCTCAGGTCTTATCAACATAAAGATAAATAGAGGATATTAGAATGTGCATCCAAACATGTTTTAATAGTTCAATTTTCATCCTTCCTATCCATTACATAATTACTAATTGTTTAGTATGGTTTTCATAGCAAATAAATAGTAACAATTCAAAATAATTTATTTTGGGGGTTTTAATGTGTTATCAACAACAAAAACTTCGATGATGTGTTTAAGTGCAGTCTTCTAAGACAGTGAACACTAGAAACTGAGTTTTCTTTTAACTCAAATATAATGGTCTTTATTTTCCGAAGTAGAAAGTTACACATTCTTTTTCCTGTGATGAATTGGAGTTGTTCAAAAGATCACTGTGTGGGATGCATATATGCTGCCATGGATCATTACAGCAGTCTATCATGTGAATGTGTTTTTAAATAAGTTTTGCAGCACTTTATTTAACAGGCCATAGAAAATAATATACCTTGTGAATTTTATATGTGGTATTTCACCACTAATGACATATTTATAGAAAACCTGAACCAATGTACATAAAGGCTTCACTCAATATTTTTAAGGTTCTAGTCTGTAAATGCAGATATTTCTTAATGAGTTTCTATTAAGAACAGATTATTACCCTGCACTATTTACTTAGATTCTTCCTAGTTTTAATGTGTAAAAGTAGCATTTATGCCCTAGAATGTGAAACTACACAGATTTCTCCTCTAACCCTCATCTATTTTAACCAGTAATATGAAATTGTTATGCTGACCTGGTCTCAATACTAACTGTTGAATATGGTTACTGCAGCAGTAATAATTTTTCTCTTTACTTAAGTAAAGTACAGAATTTACTCCTGTAAGAAATATGGAAAATTGATTGCCTTTTCAGTCGTTTGCTTCCCCATTCTCAAATCCAGCTTTCATTCAGGTTTGGTCTAAATTGTTAATGTACATTCTGCCAAGTGTTTCTTTCTTTTCATAATTGCGTATTTTAACAGAGTTGGAAAAATTCAGTGTAGTCTTTGACAAATATTTATTCAAAATTTAAGTGCATCTAAAAACATGTTTAAAAATGTAAGTACTGCTTTTATCTTAATAAAACTGAAATGCCTCACCACCAAATTCCTATAATGATTTCAAGAAGGTCACAAATAGACATGCACCGTGTTCCACTCATGAAGCCTTAAGTTCCTACCATCTCTTATTTAGTATTCAAATCTAAATATTGATCTATGGTTTTTATAGCAAAATATGTACCTGCAATATAACACTGATAATTTTATGCAGAGAAATAACCCAAAATATTTAGTATTACAGTGTGTACTACGTATTTTGAGTCCCAGAGAAGGCGTCAGGGTTTAGAATGGTTAAATGAAGATGCTCATATACACCCTTAGGATTCTGGAATATTATTTGCTAAGTGCGTTATATTGTAATTCTGGCAATTATTAATTCTTTAAAATATCAGCATCAGAATTCTATAAAAGTTCAAAACTTATCTCTTGAGGAGTAGTCATTTTGGCTATAGCAATATATTTCATCATCATTATCATAAATGAATATTTAATTCTCCAAAATTATTGTATAATTTATAGGAGTAAGATACCACCAAGTACGCATCTACATGTACTAACTCCTATTTCAAAGTGCCCCTTTTGCTACATAGGGCTCTTAAGCCTGTCAAGATAAAGCTCTCAAAAACTATTCAGCCTATATCCCAAGTAAAGAAAAAAAAAGAGATAGAATGACACATTAATATTTATAGTTTGTTTTTTGTTTTTGTTGGTGGTGGTGGTTTTTTTGGTTTTTTCTGCTTTTTGTTTTTGCATATAGTAAGTAATGGAATTACTTCATGTATTATCAAGGATATGAGATTTACCAAATAATCCAAAGACTTCAAGACAAACTGATATTTTTTCAGTTGTAAATCACCAAGTCTGGTCCCTTTTGTGGATAAAGAACGCACAAGTAGTCTTTGAGCTCCTTACACTTACATTTATGCTGTCCAGTTATTCATGCTGATGTACAAAACATTAAGTTGACCTTCAGCTGGAATTTCCTAATCAATTCTGCTGCTGCAGACAGAGCTCTTAATGTGATTGGAATGGCTTCTTACCTTTATCAGGGTTTACAGTACTTAAAATGTATATCCATACATATTTGTATATTCCAATACTGAAAACAAAATATTGTGAAAAAGTTTTAAGTTTGGTACTGCTGGAAACTGATAGAGGTTGTTAACAGAAAGGAGAATAAATACTGATGCAGTTTTTCAGTGTTCCACAGACACTAAAAATCTAAGGATAGAAAATGCAGCTGGCTTGTGGGCTGACGAGAACATTGTGTCCAGTTTACATTATAGAGCATTTGTTACTTTTAAATTACAGCAATATAGCACTGACAGTTGGCTAAATAACACAAACAACTTTTTCCTCCCAAAACAACAATATGTAATGATGTAGTTGGAAATTCACTCATTTCCCTCCCTCTCCCCCCCCCCCCCCCCCCCCCCCCCCGCTTTGTTTGCTTTTCTTACAGCTATTGGAAATGGAATGTTAAATATATTCTACAAATCAATGTAATCAAGTGATAACTTGTTTCTTTAACAATCCTTTCTTACAGCAGCACAGGACTCATGTTTAGGGGGAATTTTTAACTTTTTCAAAACCACTACTGAGGAGCATATTTATTATGGTTCAGAAATGATTGATGCTGAACCTAACATGTCTGTGATTTTGTTTTACTTCTCCTTCTGTTCCTTCTTTGTTTTGAAAACAAAAAACAAACGAACAAAAAAATCTGTATTATTCAGCCACTGGAATATTTTTGCCATTTACTTGGCACTCATAGAATTATAGAATCATCTCTTTATTATCATAAATAATATAAATAGTAGGTCTAGCCAGCTTTTCTATACCTTTTCCCCAAAATCATTAGACAAGCTACCACACATTTTCAGTTGAAAATCTGGTTAGAGACAGGATGTAATTCATTTGGACAACATTTATTATCTAATATTCTCTAATTTTTACTCAGTTTATTTTGCGTTCTTTGAAAGCACTAAAAAGTACCAAATATATTTACTACTTCTTACCAGTGGGGGTGTAAATGTCACTAACTTCAGTGTTCGCATAATTTCTCGTCTCTCTTACTACTTGTCATTTTCTAATTTCTAACCTGTTCCTTTGTTTTTGTAATAGAAGGATGAATACTACAATACATAGTGACATAGAGAAAAGGACATACATGTTTTTATCTCGTATGAAGGTATTAGAGCATATAACTTCTCTGTGTGTGGTAATCCTCTCCAGCATTTTAAAATAGACAAACCTTCCTTGTAAATTTTTCAGACATTTCTAGAACCTTCTAGACACATGAGAAATAACCAGAAAATAACCCCAACCTCTCTAAGATGGTTGCAATATTAGACTATTTAATGTATCCATTAATAGGGTCTAAAATCACTGTTAATGATTTCCAAAATGCAGCTTACATTTATAAAATGATAGTTCAGAATTTTCTTTTTTATAACTAAAATCTGTGTTTCATTGTTTAAGATCTTTAGAAAGTGGATTTGCATTCTTTAGTAATTTTTTTGGCTTATCCCTGTGCATTTGTGGCTGTGCTTTTCTCTCTGTATCTGCACAAATTTCTATACATCACTATTGCTTTTCTATTCAACCAAAAATATAAAAGTTCCATTGCTATTCAGAAATTGGTAGAGACACACAGTGTTAATCAGCGCTGGAGAGATTTTCAAGTGACTTGACCACACCAAGTCTAAGGAAAAAGTAAATAGAAAATTTTTGAAGACTTCATGGTCTATTATTTCAATAGGCTTTTCTACTCTAGAAAAAGACCAAGAAATACATTCAAAACATTTTTAAAATATGCCCCCCACCTTTTTTTTTGTTTGTTTTTTTTTTGGTTTTTTTTGTTTATCATGTTTTATGCCAATTTATGACTTAGGATTTTTCCTTTTTTACCTGAAGCATTTCTTAAGCTAACTTAACAGTTGATGGGGAATTTGCAAACCTTTATGGACTTAAAAGTAAGGGATAATAGTCTACATTAGAGACTACACAACAGAATAAAGATTGCAGTGTTTCTTTTTACTAAGACTTATACTGCAAAACACAATTTTTCAAATATAGTGATAAATTATACAATATTATTTTTCTCCTAAGTGCTGTTTGAATTTATAATATAATAATGATATGCAATGTGAAATTTATTCCTTAAATCTTTTCAAATGTCTAAAATAAAATTGTTAAAAATGTAAAATGAGTATCTTTCTATGTTGATTAACATTATAAACTTTAGGCACATGAATTTCCAAGCTGGGACTTAAGCCACTGTATAGGTCTTTTAACAGAAAGAACATTCAGTGACTGTGAAATAATTAAGCATTGAAATGATTACATTGTTGCTAGAAAGACTCATAAAGAAATTGAGTATTAATATACAGAAAATTCAGGAATCTATGAGGACATTCCTGAAACACCAAATTCTTTCCAGTTGAAGTATTTTCTTCCAGCCTGCAACACTTTTTTTACCTGTGCAGGAAATAAAACAATATTGTGAGCAAAATATAGTTATGAAATTCACTGCTGAAGACTGACCCAAATAGCTTACTGAATTCTGAATGAGACTGGAGAGTAACAAGACAGAGGCTATAAACACTGATCCTCTTTCTCCATTTTTTTTTTTTTCAGGACAAAACAAGGGTCAAGCACCTTAGGGGACTAAACATCTTCCTGAGTTTCCAAGAGCAACTCAAGGTGCTTACTTTCTAGCACTGATTCATCCTCAGAGTAATTAAACTTGTTGAGAATATTCAGCTTGACATTAAGAAATTACATTCGGCTGCCCACTGTGCCTTCTGAGAAACTCTTGAATATCCTAAATATTTTAGTTTGTCTGACACATATGGGAAATAAATGTGTATATTACATCTTTGTCTTTCAGGAATGATCTTCAGGTTCTTCTTGGATATTTTAGACATTTTAAATATCTCTAATCCCAGTAGATATGAGTGTATTGGGTGTCTTAATGTAGAGGTCTGCTATATGTGTTTACTTTATGTCATTCTTCATATAGAAGACGTGCCTAAAAATCTCTTATAGTAATTGTAAAACTCAGACTAAAGCTGTTCCTGGAAGTTATGTAATCTTCACGAGACCCCTATCATGTCTTCCTGCCTTGTGTAGATGACTTGAGTGCCTGGGTTGTTTCAAATTGCACAATTTGCCTCAGTATAGGAACACAGATGATGTCATGAAGGTTTTTTCCAATGATCTGACAAAGCCTTCCAGGTAATTTCAGTAATTTATACAAATACAGGCACTTATCTTCTATGAAGAACTCCATGAATTTCTCATGTTATCAACCCACAAAATGAACTGGATAATAGTTACAGCAGCCTGAGTTATAGGACCCATGTTCAAGTAAGGGATTGCAAATGGGAGAGATAAAGCTGTGGCCACATGGAGCCCAAACCACGGTAAGCTGGACAACATGATGCCACCTAACACAAAACTGAGGTAACTCAAGAACTGTTATTCCTTTTTTCACCCTTTCCTCTCAATGCCCTCAGGTCTCAGGTTGGGTGCCAAAATCTGTCCTAGTTTGAAAGACAGGTGTTTGCTAAGGAAAGCAGAAGCCTCCCTTTGAACTGAAAAATGTGATCCTTCCTTCCTTCTTACAAATTATTATAATTTTGGAATTAAGAGAGCTCTCAGGCAAAGATATGGGGGTAGGAATAACAGTCCTTTACTAGTATATCTAACAAGACAAACAAGAACAACAGCTATGAAATTACCCACAAACAGAACAGTAACTCAGTCCCAGTGTTTTTTGGCTGCAGGCACCTTTTCCCTGAGCTGCAGTTCCCGGTGCTGGGGGCGGGCGGGTCCCGCAGAGCCGCAGGAGGGCTGGGGGTGATGGCAGAGCTGTCCCAGGGGGAGAGAGAGATGGAGAGAGAGCCCTCCGCTCACGGTGTGGGTCCTGGTGCTCAGCAGAGTGCTGGATGGTGGCAGGTTACAGCGAGAAGGCAGCAGGGCGGGGTCTGACAGCAGTGAGGATGGCTCCCGATGCTGGGATAGTGGCAGTGGGAGTGAGGCAGCGATCGTCCTTCTCGTCCGAACTCCGTGGGGGAAATGGGGCCGAGTCAGCGTCTGCTCTTCTGGATGTTTGGATATCGAGGGGTTTCCCTCTTCTCTCTCCTCCCCCTTGTCACCAGGGCCCAGTCAACAGGTATTTTAGCATGACAATGGGGAAAATTCCACAGAGGGAAAAGGGATAGAACCAACCCCCAACATTATGGAGTTTAATTTTCTCCCACCTTCTTAACTTTTACACCTACTCTTGCTTTCCCATTTTTAGAGTAGTGCCCAGCTTTAAAGACACACTAATAGACAGAGGTTCAGTCACCTTAGAACTGGAGTTCTAAGGATTTAAATTACTGAATGGAGAAATCATTTGTATCACACAAACACTCTACCTGATGCTCTCTTCTACTTCAGTATGGTTCAGTCCAAAAAAAAAAAAAATAGGAAAAACTGGTTTTGAGTAATAGTATTTCTCTCCACAGGCAGTGAGAAGAGATGAATATTGTTGTGGATGGTTTTCTGCACACAGAGGTACTTCTTTCCATTTTCTTTATCGCAAATGTAAGAGCTTTAATGTGGGAGTCGGCTTGACCAACATCCCAGGCCAGACCAGTGTTCCTACTGAAGAGCTGCCCCTCAGCCCCAAGCCTTGGGAGGTATTTGTTTAGGTTCATGATAGACTCCAAAGAAAAAAGTTATCAAAAGTTTTGAACGGTTTATAATAATGTTTAATAACCCTCGTTACCCATTGGTTGCCCGTATTCCCAATTATGTCATCCCTTTTCTCCTCCCACTTGTGGAAAGTTCTTGCATCTTTGCGCCCCCATTTGTTCATGCTTGCTGCATTGTTCCACCCCATCCTATCCTATTGGCTCTTACCCTACACTGCTCCTCCTTTGCACCACTTTTCCTTTTACCCATTGGATTCTGACCTTGGACCCACCTCTCACCATCCCTTACATATATCCTGGATTTTCCCTCACCCTGTTCTTCACCTTTAACTCTTACAGAGTATGAACATGTTTTGGGCCTCATCCCACACTTTCTTTTATAGTTATTAAAGTATTTATTTCCAGAGCAGTGTCGTGGACCGGTTCGTCCTTTCACCACCCTTGCCCTGATACCAGGGAACCTTTAGAGGTTGATCAGGGAGACTACCCTAGAGTCACACCCTCAAAAACCCCTAACACTTTAACCCCTTAAAACAGATATTATTTCTCTATTGTTAGAGAGTATATACGTGCATTCTTTTGAAGCTGGCATGATAAGTTCCATACAAATTTTTTACATTTCATCAGCTAAAATTGGCGTTGGAAAAAAAATGATAGGTGGATGGTTGATTCATTCTAATGTGCAGGTCAGCTTCAAAAAGTGAAAAACCCTCCTCACCCAATTTAGCAGCAAGATTACTGTATTATACAGATGACACTAGTTACCCTGGATTGCATTATTTCAATGACATGACCTTTAGATTCTTCATCCTCTTTGAAAGGATCTTCCAAAGAGCAATGAAACATATTACTGTCTACTGCTCTGTCTCAGTGAAAAAATTGGTTTCTTTAATTTACTGAGATCATTTTCCTGTGAAGTTCTCATGACAAGTTTCTGGTCCTTTGTACAAATGCATTTATTCTTGATTAATTACAGTTTGGGAAGTAAAGTCATGTACTCTATTCTGCTAACTGTAAATTCTGGTTCTCTCTCTTAAATCCACAGATATATTGTATCTAGATGGACACAAGGAATCTTAATTGCACTTCGTGTGAGTGGAGAGATTTCTTCAACTTTTCTTTTTCTATATAATAAAATAGTGGTGTGATTTTCTTAGAATTATTTTGTTAATGTTGCTCTGAAAATTGTTTTTCCCCTCTTGACTAAGCATAGCAAATATGACTAAAGACATTTTCTGGGTGTGTATTGCTGTGACTTAACTTTGATATATATATACATGTGAGCCCATTTCATTGCTGTGACACAGTGGGAAAAAATATTACCACTACTCAATTTTCACATTTTCCTAGAACTGATCCATTTTGGTAATTTTTAAAATTTAACTTGCAGATAAGATGTAGAATTCACATACCATGGCTTTACTCTTTACATTCAGAAATTTTTCTTGTGACTGCTCTATGTGATCTGCAATCACATTTCCTTGTCTAGTCCTATGAAGGGAGTGTACCTTCAATCTGTATTACCTAAAAAGACTTTAATTGCTAAAAGATCCATTGTCCAGCCACAATGTACTGCTAAAGCTTCTTTAAACCCATAATTTGAAATTCAGAGTTGAAAATTAATTAAAAACAAACCAACCAAATAAAAAAGACTACAAAACCCCAGATTAAACTAAATCAACATAGAGCCAAGGCAAACAAAAGACCATCAACCAATCCAGTAAGATCAACAGCCAAACCACAAAGCTCTATGCTTTTCTATAAAAAGGTGATGCAATAATTTTATAAAAGCAGATCAAGAAATGTTGATACATTACTAGCCTGGAAGAGTAATAAGACTTTTCCCCAGTCTTTTTTCCCCTTGCTTTGGTTTGTCTGTGTCAGACTATAAATTGAATCTAAAAAACAAAAAACAAAAAACAAAAAACAAAAAACAAAAAACAAAAAACAAAAAACAAAAACAAAACAAAACAAAAAAAAACAAACAGAAGTTGAACATGGAAATCTTGGGAAAAGAGGAAAACAAAATGAATTTTTTTTTCTTTAACCATGTCTAAAGGTAACTTCCATCTGTTTGTTTTTGTGCAGTTAAAATCTGTAGAAGATATTTTTTGTATATAAAGAAAGCTGGTTTTCTGAGGCCACCCGGAATAGTCCTTTTCATCATCTGATACCAACTGTGACAGTTTCCCTTGTAAAAGAGTACTTTTATATGATATTTTAATTTGTATTTTAAAGGATAAAATAGTCCATTTTGAGCTACATTTTATGTAATTACTGACAGAATAGGGAGAAGAGTTATTTTTGGTCTTGTTTGTTTTATCCAGTTCTTTCCCCACCAAAAAGTAAATGAATAATAATAAAAAAATTAAACTTTGTAACTCCTTGTCCTTTCTTGTTTTTTGTAACATGTGTCCTCTTTAATTATATGTTCTTGTCAAGGAAGAGTCTAAAATTTCAGTCTTGTTTCACTTTTTTTTTTTCCTGTCTGTCATGTCATTGTGTCTGAGAACTGCTAAACCTTTCATAGAATACCTTTGCTTAGTGCCTTAAAATCCTGCAAAATAAATACATACATATTTGAAATCAGAAAAAAAAATAGTGCAAAAAGGAATAATAAATATGTCACATTAAAAAAAATTGGTTATTGTCATACTAGGGCAGTCATCGGCTAACACAGCTGAATAATGCCAGCAGTCGATCATGTTTTAGACTTTATTCCCCACTATACTCTTGCTAACATTAATATCAAGTCTTCAGTGAGAAGGAATAATATAGAGCTCAAAGTAGGTTTAAAAATATCAAAGGAGCCATTACTGGGCCAGTATTCAAACAGCGGGGAGGGAAATACAGTGCTCCTAATTCTCCTAGATACTGCGGAAAAAGCCAGTGAAGGGATTTCTAATGCAAAGCAAAAAAATCTTAAAATCAATAGGATTCTTTGCTGGTATTCACAGTTGTGCCTGTAAAGCATGGGGTGGAGAGGTTAATTAATCCATTTTAAAGTATTTGAAATTCTGTATTTTGAATTAATTTGAAGTTTTCCACAGTAAGGCCAGTTTACAAATCTCTGTTTGGGAGATAGAAACAGGTCTCCGTAGGTTTGAACTAGTGCATGAATGGATCAATTGCTCTCTGGAAATCTGCTTTTAATAACAGTCAGAAAACTTTAGTTATGTTATTCAAGTGCTTTTGCATGTCAGAATAGATCAGATATGCATTATCAGTCTAACATTTATATGACACTTCAGAATTACACTGATTTGAAATAACACAAAAGCCAAAATAGAAGACTGGGAAAACACTTTCATGTTACTGTTAAACATTTCAGCCATCTCTTAAATGCAAGGAAGTATTTTACAATTTATAAATCCACCAGAAATAATGTATATTTGTATAATGTATTGGCATGATTTATACATGTATTTATGTTTTTCTAGTAAATTATATATTTTTACTAATGGGCAGAAACTGATGCACAGGAAGGTCCACCTAAATATGAGGAAGAACTTCTTTATGGTGCATCACCACTCACTGCAACAGATTTCACAGAGAGGTGGTGGAATCTGCTTCTGAGAGACTCAAGAATGGTCTGGACACAATTCTGTGCTGTGTGCTCTGGGATGACCCTTCTTGAGCAGGGAGGCTGGACCAGATGACCCCCTGTGCTCCCTTCCAACCTGACCCACTCTGTGATTCTGTGATCTTAAAATTCCTAATAAAATAAAAATATTCCAGCAAAGGTTGTATTCAAATAACCACCAAGAAACCTTTGTATTAATCACACTCAAGGGAGCATAATCTTAGTTTGATAATAATAATGCTATTTAGTCAATGTTTGCATTCTGCCTGAATAGATCAAGGGTGTAATATACCACTTAACTAAAAATATTCCAAGCCTTGTTTTGCCACACTGGAGACATGGATTTTCTACCATGGGCTAAGATGTTCCTGGGCAAGGCATCCTTACGCAATTATGTAAAAGGGACTCTTAGTCAATACAAATCAGCATTTTAGAGGGAGTCATGGCAGTACAAATCTGATACTGTGCACTAAGAAGCATGGTGAGATGCAGAATCTATCTTTTTATTTGTTTGTGTGAATACACTCTTAGAAAAGCAGGTGAATGAGACTGTGTGAGATACTGAAATGTTAATGATTAATGACTCAGACAATTGGCCACTTGCAAAGCAGAGGGTGCTTTGATGGTGGTGGGCAAGGTAATAGCCCAGGTACAGAGGGTGTGAGCACCAGAAGACGGCCACAGCAAATCAATATCTTCTTTCCATTCCAAACAAACTGTTCTAAAATGAACCCTACAGATATATATATATATATATATATATATATTTATAAACACTGATCTCTCACTTTTATTAAACCGTAATCTGCCCCAAGGGCTCTATTAACAAAAATCTGAGTTACCTTCATCTTCATGGGTGGGTTGTAACGGATAGTCAGGTTACATTCCTGACAGCATCGAAGGAGAGGGTTATCCAGATCTGCTGTTTAACACCCACACCAGAAAATCAGGAAATAAGGGAAGGTAAAATAAGTGACTGATCTTTTGGAAAACCAACCAACCAACCAACCAAACAAAAAATGTTTCTTTTAGTGGTGAGGCACTGTGTTCCTTTTCAGGAAAAGCTAAATTTTCTTTAGGGGTTTCAACAAAATATTTCTGAAAATACTCCCAGACTCACCAAACAATTGGTTAGGGAGCAATTATTACTAGGGAAAGAGTATACCTTCTCTATTTTATAGGCTAAATCCTGACCATGCTATTTCAAGGATTTCTTCAACCCTCATTTCTTTAATCATACTAAGAAGTACCCAGGAGGAATTTAAAAAGACCTGTAAAAATTTTAACTTTCTTGTGTGTGTATGGATGTTAAAAAATATGTTGCTGTATTAGTTCTAGCTTCCTTCCCTTCCCTTCCTGCTCATTCTCTGCTATATGAAATATCTAATGTCAGCTCCTTCAAGATTTTTTAAAATTTCTACTTGTTCTTTCTTTTAAAAATAGGTGTTATCCCAGGCTGCTCTTGAAAAAAAAAAAATCTGCTTTTGTGGTAAATTACAGATCGGAATGAATTTATTTGCTGAGTGAACAAGAAGAAATATGTTGACAATTTGGTTTTTGCAGACAGAGAAGAGCTAGCTTTAGTTTTCGCAGGGTCTTTTGTCTGTGGCAGAATACATTCTTTCTAATGGACAGGTTTTCCTTTCCTGCATGAAATCACAATAAATACTTTGTAAAGGATTTCTCTTTGGAGGTCAAAAGATGTACTCTCCAGTATAGCTTTGGAATGGTGAAAGACTGCAAAATGTCATGGCAGTCCTTGGATTTTCCTAGGCTGCACAGCTGTTGCTCCATACTGCTTTTAGAGGGCTTGACTAGGGTAAATAAATCACTTTGTATTTCACTAGTCTTCCACTCTCTATCTTGATGTTTGCATGAATTATAAAATAGGAAAAGACAAGGCAGTGGCTTTTGTGCATACAATTTTGAAATTATTATTTTGTTCTGTTTCTGAAGTAGAATGAATGAGTTCTGAAAGTCAATAAGGCAGAATGAGCAAAACAAACAAAAATAAACCCCTCCATATTTTTAAAGGGTTCCAGTACCATTTATATGTGAAGCTCTCTTAGTCTTAATGAACTCCCTACAGATACTAGCCAGAGGAACAAAATTATTATCAGGACAGTGACCACGTAGTCTCTGGTCACCTGCACTGCCAGTACCAGGCAACTGAACCTGGCCAAAGCACAGCAAGCAGACCATTCACAGGCATCTCTCAGAGCATACAGACAGCAAGCACAGAGGTCAGAGGGCAAGGAAATCTGCTTATTGTCTGGATCAAAGAGAACAGCAAGGAAATACTTGAAGAATGCAATTTCCAAAGCACTTGGTCAAGGCTGATATTTGTTTGGAAGCTATCAGAGATCAGCAAACCCTACAAATTTTCCAGAATTAAAAAGAAAAAAGAACAACAACAAACTCCCCCCCCCCCCCCCCCAAAAAAAAAAAAAAAAAAAACCAAACCAAAAACAAACCACATCATTTCACTTTATGCTTAGCAGAAAACGATGTAGAGAAGTGAGGACTCCAGATAGATCAGTTTGGGAAAAAAAGACACTGTTCTGTTTTCTCTAAGGAACATATAAAAATTTTTTAGCATATTATATTGCAAGGGATGCAGAAAAGAGTTACTAATGGAAATAATTCTCACACCTTTAGCTGTTATTGTTAAAAATATAGACTAGAAAGTGGAAAGTGCTTTGCTCTCTCTTTAGTTTTCTTGGTTTTCATTTCCACAGAAAGAGTATTGCTTTTGTATTTCATTTCTTCTTTGTATGGTTCACTTGGATTTTTGAGGAGATGACTGGAGTAATTGTGCAAGGTAGAGATATAAATTTCCTTCCTCACTGATAACATGAAGCAGAAACTAAAATGTGACCACATTTGGTTTTATGTTGGCAGGACAATACTACACATAGTTTTCAATATGTTCTGTTTTCTGCTTTACTACTGGTTTGAGTACAGAAGCTATACCATAGGAATAGTTAAGCAGGAGTGCAAGGAAATTCTCCAGGGTAATTTGAAGGTTTTTGGAATATTTCTACACTCCTGTAGGTTAACCTGTGGCTCAGTATTTGATGCTGTATTTGTTGTTCTGATAAGCAGTTTCTTCAATCAAATTAAAAAAAATTGAGTGAGAATAATTAATTACTGTAAAATATTTCCAGGACTATATTCAAAGATTATTAAACAAGATATGCTTGTATGGGGAGGCAAAAATATAAACCAAAACACATTACTTTTTCTGTAGTGAATTCTAATAATATAACTCTCAGGGACATACTAAGTGTATTTGGAATTTATCCATTATACAGTAGTAAGGACAGTAATACTGCAGTCCTAGGGTCCCATATAGCAAAGAAATAGTTGGATTTTTATCTCTCTTGCATTTCCAGATATTGCCTAAGGCTCAAAAAACCCTTAAAATTCAGGCTACCATTTTGTTTTATGTACTATTTGTTTTCCTGTAACTTTATGTTGCATACTGTAAACTGTTGGCAAGTTTCAAAGTTCTACCCCTTGCTTCCAAACCTTCTAACCCAGTCAAGGAACTGGTTTCCATTAAAATGGAAACATATTTAATTACCTACCTTGGCACAGAGCCTTAGGAAAGATGTACTAGCCACCTTACCAGATTATCAACATCATCTTATGTTTCTTATAACAGACTTCAAAAACAAGACTCTAAATAAGCCTAAACTATTTTCTTCCTTCTGAAAGTCTGTTTCAGTAGGTGGATGTCCCTACTTTTGCAGGTACAGGACAAACTTTCCACTTTCATATGCAGAAAGGGCTGTAGTATGGATCTAATAGTGAGACTGATTCCTGAGATCTGAGACAGTAAAGCTGTTGATGGAATTACATGTGTAAGGGCAGTATTTTCTGCACTTCAATGTACCATTTACAAGCAGAAACATTAACTTTTTTTTTTTTTTTTGTGACTGTGAAATACCTACTTACTTTTCTGATAGACAAAATCCAGCGCTGTTCCACAATGCAAATACTCTGAAAGTCAGCTGACTCTTGAGATGGACCTACACCAACATTTTCATCATCCTCCTTTCTTCTTCTCTACATTACTATTTCCACATGAACTTCTTAAATTAGCTACCTAAACCCAAACCAGGTTTATAGGTTTATCTCTTCAGTACCATATACACAAGATGAAAATACAGAACAAGCTTTCCTATGTTCCTTTCCAGGTTTTCTTTTACAGAAGTTGATAAGCAGCCCTATGTGAGATGTCCCAGCCTCAGCAGAGCTCTCAGAATGAAGTTTTAGAAAAGTTATCATCAGCTTAATATTTTCAATATTTTAATTACTAATTTCAATATCTGATTTCTCTCTCCCTCTTTTTTTTTTTTTTTTGGTACATTTTAGTTTTGGTTTTGTTTTTTTCTTTAGAGGCCTGGGACCAGTGTCGAATCCCAGGGTAAGGGTATAGAAAGGGAAATGTTTACTGCAAGGATGAAGTGAAACTGTTGTATAACTACTGCCTCATAAAAGCATTGCAGTCAGCCAGTGCAAGGATTGAGGGAGATAGCCTGACTGTCCAGCTGTGCTAGATAAGACCTCCAGAGGCTGCAGCTTTCTGTGTGCTTTCACTGAAGATGAGCATTGTTCTGGCCAGGGACTGCAGACAACCTCAAAAGAAAAACAAAAGTTCAGTCACAGAGAGAAGCGAGCATAAACTATGATTTCAAAGGTGGCACTCATCTCATGTTCTTGAGCCATCTGAAAATTGGCCACTGGACTAAGTTAGTTATCTGAACTTCTTCAGTAGCTGGCAGAAAATGAGTGAACTAAACCAGTCATATACAATGATCCATATGTGGAACAGCCTGAATTTTTCAATGGCAGCCTAAAATCAGACAGTCAAGCTGAATCTGTAAGATATATATAAAATAAGATAATTTCTTGAATATCTGAGAAACTAATAAAACCCATAATTTTTTTTTAAATTATGCAATTGGCTAGTATTCGAATAAGTATTTTATATGAACAAACAAAATGTGTCAATTTTCTTTAGAGAAAAAAATATTTTTTATTGTTTTATTTTTTACTAGATTTAATTACAGCTCCTAAAGCTTTTTATTTGCATCTTTAGACTTGAAAAGCGAAATAAAGAATAACTCTCTATGCATCAGAAACATTAGCAGTTTGGTAGATATGATTCTAATTTAGGGCTTGGGAATGGAAAAAAAGACTGGTCACGATCACATCTAACCTTATCTTTTTAACACTGTTTTGAGCAAAAGGTAAGCAAAACATTTCCTCTTTTGTCCTCTCCTTCACCCTTCCCCTTCTTCCCTGAAAATTCATATTCCTAAAATGTGTTCTTCTAGTGCTTAGTGTCTGTGGAGGATATTGAAGTTCAAAAGATTGGACAAACAATGAAAGAGTCAAGAGTTAAATAAGGATAAGAAATGAATAACAGACTCTCAAACAGAGACTGAATGGACAAGTCATTTCAGATACTGTTTTCACTAAGCAAACATCTAGGCACTGTTTGGTGTACCCGATTGATTGGGATTAGAAGTCAAGGTGGTCTGACTGAGCTACAGGTTAACAGCTAATAGCAAACATTCATATTCATTGTGATGGGAGGAACAGATGAAACATCAGAATCCAAAAGAAGCTACTTGAAAGTATCTTGTGCATGTCTTTGACCCCTGTGTAGTAGTAAGTGGAGAGTGCACAGTGACATAATTAGATATCAAATACTCACATTCAGTTACTGTTTACAAGAGTCAGTAGCAAACACACTCTGCTGCCTGCATGGACTCTGACAGCTTTAGCACTTCTTATCTAGCCCTCTGTTCCTGACTTGCAATGTGAGTATTTAAAGACGGAAGAGATACTGCTTGGATCGTCTAATTTGTCTGCACTCATTACAAATTTCCTTTTCAGCCTCTAAAAGCACTGAGTCCTTTATAAAAAGGGAATCTTTGAAGCACTGAGGCTTATCAAGGAGACTAAAGGAGACTAAAGCAACATCCCTCAGTAATTGTAAGCCTTCAGTCCTGCAGCCTTCCCTTTCAACTAACCAGAAGATTTCATACTTGCTCAGATGAGGAATTAATGAATATACAGTTCTATTTTTCAACAGTGTAGCTCCATCTGTTACCTTTTGTACATATTTATATATTTGTATTATACAAATGATAGTTATTTTTATGTATGAACTTTAAGTTAATATTTGAAATGTTTCTATATAAATTGAAATTTAAATATTAATCTAAGGTTATATCTTAGTATGCTGGATCTCTTTTTTTCAGATAGCCAGACTAAAATTAAAAGTTTTGCACTTCTTAAACTTTAAACAGAACATCTGATATTTTTAATGTTAGTTTGGATATTCTGGAGTTATGGTCATGATGCAATGCTGAACAATGGCTCTTTTCTTTCCAATCTCCAACTTTTCAGCAATGACTCCTGCAGAGTGGTTTATGCTTTGCCCTTTGTTTGTCTGATGTGTTCTAAAAAAATACAATGAGAATGGAAAGGAAGGAAGGAAGGATTCCAGGAAGGAAGGAAGGAAGGATTCCAGGAAGGAAGGAAGGAAGGAAGGAAGGAAGGAAGGAAGGAGTTTTGGTAATATGGAGTGCTTTGCATTTGGTCTGTGTAGTAAATGTGAAAATTAAGAAACTCAGAGTACTTCAAATGTCGCACTTTTTGATGCAGACTTGGCTGTTCAGTTGAGGGCTTCTGTCTGTATGATTGCACAGCACATACAGATCCATCTCTAGACTGCTTCCTGCCTTATCTCTTCAGCTAATGGGATTGGTGGTGAAAATGAGCTTGTTGTAGCTATAGTCAAATCCTGTCTCAACTAAAGAGAGCCTAGTAGAATTGAGCTAGTGAGGAGAAGGAAGAGAGATTTAAAGTGGACTCAGAGGATGAGATTTCTTTTAAAGTCCAACTTAAAGACCAACAGATGTTAGTAATTTACAGTAAAAATTTTCATAATTTATGCACACATTCAGAAATCTTGTACCCAGTAGCAAACTTTTAAACTTGCTACAAAAAGTAAATTATCTGTTATTCTGTCACATTTATGGAATGTATGGGTTTCTCTGATAATAGGATTTAAATGGTTAACTGAAAACTAAGGACTTAAAATTTCTTGTGCACTTTAAAAAATCCTCTAATAACCTCACAAAACTAATGTTATAAAACACTTTTTAATACAAACTTGCTTGAGGATCAATGCTTTTACAAAGTCTACAAAGTCACTTTGCTCTTCTTCCCCCAAGAGAATGATGAATGAAAAGTCCCTTTGAATACTGCTCTTTTGTATTCCTTATCACCAATCACCAAATGAAGGCAATCCAAATTAGCTATTCATGAACAGCTATTCCAGAAGTGTTCCTAAACAAACATATGTGAAAACATTTCTTATTCTAGAGTAGCTGTGCTTTATTTTGACTTAAAATAACCTGTCTCTCATCTAAATGGGAGCAAACCACTTATGCTGAAATGAAGCCCATGGTTTGGACTGTTTGAAAATTACTATTGAGCCTTACAACTTAGTAGGAAACATCTTTAAACATAAATATGTTAATATTACAATAGCTGTAGGCGATGTATTAGTCAAATAGCAAAGAGATCTAAAACAGTGAAAAGGTTCAAAGCTGTAGAGCAGTTATAGTTTACACAGTTTCTAATCATTGTAAACTGTGGTCTCCAGAAATGGCAGTCAGAATGTAAAAGGAAGGAAAAGAGCAAATGTCAGCCTCTAAATCAGGACATTCCATTTGGCACATTTTCCCAGACCTTAACCTAGTGAAGTCAATGAGTGTCTGAAAAAGGAATGCCAAAGCCATATTGCTTGTCATACAACATTAATTGAGAATACCACAGGACTCCTTTCTTAGTCTGGCTTTTTAAACTGTAATTTCAAACAACTAAGGTGAACTAAAATCATAATTTTTCATGTTCACATCCATTGCTAGAGGCTTTACAAAAAGAGCAATACTTCTTAAGTCAGTCATATACCTTCAGATCAATTATCTATTTTTATCCAACATGGAACATCTATTGATACTTATAAGAGAAACCATTTAAAATACCTGAACAAGAGAAATACATGAACTTTACTTATTCTAGGATGTCAAAATCCAAATATATGGCTTACTAATTTGTAAATTTCCTCTCACATTAACCAGTCCAGTTAGCAAAAGAGTCTGTGAAGTTGAGATTATTTTCTTGAAAATAAAATAGTAGGAGAGAGAGGCCTTATTTTCAGAAACCAAAATTGCTTTTATTTGCATAATTGTCCCTCTAGGTAGTTAGCTATTACTTTAAACACTGGAACCACATTATGTCTTGGTAATACCAATACCCATTTTCTTGATTCAGAAGTCCTCTGATTACAATTACCAAAACCTGTCTATAAAGTTCAAGAGCTGGCATGACTTAGTATTTCTTCAATTTCATTGTGCTTTCAAAATATAGCTTGATACCTCTTAAATTACTTGCAGTGTATTATTTTTATTTTAAAACATCAAAAATGTACCTGATTAAACTTATCTTTTATGATAGAGCTGTTACCTTTTGTGTTGACGTCTCCCTGTTGCACCTCCCCTTTCAAACATATCAATATACTGCAGGTTATAGCAGCCCCAAGGCAGAACAACATTGGAAAGATCTGTGCTTATCAAACTACAGTACACCAAGGAAAATTAGATCCTGTTTACATAAAAGAAATTGGATTAAGAGATTTGATATGGTCCATTTTGTTTAGAGAAAGCAGTTACTGAGACATAAACTGTGTTAAGTTTGAAACAAGTGTGAAAGAAGGCAGAGTTGTAACACAATTTAAACAAACATTTCTTAAAAGAAACAAATCCCGTAAACTTTCATGAAGTGTTACATTTGAAGTTGATGAAGTCTTTAAAGAACATTAGACACCTGAAAACGTTGGATATTCATGAGTAAATGTGCTTTTTCACCTATCTGAAGTTTAATCACTGATTATTTTTTGTCTTGTTTGTTTGTTTGTTTGTTTGTTTGTTTTCAGTGAACTCTGTGCTAGATAGAGGTTTCCAAAATAATAAAAAATCCTTAATGGATATTGTGGAAGAATAGGGAAATTAAAGTCATTATATTGAATGTCTGGTGCAATTTTCAAAGAGAATTACCTATCTTTGTCTCTCACTATCCACCAGTCACTAGTACCTCTGTGAGTCCACAGAAAGAGCACAAGCAGTAGTTTGTGTGATAGATACAGGTTTGCTTACAAGAGTGACAGTGCTATTTAGTTAGAGCTTATTAGCCCTGACAAAAATGCACTTCATCATGCTCCTAAAAGCTTTTTTCATAATAAGCAGAAAAGTTTGGATGTGACTTTATTTTTAATAACATTACAGTCTTTTTGGCCAAAATATTCATGTAAGCACACTGGTTTCATTGAGAGTTTTGGGTCTGTTTGGTTTTTTTAGTTTGTTTTTCTGTTTTTTTCTTAATACATACCTTCAACACACTCTGATTCTGGATGAGCTTTTGTGCATAATCATGCTGGATAATTTTCTTTTTTAAGGATGGCAGCCCAGTTATTAGAGGAAAATTAATCAGTACTTATTAAAGAACAAAACTC
Source organism: Cinclus cinclus (assembly GCF_963662255.1). Classification (NCBI taxonomy): domain Eukaryota; kingdom Metazoa; phylum Chordata; class Aves; order Passeriformes; family Cinclidae; genus Cinclus; species Cinclus cinclus. The sequence continues at coordinate 60,615,063 of NC_085047.1, forward strand.
CCTCATGAAATTTAGTAGAGAACAGAGCTATTACTAGAGAGGAAAAATTTGGTTTGATAGTTCATCTTCATAATAGGAAAAAAAATAGCTCAATCACCACAAATTGCATAAATTTTTAAGAAATAGCCAGTACAAGTCTCTCTAAACCATTTTTTAAAATTGTTTACAGGCAAAATTAAATAACACACGTGGATGCAGACTTTACTCTAATATCTCATAATTACAAAAGTCTATATTGTGCAGTGCATGTCAGCCAGGACTTCAAGACTATGAAGTTTCTGAAGAAAGCTTACTTGCTCCTCATTAGGAAGACCAAGCAGACTGTAAAAGACAGTGTACAACCCAGGTGCAGATTTCCACTCAGACCTACATCCAAGGATGTGAGTTACGTGTTTCTGGGTGCTCTTCCACCACAGTAGGAGAGGGGTAATAACTACAGTCCTGTCTCTGGTGTATGGATCACTGACATGTACTAAAGTCTGTGCAAGTTCTGAGGTATTGTTGACTTGCAAGTCAAATGGAAAAAAAAAAAAACCCACCCATTAATTTAATTATATTTAAATAAATATTTTATGCAAATTCTATTCAATTTATTTTTACAGTGACTTTCTTGCCTTTAATGAAGAACATTTAAGTCACAACAGTAAAGAAAGAGTTTGAACTTACATTTATGTCTTATTTCCTTCAGAATTCCCAGCTATCATGCCACTGTTGACTTTTAATTTCTAGTAATACTTCAGGAAAGTCTGAAAGATGTCCTGTTTTATACCAGCTTCAAAAAATCAGTTAATGTCAGTGATGTGGACCAATTGCTATAGAATTAGAACCTTAAAAAGCCTTTTTGAAATATTGTGGGTTTTTTCTAATAATTTTCTTTCTTCTAAAATAAAACAAAACTTCTCAAAAAATATACAGAGCTTCCTATATAAACCATTATTGAAAACTTCCTTTTTATTCATAAAGTACCAATGTGTAATTGCAGGATAATATTTTAAGATGTAATAAATATCTCAAATTACTTTTTTACTTCAAGTGTATGCATTTCAACATTTACAAAAATAAAGATGACAATAAATTTGGCATTGATTTGTTGTGTTTTGACATGAAAATCTAAAAAAGTGATTCCAACTTGACAGAGATTAACTAAGTAACAAGTTTCCAGTAGTTTGTTTACTCAGACATTATCGCAAAGTTAATTGCATAAATGGTATTGTGTGTATCTCAGCCAATACAAACAATATCTCTTGATCTGTTTGCACTAAAAAGAAAAAAAAAACAAAACAAAACAAAAAAACACAAGATCCTTGCACAGAGAAATTCCCCAAACCTTTGTGAATCAAATCACAGCAAAAGGAAGAAGATGATTCTTAGCTAATCTTAATGAAATTTTATTCTGGGTTCTTCTATCAGCAGTTCACTTAAAGCACAACTTACCAGGTTACAACACTTCTTCATGCACAGAGACCCAATCTGCATTTGTGCTCTAGATCTCTCTGTATAAGCAACAGGTTACTCATGAGACCTTGACAATGTTGTGCAGCAACAGAAAAAAGAAAAAGAGAAAAAAGTTTACAACTAAGGCTGATAGGAAATGCAGTTACCTGTGTTGCATAGTACAGTGACGAAAAGGAAAAAGATTTTCTGTCAACTTAATTAGGCAACAGAGTAACTATAAATCCCTGCTCAGAAGTATAGTTCTGACTGAAAAAGGAAAGTAAAACACTGCATCGTTCAACTTTGCATATATCTCTGTAAATTATTAATAAATTGAAGAGACACAGATCTTCTTCCTCATATTTTAAAGCAGTATGGAAAGGATTTAAAATATTTTAAAATGATTGAAAAATATTTTTCTCACTGTAAGTGTAAAAAGGCATTTTACAGAGTGAATGATGTTTATGAACAACATAAGACAAATATGTATATGTATGTATATAAAAACTATGTATAGCTATTCTGTTGAAATCCCTTTAAAAAATTCCCAATTTGTAGGTTGGATTTCCACCCCACAGCTTCTCCCTATCTAAATCAGTCAGGATACTCTCTTTATTCATTTGGGACTTAGAAATGCATTTCTTTCAAGGCACCAAAAAAAAAAAAAAAAAAAAAATCTATAATCATAGAATATCCTGAGTTTGAAGAGGCCCACAAGAATCATTGAAGTTTCACACCTTGTCCTAAACAGGACAAGTTCAATAATTGCACTATGTACCTGAGAGCATTGTGATGAAGAGAAAAGAGGTTTTTCAGAAACCACAAATTATGTTTCAATGTACATTTCAATAATATTAGTTTTTAATCATATGTCAGGTCCTTTAATGCAATGTACTGATGCCTTAAGTTTTAGCTTTCACATTTTTCACATTCTGTACTGCCTTAGTGTGTAACTCTGAACTTCATACAAAGTGTTAGCAAGTTCTCTTCACAGTTTAGTTAAACAAAACAATCCTTTCCTAGTCTGAGAACCAAGGACATCGCTGCAGCTCTGGGCCCAAGAAGTGTAAACAACAGTGAATTGAGGAGAGCAATGTTGGAGGAAGGGGTTTCATGACCCGAAGCTGTAATTGGACAGTTAACCCCAATATTTAAACGGACCAAAACTATTCTTTGTTTCCCAGATAAAAAAAATTAATAAATCTTGTCATATATTCTAGGAAAGACACAATAGTCTTTTCCAGACAGGTGATCTTTGTTGGATAGATCAGAGTTTTGGTTCTTATATATCATATAAAGATAATACTGATTTTTGTGTACCACTGAATTTATAAGTAAAAAACCTTAAAGTATTGCTTTACTGTTATCAGCAGTCATGACATCTTCTGAACTGAGTAGTTTTCTGCAATTAATTCAATGAGATACGTAGGGAATCTCCTTAATAAACACTCAAGATTATTATGAAAGACAATATTTACCCCCTTGTACTACTGCTGGGAAGCAGCATAATAAATTGCTGTTGCAATTCACTAGGTTGCAGTTCACTAGGTGAGGTAGACTGAAAATCCATTATATTAATTACTTCTCATAAGTATAATTGTATTTACAGTATGCTACATTTCTAGATGTCTAATGGGCTTCAAAGAAGTGTAAGGTATAATTAAAAACTTTATCTGTAGAGGCAAATAACTAAGCTTAAAGAGAAAAATTCTTCCAGCTAAGACAGGAAGCAGCAGGCTTCACTTTCTCTAATTTGTGACTGTGTTATCTAAATAAAGAGCTCACGTTTTGTAAACCATAGCTAACACTGAAAATACACCATGGTTTAACAGTGGAAAATATATGCCTGAGAAAATCTATAATCCTTTAAAATTAATGCTTTCTTAGTGAATTTAAGATGAGGATGTTATTGTTGTTTATATGGTGTAAATATCTGGTTCAGCGGTTTCAGCCAACTGAAAATGCAATGCCACATGTTACTGAGTTTGTATATAAAGAGTCACAAAGAGAGACTTACATTAAATGACAAAATATAAGTTCTATTAATCCTGAAAATTGATTTAAAATAGCATAAGGATTTAAAACAGAAGGGAGATTGAGAAGTCAACTATAGAAGGAATTTTACCCTGCCTTAAGATGGATGTCTTAAAGTTTGTAATCTGAATTATGTATACTAAAATCTCTTTGTTATTAGTTGAATGAAACAGATATTCACAATGTATTAAACTATAAGATGAAAAAAATGATACAAGACCTGTATATGACATGTATTTGCCCCATCTCATTAAACCTCTTTCTCCCAAGGGTGATTGCATGATATATTTTGGATATCTAAAATCATATAAGATAAAACTCACATCTAAAAGTCCTATCTTATCATATTGTTGACAAAATATTCCAGAATCTTTTTTGTCATATAATTGTCTAAGCCTTCCTTAAAATATGGTAATTTCTTTCTAACTTGTAATAATGATATAATGCTTCCAGTAACCATTTATTTTAGACAAATCCATTTTCTTTCTTCAGCTCCATCCCCTGGGAAATACAGTTTCAAGATTCTGGTGTACTCAGATGCAGTCACACATAAAGACTCTGAAATAGTTCTCATAAATCCCTTTTACAATCTTTTTAGTTTCCCATTTGCACTATTTTCTCATAGATTCTAACCTATTGTCTCTCAGAGTGTGCAGCTCTCCCATGTCGCATGTCTGATAGCTCTACTTCCCTGGACAAAGCTGGAGTTCACTTCCCAAGACATGTATTGAGAGAGAGAAAAAACAGTGACACAAGACTTTATTATCTGCACCCTCACTTGATTTTTGTCATATTTTAGGTTAAACTGTCCCTGAAATCACTGTGGAGTTACTGTCTTTTTCTAGAAAAATGGGACAGGACACAGGAAAGCCTTATTTTCAGTTGTGGCAGATTGTCCTAAAATCTAATGCAGACTGTTGTGTATGGATCTACATCTAATTAATGGGATCTCAGATAATTTCCAATCTCCAGGAAACAAGCAACCAAAGACTTTCCTAGACTGGGCAAATTAAATCTTACTGCTTTAAAATTCAGATCTTGGAGCTAGAATAACAAAAATAAAATAAAAAAACTAGATAATCTAGGGAGCAGGATTATTCAAAGTCTCACTCTGAGACTTAGAATCTTACTTCTCATTATGCAAAAGCAATTTGTAATCAACATACTCTCTTTCAAAGACATTCATAAGTGAAGTGACATTTCTGAATGTAATCCATGTAATCATATATATTAAATTGACCATGACTAAAGTCATGGATCTCATCTAGAGATTTTTAAGTTGCAGAGTTATTTTTTATTCACATCTTTTCCATTCGATTCTTCCTCTATAGAATATTGTTTTCAAAAGAAGTTTAAGATGAAGCATTTATTAAGGAAAAATAATCTAGAATGGAGAAAATTTCTTATTTTCTTCCTTTTTATAAAATACAAATTATTAACAGATGACTGAAAACCAGCAGACTGAGGGGGAAAACAAAACAAAACAAAACAAAACACAATAAAACAAAACAAAGCAAAACAAATCAAAGCAAAATTAACAAACCAAACAAAACCCAAAACCAACATCAACAACCCAATAAAAACGAATTTTTAAAAAACCCCAAACCCAAACCAACCAACCAAAAAAAAAACCAACAAAATAAAACAAAACAAACAAACAAAAAAAAAAAAACAAAAAAAAAACCCAAAAAAACTCCCAGTAGCTCAATTCAGGTGGCTATTTTTTTTCTAAAGCTATTACACTCCTTTTAAGGTGTTATAACATTCAGTGTTTTTTATTGGAGTTATAACCAGGCTATTCTATTGTTTAGAGATGCTGAATATGTTTTATTCTGAAAATAAATTTATCAATTTACTAGAGACAAAGCAGTCCATTGATGCTGTTCCTTCTTATAAAACTGTCTTTTAGTAACAGTCTAAATTGACAAGCAATTGACCTCCTTGTGTCCCTCTCAGGAAAAATGTGAAAACTGACTTAATCAGGTTAAGATATGCTATCATATTGATGTGAGGGTATGATTTAGCTTCTGATTGCTCATGAATGTCAGATGCATTTAGGAGGAGCATCAAAAAATAAAACATACAGAAAAATAGCATTCTTGACATAGAAAATATTTGTAACTCTTCTTAGAGTTCTTTTATGCAACTATATTTTATTTTTGCAGTGCTTTTCTTGCCTTTAATGAAGAAAACTTCAGTGGAAAAAGCAAAGAAAGGGTTTGAACTTATATATAGGTCCTATTTCTTTCTGAATTCTCAAGTGTCATGTCATTGCTGACATTTAATTTCTAGGAAGAATTCAGAAAATTCTGAAAGGAGTCCTGTTTTATGCTAGTTCCAGAAAAATCAATTAATAGCAGTGCCATGGCCCAACTGATAAAGAATTAGAGAGCCTTTTTGAGAAGTTAAAAATAGTGTCTTATATTCTTTTGGTGGCTTGTATCCATAAATATAATTAAAGCACACTCTCCTCCAAGGAAAATTAAGGAATATATACTAATAATGAAAGGTTTCTTATATCAGCTTGTGGGGTCTGCTGCTCTTGAGAATTCCTTCTTCTCAATAATAAGGAACATTCAACAAGAAAACAATGCTTGCATGTTAATTCCAAATTTTTGTCTTGGTACTCTAACATATAATGCCTTGAAAACAGGCATTTGAAGACTGTCAACTGCATCCACCACCTTCTCTCCATCCACTACTTGCACGGCCTTGTGATAGAAGGATATTAAATTAGTTAGAAAGGACTTTGTTTTTGTGAATCCAGGTTGACTGTGCCTGATGATTGCATCATTCTTTAATTTTCTTTTTTTCAGTAGTACCCAGTACAATTGCCATCATTTTTCCAGGAACTGAGGTTAGACTAACAGGCCTATATTCCCCATGGTCTTCCCTCCCACCTTTTTTGTAGACTGGAATAACATTAACCAGATTCTAGTCATCAGAACCTCCACAGGCTCCCAAAAACTTTGGTAGGTGATCGAGAGTTGTCCAGCCATGACAGCTACTATTTCTTTCAGTGTTCAGGGTTGAATCCCATCAGTCCCCATGGACCTGTGGATATCCAATTTGTACAACTGTTCCCTGAAAATGTCACTGTCCACAAATGGAACACCAGTGTTCCCACTCACGTATTCCTCTGACTCAGGGGATCAGGCTGCCCAGTGTCTACCAATATTACTAAAACCTGAAATGAAAGATACTTTGAATGCCTCTACTTTTTCTTCATCCTTGTTAGTCAGCTAAGCGTCTTCAACAAGTACCAGTCTAATATTTTATTTTCTACTATTGCTATTAGCATACTTTAAAAAGCTGTTCTTAGTATTCAGTTAAAAATTTAATTGAGTTTTAGTCTTTCATGTCTTCATCCTGCCTCCATGAATTGTGATTCTGTAATTCATTGCAACTATTGGCCTTGCTTTCAGAAATCATAAAATTTCCTATTTATTTGGAGATCCACAAGGAATTTCCTGTTCAGCCAAGCTGGTCTTCTGCTCTGCTTGCTTAACTTACAGCATGGTGGAATTACTTACCTGCACAGAGGAATTGCCTGATACAAAAATGAAGAAGTTGGTGAATAAATAACCAATTTTGGCCATTTTTTCAACGCTCTGGACAGGGTTCAGATTGTTTAGGCTTTCTTGGTTCATATGGCCGCAAAATAATTGTGCAAAAAGTGACTGCTAATGATTAATATATCTTTTAGTCAAATAGTGAATACTGTGACCAGCTACTCTCAGGATATCTGAAGTTCTTCATAAACATGCTGACAGCTACTTGCATGAGTAAAGTCAATAGAAAGGTTTTCTTGTCAAGGTGGAAGAAAAACAGTAGAATAAAATATGATTATTATAATTAAGATTGTCAAACAAGAAAAATAAGTTAAAATTACTTTGGATTTTTGTTTTTTTTTTTTTTTACTTTTATTCAAAAACATTTTAGACAATATATCTATAATTATAGTACTGCAGAGAAGGAGGTAGATTACAAAATAATTAAGGTCTGCTGTTTTATCTGCACAGATCTGAAAGAGACTTCATTGTAGTCCTCAGAAATTGCATCAGAATTTCCTTCAGACTGCTTTGTTCTTGTTTGTTTTATATTGTCTTATCATCTCATGGAATAAAACAAAAGATTGTGATTATCTAATTATAAATCTAATTAGGTCTCACAAAGTAGAGTACCCATACTTTGTCTTTTGCTTTTTCTGTAGGTATAGAGCACAAAATAATTCACTGTCTAATCTCAACCCCAAACTGAAGATTTAGAGAACAGGGACCTCCTTTACTCTTCTAATTATAAAGTTTCACAAAATATTAGAATAATTGTAATTTGATATGGATATAGATTTTCTGCATTTTCCCTGCATTCTAGGTTTTTGTTTATTTATTGAATAAAATATAAAATTTAAAATAATTAAAATGTGTTCTTCTCTTACACAAAAACATTATTATTACAACCATAGATTTGAAAGTTTTGTCCTCAAAATGATAATAAAAAATTAGTAGGTAGAGTTGTTGTGCTTTGGGCTTCTTGTGCTTTCTTGTTTTTTTGTGACTGTTTCTGTCTCTGTTTTGTTGTTTTTGTGGTTGTTGATGCAAAGTACTGGTCATAAAAAAATACAAAACCGTATTAATGTAACACTTGATCAATACAGTGCAAAAAGCTTCTTTACTGGCCATCTATTAATGATAAATGCACATTTTGATGTTCTTTTACAAAACTTGCTTGTCCTTGCTTTCTTCTCCATTACTGAGTATTCACTATATGTCTTTTTTTTTACATTGTTTTAGATTTTATAATTGAGTCTAAGAATGATGTTGGAGTAACAAACACCACGGAGACAAAAGTCTATTTTCTTTTTTTTTTTTTTTTGGCAGCACAACAGTATATCCTCAGTGTACAGTTTTTTATGGGATTACTGCAATCTTTTTTCTCCTTTTATTTCCTTGTTTTATTTTCTGAAAATCTCCTTAAGGAGTCTTTAGAGATTACCTCTTCACACAAATCTGAGGAATATTTCTTAACACTTGACACCACCTCTTCTAAATGAAGCACACTTAAATCTACACATTGAAACCTAGACACTTCTGAGAAGTGCTCAATAAGAAAAAATTGAGTAAGGGGAAGAAACTTAAGAACATGTTGAAAGCCCCTTGGTTAGTTAATTATTCTTAATTTAAAAGAAATATGTAAATTTAAGGAGAAACACATGCTATTTTTAAAATTCAGTTAAAAAACCCAGTGGGATGGAAAGGAAATGGCTGTATTACTGAAAGAATATTGTATCGATAAAGAAAAAAGCCATCATGCTTCAATATGTTGATTTTCGTAGTAAATGATTTCTTGGTTTGGTCATTTTCTGTGTTTCGTTTTTTTTTTTTAATATATTTAGAATGTAGAATCTGTTGAAATGTCAAGCTCTTTAGACTTATTAAGTAATCTGAAAAAGATAAGCTGCAGTCATGACATTTGCATTTGATTAGCAAAGGCAGCATAACTCAGTATGACATTCTGTTAAGAAGGATTAAATACTATTACATGTATAAGGTGATCAAACAGTTTTCAAGTATTTCCGTTTATTTCTGTGCGGTTGAAAAGTGTCATTTTGAAACTAAGTATTTAGAATAAGGTAATAAAGAATCTTTCTCCTGTTTGTCTTTAGCAGCCATTTCCATTCCTTTGCCTCTACTCTAAGAATTACTAGAGATGTTTATGTCTTTGGTTTTAAACACCTATTCATAAGTCTCTTCTAAGTGTAAGTCATTTCTTGGTACAAACTTAAAGCTTAACCTATAGATAGGCAAAAGCAAACTGAGCCATTGTTTTTAGACTGGCTAGGAGAAAGGAAAGATAATGAACAACCAGTGCTGAAAAAGAAGACTTCAGGTATAACAGCTGCACTGAAGAAGATAAATTAGTTGAATAGAAGGTATTTTTTAATCAAAAAATGTTGATTTGAGGGTCAGACATCTCAGCTTGCTCATATCACGTAACTTGAGATTTTTAGTGAGACCTGTTATTTGGGCGACCTAAACAGTTTTTATGTCATCTGAAGAGTTTTCTTGAAAAATACTCTCCTAGCAGTCGAAGAACATTACAGAAGAAAACTTCTGATTGAAAACTGAAATGTATTCTTCTCAACAGACACACTTTTCTCTTGCAGCCAGCTTCAAGTTCATTAATATGTCAGAGCTCAAGAAGCCTTTAAGCAACTCTTTAAGACACATGGTGCAGTTTTTGGGTCTGTCCTATGCAGAGCCAAGAGCTGGGCTTCGATGATCACTGTGGATCCCTTCCAACTCAGGAAATCCTAAATAATATTTAAAGAAAGAAAAAGATAGAGGGAAAGTAGAAGATGTCATCCCATGTTACAATATCAACAGTGAAGACATAAAGTCTAAACTCAGAAAAAAACACTCATTAGCCTATTCATATGACAGGAAAGAGATGTCAATTAGCATATTAAGGTCAGATGTCCATTCAGAAGTGCACTTTTAAACCAAAATTTTGATGTGGAGAAATATACTGGATGTCAGTGCACACATATATATTTCTACAGTTGATTTAACTTAGATATGTTCTAGTAATTCCCCTATTTTAATGTATTGCTTCCAATATGAGGTTTCCACTGCATTATTTTACTAAAATGCCACAATGTATTGAAAAAAAAAAAAAAAAGAGAGAAAATGTTCTTTTCAAGCACTTCAAGGTATCTTTTAGAAAAACGCCGGCACACAAAACCCCTTAGAATCCTTCACAGTCTCTAATCCACTCCATGGAAAGAAAATAATGGGATTAGATCACTATCATGGTTTCTTTCATTGAATTAAATGGAGACAACTGTGCTCTTCAATACAGCAGAACATGGAAACACTTTTGTTGGTGTTAAAGTCAGATGTCCTCATTGTGCTCATTGTGTTTAATCATGTCATTATCAAAACCTGTCCTTCACCTGACTGAAAAATCCTAGTATTAACAGCTGCTTTAGACTATATAAAGAACTACTCTGAACTAATTTTCTGTCTAGAATTTTAAATCATTAGCTTCATTATTAAGTGACAGTGTCTAATTTTGATCTCCATTTCACTGCAGTGTTTCTACCATATCTGCAAAATTTCTTTTATGTCTTCATGTTACAGTTCAGACATTTCATAGATATGTTGGTATCTGGTTTAGATGACCACTCCTGTACAGTGACAATATGTAATTAATCAAAATGTAGTTAAGTCTAGTTGAATTATAGTTAATACATGAAAAGATTTATTAAATAACTTCTAGAAGGATAATTTATCTTTAATATGATCATAACAGAACATTTAAATATATCAGTTATATTAGCTTTAGGCACATATATTCTCTGTGCTTTAGTTTCAGCTTGTAGTTTTATCGCATATACAGCTTCACTGAAAATGTAATATTTCAGGGATTTCTATTAAAAATTAAGATTCATCCACGTGAAAAAAGCTGCCGTTGAAAATCTGATATCAAGTCTAAACTTAGATTTTATACACCATTCATAGTTATGTCTAGACATAAGAAGTTGTAAGCATACTTTCATACTAATTTATGATGAAAGCAATAATTATAATCAGGAGATGAAATAAGAGGTTATTAAATAATATTTTTGTAAATTATTTCACAATAAGATTTAGTTTCCATGTAAACTTCCTTGTAATAATTCTAAAGATCCTTTTATTTTTTTTTTCAAAAACATTTAGGAAGCGATTTAGATTTCTCTGATCCTCTCTCAATGGTTTTAATGTGTGTTGACAATATGAAAATTAAATATTTTTTATCATCATATGACCTTTCCCTTATTTATCAACATTGACTTTACCTTTCCTATAAATTGCATTTCCTGAAGTATCATGATTCATCTTTGCCTAGATCCTGAAAGGAGGCAGTTTAAATTTCTATGGTTCATCCTCTACTTTTTTACAATTTACTGTCTTAGCTACCTGCAAATTTTAGATATCATTACCAAGAAAGAGAGCAAATAAATGACAGAATTCAGGAAAAACAAGAAAAAGTGATACAGGGGGATGAAGGGAATTACTACAGAGTAATGATAAATAATCTAAAATTAAGAGTTCAGCCTAACAAAAACTAAGGGGGATGACTGAGATAGCAAGACAGAGGGGGAGAGAGGAGAAAATATTTTATATGGAAAACCAGCTATCCTCTAAGTAAAGAGGTAAGATTAAAAAATGGAATGTTTAGACTGAATATCTGTAGATATTCTGACAGGGAGATGTAATAGGATTTGGAATAGTCTCCTAAGGGTAGTGGTAGAAGATTCATCATTTAGCATTTTCAACACTAGACAGGACAAAGCCCAGAAAAAAATATAGTTTGAGAAAATCCTGCCTTGACAGAGAGATGAAATGAATAATCTAATAAGCCTTTTCCATCTCTAACTTGTTGCTATGAAACTGCCAGAAAAGACTAAATTTAATCTTCTCGGTGTCTTTTATTCTTTTATACATAAATTATCTTAATCTTTCCTGTGCATTTTCTACCTCTTCTGTCTCCTTTAACACAGATTTAGAGCGGGTATTTAAAATGCTTTTATTCTATTTCCTCAACTGTTGCAAGTTAATTTTAGTTCTCATATGAATGAAACATGATAATGAATAGTGGTTAGCTGTGTATTAAAAAAGAGCAGGAATTTTTCATTTCAGTGTTTCTCTTGGAATTGTCAGGATTTTCTCCAAGTTTCTGTAAAATTTTAGACAGCAGTTCCAATGCAGACAAAATTAAAAATAATCTCTAATTACCTGCCATGTTTTGAACTCTTCATTTAGAAATTATATTAAAAATATGGTTTACAGGAACATTTTAAAAAATACAAAAGTGATACTTCTGAAGAAAACATAAATACCTCTGAAATATTTCAGGCAGTACATTTTACTGTTCTGTTAGTGTTCTTGAATTTTGTTTGCATTTATATGTGCTGTTTTCTTTAAGCAAAGGAAATGGCTGTGGATACTTTATTCTCAGAGGATCGTACAGACATGTGTCACAGTGAAATCACCATACAAGTGTAGCTTCTCATCTCTGAAATTGTCTTCAGAGAGCCAAGTGCCACAGGAGAATTGGGAGTGACAAGCCACAAGAGACAGACCACAAATTTCAGATAAGGTCCTGTGAGAATCAGAGCTTTGTCACCCATGTCAGAATGGGAAATCACAAGGAGAGGGAAAATGTAAAGTGCCAAATTCGTAAGCGGAATTAGCAGTGTGATTCATGGAAAAAATCCCTGCAAACAAACCACTACATTGCAGTTTCAGTAATTGCTTTCAATGACTAAATTTTCTGAAGATCTCTAATTGCTCTTCAGGTCAGAAAGCCAGGTGGGTTTGGCATGTTTTGCTGCTGACTTAATGAGTCTTAGATAAGCAAATGTCATGATCCATGGAAGGATTAATTATTGCTAAATTGGTGATACTCTTACTTACTGCATGACTGATGGAACTCCTATTTGCACAACTTTTGAAATTCTGATTTTAGTTCTGAAATTGAAATATCTTTAAACAGCAATAATAAAAGAGTTGTATTGTTTATAAACATTGTTCTTTTAAAAATGTGTGGATTATTTACCATTTCATGCCATTGCTTAATAAGTAGAACCAAAAAAATCTGAAATTAGGAGTTGTGCCTTAACTTTTTCTCAGTATTTTGAATAGTTAATTGACTCATGTCTAATATGTTGTGTAAATAATTTAGTTCTGGCAAAAGCACATAATGATTTCTACAAAGACAAAGACCTGAAAACTGTGGCTTTAAAGAGATGCTTTATTTTACTAATGCAATTCAACAATGTAATTCCAATTCTCTTTAAGAATTTATATAATATCAACAGGGCATATTCTACAACACACTTCTGGCATGATGAAGGATGAATGGACTAAGTAAATAGTGTTCACAGTTTTAAGAATTTGTAGCCTTTTTTAATGTCTACATCCACCTTAGAAAATAAAATACCGTAGAACCTTTTCTTTCCCCTTGAAGACAAATGTCAGAGCATTTCTTTCTGACTGTCACTTACAGCTAAGCTCTTTTCTCTCCATAAACAGAATTATTACTGTACTGAATCTTGGGAACAATATGGCTCATCCATGGTTCTTCCCCAGCTGGTTCCTAGGAACTGCCTGGAGAGCATTAGCTACCATGAGGCAAAACTTACAAAGTTGCTAGGGAGTGAGCTTGCCTGCTTTCCACTATGCAGATATTCAAGGTGCCCTATGGTCTTGGGTAACCAGCTGCAAACAACTTCTCTGTTACCAGGATTTAAAAAATTATAAGCAGTGGAGCTCTCCCTTCCTTAGGGTTGTCCTCAGGATATTTCAGACTGGGCTCTTTAAATCACTCTGTTCTTTGAGTATGCTTTCCTTTTAATTTCAAAGCAAGTTTCTCCTGAAAACACTAGTTTGATATTTTGTGCCTTTTCTTTCAAATTCAAATACAGAATGCAAAAACGAAAAGGAGATCTTAAAATAAATAAATAAAAAGGGAGATAATGAAAATCAGAGAAAAATCTCAAAACAATGCCTGTTGTAATAATACTTGACATTCAATTACTCTGTAATTCTAGAAGTTACACTACTGCATTGCTATCTGCACATATGCATAAGTGTCTACTCTGATTGATATTAGCACAAGAATATGAACAGAAATAATGATGATTTGTAACTTACTATAAAGACCTGCCATGAAAGCTTTCTAGAATATGAAATTTCTGGTTGTTTAAGTGAGGATGGCACTTTAAAATATTATCCTAATCATTATTAATTCTTTTTATATTTACTGTATTGTAACTAATCCAAAAGAATTCTTTTAGAATTAGTGAAGATGTCATACAGATTTCAAACATTAATTCAACATTAATTACTTTAAATATTTATAACAGATAAAATTGAAAATACAGTATTGAGCTTCAGTTTTCAGTGTGCATTATCATCATAAATAAGGGAAATACTTTGCTTCTTTTGGAAGTTAAGAGGAAAATGAGTAGGAAGCTATATGGGAATGGTACTATAACTCTAGGCTACAGATAGTCTTATCAATGTCCCCTGTATTAGAAAAATGTTCAGAATGGTGTTGTGATAACCATCTTCAAGCAAGCAATTTGTAACTGTATGTCTCTCATCCAAATACTCCATTTCTGCTTTAGCTGGGTACACTAGTGCAATGAGGCTGTCAAAGTTCTGGTAGCTTTTTAAAATAATGATAGATAAAAAAGATTGCTTCAGGCTTACAGATGTGAGTCCCACATATGGTTATCTTGCTGTAGCATATCTGTCTGGTCTGAAGTTCTTTTTGTGAAAGATGCACACTGACCTCATAATATCTCTCCTTGGATGCTGGGAGTATCAGCCTTTAATTTTAGGAGTGACTTTCATTCAGAGCAACTTTATCAAACGTCCAAATTCCTCAAAGCTTAGCATAGAAAAGACTGGACATTGAAAGAGGTGTAAAGAAAACTTGTGTGTGTATGCTGACAAAGGAAATTAATTTGCCTTGTCTAGTCAGGCAAAACATATTCTAAACACTTGTACTCTTTAGAAGCCCCTCCGAGAAGTTGGCTAAATAAAGAGATTTAAAGCCATCTCACATTCTGATGTGCTGAAACTTCTTCCAGCTTCCAGCTAACTTCCAGCTTCCTGAAGCTATTTGAAGCAGAGACATGGTTTGATTCCTTTATCAATTTATCAACTGCTTTAGCCTCAGTCATAAAACTTCATTAAACTTATTTTTTTTCTTAAAAGAAACAAAAGAGATTATAGAAGTAATTTGAATTTCTATCTTCATTCTGATCCTTTTTTCCTTTTCACATTCCCTTTTAATTCACTGTCTAGTGTAGAGTGTTTAATTTTCTTTTCAGGTGCTCTTACAGAAGGTGTAAAATGTTGGCTTCAAAATGTGTATAAAAATAGTCAGTGGAAATGACCCTGTCTGATCTAATATGTTAGAAACAGGTTTTATTAAGGGAGGAAAAAAAAAAAAAAACAACACAAGGAAAACCCCACCAAAACAGAACAGGCAAACTCTCAAGGATAAAAAGGGCAAGGAAGATAGAAAATCTGGAATATGGGACCAACCAAGTTTATAGCTCAAGATGAAAAAATCACTTAACACACATAACAGAGTTTGTGCTTACAAACTCTTAGGACCTTTTTGAGCCAAGGTCTGCTATCTTTAAAAAATCTAATTGTATGTTCTCAAATATCATGTGGAATTTATTTTATTTTATTTTATTTTATTTTATTTTATTTTATTATTTCTTATGAAACAAAAAAATAGAATCTGAAAACATTTCTGGAGTACAACCATAAAGCTTTTTTTTTTTTTCTGAAAATATTGAGGGTGTTTCTTAGGTAATACAGGCTCATTTGAATTCCAGACCCACTTGTTGTACTTCAGCACAGAAATCTATTTGAGGACCAGTAGTAACCAGTGACAGGAGTTGGTGTGACTTCTGAGAATTTTATGGTTTCTTACCTCTAATTGCTGAATTAATAGAATCTATTTTTCCTCGGGCCTCTACAGAAGCAGCTGTGGGTCTCAGAACACCTGGAAATCTAGTTTACTGAAGCTTGTCAAGGGAGCTGAGCTATTCTCAGAGGATGTATAAATCACGGATTTTATAAAACAGAGCTGAGTGCCTGGAATTCGAAAGCTGGGTGTACTATTATTTATTTTTTCTCAGAGTACAAGTCAGAGAGTTTCAATACCACTTTTTTAATTATGGTTCCAGGGTCTGGATGAGTATAGATCCAGAAAACAGCAGAGTAAGTTGGTTGTAAGAGAAGTTTTGGAGTTCTTTAGCTAAAGACAGATTACAGAGAACTGCACCAATATATATCATAGCAGTTGAACAGTGAGGAAAGTCATGAGAGAAAAATTTTGACAGCTACTTCAGAAATACTTGAAAATGAAGAATTCCTATTAAATGGGAATTCATCTGAATTCAAAAGACCCAAAGAATGTTAGGTGGTTTTTTTATTAATAATCTACTATTAAAATTAATTTTTCAGGTTCATCTGTAAATACTACCACGTTTAGATTTGCTTATGTTGTGCTAACATGTAACTTTATCAAGAAAAATGTGTGGATTGTTACAAACTCTTAAATTAAAAAAAAAATATATATACATATAAGTGCTACCTTTTAGCACAGTTCTTAAATACTTCTACATATCATTTTAAATGCAGGGACTGAATTAGATTATATTACCATTATCATTATAAAGATGGAATATTTTGAAGCTGCCATTCACTTACGTGACAAAATCTGGATCTTAAATTATTTGCCGGGGGAACACCTCTATGCTAGTGTTGTAGCAATGAGCAATGGACAAAATAGAATAAAATAAACCAAAGCCATCTTGATGTTGTAACTTTCTCCTTTACCACTGCATTTTGAAGGTATTTAAACAGAGATTCAAAGAAGACAAGACTTGACATAACCATGCAATTTTTTCCTATGATGTTACTATATTCTTTTCTTGACCTCATTAGTCAACAGTGGTATTATATTGACAAACAATAATTTTGCATCTGGCGATACTGAACTGGTACCTTCAACTTAATGCAAAGCAAAGAAAAAGATGATTCTGCTGTTCAGTGTCTAAATGATATCTCAAATTTTAAATACATGAGCAGCTTGAAAACTATGTGACAAGGTTCTCTTTCAAAAAAACACAATTTCCTCACTTGATTAAGAACACAGAAGTCATAGTAAATATCAATCGAACAACTATGTTCAAAACAGAGACCATGAGACAATGGTTGTCCCATCAAACAACCTCGGGAGAGTCACTAACAAAAATTGCAAAAGTTCAGCAGAGCTACTTCTGTTAGTTTTAGCAATCTAAAAACAAACCTCTGTTACTAGTGCAGACACCTAAGATATGAATTTAAAAAGAATGATGAAAAAAATCACATATTAAAAATTCTTTCAAACTTTATTTGAGCATGAATAATTTGGAGTATGCAAAAGAAACTCTGAGTAGATAGCACACTATAGCTAATTGAAGGTTAAGTGTATCCTGTTTAATCTTGAAAAGTGCGTCATTTTGTCATATTTTTAAAGTGTAAAATAACCCATCAGGAAATCAAGATGGGCGATTAGTGGATTGAGAACAGCCCTTGAGGAGAAGGACTTGAGAGCATGAATGAAAAATGGAATATGACTCAGTAATGTGTGCTTACAGGCCAAAAAGCCAATTGTATTCTGGGCTGCATCAAAAGAAGTGAGACCAGCACGTCAATGAAGGTGATTCTGCCCTTCTGCTCTGCTCTCACAAGGCTCCACTTGGAGTGCTGCATCCAGTTCTGTGGCCCCCAAAACAAGAAAGACATGGATCAGTTGGAGCAAGTCCAGAGAAGACCACAGAGATGATCAGAAGGCTGGAACAGAAGGCTCCAGGGAGGTCTTCAGGAGAGATGGTGAGGGATGATGTGGGACCCTTTTTAAAGGAGGGTAGAGGTAGAAAAAGGGCTAATGGTTTTCAAAGGAAAGAAGGTAGGTTTAGATCAGCTATTGGAAAGAAGGTCACTGTGAGAGTGGTGAGGTACGGGAAAAGGTTGTCCAGAGAAGTGGATGACCCATTCCTAGAGCTGTTGAAGACGAGGCTGAATAAATCTTTGGACATCCTGGTCTAGTGGAAGGACATCGTGCCTATGGATTATCTTTAATATCCTTTCCAACACAAAAAATTCTATTATTCTATGATTCTTTCTCTCGATTCAGTGGGTAGACATTAAAAAGTAGTTTTAAGTTATTTTTAACAAACAGTGTGGAGATAATTTTGATATTCATTCATTGTGAGTGAAAGGAAAATAACAACTGACAGTATAATACCCAGTGAGAGTACTCATATATGAAATTTGTGCTTGTGTACTTAAATGAATGAAATTATTGTGAGAAAGTGATGGAAGTACTGAAACTAGTAGGTCTGGGTATGAAAAAAAAATAAGGAAAGGATTCGTAATACTGCCTGCTATTCTTTAATATGTTTGCTGCTGGAAAAGGCACTCCCATTCTGTCCTTCAGCTCCAACCACATGTTGCTATGGAGGTTTGAGTATTTAGATGGCCTTGAGAGAAAAGAGGGAATTTATTTACTTGATAAGAAACAATAGTGTTTGTACTATTTGTCCTGCAATTGCTAAGAAAGCTGATGGAGTGTGCAGTGAGGGAGGAGAGGCAAAGAAGCCACTCCTTTCCCTGGAAGTCCACCCTCATACCAGTTTAACTGATAATGGAGCTATAACTAAAGTTAGTATTTTGGATCCAGTTCCATGGATATCTTCATCTTAAGTGACACTTTAAGAACACAAGTGTCTCAAGATTTAGTGTATTAAGAACCGTAAACTGGAGAGACAAAAAGGCTGAAAGAAGAGAATAAGGAAATTGGGAAAGTGAAGGCAAATAGTCATAGTCTGGGAGTGACTAATGTGAAAATTCGAAATATGTCCACTAGTTTAGCCATTCAAAGTGAAGCTTTTTCCTCTGACATAGGGATGATTAATTTAGGCAAATGGAACAAGGATGAAAAGGAAGAAAGGGGAAAATGCCAACTGTATTTTGGACTGAGGGAATTTACTGTTTTTAACAAGGGCTAACAAAGAAATGAGAAGCACCTATCAGACAGCTGATGAAAAACTCAATTTACACAGCAATTGGGAAGGTGGATTAACAGGGAAGGCAAGTCCAGAAGATGCTGGAACAAACACAGCAACAAGAGTAGTAGGTTTGGGGGTTGCCTGAGAACAAGATAATAATAAATGAAATCTTCCTCAGACTTTGTCGCATTTTCATGGGAATAGCATGAGACTTGTTGCTCTTTCGGTTTTGTGCATCAATCTTATGCTAAAAAGAATTTAGCTAAATCACAGGATTGCACACTGTTATCTGTAGTCCTTGGGGGTTTCAAGAAACATCAGAAGTGTCTGTGCTCTGATACAATTTAGCTCAATAATGTGTATGTCCTTGTTGTAGAAATGTTCATATGAAGAAAAACAAGGGCCTTCTCAGATTTCCCTCATTCTTAAATTGGTAAAAGTAAGTTGCTTAAGCTGTCATGTAATGGGTAGATATGCAGTCTGCACAGTTGTAGTTTGTGGATTTTAACCAAATCTAAATTGAGAGCAAGGTATAATGCCAGTGCGACAGATTTTAATTTTCTAATGGAAAACATTTAAAAGTAGCAAGACATAAAAAATTCTCATTAATAAGATGAATTATTGAGCAACCAGAGAGTATCAAGCAGTGTAGGCAGATTTGAAAGTCTAAAACAAGTCTCATAAGGTTTCCTGCCACTTTGGAAAGCAGAATGTAGGAATCACTGAAGGCACAATGATATATTTCAATCAAAGATATTTTTTTTCTTCAGATGTTCCAGAACAGGAAAATGTTGGCAGGAAGTTTTTTTGGTTTTTTGTTTGTTTGTTTTGTTTGTTCTGGTTTTTGTTTGTTTGTTTTGTTTTTTTGATTTTGTTTTGTCTTGTTTTGTTTTTGTTTTTTAAATATATTCTTGCCAATTCAATTTTTCATTCAGTTACAAAATTGCGAGATAAGCACCCAAAGACCAACTGTTGTTGCCGGTTTTGTGGATGTGGCAGTCAGTGTTTTTCCTCATGACAGGAAGAGAAATATTTAATTCAGGGAGCACAGACTTGGATATGATTTAAATAGAGGACAGGTAAGTAATTAAGAGCAGTTTTGGAAGCACTTTACTGGAATTCACTGAGTAGTCTGAATAATAATTACTGCTAAGAATAATAATATCAGTTTATTCTTGAAATTTGGAAGAGGCCCTTTTCATGCTAGAGATGATTTCCACATAAGGAAATATTTTTTTTGTGAAATTAGTGAAAAGAATTCACCTTAACTGCTGTTACAAAGAAGCATGTTCAACATGTTGTCTGCAGTGAAAGATACATCTCTCTCCACTCTTGGGCCAGTACAGGATATTTTTTGTTTCTGCACCTGATACTGTTGTGACTATGCATGTACTAACTCTTTTTTCACAGCAAATTTCAGGTGCAGGTTGTGGCAGTATAGAGGATGCCCCTTGAACAGTTGAACACAAATTAGCACTTGTTTAGAAACTCTACTGTGACATCTGAAATATTTGCTTGTAATCTGAAATGACTTGACATGCCCTGCTTTTAAAGAGGATGAAATTACCTGTGTAGTCTGTTTTCCAGTATTTTAGTAGGGGATAAAAAAAGACAAAATCTTCAAGCTTTAAATAATCTTTCACTGCAGAATTTTTATGCATTATTTCCTGATTGTAAAACACAATGTATCACATGATTTAGAGGATAAATTTTGTTAATTTATAGAATATATTTATCGCAATTTTAGAAGTTTCTTTATTAATTTGATGTTTTTCTCTAGTATATAATCTCATATCTGTAATATATATAAAATGTTTATGATATAAATAATGTGATATCTATCTAACATTATATCACCCGATATCTCTAAATTATCACCTGATATTTTTCTCTTTGATTTTTAGTAATAATTTGAAAGATTAACTACCTTTATTAGGTATAGCCCATTATTAGTCATGAAGGTTGTAATTTTTTTTTCTTTCATTATGTGTCATTTGTTGGTCTTTTTCTTTCATTCTTTCTCTATTAATAATCCTGATTTAGACTTTGAAGACAAAGCATTCACTATTGCTACTCCATTAGTCTAATTTGTAAAATGATCTCTTACAAAATCTCTAGTTATGAATATCACATTTTGAATTTAAGTTTCTTTTAAATATGTAGCTATTCAGTCATCCATTTAATGACGCACAATTGCCTACATTATTGAGTTAGATTCTAAAATCTCTATTTGAAAGAGGGTTTAGATTTTCTATTTTGAATAGATTTTCTTTATATGGAATGCTGTGATAACTTAATTGAATAGGCTAAATAATTTGCGCAGTAATACAGTCTGTGAAACAAAAGTAGCACACCAAAATATGAGTTAAATGATGGGCAGTTAATTCTATCAAAATAATTTATACCCAGAAACATAAAGGAAGACATTATTAAAGGCAAATCAGATTATCTTTTTCTGTATATAACATAATAGTTTGCATGCAACTAAGAAGATATTCCCTGAAGTATCAAAGATACCAAAAGTACACAGAGAAACATCAAAGACATTAGAAGTAATTTTATTGCCATATAGAAGTTGAAGAAAAGAATAATAGTCAAGTCTTCTAATACCACCTTCATCTTTCAAATAATAAATATCTCATTCTTCTCTTTTGAGAAGCACACTCAGGAGACACAAAAGCTTAAATAAAACATCTTTCCTGCTGACAAAAGTGTTGGGGTTTTTTGGCATAAAAATCAACCTTAAAAAATAACATAATGCATTTTATTTCTAATGCATTATGTAGATTCAAATATTAGAGATTTTTACTGAGTTATAAAGCAGAATTAAGAGAAGCATTATCAGTAATAATAATAATAAAAGAAAAATGGACAGCTTGAACACAGATCCTTGGCCTAATACTTAAAATAAAAGGTAACAGCAAATGTAGAAAATATTGATATCAATTACAGGAAAGTTTTTGTTAAATGATATCTAAATATCCTAAATATTTTCATATCAATCTGATTAATAAGGATTTTTTTTTTCACTTAGTGGGTCTCATAGTAGCAGGATAAGTGGTCTGTTTTTTGGTAGAGTATTTATTAGGTTGGACTGTCTTTTTGATCTTTTCCATTATTTTAACAAAGCATGGGCAATGTGATTGACAATATATTTGCTCTAAAAATCTGTTTATTCATTTAATGTCATTTCATTGACATAAAATTAACTTTTTGAAGAAAAAAAACCAAATACAGTCCTTGCTCAAAATATTTAACCATCCAAAATGCAAATATAGGCATGAGAAATTTCTGATTACTAAATCAGTTTGGTTAATTAGCTGGAATTTCAGAGCAGAGTGGGATTCCAGCCAGAGAATTTTGGGATTTAATATGGCCTAATATATATATATGTGGTGTCACAGTATGGTTTTTTGTCTTTCTTTTACAGAAGTGTGTCATAAGCCTGGCCCTAGCAATGACAGTTCACCTGATATATCTAAATAATGCAAATGACAGGCTGCAGATATCATTGAAATATTGTAAACATGTAAATTCAGTTTTTAAGTATGGTTAGAATACAACCTCTACAACATTCAGAGTCTCATCTTCCTATACAGCTGATTAGGCACTGAAGTAGTCAAGCATTTAGAGGAACAACCCTCTATGAATTAACTTTTTCTTTTTTAGTTTTACCTTATTCCAAATAATCTTTTCACTGACAATGACTAATATAGATACTGTTTTCAGCCAATAGTATGGATATTTGTTTGTAGGAGAGGAAATATTTGTCCTAAACTGTTCTGGACTGCATCTTTTTCTGACATTAAGACTTACAGCTGGAGAACATGCCCTTTTAATTTACAAGTACAGATCTAAGCTTAGATAACCAAATATTATTCCATATTAAAAGAGAGGTGGAAAGCATTTGAATTTATTGAAATTAATCTGTTCCCATGACTTCCTAATAAGATAGGAAATGTGCTGAGAATAATTTGAATGCATTTTTGAAGTAATTGGAAGTTGTAAAATTCAAATTATTATAGTAATTCAAACTATAGTGGCTCCCAAGGTTAAATCTCATTTTAGACCAAACTTGAAATTTTTAACACATCACTTATGTTAGTGCTGAGATTACTAAGTTCCTGCTGTTGTCTTAAACTCATCTCCGGAGATCAATGCAAACTTTCTTTTTTTATATCATGGGAAAGTCAAGGACAATCTGGAACATTTGACAATGTCACTCTAAATGCACGTTTAAACCGGTTTTCACAACCTAAGTATTTTCTTCCTGAAAGAATAAAATCCTTAATGTGGTAACTAAACTGGCTTAATGACTTTTCTTTCTGGAGCAAGGACCCAGAAGCATGTTTGATCAACCTTCTCAACATATAATTCATAATTTGGACAAACACATTCCATCTGTGAGAATGGACCAGCAGTAAACCAAAAGGCTCAACATCAATTAATCTTAATTACCTGTCAGTAGAAATCATCCCTAGGATGCAAATGTTCACATATAAACTAGCTATATTAACTTTCTCAGTCTGCAGAGAAAAATAGGAAGCTTTACAGCTAAGGCCTTTTGATCTTGAAACATTTGTCTGGGCTAAGTCATATGAGTAGCTGCCCTAAATTTACTTATTTATCTCTATCTATCTGGTAGGAAGGTTTGGGTTGTGCATCAAGTATATATCTACAAGGTAGCCATGTAAAGCTTGAAACTTACCAGTCTCATAATAGAAATTTTTTTTCACTATACTCAAATGGACTCATGTTTCTGAAAACTGAAAAATAATGAATATTACATTTGTTATTGCTAGCATTGTTTTCTAGTTGCTTAAAATTACTTTCAACACATCACACCAGTTTAGTTTACTTAGATATGTCTGTGCTTATTGACACCATTAAATGTGGACTTGCTCAGAGTGGAAAGGTTTTTTTTTCTTAGAATACTATGGACTTGGATAAGGACAAAGGTGAAACTGAGATGTTTGTTTGAGCAGAGGAAAACAAAAAATAGACTATGCTCAACTTGTTAGTCTAGAGCCCTGAATACTTAGTATGATCATCATTATAAGACATCATTACACATGATGTGTGGCTATCCTTGTGGGAGGGAACACTTCCTGTTCCCAACTCTCATAAACTTCTAGGCAGCACAAAAGAAAATAATCATGTCTGAATCATCAGAGGTTTTGTTTCAGATCATAATGCCCAAGCTCCATTATCTTTCCCTCTCCTTAGACCGGTATGGCCAGCTACCTTAGCTAGGATTGCAGAAGTATTTGGTTTTTGATACAGCAGATGTCATGACTTGATTGTGTCTACTCAGCCCTTGGGTGCAGAGAGAGACTGAAGCCTGGGTTAACAGGGTTCTATGATACACACCAACACAGAGGATTTTATCTTATAAATTTCTACCCTTTTTCTTAGAGTATATGCAGCATGAGATGTTATAAGGGAGAAAAAGTCCACTTTGGGCAAAAATGAAGTAATTTTTATATCACAGAGATGTAAAAAGGCATTGAACATCCTGCTTTAGCATTCAGTGCCTAATGTTACTTTCTATTTTTCACCTGGGATAACCAATAGATAACATTTTCTCTTCTTGCAGACAAATATTTATGTTTCCAGGCTCTTTTTCTGCTTTTGCAGAAAATTTGCAGTTACTGGTAGATATGGACTATTTATCAGGATTTTTTTTCCCTTTTATTTGACTATCTCTCCCCATTTCACAGGATAAATTACCCTTTTAACTCCATCCTTTTACAATTTACCCATGTTATCCCATGTTTCTGGTTTCTAGGTACCCAGCTGTACTTCAAAGATGCCAGCTGCAATTTTCCAGGATGATTCTGGTTGACATGCCTGGTTCCCAGGTTGGTAGGCATTTTCTCTCTTTGTATTTCAGGAGATACTTTCTTCTGTTAAATGACTATTACTTTCCATGCAGGTCACCTTTCTGACTACTCACATCCATAGCTTAAAAGATTTGGTCAGGTTACACTGAAACAAAGTTTTCACCTCTTATTTCTTACCACCTGTACAGAAGTATCATGGACTTGCACACATCTGACAAATGAACCTTTAGGAGAATATGAGACTTTATGTAATTTCTGTTCAAAATAGGAGAATGACTTGGAAAGCCTTAAATTCTTCTTTCTGCTCAGCAAAGGTGTAAAAATGTGCTGGGTTGGGAAGGAATGTGAAGAATGGTCCATAGATGTACATCATTCTAATTTAAGTAGTTCTGAGGAAGATTCATGCCCCAGAAAGACAAAATGGAGTTCTGACCAAGATCCTTTATCAGGAAGCAAATGTTTGCTTGACTCATCACAAATTATTTTTCTTTCCTATTTTCTTTAATAGAGGCTGTGCCCATACTCCATTAGTTCTTCTTCTGCCCACAGGTATAGATAAGGAAGAAAGGAAGAATTGTTACTTCCTCTGGGCCCCTGCACTCTAAGGCAAAAACTGCTCTATTAGGTGAAGAGTCCTCAGTAATTGTTTTCAAATACTAAAGCAAGCATATTTCAACAGCCAGAAGGATCAAAGAGCCTTAACAGGTTCTCAGCCTGTGGGCAGAGACAGGCACCTGACACAGCCTTGTCCTGAGGAGACAGTCAGAGAGGCAGGACGAAGTCTTGTAGGGCAGGACAGAGGCACTGTCCTGCTCTCCTGTGAGATAGGATACTGAGACTCACTGGAAATTGGCAGTGAAGGAACCGCAGGGCCAGACTAGGACAAGCAAGGTGGTGTCTTTACTGCCTTCCTTCTCTTTTTCTGTATCTCCAGCCATCCTCTTCTTTCTGCTCAGCACCTACAGCTGCTCCAGAGTTAAGCAGAGCTGGAGCCAGCAGGAGCTGTCACATTAGGAAAGTGGAGCAGCAGGCAATGACCTCACAGTGGTCGCCTTGGACTCTTCAAGGGCATTTCACCCAGCAGAGCTGAGTTCCCTGCACAGAACCGCAAGAAGGAAGAACTCCAGGCTTTAGTGGCAGCCACCAGCTATGGCCGCTACCTCAGGGCACATACGCTCTGCTATTGTACCTCTGCTGTTCACCTGCCATGTGTGTGGACATGGTTCTTATAAGATTTTGGGTGTCCCTGTCCTGGTGCCAGGACCAGTGCTTGGTAGGAAAGGCAGTCTGAACGTATTCCTTGGGCTTCAGGATGACCATGGCATCCCTGAAGAGGAGTGGTTCTCTCTTCCTGGCCAAATTGCCCTGGGTCATTTGCAGGCACTGCCAGAGCAGTGGCTCAGCTGATGCCAGCCAGCATGGATGTGTGTTCTTCACAGGGCCAGGGTCAGCCTTGCAGAGCACACAATATCGTGCATGAGAAAGCTGGCTGCTGATGGAGCCAAATGTGCCAGCACATCTGGAAGCTGCAGGAGAGGCCCACCTGTACAGTACAGTACAGTAACAACTCACCTCGGCCATCCTATCAAGGACAGGAGAAGCAGCACATGGGACATGCTGGCAGAGCTCAGGATACTGTCCAGGTGGATGGAATGATGCTGGGAAGGTGAGTCCCATTGCTGGGTAGTACTGCTTGACAAAAGTCCAACAGTCCCCAGTGAGAGACATGGCAGAACATTGTCCCTGCAGGTATTGGATCCATTGCAAGGACAGCACTGGGTCAAACATAGCATCCTATTCTATCACAAAAATCATTCTTGGAGTGGTGGGATGGTGAAAGGACACTGAGGAGCTCTGCCCAGTGTTTTTGTGGCACTTACTTATTGGGAACCCAGATCTGTGCACAGTGCTGAGCAGCTGTGAAGTGTCACCTCCCTCCAGTTGCTGGCAATGTTTTGTCTAGTGCAGCCCTGGGTACCACTCTCTGTTTTGTGTCAAGGTCATCTTGCTGGCCCATGTTCACCTTCTTGTCCTCCAGCACCCCCAGGGCTTTTTCTATCAAGCTGCATTACAGCAATTTTACCAAGTTGATTTTTGGACATAAGTATGTGTGAATATTTTCCTACCACCTGCAGTCAGTCTCACCCTCTTTCTGCAGGTCTCCCTGTACCACTGCTGTGATGTTTAGAAGGTCATGTTTTCCCCAGCCAAACAATGGTCTAAGTGGAAAGGGGGAACAGGGAGAAAGAGGCTCTACCTTGGCAACAGAATCCAGAGACAGTTTCCACTGACGAGAAAGTAACAGCCTGGGATTATTCACAGAATACAAAGTTTTGTCAACAGTCAGCAAAATTGTGCAACATGGGGAAAACGAACGCACCTGAAATCATGCAAAGAAAGTAGAGCTATAAGAAATGCAGATAAAATGAGAGCAAGTGAGCAAAAATTGTTCTTCAATGGATCATGCTGTATATTTTTTGACCTCTACATGATGAAACTGCTCTCTCTTTCTAAATAATAGTGAGAAACATGTTGTGCAGGTGAACTAAAAATGTGACGTGGTCAAAAAAAAAATAGATAGGTACTTTCATTTGTGTATCTATTACCAAATTTAATTGTTTTGAGACAGAATGTTATATGTATTAAGAAGCTTACATCCTAATCCTTCTTTTTACGAGGTGCAGCAATTTTAGAGATGACAATTAGGAATTCTTTTTCCACCTACTCTACCTCCATTGCAAAAACAGAATCACTGACACATAACTCTTGTCTAGCCTGAAGGCACACACTACTGCTTCAAAAGGAATAGACAGATACAGGCAGAAAGTGTTAAAAGTCAACAACTCCTTTTAGTAAAGCAAAAGACCAAACAGTCAAAAAGAATTCTGATTTTCCAACTCATGCCCCAGGAGCAGACATATGCAAAAATGTTGCTCCTAAGCTGGGGAGAGGTACCCTCACAGTTCTGGGCAGTTTTTGGGCAGAATTAGCAGAACTGTTTCACCAAAATATAATATGCCATCACTTTCCCAGTCCCACCTTCAACACTGCTGCTGCTGCTCTCTGCTTTACCAATGGACACTGCCTGAGCATTTCAGAATAACTTGAAAGTTTTCACTAGGCTGGGAAGAGAGATAAAAAGTGACTTGGGGGTCACAGAGCTCTTTGTCTGCCCCTTCCCCATGTACAGACTACCAAAAAGTGTGGAAGGAATGATAAGCTATCCACCTTCAAGGTTCTTGGGGAAGAGCTGCGCCACCACAATGATTGCATTGCTGATGAATGAGCATTGCACAATGAGCATTGCATGTGTCTCCACTCTGCCACCAGGTGATTCCTCAGCTCAGGATCAGGTGTGTGGCTTTTCACCACTTTTTAACCACTTCCTCCCCCCCCCTTTTTTCCATCTGATGTGGATCTTTCTTTCTTCTTGAGAATTAGAGGCAGGACCGATGGCCACAGGACAGATTTTGACAGTCAAACATCAATGTACATAAATCCTCCATGACGATACCAATATATTACATTCCCTAATATACTTTCAAGGACTTGATCATGGAATTATTAGAACTCTGCATCAGTTAGTTCATATATCCAGTAACCAGTGCCCCGTACATGTGTAAAAATTGGATTTGCCTCTTTTCCCTGATTGGAAAAGTATGCTGGGGCAAAAAATAGGGACACGTATTGATTTTTTCAGAGGTCAGAAAGAAATATATTGGGTTGATCTCAGTATTCTTTTCCTCCAAAATAATCTTCCACTATTTTTTTTTTTTTACAGCAAGGATGCGACTTTTGTTGCTGAACTGTGTCTGTACTATAAAGCTCATTATAAATACAAGATCTTGAAAAATAAATAGCAGCTGTATTAGAAGATCAGCAAATTGCTCTTCTAACACCTTGTTTCATTTCCATTGATGTACGAAATTTTGACAGAAAAAATCTCACATATCATCCTGGTTAGAGAAGCAAGATGCTGATGGCAGTTTATATACAAAACAAAAGTGTGAGGGACACTAACTTCCTTTTGACCTTATAATATCAAGATCAAATGCAGACTTTCTTTTTTGGAAGCCCTGAAAGAATATTATTCACATCCTAATATCGATCCTGTAGCTCTAGGCCTGTTTATTTAAAAGAAGACCTCATTTTTAAATAAACATGAACCTAATAAATTATTTGTCATTTTCTTTTCAGAGAGTCTGAAGAAAAAAAAAAACAAACAACAACAAAAAAAAAACCCCTCAAAACAGTTTTTTTTTCAGTACATGCTTTAGTTTAGATTGAAGGAGGATGTTATGACACACCCATGAGAACTGATAGTTCATTGGTTGTTTTATTTCATGGAAAAATAAAGCCATTTTTGTTATGAGAATTGTCTAGTCTTGACTTAGTTACTCTGTACATATTTCTTCTCAGTCACAAGCAGTCATCAGGATTGTTCTCACTGGCTTGTTTTAGTATTTTAAAGATAAAGAGATAGGCAGTAATGTGTGCCCTTGCTTAGTGCCCTTTATGTATCCACACTAGGAACTGAGCAAAGTACAAAAAAACTCTCTTTCAGCTTATACTCACTGTTTTCTTTTTCAGAAGTCAGGATATGCAGTGAAACAATTGAAGGTTATGAGTTCAGAAGTTCCTCTCATCTGTCAGTATAAGCCTGCTCATAGATGACTTTGAACCTTAGTGACCTGGCAATGGAAACTCTGCTTAAAGGATAGTAGACATGCATAATTCTCCCTAACCTGACATGCTGCACAGTGTCTTCTACCCTTTAATTGCTTCAGAGTAAATGGGTCTTTGTCAATGAAGATGCCACTACAGATATAACAAATGATTAATGGTAAAATTCATAAACAGGGTTTACCAACTGTAAATTGAATGGGGGATTGACCTTTAGTACCATTGATTATTGATATGTTTTATTTGGCCCTAGCTAAGCCAAAAAAAACAATGCCAAAACAAAAGCAAAACAAAACAAAACAACAAATACACAAAACAAAACAAAAACACCTCTAAACAACACAAACCCAATGAATGAAGAAATTAAAACAAAAACAAAACAAAAAAACCCACAAAATTTTAAAAATAAACCCCAAAAAAGTAAAGGCAACCAAAGAAAGAGAGGAAGAGAAAGAAAACTATCTTTGTTTATTAAAGACTCTAACCAGAAGTACTGGTGGCAACAATGATATATTTGTGAGATTATGGAATAAGTGGTATGATCTGAGTTTCTACAAAAACACCTCCTTTTGAGTGCTACATTTATATGCATGAACACTATTTTATTTTCAGAAGCAGAGAGGTGTCTAATAGAACATTTTAATAATTTCTAAGAATTGTAATCCTGTAACTGATTGAAAGTAAAACCTTTTCCATAGCTAGCACTGTATCGTGCCATTAAAATCAATAGAAAATGTGAATTTTAAAAATACAGGAGTGACTATGAAAGTATTTGAACAAGATCCCAATGGGAAGCAAACTAAGGAAAATAGCTCTGTTTCAAATATACACATGAAGAAAACTGTTACCAGTTCAATCATCCTCTCCACATGCTTTGCTTTTCATGCAGATACCTTTCAAACACACATAACATACAATAGTGGAATAATTATTGCTCATTTGCGAAACTGTAATTTCTTTAAGACTTAAATGCTGATATCTCATAAAAACCTATCCATGAGAAGAGAAGCAGTAGTGGTCTTATATTTTTTTATCCAAAAAATTAATACTTTTAATATGACTCATCAAAATGGAAGACATCTCCTAGTTTTCTACATCATTTTTCACTGTTGTAAGAAAACCAAATAGATTTGACAAATGTCTGATGAGGAGCAGAATCTTAATCAAAAAGGGGTGATCATAAGAATAGTCACTGAGAGAAAGTGTGACGGAATGTACACCAGAAACTTCACATTTTCCTTTCTGTCCAGACTAAACAACCTCAGCTTCCTCAGCCACACCTCATAGCCACTCTCTAGACCCTTGAGCAGCTCCTTCATTCTTCTGTGAATAAGAATGTATGTTTGACGAGTTAAAAACAAACATGTGTTTCACATACAAACTTTCTGCCTGATTAGTGCCTCATTTTGCATGACTACTCATGAAACAAAAGGGCTGTGATTTTGTTAAAAATATTTTAAAATATATGTATCAGCTTTTAAACCCTGAAAATTAATAAAAAAAATCCAAAAGGCAACAAAAAACTAACAAAAAACCCCAAAAACAAACAAAAAACCCACACAACCCAAACACTGCTTTATTATAACAAAATCTTCAACTTAGAAAATCTCGTACTACGTTTTGAAGTAGACACAGAGAAATTATACCACAAAATGGCTGTGATTCTGATAGAGGTATCTGGGATTTTTATTTATTTCCCTCAGTAAGCAAACTCCTAAGTCACATAGTTTGATAAAGTTAGGATGCAGTTTCGTTCTGCATAAAAATAAGTGTCACTCCACAGTTGTTTGTGATTCACCAACAAATAATTTTAAACTATATATTCTTGACATACTTACATAGAAATTGGCAAAATGTATGCAATTCATTAACAAAGGTGATAGCAGATAGTTCACAATGTTGACAATATTTCTGGTTGACAATGCATTAGAAATAGCCTCAAAATACAAGCGGCCGGAATGAGATGGGCAAGCCTTACTCCCTTTTTACATCCATATGTGCCTCATTCTTCTTGGTTTTCTCTGTGCATCTGAGCAGCCTGTTAATTATTGGTTTTCTTTTCCTCTCACACAATGCAAGGTTGTAGGTTAAACCATTGGACTTGACACAGAAATGTTGGATTGATGTCCGTTGAAGTCACATCATAACCAAACATGGAAAAAAAACCAAAAAAAAAATGGAATTCAATATATTTCTTCTTTGTAAGAATTCTTAATTTATATTTCCAAGATATCTCTTGTCACTTTAAAGAGTTTGGCTACTGCAAAACTAAGTGCTCCATCAGTTACCACATAGTTGTGATGCTGTATTTCCTGGAAAAAATATCATGGTCATAGAATCCTAGAATCAGATACTGGTTTGAGTTCAAAGAGACTTATAAATATCATCAAACTCCAACCCTCCCTCCATGGGCAGGGACACTTTCCAAAACACAAAGTCATTCATAGCCCCACCAAACCTTGGCTTGAGCACCTCCAGAGATCAGGCATCCACAGCTTCTCTGGGCAACTTGTTCCTGTGTCTCACCACTCTCACAGTAAAGATGTTTTTCCTAATATCTAATCTAAACTTGCTGTCTTTCAGTTTAAAGCCATTCCCCCATGTTCTATCACTACATGTCCTTGTAAACTATCTCTCCAGTCTCAGACTGTCTCACCAAACAGGGAAGAAAGATGGATTCTTCTTTTCATATTTCCCCAGAGAGTAACTATTACATGTGATGTGATATTTCTAGTATTGCTCGTGATGTAATATTTGCTCCAAAATACATTTTCAAGTTCAAAGACTGTCATATGAATGCAATGGATTGGTAGGATGATACATCTACCAAATATCAACCTTACTGCACTATTAACGCATAAAGATTGTTTTGTATCTGCATATTTATATAAATACACAAACATACGAACAACAAACAGGTACAAGTATAGTATGCATATTAAATTAAAAATATTCCATTTGATTGGGGGGGGGAAGAATGAAAACCTCATAGACTAGGATAGCTTCAATTATCAGTTCACAAGATGTGAAAAGTGCAGCTCTATCACCTAGTTAAGCAGGGTCTTAAAGATCCCAAGGGTCAGGTTTGTTCACTGGATGGTTTTTAAGGTTTAGATTGTATTTGGCATTTTAGCAATCAGAAATTGATCCCTAACACTCTTTCCAGCATGTTTTGGACCGGAAGACTCAAACTGCTGCAAGTAATAGAGACGTATCGGCAGACCTACTTGGGAAAGTCCGTATAGCTTCTTTCTTCCCTGTACCTGGCCCAGCTAAGTCTATTACTGCCTATTGATTCCTTTCATAAGCAGTACATTTCATCAAAATCATCCCTACGCATGAAATTGGTACAACACATGAGGAACATTTATTGTGCAGTCTATTATTGTCCCAGCTCAGTGAACCGTCAAGAATGAAGTGAATCATTGAAGCAAAGCAAGTTGAACTACAAAGTCCTGAAATTAGTAAAAAAGCAAAAATATGTTTAGGCTGAGGGGCTGAGGGATATTTATTCAATTTTTCTAAAAATCCTCTCTTTTGTGATGCCTCTAATAGGAAATATTTTTTCTGCATTTTCCTTACTTTTACCTTGTCTTCATATTTCAACTTCTACAGTGCTCGTATATTTAGGACTTTCTCCAAATCTTATTACAGAGTCGGCTCTGTTTTGATGCATGCAGTGTTGCAGAACAGATTCTCTTGATTATCAAGAAGAGGTGGGATGGGCCAGGGCTTGGCTGTGTTTACTTTAGGGAGTTGGCTACCTTGGCAATGTGGAAGCTGGAGGCTTCAGGAGGAAGAGGCATCTCTCACATGGTTTACCAAAGGCAGGCACTGGTAGTGAGGGCTGGCCCACTGCCCCAGGTAGGATCAGGGCTTCTGGGCAGTAAGGGCAGCCCCAGTTCTGGGAATTGTGCACCTTCATGGAGATGGGGACAGACCAAACCAGACTAGGACTTGAACCTGCTGCTGGGGGATCAGGCTGATGGCAGAGCAAAGCAATGGCTGTGACATGGCAGGGGTGGGAATTCAGGTGGACTCTGTGCATAGAAGCTTCAGCTTGAAAGCATCTCTCACAGCTGGAGATGGAGCCCCTCTGAGGGTCTCTAGAAGAGATATTTGGGAAAGTTAGTGAAACATCTTCCATTGCTCTCTTGTGAGGTGACCCAGTAACACTCTCTCTAGCTTGGTACTGAACTCTGTACAGTACCCTGGGAGAGGAGAGGACTCAGGGGTATGACACTGACCCACATTCCTAGTAAAATTCAACTATCATTTTTTACACATAGGCTGACCTCAGAGCAGATGAAATCAGAAATTCTAAATGATCAAATGAGTTTAAGACGACTGCAGCCTCAAATGGCTGCATTAAAAAAGAAAACTTTCCAATGCAGTAAAAGCTTAAATAATATATGAACTCCACAGCATCAAATATGTAAATATATAAAATTCTATTTAGCACTCACCATGAGCTAATTTAGTACAATTCAACATAAAGCTGATAAACAAGGTCAAAAGTAATTTACCAAGGACTTGAGTGTGAACTGCAAACCATATATTTGGCTGGAAATGTGAAGCAAACTGCCTGAGGTATTAGAGGTAGCTGACAGATACAAAAAAGATCCTATGTGAAATGAGATAAATAATCTCTGGCATGGTGAAAGAGTGTTTAGAGAAGGCAATAGGTGTGCTTTCTATACTTGGAACAAGGATTAGAAAGGCAGAAGGATTTTCCTAAGCAGACACCCACTTTCTCACTTTCAGAGCTCAAAACATTGTGTGGAGGCCAGGAATTTCTTATGCATAATAAACAGGTGAAAGGTGCTTATATTACTAGAAAAAAGCTCTGAGGAAGAGCTTAAGTCCAAAAGGCTGTAAGTGTAGAAGAATAGTACAGAAACAGTGAGTGTCACAAAGAGAAGAATGTTGAAAAAAAAAAGTCTGAATTTAGGGTATTTTGTCTAAAACGAGACAGAAAGTATCACATATGCAATCTGGGGCTGCCACAGATGAACTCAAAAAACTGAAGCTGAGCTAGGCAAAAAGGCCATGAAGAACATTGTAAAAAAAATCTCCATCAGTAACATCAGGAAAGAAAAAGGGAAAAATTATCCTCTGTGTGGCAATCTGAATCAGAAGCAATCAGTAAATGCAAGCTCTTGCCAATCAGTAAAGTGCGGTTGAACAGTGAAAAAGAACTTCTGGCAGGTAAATGCTTCAGCCTCATCTACAAGGACTTACTAACCTCACATCAAACTCTTCCATCCTTCCTCAGTACTGAGCATTCTCCACTACAAATAAAGCATGACTCTTGTAGGTCAGAATGACAGAATGGGAATCTGAATGATTTGTGACGCTGAAAGA
Source organism: Cinclus cinclus (assembly GCF_963662255.1). Taxonomy (NCBI): domain Eukaryota; kingdom Metazoa; phylum Chordata; class Aves; order Passeriformes; family Cinclidae; genus Cinclus; species Cinclus cinclus. The sequence continues at coordinate 60,650,052 of NC_085047.1, forward strand.
AAGAGCACTTTATCCTAGTCACTCGTGGAAATACTGTTCAAGTAATCATGGTTTGTTACAAGAAAAATCAGGCAAGATCACAATGATCAGATTTAAATGTAAGCTTTTCAAAGCTAGATGCCTATTGTTAGTGACTTACTGGAGGTGTCTTCACAGATGATATACAAAAGCAGGCATCTCCAGAGGGTGATTCTTTCACCTACTTTAGACACTGATGTTAGAGAGTGGATTTATCACTCTCTGATAATGCCAATTCCTCTCCATTGACTCTATAAACTCTATGATGACTGTAGACTAAAATTAATAACTTTTAGATGTTCTAAACTTAGTGAGATGAATCCTTCATTAGATTAACAAATTAAAAGGATAGAAATTTTGTCCTGCCCCTCCATACATAAAGTGGGTTAAGACTTTTCTTTTTCTTCGTGTCTTTTCAAAGCTTTTTTCTTACTTTTCTTTGGGAAGTGGTGTGGGAGGAGGAAGGAGGGGAATTCCATTTCTCTCACGAATTTAAGATAATTTACATGCGACAGCCACATTATTACTAACAGTATTGCTCATCCAGGAATCATCTTTTGTTTCTTGTGCAATTTAATGGTGGTAGAGGAAGATTGTCTAGATGCTAAAATACATCTACTTCTATATTTGCCTGCAAGTTATCTGTTAACAATGTTTTAATAGGATTTTCAATTTAGGGCAAATTTGACAATGGTTTTCTCTTTTGTTTATGTAGCTAACTAAATAAATTTAAAAAGCTAGAATTCAATTCTGCACTGCAAGATGGATTTGCCTTGATTGACTCATATATATAGTGTTAATAAAGAACCTTATCAAGTGCATATCTGTACAGAAGGGAGATCTAGCTGGAACAATGCAAACCAGAGCCTTGGGAGAGCTAATATTTAACTAATCAGTATCCGATACTAGAACTTATTCCCAGAAGCTTCTTTTGATTACAAGTATAGACCTGAAGTTCCTATTGGTTTTATGAAGTGAAGCATCTGCTGTAGGAGAGATGTAAATAAGTGCTTTTAGTGACAGAAAATTTCTATTCCAAGCTTTAAAATTAGGAAAGTGATAGGATATAAGCCTTCAAATATTCTGTCTCTCATAGTTATGCTTGGTTTGTTTGATGACTGATCGTGTTTTCTGCACACATCTTAGGATTATTTGGTTTATTAACCTTTCTTACATTGAGTAAAAGACTAATAAAAAATAAATATGCTCTGGTAATAATATGGTGTAACTTTATTTACATCCCACATTTTTGTTTGCATTTTATCTGAACAACCCCTAAGATTTCAAATGTGACAAATTGTTTTAAAGTTCCATAATTTTCACCCATAGATGTCAAAAAACTTTTCAAGAGGTAAAATCATTGTCAGTTCGGCTAAACTTTTTACACTGGGAGCTTATGTGACTTGTCCAGAGTCAGTAATGCCATCAACAATGTCAATGGCCTCTAAGTAGAAGTAAACCCACTGAGAGAAAAACACTGGAGTCCAGATGATCTTTTCAGTGAGTGCCTCCTCTACATTAGAAAGGAGTGGCCTGCTATTTATGTGTCTAAGAATACATCTGTGAATGTGTATGAATGCTGTACAATAATAAATATTATGCATGCGTAACATTAATTACCATCTTGGAAAGAATTTCTGATAGGTATACTCTGAAGGCTTGTTGTCTTCTTTTGTGGGTTTTATTAAAACCCTTTGTGTTTACGGCATACTTGGTGGCTTTTGGGTTTTTTTGGGGAGAATTTTTTTGTTTGTTTGTTTGTTTGTTTGTTTTGGCTTTGATTTTGGATTTTTTTTCTTTTTTTTTTTTCTTTTTCTTTTTGTAGTTTATTGTGCTAGTTTCTGCTAAAGTTTCTTACAAAGCAAAGAATCAAACCAGAAATGCCTAGGGAGAGGAACATCAGCCAGAAGGTGAGACAAAGACAGAGCATGAGAAGTAATCTCAGTTGGCAGGTCCAACCAGCCACAACAGTGACAGTGTGGGAATTTGTTGGGAGAGATTTTCAGATTTTTTGTGTGTGCTGTCCACACACAAACCAGGGTACACATTATGAAGTTCATAGCACAGCCTGCTACATTACTGCTACTCTCAAATTCCTCTGCATGGCAGAAATAGTTTGCCCTCATGTCATTTGTTGCTCTGTCTAAACAGTATCCAGCCATTTTTATACACTTAAAATCAGCTGAAATGACTGTGTTTTTAAACATTTTCAAAACAGCAAAAAAATCTAACAATCTAGTTAGTGACATAAGTTATCACCATTTGTCAGATGTGAACTTCCAAGAATTAGAGGGTAGACATTCTCACAGAAATATTTTCATTTGTCTTATGTTTGACTGTAGGAAAAAAAAAGCAAAATGAGTGACGAGAAATAGATAGCTGATTTACAGAAGTGAATGTTGTGCATGTGTTATTGTTCAGTATTCCAGAAAGCTGCTTCTGCACCAAACTGGGATTGGATCTACTTCAATTTGCAGAGGTGCATGTGCATATTCTGTGCACTTTGGCCAACCTCCTAAAGGCAGATGGGGCCCTAAATTCTTTGAAAGAAATGGAAGATAGGTGCACAAATACTTTTGAGAACTTAGCCTTGTCTAATTATATACTGTGAAAACTCTGAAGTTATAACCATCCTAGAGAATTGAATGATGCCAGGCAGCATTCTCAGGTACTGAAAGAGTTTATATTGTTAAATTTTTTAGGTAGTTGTCAGCATGATTTTATCTTTTGCCAAAGGATTCTTGGCTGAGGCTCATTGTTTTGCATGGAAGTGGAATAATTCCCAGCATGTAGTTTGGATACATGAACCTTGTTCTGTTGTGTAAGAGTTCATTAGTGGGGACATAGGATCTTTCAAGCCAATTGTCCACAGTGCCAGAAAGTAGTCCTGCACATGTTTTATAGACACAGTATGAATGGCTCTGGGAGAAGTTAAAAAACAGAGCTGAAGGTTTAGAGTTGCCTTAGAAATAGAGGAATTTCCTAAGGAAGTGGGAATTCATGGCCTCACTCAATAGGGCATCAAGAAAGACAGTAAAAAAAAAAAAAGACAGACTGGGAAAAACCATGTGCACTCCATATAAAATCTTTTGTGGCAAAAATACAAGTCCACTGAAATTCATTGTTAGCTTAAAGATACTTGGGTTATAACAATGTGCCTTTCAGGACAGCGCTGAAATATGATAATATATTTTGGAAATTTTATATATATTTATATTAAACAGGGTTAGGGGGAATACCACACAGTACTGCGAAAAGCAACATCTTATTAGACAAAAATTAGTTGCACTGTTGAATCTGGTTTCTTACTGACAATTCTGTGCATAAATATTGTGATACACTATAGAGAAAAATAACTAATAATGATTCATATTGTCCCCAACAAGTAAAATTCCAAAAAAACATAAAATACAGGCCATATTGGTTTGAATTTTTGCTCCTGGTATTTCAATCCTAGCACAGATTCTATTAAAACATGTTCTTTACCCTTGAAATACTACAAAGATTATACAGCCTCTGCAGTTTTTCTACGATTTTTATGGCATGTTCTTTTGTATGGCCTTGATTATTTTTATTATTATTATAATGTATGCTGAACAGAAAATCTGTTTTAAATGTATGCAGCTGTTTTTCCTGAGATTTTTAAACTGGTTTTTTTATAACCTTGCATATAGAATAAATATATAGTACATTTATTGCCAGATTCAATTATGTTCTTTTGTTTTTTTTTTAAATTGGTAGGTTGGGATTTTTATTCCCATGATAATATTTTTTAAGTGCACTAAAGAAATAGAGAATAAAATTTTGTGTTGAATAGGTTAGAATATTTTCCATTTTAAATCCTTAGTGCAGGTAGAAATTTCTAGACCAATGAATCTCGGAAACACTGTCTTCTAATACAATATTCCTCCAATATTTTTTCCCTTTTTCTCAGAATTCAAGAAATTAAAGGAATGATACCACTGAAATTAATACCAGATATTTTATTTAGGTTACATCCTTGCATAAGGACATGTTTTTTCTGTGCAAATCCATCAATAAGCATAATTTGACAATAAAACATTTTACAGGACATTGTGTTTTAAAAGCAGGTTTTAAAGCTGTTGAGAGAAAAAAAAATCATAGAAAGAAAGTAAAAAAACCTGAGCCTTTCCACTCTTTCATTCAGGAAAGAGCTCACAATACTGAGATCTCTGCCAGAGAAATTCTAAGATCCTCTGGATGTTGTTTTAAGACAGTACTTTTACCTGCTATGATTTCAAGAGTTCCAAGTATTATTCCAATTTTTCAAAATATCTGTGTGATTTATTATTAACTTCTTAAGAACATGTTGTTTAACAAAAGATTGCTTTAATATGTGTTTTTAACTGAAAAAAACAATCTTTTAAAATTCAAATATTGCTTATTAGTAATTCAAGATTTGCTTACTTCTTCGGTAATATTCTTTCCATGATTTGAGTAACATTGCCCCAAAGCCAATGCATTTTTGGAAAGTTTATTAAATCTCTTTGATAAGGTAAACATGTCTAAACATGAGCAGTATTTTTTAGCACGCTTTTTCTTTTAAAGATATTCACAGAACATATATTTTTCTTCAAAACAATTGCTTTTATTATGATTTAAAGGAAAGGTCTCTCCCTATGTTTTAAGGCCATTTTGACAGAGTGCATGAAACACTACAACACGTCAAAGATTTCCATGATGCAGCCCCTCTCCCTTGTTCAGATAAAAATGATTTGCATGATAAATATACTGCTAAAATTAGGTTGCACTGTAAACTGAATTGATGACACTTATGTATCATGCTGTGCACCTTGTGATTTCAGTTCTTATTAGGCTCCAGTCACTTTATCTTTTATATTTATACAAAACATATTTATGAGGAAGGAGTTTATCCCTTTGTGGTAACTGGCTTTACAAACTGTTTTTTCCATTTGCTGTTGTAGGAATTTATTAGCTGCTCCACCACTTATGTGGTATTGTCTGCTTGACAAATTTTCCATTGTTTTCTATCTATTGTCAAGAATATTAAACAATTAAGGATCCCAATTTTTTCGTTTAAATGTCCAATTGTTATTCTCCAGATCTCAGGAAAAGTAATTTAACTTTCTGTGTTTAATGTGGCGATGACCCAGGAGCTTGGTGAGCCTGGCAGCCTTGGCAGGCATTCTTGACAGCTTGTCAAGCCTGAGGCTACTGCATGTTGTCTTTCCTCTCAATAATTAATAATTAATTAAAGTCCATGATTTTTTAATGGTAGACTGATTTAAATCTACTGGTTTTAAGGGTGTAGCATTTTTTTAAAATGTTCATTTCTTGAAAGCAAGAGAAACAAGTAAGAGGAATGATGTACATGACTTGAAACAAGTCAAACAATTACTGGAGGAATAAAGGTTTGCCATACACATACATTTATCTGTGTATATAAGGATGCATTTGCATACAAAGCATCTAGTCCCTACTGGCCAAACACAAGTGACTAAATACCTTTTTGCAAGCCCAGAAAATCAAACACTGCCTGAAGCACCTCATTTATGGATTTACCATGCGCACAAAGCACAAATCCCAAAGCTGTGGTTTTTTTTGGTCTTAATCAGTTGATGTGTTCTGCGGAAATGTAGGAAAATTATGGCCCTAATTTTGAAAGAGAATACAAGGAGCCACAGAACAGACAAGGGAGAAGGAAAGGATGCTATTTTTAATTGATGTGAATCTAAGTTTTTCCCTATTATACTTAATTTCCATATATATTATATATTACATAATAACTTACATAACATATATTACACATGATACACTGTCATGTGTACTGTACATTGTATGTTGTATACTATATATTATCTCTATTTCTATTCTGCAAAACTCCCTGTTTTACCATTTGTTCTCTTGCTAAGGCCCAAGATCAGTGAAGACTCCTGATGCTGCTGAACTAGAGGATGACGTCCACAAGTGCCCTTTGAAGTGTAATCTCCAACCTTAAAGTGAACATCCATGTTCCACGCCCAGTGTCTAAGGAACACCTTTCAGAACAAAAGATGAGTTCAAATATCCCCAGCAGGGTTGGAGTCCCTTCCTTTGCAGGTATTAGATGCTTTGTTACCAAAACTTGTCTCTCTATACTCAGGACTCAGACACTGATCCTACATAAGGGTATCTGCATAAGACACAATGCCAGTTTGGTTTCCAGGAACAGTTCATCCTCAGAGAAACAGAGGTTCTTTTGGTGTGTTGGTGTTCTCTTGTACGTAGGTGATAAAATACCAACAGAGAAGAAATTATTTCACACTATGCATGACAGCTCCATACCCAGCTGCAGTCCTTGTTATACCAAGCCTCCCTGAGAGAAATTCTATTTAGTCTACTAAATGTAATTGTGTTTCCACTTTTCTTAGGGGGAAAAAAAATATCAGTATTCATCCATATATTTATTAACTTTTAGACACCAATATTTTATTGTAACTATTTAACATTTGTGAAAGTTCAGTTTAACTGATACTAATAAACAGCTGTATATATGCACATCATATCATATATCATCTTCCAATCCTTCAGACTTGGCATTTTAGCGTCAGCAATATCCACCTGGGTCGATAAAAAGGGATGACCCAACAACAAACTTAGGCACTTCCGTATACTTACAGTCTGTAACTTGAGAATGAGAGTATTAAACATAAGGGAATATTCTAAAATAGAAGTTCAACTTGGGAGTAGAAGCATTGTCTTTTATGTTATTTTTGGTTCTCTTACCATTGCCAGGTGGTAAACATTACAAGATTATGATGGTGTGGAAGTTGTGATCTCTTAGTTCTTTGGAGTGTCATCCTATAAGAAGGAAAATGTATCAGCACAATAGTATTATCTGTATTTTCTGATTAACCGAATTCAGTTGCTGAATCTGAATTCCATTTGAGGACACTCAGTTGATAGATTGAGATTTCTGAGGCAAATTAATTAGTGGTAGTACCAGCCTAACATGTTTGCCATTTCGTGTGGAAATAAATCTCAAGGTTTATCTTAACTCCAGGTGTTTGCCTTATAAGAATTTAAAGTGCCAGTTTCCAATGCCTTCCTGCAATCGCTACTCGGTGAAATGATGGTACAACAGCAAGGATCAGAGATATCATTTTCTGACAAAAAGATGGGAATAGGTCTTGACAGTTTGACTGCCTTATTTCTGTCCAAAGGCAGTAGCAACCGTGCCAATGTTGTTCTGGACAGGTGCTTTTATCAAACTGCTCACAAAACTTCCAGTGATGTGGATCAGACACTGACTCTAGATGATCTATTTGACTGCTTCACTATTGTTACTGCTAAGAGAGGTTTCTGTTTATGAGTGTGCAAACTAAATCTGCCTTTCACATAATTCCTTAAGTTGATACCACAGTGGTGTAAGAAAAATAGATCAAAACATCTCAGAGAAAATGCTTTCCTACATCTTTAGTGAACATTATCTGGAATGTTTTGAAAAATAGTGAGATATTATTTTTAAGATCTTAGTGCCTGCATTTGAACACATCCTGGAAGCTGTAAAACCTGGATTATGTAACCTATAGATCCCAAGTATTATACTGTATGCATATATCCATTTCAATGCAAAATAATAAGAAAATACACACAGTTTTTATAGCCCAAGGGATAAGTAGTATCTGGCAGATTAATTAATTGAATAGTAATCCAGGAGGAAATGTATTGCAGTGGAGGCAGTGGAACACTCCCCTTCCAATTGATCATATTTAGTTAAGAGGACTGGCAGTAGTTTGTAATTCACTCAGGTGCTGCTTTGGGCAGGGTCTGTGTTACTTAATCTAATAGCTCTTTTTCAGCTTTGATGTTGATAAAAGCCCCTGAAACTCATCTTCCTTAATTGTATTATAATAGAAAAAAGCGCCCTAGGGACAGTAACAGGGAATGAACCCCAAATGACTGAATTCATTTGCTACAATTGGAATGTGTTTGGCTATGTGATAAAAGCTCATCTGTACACCCACTGAGAGACACAATAGCAGGTGGAGACTTAAAAAACATCCTTCCAGGATACTCCCAGGTCTAACACTGGAGCCATCAACCTACTAAAAACCCCACATTTCTACATAGGATCACAGGGGTTCAATAACAGATGTGGGAAATCCAAATTAAAGACTCAGAGGAACAGATAGTATGTCTGGGCTTTTCCCAGTTTTACCTCAGGAAAGTCTTATTCCCAGTGTCCAGGTGTGAAATCCATCAAGAAATCCACCTTTTTGACTGAGAAGTATGGGACACATTGTGGGGAAGAGCATTTTGGGATGGCGTAGGACTTCTTATGGGATGTTTAAAGGAGAAGACAAAGTCAGAAAAGGGCTGGATCTAGGGAATCTGAGGAGCAGTGAGCTTTGGAAAATAGAGGGATGAGGGGACAGTAATGTTTTGTCACATGCAAATAGTTTGCAGGTCAGTAAAATTGTCCACAAGGGATCAGTAAACTCTGCCCTATTTTCTTATTAAACTCCATTTCTAAATAGTTTCCTGAGTGAGGGACTCTCTATTTGATGTGCTTGTGTGGATGAGTTCTGAGTGCCAGCAGCTGGAGTAGGACTTCAGGTCACATGGCCCTGTGGATGCAGTAACTGGAGCAAGTCTGGATGAGTGCTAGGATAGTGAGCTGAATCTGGCCAGCAGCTGAACTTCCACCCCATCATCTCTCACTATCCTCTCACACAAGATGGGGAGAAAATGAAAGGAAGACCAAAAGACTTGTGGACTAAGATAATGCAAATTTAACAAGGAAGGCAAAAAGAAGTGTCTGTGGACAAAACTAGAGGAACTAATTCACTGCTTCCCAACAAGAAGTATGTGTACAGCCAGTTCCTGGAAAACAGGGCCTCAGAATTCCTAATGGTTACTTGGAAGTGAAATGTACTCTCTTCTTTCTTTGTGCTATTTATTGCTGAACATGGTGTCATATGGTACGGAGTATCTGTTCTAATCACTTTGGGCCAGCAGTACAAGTACTGTCCATATTTAACATTTTTTTTGTCTCTTCAACCAGTAGAATTCTACTTCTTATTTTAAATATAGGTCTGATCGTTCAGAATTAATACAAGGTAAAGTGGGAATAAACTTCTCACGGAGGACATTGGCTCTAAATGTTCTCAGACTAATAATTTGTATAAAAGCAAGGATGGAGAATGTCTGATTCTTCATTTGGCTTTTCCAACTCTCCTCTTAGAAAGAGGATGGAAAGAAGAGAGTTCTGCTCCTCCATTCTGAAACCTGAGGGGTTCCCATATTCTTCACCTCGCTAAAACAAAACTTCAGGGGTTGACTTAGTGTGCTTGCAATTAATGAACAAAAGAGATAAAACAAAATCTCATTAGAAAGGTGAAAGTGTCTGTCTTTAAAATAAAACAAAGCAAAAAGCAAAACAAAAATGGCATGAGGCTTTGATGATGAGAGTGATCCAGCACCTGGCAGATCAGTAGTGTGACAGTAGCAACAAACTAGCAGGTGCAATATTAATTGGAGGCAGAAGAGGACCCAGAGCTCTGTGAGTCATGCCATCAGTTCTCTGGATTGTGCTGGATATGGACCATAAATAAGTAATCATTCCATTCTGCTGCTGATTAAAATGTTAGTAAAAATACAAAGTTACAGGATCAGAATCTAAAACTGTACCATAGCTATGAAAAATCCATAAAAGGGGTCAAAATATTTTTCCTCCTGCTTATTCCTTCTCAGATTAATACAACCTTCTTTTCACATGGATTTTCAAAAGGATAACATGTCTGAAGGATGGTATTTAAAGTTTCCATCTGCAAGTGACAAATCATTTTTCTTGAGCATTTGTATTATATTTTATATACATTTGTTTTCACTTTCTGTGATCTAAGAGCAAACATGTACAGCAAAGTTTATATAAATCATATATAAGCTTACCTATATAAAAATTTAAAGGAGGTAAAAATCATTTTCTTTCTCACTATTGAGTTTCTGGCCCAGATTTAGTGTGCACTTTATATCCTTTTGCAACTAACAAAAAATTAAAAAGGTAAAGAAGATTTTTTAGTTTTCCTTTTTTGCTTTTTCTCTCTTAAGGCTCAGAATATCTTCTCTACGATGTCAGTTCCTACATTCTTTATTTCAATGAGCAAAATGGCAGATTGATCTGTTCAGAGGCTTTACATGAAACTGTAGGACTGGTTTCATTATACTGAAACCAGCTGGCTGTTATGTGAGGTGATAACATCCAGCTGAGAGGTGGCAATAAGTAACTGGTAGGCAGTGACATCTTAAAACGACAGCCCTTCTGAAATAACACCAGAATAATGGCTCACATTGCTATCTTTCAGCATGATTCATTAGGTTTCATTTAGAGAAGTGTCTTCATAGTGCTTAAAGAAGTTTTGGATGAAAGCTAACTTGTGCTTGATCACTTGGCAGGTCTCATTTTCAATGTTGTTTTTCACAATGCAAAAATTAGCTATTGCAACAACTATATTTGAAATTTCTGAGTTACTGTTAATACCGAGAATATTTCTAATTAGTCATGGAAAAAAATATTCTTAATAAGCAATAAATACGTGAACTTAATTAAAATAAGCAAAGAAAGAAATTTGTAAAGAAATTAATACAAAATTACATTCATTATGAAATAAAATGGGGGGGGGGGGGGAATATGTTCTATGGCTAAATATTAATTACATAAAGATCCTATGACCAGAGTATCTGAATGTTCGTTTATTAAGGAAACAAGATAAAGCAAAATTGTACTAATTCACACTGTATTTAATATACCAACTGAAATGTATTCATCTTGACAGGGTATGGGGAAAAAGAACCTAACAACCTTCAATTTGAAGCTTAGGGGGGCAGGAGGGGTTGTGTTTGATTTCTGAAATTTTTCAAGAAAATGACGTATCATCAAAAACATGAAAAATAAAGGATGACATAGAATGGAATTTATTTCCTTAAAAAAAATAATTATTTCCTCTGTGTCCAGTAGTGTTAGAAAAGGGGAAACAGAGGGTGCATGGCAATGCCTGCTTGATCTTACGTTTCTGTTCATCTCTGTATACGTGTTAACGCTGCAGCTACACCTCACCTCTCTAAGATTTAGAGCACTCACCTCTGACTTCAGAACTCCTCTGCTGCTTCAAACCAAAAGGCCAAAGCTGGGGCTGGAGTTGGAGGCGATGTGCGGTTGCTGTGGTCTAAGCCACAAGCTGCTTTGTCACATGAGGTAGCAGAGTGTATTTCTGGTGCATAGCTGCCCATTTCTCCCTTGCCAAATGGCATAGCTGGCATTTGAGATCCACCTAGCAGCAATCCATGAATTGCAAAACGGTGACTGCAGCTTCCTGGGTTAGAGATGAAAGGTGCTTGGTTGTGAGCATGGGAAAGAAAGGGAACAGTTACAAGCAGCCTTCGAGGAAATTGAGCTTTAAAAACATGAAAACACTAAATGAACCACATAATTACCTGGGGAAAGAGGAAGCAAAAAATCACAGAATAAATGGATATGACAAAGAAGGAACGTTTTAGTTTTGTTTATTTATTTATGTACGTGGGGTTTTTTAGCATCTCTGAAAAGTCCCAGTAGGACATGGAAAGAAATAGGATAAGCTGCAATTCAGCTGAAATATTAATTGGAATCTAGAGAAAGCACTAAAATAAACATATAGTAAGATATCACTAATTGTACTTATGTTCTTTTATGAATTCGAAAATTTTGCAGTAGGAGAGATAACAAATTTTTTAATGTCTTTCAGGAAAAGAGGAACCCTTCTCCAGTAAGTGTTGACATCTCAGGTTGTATATCTTGATGATATTATTAAAAAAAAAATTAAAAAAAAAGAAAAAGTAAAAACACTTAAAAACCCTAACAACACACTTTTTGCAGAAATCTTTAAAAATAAAGTAAGCTTGAGCCAACCACAATGATTGACAAATTTATATGAAAACCCAAATTTGAATTCCTCTATAATACTTCTCCCTTACTACATCCATTTTAAAATTAAAACATGATGTAGAATTTGTTATGAACTCATTCTTCTTATCCCACAATCCATTTTTGATGATAAGAGTTTTTTTAAGCTTCATAATACTTCAATCATAAAATGAACCAATTAGGCTTTTGTGATATATATCATCCTTAATTCAAAGCTTTATTTCTTGAACAACATACTGAATTTATTCCAGAAGTTATTATTTGTATGTCCTTAAGGTACTCTGTCTTATATAATAATTTTAATATTAATTTACTAAAAACTTCACTGTTGTGTTGGGGTTTTAAACAATTATATGACTTTTCAAATAAAAGGCATTACCAAGAGTGAAATCAAATGGATAAAACTGTGGTTCTTTTTCTCTGGAAAAGTTCTATGCTACGTCTATGATTGCCATTCTCACAGTCTCTTTTAGTAAATCTATAAAGCAGGGGGCAGAAATATTGCTAAGACAAAAGAGATGTTCTACAAAAATTGCAATTACTTGTATGTCATGGTTGATCAGATGCATTAATTAACATAACCAACCCTCCAAATCAAGGGAAAACTTTCACATCATTATAGAAGACATTAGGCAAAATTCCTCTTTCTATTTTTTCTGAATCATATTGAGATTATTCAGCATTAAATACAGTGTAAAGAAATTCAAACTGTAAAGAAGTTTATTATCTTTTCTAATAAGGAAAATAAGAAATTTAGATCATGCAGATAGGAAAAATTAAGCATTTTATGAGAATGATTTTCAAACTATCTCAGAAATCAGTCCACATTAAGTCATGTTCAGATCTGACCATTTCTCTCTAAACATTATTTCTGCAGGGAATAAAAAAGAGAAAACTTAGAGCATTATTATACTCATGTGACTGCATGAATAATATTCACATCTTGAGCATGAACATTTTCAGTCATATACTTTGCCTAAGTGTCATTGTAGTTAATGGAGATTTAATTTGTGTAATAAATTAGTTCTGAAGACTTGATTGTGTCCTCTCAACATAGGCATGCAGTGCTATTTCAGGTGACCTGTGACATCCTATCCAGTGTCCAGCTGATGCACTGGGACTAAAGCTGTCAACTCTGACAGCTATTATGACAATCTAGGACAGTCAAATACCATTAGACAATTCATTTTATCTCTAGGTACCTATTATCTTGATCCAAATATCACTCTAAGACTTCGGGTTTCACGAGAATTCCTAAAAATTTGGACCATATTGATGGATAATAAGGAAACATGCCTCAAATGTATATCTCTCTTATAGATATGCCAGCTCTCTGAGCTGGGGAGAGGGACTGGGCATACACCCTTTAAGTATGTTACTTAATATATAGATATAATTTTTTTTTTAAAAATGCTGCTTAAAAAATAAATTCACCTATTATATTTTCAATAATTTACCATTCTGAAAATATTTGTAGCAAATTTGCAAATTTCACACAGGTGTACAAACAAAGCTGTGACCCTACACACACATATGTACTTTATTTATTCTACTGTGCTTCTTCACTTCATACTCACATTCACAACAGAATAACAGCCTATTAACAAAACCAAAGACTAGTAGAAGTCTAGCAACTAAATTCCTATTTCTTAGTATTTTTGCAAACAGTAATATGTTTAACTTATTCCCTAGTACCTACCTGGAAAGCAATCCAATTGTTGAAATAGTTTTGTTTTTTTTTTTTTCCTCAGCTGAAAAAATTGCAACATATGTTGCATAGATCCCTTTGGAAAACAGGATTCTATCTGACATCCAGAAAAGAAAATTGCCCTAACAATTAAGTTATTAATTTGTCTACCATTAGGTGTGCTCAGCTAATGAAGCCAGCAAGGATGTCACTCTAAGTGTTGGTGGGCACCAAATACTACAAGACATTTACCAACAAGTAAGTTCTGGGGAGTAAATCATAGTTGTGCAGATGAACAATGCAGGGACAAAGTGTGAAAATGTTTCTAAAGGGCAAGGCAAACTCACACTCTGCTGTTAGAAATGCTTTGTATACCACGTTTGCAAACAACTATCAAATTACCAGTAACTGGGGAAATTTTTAAAATTACAGAAAGGAACAGATGAGTTCCATGTAAAGAAAACAAAATTCAAACATAAGATAAAGTTTATGAGGAAGTTTTAAACTAAAGACTGGGGAAAATGCAATCGGTGTTCAAGAGTGAAGTAATAAAATATCTGAAGTATTACAAACCCTGACAGAAGTCAATAATGTTGAGAAAGGTAATAGATATAAGCAAGCTCTGTAAATAAGACTCTATTGAAACAAAGCACATGCAAAACATTATAACCAGAACAGTGACAAAAAATATAATTACAGAAATGTAAAGAATTTGGTAGCCAAGATCAAAGCCCTGATTTTAAATAAGAGTATTTTGATACTACAGATTGAAGAATATGATGGAAATCAGATAACCAGAGCAGCACTGTACCTTGGATGTTAGCAGGCAATTTACATTAGGAATGGCAGAAGCTGTTTGTGTGGAAGAGTAGAACTGTATGTTAAAAGAAAGATTAGATTGAAATATGGAAATACACAGAGCAAAATAAACACTGACAAGGAACATTTATTTGTACCAAAATCTTATGCCCAAATAGAACAGTATAGCATTAAGTTTGTACTATCAACTTAGATATTAAATACTGGAGAGAAATATTTTTGCAGGTGTAAGTAATGACTATTATATCTATTAAATTTCCCTAATTAAGTCAAATAGCATATGCCTTTTTGTTATCAAATTATTTTCTCTACATAGAATTCCAGGAAGTTTTCTAGAAAGACTAAAAAGTCTAGAACAAAAGGAAGTTTCACAGATGGATTAATAACTGCATAAAATAAAGGCAACAAAGGATGCGTTAGACCATCTAGTCTGCTGGATTCAAGGAGTATAAACAATGAAATTTCAGTAATTTCCTCAAGGGCTTCTAGTGGACAATATATTCAGCTGATGAACAGTTAAATGATAAAGCTTGCTGATAATGCGTGATTACTGAGAGAGCTGTAGGAGGATTTGCACTGCTTAGTGTCTGCTAATCACAATGGCAGACAAAATTTGGTGCTAAGGTGAGAAAAGTATACCTGAAAAACACCAGAAATATCATGTCTATTGTTATTTGCTGGCATTATATATAACTTTATTTAAAAAACCAAACAAACTCAACCCAAAATATATCAGCTTGAAGTTCAGCAATGATTAAAAATAAAATTAGAATCATTAGGAAAGGAGCAAAACACAAGTGAAAATTATCTCACTGCATAAATCTAAGTGGATTCACGTTTTGTCTACCAATTATAATAAAGACTTTCCTGCCTCAAAAAAAGGTTACAGAAGAAGAAAAATAGTGCAGGGACAAAACATAAGGTGTTCATAATTACAGAAGAGTTTACATGTGATGAAGGTTGGAATAAACTAGGATCCTCCAATAAGAAAAAAAAGAGAAGATAAATGGGATTATTACATGTATGTGTTAAGGAAATTAAAGCCCTAGAGGTTAAAGATGTGCTATTTTAAAAGCAAGGCTAAATTTTTTTTTGAACTTTGAAATTAAAATAAGCCACCACACAATGAGAAAAAAAAAAGTTTTTGCTTTCTATTTAAGAAAGGAACTTCATATTCACTTTTCATGCCTTCAAGACACCAGTGGACTTTGTAACCTCTTTCACTGTCTAGAATTCTAGCAGTCTGTGCTCCAGATCAGCTCCAGTATGGTGCCACTGTAACCTTAGGTCAGACTGCTGGGAAAAGAGCTGTCTAAGAAGCATTAACCGCATTCCCCCATCCTTCATTGCAGAATTGGATTTCGGTTCATAGCCTTTGCCCTTGCCTGATCTGTACTGCAGGTGTACTTGGCCACGTCTTGCCAACACTGACCTGCCATCTTGGCTGGATGCCTTCATTATTGCCCTGTTATAACCAAGTTCGGGCTTGTTCATGAGTTTGGGGTTGTTGAAACTGGTTGTTATTGACTTTTCTGAGAAGACAGTTCAGGATCACTGTGATATACCCCTTCACGGGACTGTCTCTTCTTGCCTTACTGCTCCCCTCAGCTCTCTACCCACACACACAAAAAAAATTATATCACAGGATACCTTGGAGGGTTAAAAACGACCTATGACCTGTTCCCCTGCTTATGACAGAGGATTTATCTTTATACTACTTTGTGTAAACATTGGAATGCTTTCTGTAGATGGCTGGGACCAAACCACTGTCATGGCTAAGGTCTAAAAACCTTTCTCTAATTGGTAAATGCTCTTTAGTTATGTTTTCTGTTGATATATTTGGTTCTGGTAAAAGGTGATTTGTTGTTCTCAAGAGCAGTATTTCTTGATGACGCTTCGTGAATTTCTACAACTTTAATGGTTTTTTTTTCACCCAAAAGCTTCTATGTTCTAATGCAGTTTAATAGAACAAACTCTTGTTCTGACCAGGAAGACAACCATAAGCTATTTTTAACAGGTCTTCAGTAACAAAAAAAATAATAAAAAATAGAGAAAAAACCCAACAGATGAAAGTACTATAAGTGAGCATTTTGTTGGGGAAAAATGGTTGGGATTTTTTGAGCAAAACTGTGAACTCTGGGGACAAGCACAAAAAAAGAGGGAAAACAGACACATACTTTGCTAACTGTAATCACAACTTTGTTAACAGGAAATTAATATACTGTGTTATCCAATGTCTTATGCAGATTTGAACTGAATTCTATTGGATCTTATTTGAAATTTAAAATTATATATTACTGTACATTCTGGAGAAAAAGTCTGTCTTTCAGAAGCAGAGGTTCGCATATGAAACCCTTTTTGCTGAAATTGTTACAATGCAAAAAATATTTTTAAATGTTTCATTTTTCATAATTCAATCTTTTCCAAAACAAACAAAACAGCAGTGCTTGACTGAATTATTTTTTTACTAGTTGTGGGGTTTTATTAAAAAGATAGGCAATATTGACACTTAAAATACATAAATTTGAGATCAAGCAATAAAGATTATAGTCATACAGAATGATCATGTTGTGATGCACTCGCCATTAAAAATATTTCCCAACATATGACTGTTAATGACAGCAATTGTTAGAGAGAAAGCTTACCTCTGTTCTAAATTTAGATTTTTGAAAAACACAAATGACAACTCTTATATTATTATTCTGTAACTAGCAGTACTCCTTGTAGTTTTAAAAATGCCTGTTCATTAGCTTTTAAACAAATATCTTTCCAGAAAAGTGGGCAAGGAGTAGTGTAACAATACCTCTGTGGAAGGCATGGCTTTGTGATCTTTTGCAAAAGGTGTAAGTTTCTCATAGAAAGTGTTTCTGTGGGAGAGAGTTGTTGAGTTGATTTTAAAAATTCTACCTAGATGTTTTAACTTAAAATGACTGTTTCACATTTCTGTTGATAGACTAACACAGAGGTTAATATTGAGAACTGCCTGCATACATGGCCTTCATTAACACCATATAATTATACTGAGATTTCCTGAGCTTGACTTGTCAGATAAGATCTTATCTAGATGAATGGTTTTTCTTACTTTGAATGCTTGAATGAATCTGAGAGTCATTTGGCACTTGGCAGCCTACATTATGACATGTTATCAGCCAAGTAGTGCAAAGAAAAAATTAATTATTTCAAAGAAGAAATGCATGATAGAAATATTTTAAAATGTAACAATAGCTGTGTTGGCTCTAAGGAGAGGAAAAAAAATGACGAAGCGGAGACAAGTCCAGTGAAGAAGAACATCTTTCTTCAGAAGCTTGCAACAAGGTTACCTATCAGTGAACACAGCTGTCAACTATCAATCCCCAGCTGAAACATTATTTGGAGAAGGAAAGCTAAAGCAATTCATGAAATGTTTCTTTGTCTTTATCCCCATAAATTAATGCAACCACTTTTGCTGTTATTGTCATGGTCTTCAGGGTTTTTCTTGACATTCTTTCATTCAAGGATAGTCAGAAGAGAAATTACATATTGAGATAAAATGATTTTTTTTTTTTTTTTGTCCTATTTCACTTTCATTTCACTCTCATTCTGTGGCTTTGTCATTGATTTAGTTACCTGATTTTGGTTAGTCTTAGCACAGAAATGCAGCTATCATTTCATAAGAAGACTCGAAAGCTTGCAGATGTTTGGCCACTGTTTATAGAAGAATTACATTAAAATTTAGTTCAGCGGTAGTGGGATAAGAAGCTGCCCTAATCTATAAAGATACATAACAGAAATTTGAAGGAATCATGTGGTGATTTGCTGTAAGCACCTTTTAAAAATATTACTTTGTCTACTCTTTATAATCTCATTAATATAAAACACAAAAAGCTTAGTATTTTATAGGGTTTTTTTTCAGTAATTGTACTTATCTCAGGGAGTCATGGACTCACAGAATACACAGGGTTGGAAGGGACCTCTGGAGATCATCTAGTCCAGACCCCCTACTGAAACAGGGTGAACCAGAATGAGTTGCTCAGGATTGACTTCAGGTGGGTTTTGAACACTTTCAGAGAAGAATATTTATTATACATGCAGTCATATCTCTCAATATTTTTAGACCAATGGAACTTATAATTTGTCTCTGCTTGACATTAATACAGATTAAAATATAAAGTTAATAAAAACCACGGTAGTTCCTTCTAAAACTTGCTATCTCACCACTCTGATTACCTCTAAAACAAGAAAATACAATTTTTCTTTGTCTGTGAGTACAGATGATTTGATGTCTGAATCTAAATTTTAAAGAACATGTGTACTACAGTGAACAGTTAAATTTCTTCCAGGCTTGTGGTCTACTTCTAACTACTGGGATCCTGTATGTGGTCATGATCCCTAATTTTGGTATCTGTGGGCTGAATCAGAAAGGATTATTCTAAAAAAAAAAAAAAAAAAAAACCCAAAAAAACCCCAAAAACCCAAACCACACAAAAACATGCAAAACCACACAAAACCACACCAAAAAAACATGGGGGAAAATCAAACAAACAAACAAAACCCACAAAAAAGCCCCAAACAACAAAACTGCAAAAAACAACTCTCTGCATTTCCACAATGATTTGATGGGGAGCAATTTATGCTGCCACACACTGTTTCTTTAGATACCAGGATCACAGTAAGGTGAAAGAAACCTTTCACCATCTGATATTGGTGCTTGCTGTAAACTTTCAAAGACATTTAAAGGAACAAATATTAAAGTATGAACAATCTCAGTTTTCCCATTTATTCTGTGTACAAGAAAATATCTTTCTTCATACCCCTTCTCAGTCTTCATTGAATGTCATCTTTTTAGGACAAGGACTCCTTGTCTTACTGAGGAGACTAGCTCAAAAGGAGAAAAAAAATATTTAGAATTCTAAGTGCTACAACAATGTAAATTATGCAAATATTTTATGGCATTAAAGCCTCAAATAATGAACAGATATTTTCAGTGCTAGCATACTCTAATATGTGTCCAATAAAGACTTGCCCATATAAAACTCTTATTGCAAATTTAAAACTGCAGTAAAAATAATAGCAAATATAATCTGAAAATCTGTCATCATACAGTTATTTCAAAACTGAAAATAACATAAATGTTTCCTACCATTATTATTTAGCCCCTAGGTTAATTGCTTATGAATGATAGACTAAGCTTCTAGACCTTACTCTCCTGAGAGGATACCAATGCCCTTTTGTCCATTAATTTAATGCAGTGTTCCTTTTGGTTTTAAAGAAACAAATACTAAAATAAAAAATAATTTCTTTGTTTGTATGCCCCCTAAAATTGTGTTAATCTTCACAACTCTGTTGAA
Organism: Cinclus cinclus; assembly: GCF_963662255.1. Lineage (NCBI taxonomy): Eukaryota > Metazoa > Chordata > Aves > Passeriformes > Cinclidae > Cinclus > Cinclus cinclus. Next base: position 60,669,829 of record NC_085047.1, read on the forward strand.
AGTTAGATTGATTATCAGAGAGGAACATTGAAGATGTTCATTGGACCTTTGCTCTCTTTTTCTGTATCCACACAAAGCAACGTCTGTCCACTATAATTATTTTTTCCTCTCTCTTCTCATTTCTACAGTTCTTTCAACCTTGGTCAAATTACTAGACTCAAGTATTTTCCTCATTTTCCATGCATTTTGCAAATTGACTTTAAAATATTATTGATTTTTTTTCTGTCATTATAAAGTGTGCTTACACTAGAACAACTGATCTAGATTATACACTTGTTGAAGGAAGTGACACACACTTCGAGTCCTAAACTGCATTTTGTAGCAATGCAGTGTGAGAAACCTAACAGAAATCATGAACCTAAAGCAAAGCCAAAGTAAGCAATTACCATTTTCCATACACACCTGATAAATACTGTTTTCATACTCTTATCAATGCTGCTTTCAAGTCCTTGTTGTCTCTCCTTTCACTGATTGCTGTGTTAGCAGACTGGTTACAGGCAGTGAATGGCTATGGTGAGAATGGCAAACAGCAAAGCTCTTTGCAGAGGGATAATACCCAGTGTGGGGATAAACTAGACAAAAATGCTTGAAGTAGGGCCTTGCACCAACAAATAGATTCTTTCCTACACTATAAGCCACTTGGGGCATTTAATCAGATTATTTTTATATTATATCTAGATTAGGTAAATCTGGCTAACTAGGTTTTTTGAATATTTGGACTACTTCCAGGCGTTAAATGCAAATTTCCCTAATTTCTCACTATGATAAAAAAGTCTATTCAGTTTGGGAATCTACTCTCTAAACACACTTTTTGATGCATGGTTAAGACAATTTTATGATTCAGTAACACTGAAACAGGCAAATTAATAGGATCTTTAGAGATTTGTTAATCAAACTTTTCAATTCTGGATCGTTAGTAGTCTTTAGCCATACTTGGCATTTAAAGTATATAACACTTTACAAACATCCAATAATTACAGTGTCTCAGCTTTTTAAGGTTGTAGGAAAATCATTTTAGCATTTATGCGCAGACAAGGAAACTGAGGCAAGAGCAGCTTCCCAGTTTTAGAATATCCTACTGATTGTAGAGAGATAATATCACTATCCGCACAGTTTTGATATAGGCACTTACAAAAAATGTTGAGGAAACACTGGACAAGGTTATACTATTCTACCATTTCTCACAGTATGCAATGTAATGGTGTAATATCTTTGTTGAAACGTCCATATATTAGTTGTAAGAATGAGTTGCTCAGCAATAATTTCTGCTGCCAGTGAGAAGGTGCTGGCTTAAAGGAAAATCCCATTCATCCATTTTGGATGGGTAAGTAAAGAGGGATTTTGTAGTAGACACTGTAAAACTAGAAAGCGAAAATTAAACAGATGAGAAATAAGAAGTCTAGAAATTTTATGTAAGTGGTAAAGAACTTATAGCTCTAGTAGCCGATGTCATTCCCAGGGCGAGCTTTATGGGTTTATGGGTTCTTTTTTTTTTTTTGTGGTTTTTTTAGGAGTTTTTTGAAAAGAGAAAGTGCATAAACATACTGACAGAGGAAAATCTCTGGTGTATTTTGACTGTATAGTAGAAACTCCTGAATTGAGTTCAAGGCTGCAATACTTGGTTTTATTTCTGTCCTTCCTTTTACATACTCAATTTTCAGTGTTTTGCTATCTTACACCGACTTTTATGTTAGGACCATTTCCTTATGGATGAAAATGAACTGAAAGAAAAACATATAAATGCATTACATTTGTGCTTAGGTGGGTTCAGTTTTACTTGTCCTTTCCACTCTATATTTTTTCCACTCTTCCTTTGTTCACCAGGTGTAAGAGCAAATTTTACAATTTAATCCTTCTAGGTAACATAGTATTCTACTTATAGAAGTTTTTTAAAAACCCTAGTATTTGCTTTATTGCTCTATCTAGTGGAAAACTAATTTCCAGATCTAGGAATGAATTACTAGAAATATTTCCTCATTCAACTAGTCAATTTCCTATTTTCTACAGAGAATTTCAGATTATATTTTTTTATAATATAAGACTTGTAAAAATTGTTTTTTGTCATTTAATACAATGACTGGATGTTGTGCTATACTTGAAGAATAGGTCTTTGCATATTTCCATACTGCTCTGGAGATATACTCCATAACTACCATATCTGCTCATAATTCAAAACCAGAATTACAAAATAAATCAAAAAAACTTCTGATTTTATTTCATGAGTTAGTGAGAAAACATAGTGTCATGGTTTCAGCTAAAGTAGAGTAATTTCTTCTCAGTAGCTATTACAGTGCTTCTTTTTGGATTCAGAATGAGAATGGTATTGATAACACACTAATGCGTTGGCTTTTTGTTGCCATGTTTATCCTAAATCAAGGGCTTTTTGTCTCATGCTGTGCCAGCGAGGAATGATGCAAAAGAAACTGGGAGGGAGCACAGCTGGGATTGGTTACCTTAAACTGACCAAAGGGATTTTCATACCTAAGGATGTCCTGCCTGGTATATGATCTGGGGGGAGTTACGCAGCAGGGAAGCTGATCTGGGTTCAGGAAGGGAGGTTCAACATTGTTCGGTGGCATGGTGAGTAAGCTTATTGTACATCACTCCTTTTCCCCTTTTTATCATCACTATTATTATAACTAATCATCATCAGTGTATTTTACTTTATTACCAGTGAGAAGAGTGATTTGCGCATGTGGCTCAGTGGTTCTTAATTTCCAGCTGGCTTAAATCACAACACATGGTTTAGCTATCACTATATCTAACTCTAAAATGTCACTCACTTCAAAATGTCCCTGCTTCTTATAGGTTTACAAGTGTTTTATGAATGTGTCTAGCTCCTACAAGACTGAATGACTGGCATAGGGATAGCCAGTGTGATCTTTCATATTTATCAAGTTCTTCAAAACAGGAAAGAGCTATTGAGCAAGTACCATGGTTACAAGTTCAAATATTACCACCCAAAACAAGAATTCAAGCTAAAAATTTACTTATTCCCTAATTATTAGTGAATACCTATCAGTATGCAGGATAGTAATACAATAATAATAATAATAATAATAATAATAATAATAATAGGAATAATAATAATAATAACAACAAAAGAAACAAAGTCAAAAACAACAACATTGAAATTTAAGCTCTTATTTTAAATGTCCAGAAATCCTACATGTCTCATGAGGAAGTCAGAAGAACCAGATTCTCTATTACAAAAGGCTTAAAAGTAGATTGAAAGTTGACATTAAAACTGAAAATGTCATGAGTTATCATCCATTCCCCTCTTCTACTTCTTGGAAAACAAAAATTAAATCAAGCAGTCCCCCCACTCATCCAACACCACAAAAATAAAAGCCACCCTGAAGCCCAAAATACACTGCTACCAGTCTCTTTTTTCTTCTTCGAGCAATATAAAAATACCCTAAATTTCATAAACCCACAAAGAGTATAGAAATTAAAAGGGCATTTTCATCATAACACTCAAAGGAAATAAATTACTCTGCTCTAATAATACTGATATTTACATGAAGCATAATTAATACTTTCAGAGAACTAGCAAGGAGTCTTATGGAAACTCGGTTCATAACTGAATTAATATATTTAATTGGGTGCTTCATTGTTAAAATGAAGAGGCATTAAGTAGACATGAGAGATTTGAAACCGATCAAGATATGTGCTTGAATTCCCAGAACAGCTTTTGAGACTTTTGGTGTCAAAAAAGTGAAACAGATCTTACAATGGGGTATGCAGAAAAATTAGAATTACCAGATGGTTTTACACTAATGCTAGGATGCCATTTTTCAGCGGCTTAGACAAGATGTAGGGAATGAGATGCATAGAATTTAGTCCTTGGTCAAATTAACTTTATTTTAAAAAATTTAGTTGACTGATTATATCAGATATCTCTGTCAATTAAATTCTGGATTTTTTTTATTATTATTATTGTTATAACTGTTAAAATATCAAAATCCTAAGAGGTTTGGATTTTACAGGCCGAACACTGAGACATTAGAATGAGCAAGCTGTGGAATTTGTAACCTGAAGTTATGGAATCAGTCCACCGTGAAAAAGGTGCAAAAGATTGGATCTAGGTAGTCAACAGATTATGTTAAGAAGACAGCAGCTGTTAAGTCCTACTCTAGAGGAAAGTTTTGTCTCACCTTTCATGAGCACTCAGGTAACTTGAGCATTTAATTGTTCTAGGTCTAGCTGGAGGCGCTTCCTTATAATATGCAGTAGACAAGTGATGAAAGCACTCAGTGATGACATGTACATCCAATTTAAGTATTCAGTAGGATAAAGAGTTTTTTTAAAAGTTTTTTTCAAGGTTTTTTTTTAAGGTTTAGCACAGATCAATCCGCATTAAATCAAACTATCTTGTGAGCTAGTGGTCCCTTTAGAAAGAGCAGAAGTAGAGAAAGGTCCCAGTTCGCAAAGACAAAGTAAAGGGATTGGAAGTGGAAAGCCTCCTTCACAAATAAGTAGGTGCTTGGTGGAATTCCTTTAAAACCACCTCTGAAGTTGCAGACATGGTAAAATGGAAACAGATAGTAATTTTGGACCATGTACATATTAATTTTTAGAGTAGATTATCAATTTGATGCTTTAACCAGAATATATGACAAATACCTAGCAATCACAGATGCTATTTTTATGATTTGTTTTGATGGCATATTGTGCCATGATAACCTTTCCTTCACATCAATAAATCTAGTCAATGTCTTTCTTAAATTTTGTATTTTAGCTCAATGAGAACTCACTCAGTAAGTTTAGAACTATCTTTCTGAATAGTTTGCTGTTAGTCTCCATTATCTTAAGTTTGAGGGTATTAAAAAAAAAAAAAAAGAGAGAGAAAAAGATGTAGAGAAACAGATATATTTCAAACAGATATATTTAATTCCTTTTGAATCTTATATTGTTTACATATTCTGATAGCGCAGGATGATTCCTGCAGTGCATGCAGGAATCAACTGTGGATGCATTTAGCAGCAAATGCTCCTGGTCTCCAGTTTTCGTATCAATTCTCTTTTATTGTGAAGACATTAACTGGAAGAAATCTGAGGGGGAATATTTTGCCACAAATCTGAAAGCATTAGTTCTTTTACACTTGTGCTGCAGCAATTACCTTTGTGGGCAGCTACAGCACTCAGTTCCAAAGAATACTTCTACTTTTCTGTTTAGGGTTAGCACAGAAATAGTAAAGCATGAGACAGCTTTGGCTTTTTCCAGGGACATAGGAATTAATATTGATATATGATATATTTTCGACTCCTGAAGAACAGAAAAACTGAAGATGAGGTTCTGATTATTTGCTTCACTTGGAGGTTCAGATCTACTTTTGGGTCATTATGCCTAACATTTGGACATTGCACCTGAATATGGGTTAATTACCATATCCTGCTCTAAATGTGAGTTTTCTCTGTCCTAATAAATTGAGAAGGACTTGCATATTCTGTGTCTTCTGAGAATATTTTGCCAATATTTTTCCTTATGGTTCTGTATTGCAACTTATAAATGCTGAAGAAGAGTTAGTTCCCATATGACTATCAAAATAATTGTAAGAAAATTTATGCATAATATTTTCATAAGTCCTTGACCTGCAACTGGATGCTAAAATTTACCAGCGAACCTAAATATATTGCTTTTAAGGTTCTGACTTTGTGTATATACATAATTTAAAAAATGTTATTGAAATGTTAGCTCTGAATGAAAAATGAATCTAAATAGTTTTTGCAACATATTTTTTCTCCTGATCTGAATAGGCCGATCCTACTTCTCTCAAGAATGTAAGTATTTTATTTTCTATTTTTTTGTTCCCCCAGCCTGGGACCATAAGTTGTTATACTGGGATAAGTAGAAGGGGGATTGAAACAATGGGAAAAAGCTAAGGTATGTTTGCATCTGGAATTGTTATCAGAGAAATGGTACTGTGCGGCTGTACCTGAAGTTTTTAATGTTAATTTAAGACTATTAGTATTAGAAAATCTAATGGAGTATAAATAGTTCTGTAGTGTATTTCCAAATATAGTTTTGACTTCTTTCAAAGGAAGAGAGAATGAGAAATCTAATCTGAATCAAATGGTTAGCCTTGCTATAGAAAATATCACTTGACTGGACCACAATAGTGCTTTTCAATCTATATTCAATTATCTGTTAAAAGCAGCTTGTACATAGCCTATGTAGTGTAGTATTCTGGTGATCACAGACCTAAAATTACTACTCTAAAAAGATGTCTTAGAAGACAATATAAACGATGATCACTTTTTCAGAAAATGCATAGTTAGTAGAGGCATCCCACAGCAAGATCTCATGTTTGCAGGTAGCAAATTATAATTCCCATATGAATTATTCTGCTCCTTGTTGGCTTTGTAACCCAGCTACAATTATCTGAAATGGCATAAATGACACACACAAGTCAGAAATATTTACTCAGATGATAGAGAACTTAAATATTCCTATGATTAAAACTGTAAGACTACTTTGGATTCAGAAATGTTTTCCTGCAGTAGAGATTTAAATGTCAACATGGGGCAAAATAAGTGAAAATTTTTTGCCACATGCAGGTACAGTAGTTGCCCACGTCTTGCTTTCAGCACACTCATAAGATGGTAAACAAGAGGAAAGGAGTGTTTATATTCAGAGGGTTATACATGTATATGTGTATCATCTACATCAATAAAATCAATATTGTGACTGTCCCCTGCTGAGAAAATCATCTGTATTAAAAGCAAAGAGAGGTAAAGAAATCAAATATAAACACAACAAAAGTTTTAGAAAGAGAAAGCTTATTGCTGAAAGCAAAAATGTCACAGTATATAAGTGTCTCTAGATTATAAATAATGGAAGTCATTTTATAATGAACTATTCAAATCTTTAAGGAGCAATTGACACCACCAATCATAAGGTTGTTCCAGCGTTATTACCGTCAGTGTTATCACATACCCAATCACATACCCATGTTATGGGCATGGTGCTCAAGGATCCTGTTTCTTTTTATAAAACATAACACTCTTGGGCAACTGGTCTCATTTAGATTCGGGTATGATGAGAAATAATTGTATAGTGTATGATAGTGCCTCACTTTTTTTTCTAACTTGATTTGTTAGTTTCAGAGGGAAATGAACTGTAGGCTTTCCCCATCTCCCCCCCCATGCTAACAAGCTAAAGTGAGCAGGGGAATGTGGTAATCTGTGCTACGATTTGTCAGCTCTATTCTTTCATGGCTTCAGTCTTGCCTTGCAGCAGACTTTGTTCTTCCTGGGAGACCTTATATGAGGCAGTGTGCTTTAAGGCTGCCTACAGGGTGGCTATGATTGGGGGTTGTGACTGCTTATAAATTATTCATTCTAGTCTTACCTCTCAGGTTTTTTGGCAGCAATGGTAAACGGGTTGAAGTAGTTCTATATAGGAAGTTAGGGGGTTTTTTAATAGAAAAAAAGAAAGGAAATTTCTTGTTTAGACTAAAACAGAATTAATGTGGTATTTTTAACAGGGTCTTTATCAGCAAGCAAACAAAAGATTTTGATAGGGAAAATGACCCCATGGTAATTTCTAAAAATTCAAGACCAGGCAAGAAAAAAATGAAAGTGTGATGTTGAAAATATTAGTCTGCATGTATGTAAGTAATTCAGATAACCCCACTATTTTGAGAAGACTTAAAATTATAAACAACAGGAGTTACGTGAAGATGAAAAAGTCAACAGGCTATAAATATGTGGGGATTTTTAATTATAACACCTCATAGGTCCTTTCACAATTTTTTAACATGAGACATTGATGATCAATGACAAGGTCTTCAGAGAAGTAAGCATAAAAAAATATGAAGAGCTTCCCTGTCACTGCAAATATTTGGGCAGTATCTTTGCACTTTAGGTATTTCAGAGATGGCTCAATGCTAAATAGTTTTGAAAAAATCTCATGTCATGGCTACTGCAGTAAGAACTTCTTTTTAGCATTTCTGAGGTTGTTTCCCTGTGTTTATTTCCCTAGGTGACTCTTTTTATTCTCTGTTTTTCCCTCACACACACCATCCCCCCCTTCTCCATTCTCTTTCTCTCTTGGCTTCTAACCTAAGACTGAAATCAATTGTTTCCTGCAGCATATGGCACAGACACACTGAGATGACACAGTTTATCCACCCCTGACCAAACTCAAGAGGACCAGGAAGAGAAAGACACCTGCCAAATTCATCCAGATGGTATCCCAGACCAGGGAAGCAGGCCAGGGCTCAGAGCTGTACCTATTATGCCAACCTGCCTCCTCAAGACCTGCAGATATAACTGACCCGCAGTGACCCCAGCGGAGAATAAGCAGAAAGTGCATTTTCTGAATCTTCTTATCCTAGTTTTCTAGTGTTTCATTTTTTAAAGAAAAATAGCTCTCAGAATAACATAGAGAATCAATGGGAAATTTTATTCTATTAATGGCAAAAGAGTTTAATGAAGTAAGAGAAACTGAGTTCCATCCTCTGAAACAAGCAATGTTCCTTACAAGCATGGTGTATAAATATTTTTTCAATATCTGCTACAGTTTAAATACTTATTTTATTTTATTTTATTTTGTTTTGTTTTGTTTTGTTTTGTTTTAATTTTCTGAAAGACAGAGTTAGATAATGCTTTTACTATGGTTGGTCCACTGGGCCCAACAAATAACACTATATTCAGCAATTAACTTATTTGCTTTTCTTTTTATTTATTTATTTTTTCCCATGCTTGGTAGAGATAAGTAGCAGATGAAGGTGATAAAAGATGGCTGTCATTTTTTTAGTGTACATGTTAAGAAATTATCTGAAAATTAATGAATCTGTAGAGCTTGAGGGTTCACATTTGATTTGCTTATTGTTATTGGTTTAGGTCTTTTGCAGCTGTTGAAATTCAGTAGTTATCTTCTAGTAGAGTCAGCATCTAGTTTTTCACCTACCAACTTAATCACAGGGGTTTGGGAGTCTGTATCCATAAAGAGATTTAAGTATCACAATGCTGACTGTTGTGGAAAACGTAACTCTTAGCCTTCCCTCTAAATAACGGAATCCACAGCTCCAAGTCAGTTTTCAAGGTTCTCTATGCAATGCATAGAGAGAATTAGGCCCATAAAAACTGACTTTTAAGAAACCAGAATTTTCAGTAGGAGACTGTTTTATCCACCTTTTGTGAAATATGAAGTTCAACATATTGTTCAGACTTTGGCATCTCCCATTACTCAGATATTTTTCTGTGATTTTTATCTTACGTTAGTGCATGCACAATTGGTCTTAGCTATATCTGAGATCTAATCTGAGAAAAAGGAAGGATTGGATGTGCAGAAAAGTGTATCTTTTTGACAGCTAGAAAAATGCAGTGGCCAAGTATCTATAGACTTGGCTGTGAGGTATGTAGTTTAAATCAGCTTTTTACCTGCTTCATTCCAGGACTCATCTGAAGTTTTGCCAATACATGAAATATTTTGTCATGTCAATGTGAAAATAGTAAGACTCTTATCTGGTGACCAGGGCATTGTCTTCCGAAAACCAAGTTCTATTACTTGCTCCAGTAATCAGTTGTTAATTTTATGCACTATAGCATGACTTCAAAAGGACATTTCCAAAAAAAAAGGGATGAAGTTCAAATAAACTTAGTTCTTCAAACAAAGAGAAAATATTAGGATATTCAAGAAGAATAAAATGAAAGGTGGGAGCAATGAACTATGGAAAATTTTAAAAAATAGTTACAGCTAACGCTTTTGAAAAAAAAATGTATTGTTCTTTGCACAGGGATAACTATGATTAAGAGGTCAGAGCATTTAAATACCTTTTACAGAACAGACACAGAGGAAGATAATTGCACTGGAAGCTGAAGACAGTCGCAATTGTTAGTAGAGATGAGTGTCTATAATGAGAAAGTGTACAAAGAAGAATGGCACACAGAATGTACCTCATTCAATCATTAAAAGACAACAGGAAGACATTGGTGGGCCTCAAGTAAGTAAAAACAATTTGATAAGAGATTAATTAAAGAAACTGAACAGCGAAGAATGAAATAATTCTCATGTTTGAATGTTTTAGGGGCTCTGATGAGAGAATGAAAGTAATATTTAAAAAAAGGACAAACTTTTGTTATTAAGCCCTGAACAAAAAACATCTAGTAACAAACATGAAAGAGCAAGTTTGTGAGTCTGAGATCTAAAATTTGCTTTATTGTACCTTGTTTGCTCCAAAGAAATCTTGTTCCAAAGGAATTATCATTTTAGAGCTTAAGTTATGTCAGAATAAAGATGAAAAACAAAATTTGACAGAATTTAGAGGGATTCAAGTGTCATCCACAATATGACCACGCAAAATATTAATCTAAACCTAGCCATTGGTATAGGCCACAGTGAGGGCATTCATGATGACAGCTTGAAGCATGCTAGCCTGCAGAAGTATATCTGTATTAATTCAAGTACTAGGCAGTTCTCCTGGACTGACCCAGTGTGCCTGTAACCTTCACTAGGCTGAATGTCTTCTACTTACCTGGGGCAAAGTACTTAGTTTCTGTAATTATATATGTACACCTTCTGTCTCTATTTATAAACCTGAGTGAAGACATAGCTCATCTCTAAACAAAAAGTTCACTTTGGGCTGAAGAAAGGACAGCATCTACTTATCTCTTCTCAAGGAGATCCCTAAGTTTTAACAAGCTAGAAGATGGACAGAATAGGCAATATCTGTAAACATTTTAAGGTAAGATAACCTAGAGATTTTCTAATCTTCCAAAAGATTTTTCTCCATCCTGCTGAGGAAGATTGGTAGAAATATTCGAGGTCTGCCATTCAAAGTTATCTGAAAGTCTGTGAAGTGACTTCATTTTTTTCCTATACAAAAGCTCTTAATACTTTCAATGTCTTTTTGGACAACCCAGCCCATCATCAGTCTCATAATTTCTTCTAGTTTTTCTTCAATTTTACATGTGTCCTTGTTTAGGGCAAATCTGGGAAGAAACTTCCAAAGGGGTCCCTCTAGAAAGCAGATTCAAGTGGTCCTTCCCCCAGCTGGCTCAGGAAAAGATTTACTTGGAGAAAAGCAGAAAAAACCTGTTTATTTATCAAGCAAAGTATTCACAAGAGTAAACAAATGAATAATATTAAACAATAAAACCTCTCACTGTTCTGAAGAGATGACAGATTCAGAAAGTCCTTTTTGTGGGGTGCAGCTTGGCTCACTCAGTCTCTTATCAATCCCTTCTTTGCTGGGAAATGCCACGTCTTGGCCCCCGTGGGACAAGGTGTGAGCTCCTGGTGTTCTTCTGGGTTTTCAGTCCAGAGCAGGGCTGATCAATTCCAAGAGAAAGAAAAAACATAGTCTGGAGAGTTTCTCTGCCTCAGCTAGTTAATAAAATAATGAAAAACAAAGGAGACCTCTCTCCCGCTCCCTGTCCGTGCTGCATAGAACACAGTCCATGAGAGGGAAAGCTGAAAGCTCTTATCTTCCTGTTTTGAAAACAACTGCCTGAGGCATTCCACCACTTCTCCTTCTCCTGCCTTCACACTCAGATTTAGTTTTAAAGGTGCAAAACTTATTTCTGGGTTAAACAGATGAATGGGAATAAAAATCAGCATCATAAAATCACCCCAGGACACGGCATCTCCTAATTTTCCCCATTATCATTATATTTAAATTTAGACAAACGCCATCCAATTTCATTATTTGTTACTTGTGTTCTAGAAAGATGATTAAAACAAGCAAGGAAACAGAAACTAGGCTATAAACTTTTATTTTGTTTTGTTTTTAAATTTCTGCTAGAAGATAAACAAGATTGCTTCTTTTCCACATAGCATACAAGACATGAGAGAAGATGGGACCCTTCCTAATGAAGATGCATCTGCTTCACCACTGATTGAATATCCTAACAAGATTACTGTTGGAGCCTTTTCTTTCCTTAAAAGTTAGTTCACCCAGACAGATAGAAGTACAGACCAGCTTTTCAGCTCTGTGATATATTGCAGATGTCTGACTGTACCCTATAGACAAAACACAGACATGGGTCTGTGTAGTGTTACTGTGATTCAGTGCCATCCATGCCCAAATGTTCTAAGATAGCATCTACAGCTACAAATAGATGTACACTCCTATATCTCTATACCTCTCAGGTGAAACCAAGCAGGAATAATTTTTAAACCATAAAGGAATGATTTAAGGCAACCTCATAATGCCTATAGCTTTCATCCAGTAAAAATATATTTAAAAAAAAATAAAAATATTTTAAAAATTAATGTGTGTGTTATAGCTACCAGAGTCTTAAAAAACAAAGTATTTCTAAGTTGTCGGAATAATTATTTAATATCTGTTTCTGTTGTCTGGACCATCTGTACAGCCACATGATCATTTTGTTAAAAAAAGGATTTGCAAGAAGTTGAGCTTAGTTCAAGACAAAAATAAACAACTTGCCATTGCTGCTCTAAAGCTATTAAGAACTTTACAATCTGAAATGTTTTGCAAAGCCAGAAAAGGACTTCTTTCACGATCCTTCATCTTCTTCATCTTCTGAGGCTGGTACAGAACAAAGATGAGTCTTGAACTTATGATTGTTTTATATTCAGAACCATCTCCAGCAAAGAAGGTGTATATTTCACTTGCTAATGAAGGTTAATAAAACCTGAAGAGCAAAATTTTTCAATATAGCTTACTTAACTTCTACTACACTTTATGTATGCAGAAAGTACTCGAGTTTCTTCATGCAGTGAATGTAGAAAGATTCATCTTATGTCAAGACATGTCATTATGGTTTTGTTTTGACTGCTACTATTGTAAATAGACACACATCAATGCATAAAAGAACATTTTACTGTAACAAATAAATTAAAATTGAAGAACAATCAGAATCAAGATTTATTGGTTGAATGTTGAGCCCCTGAGTGCTGCTTTGGACACTATGTCCTACCTAATCATTTTATTGGAGGATTTGGGATCAAATATTGTCCACCTATAACACCACCTTGCTGCTGAATTTATGTATTAGTGATGGTGCCTGAAGATCAGGCCTTGTGTGTCAGACAGGGAGTGCAAAGGTATGTTACTAGGTAGCAGAAAACAGAATGGGACGCCCTTCAGTGGCCTTATTCCTTAGAAGAGTTGTCCTGAATTAAATGTGTCTCAGGAGTGCCTCTGTGCTTCAATTTAGTCAGAAGGGAAGATGGTGCCTGAGTTGCACTGAGATGGTGCACTGAGATTTTTCAGCTTCAAAGCTGTCGTGCTGTGGGAGCCTGCAGAGGCCCTACAGATAAAACAATGTAAGGCTGACATTTGCCGAATACAGTCCTTAATGATCACACTAGATCTCTCTGAAGTCATTTGTGATTTGAAAGCTGGCAAAACACACTGTTAAGGGAAAAGGTAAAAAGCTGTAATGAAGATAAGAGGCATCCAACAATTCACATTCTGCAGTGTTTGGAAGAAAGTTGTTGCCTGTGATCCCAAAAAACTGAGTGTTATGTCAGCTTATATGAATTATTTTACCAACAAAATAACAGAGCTAGTTTTGCCAATTTAAATTCCATCTCACATTCCATTATCTTCTGGATATATAGACAAACATAAAGATGAAGGCCAGTTATTTTGTGAGTCCTCTTTTGTGAATACACTGCTCAGGCTGCAGCTGCCTCTCTCTTGGAAAAAAAGAGAAAGAAGGGAGAGCAGGAGAAATGGGAAAGTAATGCTTACATCTCCATTTCTAAAGATTTCTAAGAGACAGAATTAGGGCAAAGATATGGATAAAAAATATTTATACTCACTGTAGCTGTAGTACTAAAGAGAATAATTCTTTGGATATCCAAATGAAATGAAAAAAGAATTTGAGGAAGTAATGGGGGGATGTCAGTACGTTTTTTTAAAGAGCTGAAAAAAGGATATGGGAGTAGCAGGTCTTAACTAAATGATTCATAGTGAACACTGAACTCTCAATGCAGTCTTTATTAGCTGGTGAATCATTTGTGGCACGTTTTTGCAGATGCATTGTTTCTCTCAACAATGGAACCTATTATGTCAGAAAAAACATCCAAATAGTATTACTCATGATTTTATTTGCTTCTCTTCAGTTTATGCATTTCTTATTGTTTTCTTACCCTATGCGTTTTCAGAGTGTTGTGCTGAGACAAATGGGTACATTTTCTTTTAAGTATGTTTTTCCTCCTCAAAGACTTGTTCTGTTTTGTTTTGTTTTGTCTGCCTGAGAGCTAGAAAAGAAACAAGTTGTATTTGGGCACAGAGCAATAATAAAAGCATTGTACTGTTAGATGTAGTAGCATTAAAGGGCATGATGCTATTGCATGTTTGTGATCTTTGGAACCATAGTCTGGAAAACACAATTCTAAATTTTTAGCTCAGAATAAAATTGCAAAAATTAAAATTGAAAAAAGGGGATAATCTCATTTTCTGACACAAAGATGTATTAATATTATGCATGCCATATATCTTAATGTCACTAAAAGTAAAGTGTTTCAAAGAAATTTTCATATAACAATATATCTTTCAATGTCATATCACCATCTCAGCAGCAGTATCAGTGAAATTTAGTTCATATCAATTCTTTTAGATGTCAGATTTAGCTTCACTCTACAATAAAGGGGAAAACTGTCTTTTCCATCCCACCTCTCCATAAACACTTGCAGTTCTCTGGGCTTCCTTCTGTATCGTAACTACTGAAAATGCCACTTCACTGCCTACTGATTTCTATATAGGATATTAGGTGGATTTATAAAAAAAACAAACAAACAAGAAAACCCCAACATTAACACTTTTTTTCATCACAGCACTTCGGAAGTGAGTTCCAAAGTTGTAACACAAAGGGTGTATTTATTTTAAACACGCTTAGAGTATTAGTGAGTGCAATCTAGAGTCCTTTTGGGGGAAATTAAACTGGGTTCTCCATTCCAATCACTTACCCAAGTGAACCAGAGATTTAAAAGGATCTGAAACCAGAGATTTAAAAGGATCTGAACCACCTGATCCATACTAGCATGAGTTTCTTCAGCACACACATGTGCAATTAGAAGTGTAAGTGCTGTCACATGTGCTATTGCCCACTACATCTCAATCCTTTAACTAATGAACCTTTTTAATTTATTCACATTTCTTTTCACTCAAATTAATGTCTGTCTTTTCTTGCATTTGTAGTTTAGTGATATCTTTCATATTTTGTCTCAATCTATTTTATTATTACCCTTTTATTAGTCCTGTCTTTACAAAGAATTGACATGATCCCAGATGAGTTCCTGAGGAAGTGACAGAACTCATTCCTAAGGAAATGACAGCATCAAAATGTATGCGTCAGTATGTTAATGTTGTGCAAGTGTCTAACAGCTGCTGGGTAGGCAAAAAAAAAAGCCTCAATTCCTCTCATAAGATGAAGACCCAGTGTAGGAAAGCTTAGTAGAAACACCACAGTTTGAGTGCAATACAGAAGATGTTCATTGATTACAAGCACTTGAACTGACCTTCATGGTGTAGGGTACCATCAACACTGCTGTCTGACCACAAGCTCACACCTGAGGTCTTCAGATCTCCATACAGAGAAGTTTGGGAACAAATCTAGCACCCTTTATTGTTCTCATTTCTCATTGAGAACAAAAGCACATCTACAGATACCTTTTCTGCTTGCTCCCTGCCACAGATTGTATCAGGAACCCCCTGTGTGAGGACTCTAGTTTTCAGCCTGAAAAGAAATTGTGGTGTTCTTCTGTACCTGTCACTGTTACATGTGCAGTGGGAGGGAGGAATGACAGCCCTGGTGTCAGAGATGCAGAGAGATGACACATAGCACTGAGTCATAAAGGCTGTTTTGTCTTTAAAAGCTGTTCTGAGGCTTTGAGCTGTGAGGGAATCTTCTGCCTGGAATTTAGATATGTCAAAAAACACCTGCCCAGCCTATGCCCTGTGTGAATCTAATTCAGCCATAGTACTAAGCAAGCCACAGAGGTGCATTCACCAGAGTCCTCTAAAGACCTATGCACATGGTTCCATTTCTTTTTCAAAAGCAGTGGGTTATGAGCTGATGATATGATCAAAGAGCCACAAATGAGATGCTTTTCTGTCATATGACCTTTTGATTGTTAACTTACAAACTAGAAAGACAAGCAGAAGAGAAGGTATTTTCATTCAGGGTACAGAGCAGTTAGTGGTAGAGTTCATGTTTGCTGTTTGCAATGGTCCCCTTTCCCTGCCCCTTGCTCTTTTTTCATCATTTACAGGATATCCCAGCCCTTGGTGGGCTATTCAGAGTAAACAGTGTCAGAGAAAATCTGCTCCTGGGATTTGACTTTATCTACTCTTATGGAGGAAACCAAACTAGAATTAAGAGATTACCATTAGTACAGGAATTACATGTTATTATAGAAAGCACTAAATTCTTGAAGGTACTTGGAGTATCCTGCTCCACCCTCCTATCCCCATTCCTGCTCCTAAATTTGTTTTGTAGTCCCAACTACCTTAGATTTAGTCAACCCAAGGTGCACCTCGCACTATTAAGGTTTATCTCTTTCCTGTTCAGGTAAAAAATCTGTTAAGTGATGTGAGTAGGTAATATTTCCCAGTGAACCAGCCATAACCAAATATGGCGAACTATTGTGATGATTCTTTCAGAGAAAGTACAGAAATCCCCACAAATCTGAGGTAAGGATGTGTGATTAATCACATTGACATTATCCACAAGTTTATCAGCAGATAGTTCAATAGATAGGTATCACACCATTTAAAAGCCTCTAACTAAAAGCCCTGGATTTTATCTTGTTGTTGTCCATGTTATCCAAACAAGAAGTTTTGGAGAATGCAATCTGAAGTTTTGACCATTATTTTGCCCAAGACAGCGATTTGGTGACCATGAACTTGTCAGGCCACTTGTTGCAGGACTTCATGAGGAGAAGGGAGAGAGAGGCATTTCCTTTTTAACATAAGTGCAATTCTTTTATAATGTTAAGCCACCATAATGAAGTGGTAGTAGCTCACAGTGCCATGAGCTCACACAAGAAAGCCTACAACTGTGACATGTGACTTATGACATTTTTATTTGAGCCAGGCTAGTATGGGCTCTGATATGCTGCTACAATTTGCCTGACACAGAAAAAGGTCAGGATGACAGCTGGTAGTGTGGTCAGGGCTGCAGAATACCTTTATTTTCTTTGGTATTATATCACATGTAAGACGGAAATATAAACTAGGAGACAGAACGAAATCATCCTGAAGTAAAACCCAAGACCACATAGACTGTGCTGTAAGGACAAAATTTCTATTCATTCACTCCTGTTGTACCGTTAGGAGGTAATTACCTGCTAATGTAGATCTAGTCAATGAATCCTGGAGGCTGTATTAAATTTTCTCTTTGGAAAATTTAAATTTTCTCTCCCTAACCCTGTCTTCAAACCATCTAACTTCATATGGATCCTTGGACACAAAGAATTATTCCTGTAACACTAGAATGACCTAGCAATAATTATGCAGAAAAAAACATGTCAGGTCAGTAATATTCAAGAAGATGGCCACTCTCTGAAGGACAATGAGAGTAACCAGCAAGGAAAAATGTAATTAAAAAAATCCTTTCATGTCCCCTTTGATTTTCTTTTTAGTAAATGGAATGGAAAATACATAATATTTCTAATCTTAGCCATACCACCAGAGTAGTCCCTAACGTTAATAAAAACTATTTACCTTTTTCTAACTTTGCAGCTTTGATTTTCTATCATCACAATAGTGTCCAAACGCTGTACAGTTCAATCAGATCTTTGCAATGAGGAATAAAACAGAACTATAGAGGAAAAAAAAAAATCTACATTTCATATTACTTCTTGATTGGTAACAAAACTCCAAAACAGGCCCAAAAAATATTAGGAGACAAATTCTCCAGCAAGTTTGCAGGTCTAAAAATCACAGGTGCATCTAGGACATTAAAGAGTTGGAATCCAGTCTATATATAACACTTCTTGAATAAAACTGCTGTTAGGAATTTAAGATGTTCTCTTTCCAATGATTATTCAGAATGTATTTTTGGTTCAGCTGGGAGTATTATACTAACAAATAAGCAAACCTGAGGAATGAGAACGTAGCAGAGCTGATAACCTAAAAGGTAAATACGAGAATTTGTATTACTTCTAGTGAAAATGCAGATGCAGCTCTCAACACTAATGTGTGGTGAGTGACTAATGTCAGCTCAACATGAAAGACTTCAAAGGCATGAGAAATTCTCTGATCATGAATCCTCACAGGGTACCATATGATCACATGAAAGTATTGGAGTTTCTGCATAGAAGATGACTGGTTAAAGGTCATAAAAATGGATTTATTTATTGACAAACCTTATGATGATTTCAAAGCAAAACTATAGAAAATATTTTTCTAATAGTGTTATTTTCTGTCAACTAACTGGCAATTTAATAACAGTTGTTATTAAATTGAACAGTTTGTTCAGTTATGGACAGAAATGTGTAACCTACCAGTAGGGGTAGGGAAGGCCCACACCATATTCAAGACATAAAACAAGTTTGTTCAGACTGTGAAATACTAATGTTAGGAAGAAAGTGATTAAACAACATTCAGGAAATAGGGTTAAATTCTAACAATTATTTTGCTGTGAATCTGGAGTATTTTCATCTGCTCTGTTCAGAATATTATGGAATTAAACACCAAATGAGAGGAATAAAGGGAACTATGTCTAATCACCGGTCCATGGAGTAGTAAAACCAAGTCTGGTACTAGCTTGGTATTGGTATAAACCTTGGAATTACTCCAGTGAAATTAAAGAGAAATATCTTCAATTAGGTATATCAATACAGCAGAGGTCTAAAGTTCTAATCTCAATATTAAATTAATTTTTGACTTGGACAGCACAAATGTACTGGGAATAAAGACGCGGTAAGCATGATCTTTAAATATCCCAAAAGGCAACAGTTCCAGATCTGAATATGTCAATTTAAATCAATTATATTAATCCTATTAACTTATATTAAGTACACCGAGAAAAAGAGCAGAGGAGGGAGAAGAGATCAGGCTCTATGGTTTTCATCATAATCCTGCATGCTGGAGTTAATTAGGGGAAAGTAGCAACCATGTGGTAGGCTAGAAGAGAAGTTCCTTCCTTGGAGGAAGAAGAGAGTAGAAAAAATTTAGTTTCGCACAGTTTTGGTCATAGCTGAAAGAGACGATCTGCACATCCAGAAAACAGAAAGCTTTCAACACTTCTAATGGGCTTCCAATCATCTATTGTTTCCTAGATATTGTTCTTGTCCCTGTGCCAATTTTATTAATGTCGAAATTCTCATTTGCACTAAGGGCATGGTTATTTTATATCTATATAGTCCTCTTATATATTTTTTGTTTGTTTCAAGATTTCTTTCATACCAAAATTTTATAGCTACTTCAAATTGTTTCACACAAATATTCTTAAATTATAAGAAAGTTGCTCATCTAGGCAGATTTCAGGAAATTTTAAAAGCTTTAGAATATTCCAAATACCCAGCTGGATTTTGTGGCTTTGACAAGAGAATTCATTGTGCATAGAGCTAAGAATACAATTATATTTTTTAATGATACATAACAAATCAACAAAGAAATACTTTTACAATATGGGATGATGACATGTTGCTCAATTTGTAATTCATTATACCATGGAAATGAAGTTTCATGATGTCATTAAAATGCACATAAAGTAATAAGAAATCAACATTTATTAGAAAAATAATGATTTGAAAACAGCCTCACAATATGACAAATAATCAACCTATAATTTATATATCAGTACGGTAAAAATAAAATGCAATATCTGAGAAAAATGTAACAGTGCAATGAAAAAGAAAAGGCCCTATAATCATGTCCTTAATTATGGAGAAATTTTAACAGCGCCAGTTTTCCTAAACTCATTTTAAAATCTACTAGTAGGTTTTAATTCATATAAAATTATTTGATACTTGAAGTGTATATTGTATGTATTGGTATTTGCTTGCCATTCAGTGTTGCATTTAAATACTAGTCTATAAAAGAGAACTGTGGATAAATTCAAGCTGTTCATTTGGTGCCTGTCAGGTTTTGTGAATATTATCTATCTAAACATTTTGAATGGAATACTGAGAATGCAACACACAATTTTGTGATGTTTCCTCACACACAGAAACAATTTGTTCCTCTACAAATTCTACTACTTCCAGAGGGGCTTTTCATGAAATTTGAGATTGGGAAAAAAGTTTAAAAAACAGAGCTACTGAGTACCCCAAGTGCAGATTATAAGAGGCAGTTCCAAAGACCAAAGAGCTAAACAAATATGTGTTCTTATAGAAGCACTTAGAGGAATTCTGGAAAATTGAAACACCTTTATTTTTTCTCCTCTTCTTTATTTTCCTTCCTCCTCCAAGTGTACCTAATCAGGGACTCATATGTCATGTAATTAATTATATATTGTAGATATGACTTTCAAATTAAACTGATATGTTCATTAATCATCAAAATAAAATAGAAAATACTTTTTTCCCCTCTATGAAATCTTACAGGAAATATTAACAGAGGGATTACTTTCCAGAACTATGTAACTAAATTTTGGTGTCATATACAGATATCAGTATGGAAGGTAGTTATTTAATACTTTAAACAGTACAGATAGTGATGTCCGGAGGGCAGTTTTTCTAACCAGTTGCTTACATGGGGGGGAGATGTAAAACTGCTTTGACTCCAGTGATTGTATGGATTAGCTCTTACAGTTGGGATCAAGTTTCTTATACACGGGAATCTTGGGTTACATCTCATCTTACTTCAACCCTTTATATTTTGCTAAAATATATATAATATACACATTACATATATATATATAATATATATAATATATGCAATATATACAATATATATGATATATAATATATACAATATATAATATAATATATATAATATATATAATATATATTATATATATAATATATTATATATAATATATAATATATATATATATAAAAATAGTATAAATTGGGTCTTTTAATACATAAACTAAAATTTTTAAATTAGAATATCAGTACAATGTAACACTTTTTTGTCTTCCCTCCCTCCCAGCTCTGGATTTGCCAGATATTGCTAGTGAGATCACTGAATTGGGATGCTGCCCCTGAGCATCACTAGCAGAACCATTTCATGTGACTCTCATGTAATAAATACTGTTCCCAGTTTTGCATTACTGTTTTGCGTAAAATAAAATTTATTGTATCCTGTTATGAGTCATTAATCAGACATTACTGACAGTTAAAAGTACTAGTCTTCATATCTCAGCAAATGGTTAGAATTCTGTCTCACTATGTGAATTAGAGGATTTTTGGCTGTATGTTGGGGTGAGTAATGACACTGCAGAGAGGAATAGGATGGAGAAACCTAAGTAATGTATCTAGTTGTGTAGCTCCTTAGATACAATAATTAATGTTTTAGTATACTGAGATAAGTGTGAATAAATTATAAGCTTTACTTAACATAGTGAGCTGAGAGAAGGAGTTTGAGGAAGAATATCAGGACTCTTAAGAGAGGAGTAGGAGAATTGATGCATAATCAAATTAGTTTCTGAGAAGAGATAAGTGGTGAGTAATCTTGCATTTCAATTTTTCTGCTGTGCTAGGATATTAGGGCTGTCTTTCAGACCCAGGAAAATTGCCCCTAGTGGTAGTGGAAAAGATAATGTAAAATATATATAAATGCTAGAGCAATAATGGAAAACCATACAGTTTTATGACCATTTCAAGGTCAGAGAATGGACTAAGGAAGAATCTTATGTTTTTACTGCCTCTTCTGTCTAATGTATAGACAGCCAAATGCAGGGTACTCTATGCACACTACTTCAAACTCTGCTTTACAGATGGCAGGGCAGAGAATGGTATCAAAATAGATCACTGCATCATGACAAGAAGATGTGCATTAATTATGGTTCTGGTGGGATGGGTAACGACCAATTTATATATGAGTCCAGTTTTAATGCATATTTTATATTCAGAAAGAAAAGGGTACAAAAAAACCCTTGAAAAGCAGGCATCTTAGCTAAATAGCATGAAGCTTTGAGGGAAGGCAAAGTCTGTGCTCCACTACACAAAGGAAGGGTAAAGCTTTTCCATACTTCTATTTATTTGCATATCTAAAATGTAATGTGTGGCTGATAAAACATTCAGGAGAAATCATAATATAAAGCAATGAAATAGTACATCTTTATCTTCTGGGACATCAGCCATAGACAGCAATGTGCACAATGCATCCACTTGAGCAAGTTTATTTTCCTTCCTGATTGAGTTTACATGCTGAAAGACGATAGCCCAAACAGGTAATTAGTGTCAAGCAAGGAGTTTGAAACTAACTTTTTTTCCCTACAGTGCTTATGAAATTTATACAATATTGCTGTTTTATCTGAAATTTTATAAAGAATTTAGACCTTATGGCTTTTTTATCATCTTTTTAAAATAAATTAAAAAAAAAACCAGTTCCCTCGCTTCTCTGGAACAGCTTTATGTTAGCTTAGAACAAAATGAAAAGATATCTCAGAATATTTCAAAACACTACATAAAATAACTTTTTTTTTTTTTGCCAACAGTGATTATGTCAAAGAAATGACTGAACTCTAAATAATCACACACTTGTTTTTTGTCTATTTTCACATATGTTTCCGAAGCTTTCATTAAATCCTGCTAGCACATGGCACTACCAAGAGGAAAGATTTAGGTTAATACCTCAGGCTCACTAGCAGAATATAAGAGCTAAACTTAAGCAACAATGGGATCGTACCATGAGTGTGACTTACTTAAAAAAGAAGGTAAATAACACTGTAACAGAAGTTTTGTCCAAAAAATGCAGAGTTCGACAGAATTTTAACTGTTTCAGGGTCCCTATAATTTTACTTTCTAACAAATTTAGACTTTTATTGGTATACTGCAAAGCATAAAATTTTTCCAAGGTTTTCCATCAAACCGGTAAAATGTGCCACCCTGACTTGCCAAGCTGAGGACCAGCCACAATTAAAATGATCCACACCATGGAAAAGGGAGGGGCAAAAGAAAAAGGTAGAAAATATAGGAAAAATAGAGAGAGAGTGGAAAAAATTGTCACATTGTTCTCATTATTGCCATGGAGGGGTAGAGACAACAAATGCTGCTCTGAAACACAGAGCATCTGTCACTTTTTCCCTACCACATCTTTGGTAGCAGCTTGACTTTCTAGGGTTCTGGAACGGGCAAAGGAGGTAAATTACCTATTTGTCCCTCTCCAGTTGTGTGATCCCCTAACCAGCTGATAACTGCAGTGGTGCCTAAGGGTTTCATTGGAAGGGTGTGTATTATAAAAGAAGTGAAAAATGTCCTTCCCATCACTTGACAAATAACAGAGGCATAAAAATACATTAAACAAAGCCCCATCACTGTCAGATGTTACAGTTTCACATATTTGTTGGGATCTTTTTCCTGTAGTGAAACTGAGATAGCAGAAATTACTGCCAGGTGAAAGATCTGATTTCATATCTCAGGCTGTCTGACTGAACCCTGCGCAGCATGATGCCCATCAGCTTTGGCTAGCTTCTAGCGTAAATGACCACCGAAAAGATTTCATTATAAAGTAAAGACAAACACTGTTTTGAACTCAATATAGAGACTTCTGGCTTTCACAAAGTAAGCATGCAAATAATTTCTTATGCAGTTTGGATTTCCAGAAGTAAAAAAAAAAATAAATAAAAAATGCACACCCCCCCAAAAAAAACCCCAAAAAACAGCCTTCTCTCTTGTCTTTTTCTTGCCTTCCTCTTACTTTATAAAGCTCTTTGGAAGTGTTGTGGTTTAACTACAGATGGTAACTAAGCCCCACACAGCTGCTTACTCACTCTCTCCCAGTGGGATAGGGGAGAGAACTGAAAGGGTGAAAGTGAGTGAACACATGGGTTGACATAAAGAGAGTTAAAAGTTAAAGTTGCACATGCAAACGAAGCGAGACAAAGAATTAGTTCAACACTTCCCACAAGCACACAAGTCCCAGAAAGAAGGTTCTGCCCCATGTAATAGTGACCTGGGAAAATAAACACCACTACACTGAATGTTCCCACCTTCCTTCTTCTGCCCAGTTTTATATGCTCACCACGACACCATATGGTCTGGGATATCCCTTTGGTCACTGGGGTCAGCTGTCTTGGCTGTGCGTCTACCCAACATCTTATGCACTCCCCTCCTCCTTCCTGATGAGGTGGCATGAGAAGCAGAAAATGCCTTGCTGCGTCAGCACTGCTCAGCAATAACAAAGACATCTCGATGTTATCAAACCAGTTTCCAGAAAAAATTCAGAACCTAATCCCATGCCAGATATTGTGAAGAAATTTAACTCTACCCTGGAGAAAACCAGCATAGTGAATTGTAAGAAAACTTCAGGAATAATAAAAAAAAAAAAAAATAGAAATGTATTATGAAAAGGGTCTATTATTTTCATCCATAGCTTCATTAGAAAATTTCTTTAAAAATCTAGGGGATTCACTGTAGAACGCTTTTGTTTTTCTTTTTTATTTGTTTTCTGTTCTTCCAATGATCTTTGTCCCCTTTTGTATACTTGTTTGGTTGTCAGAATTCTACAGTTCTATCATATCAATATTATATTGCTACACAGTTTTTTGTATAAGAAACTCTTCATTCATATTTCTGCTTCTAAATGTTTTGAGATAATTAGACATTTTGAGATTTTTGAAGGGCTTTGATTATTTGTTTATTCTATTTTTAAGAATTCCTCTTGTCTTTAAGAACATCTCAGTCAGTGATAAAAGACTGTCTTTGACTCTCAGTGAGGGGTTTAAAACCTGCCTAGTTCTGGTAATAAAATGGCTTGCATCCCTGAAGTACTGACTTATTCAGCTTCCCATTTTGCATGAGATGCTGCCAAGGAATCATGGTGAGTTGATACATTCATGGATGAGGACTTTAATGTTTAGAGGTAAGTAAATACTGTTGAATTTTCTGTAGCAGTTAAACATTTTTTGTGGATTTTTAATATAATTTTTATTTCTGATTTCCATTCAGAGATTTAGATCTTAAAATTTAGCCATAATGAATTAAGTTCCAAAGAATTAATTTATAATATATTTCTTTCATAAAATCCATATAATGCATTTATTCTTCCTTCTCTAATTATGTTGATTCCCTGCTACAAAACCTGGTATTTTCAGATGGAAATGACAGTAAAAGCAAGAAGCTGATCCATTGGGAGGACAAAATTTGAAAGCGTATCTACAAAATATTGCAGGAGAAAGGTGGGTGGATAATGATGAACAAATTGTTTGAGTCAGAGCTAGCAGTATTTCAGCAGTAGGCTGGGAAAAAAAAAAGGTAAGAGTGTAACAAGGAGATGAATGAAGACAAACGGGCTTTTTTTTGGCAAATTACTCTAAATATTTGGTTGATAGCTAGCATTTTATCATTCTGGAGCACTGTGGTGTTATGGTGTGTTACGCAGTGCAATGACCTTATGGTTTGGCATGGTGAATTACTCACCTCCTGTAGAGGGAGTAACAGACTTTGGATTGCTCCAATTATATACCACTCAGCATATAATTATTGTACACAGGGATTGTACTGCTACCCATAAAATGCACTGTTCAAGCCTCTCCATGCATTTGGCTAGTCCTTCATCTGAGCTTTAATAACAGCTTTATAAGTCAGGAGTGCGCATGCAGCTCAAAGCAAGCTCACCTTCAGTCATAAGACTACAAGATCTTCTCTTCCAGCCACTGCTTTTGTAGGGTAATTCTACTAAAGAATATGGAAATATACAATATTTTTATGGAATTTGACTTTAAGATTCTTATTTTCCAAACAGTCATTCAATAAGTAAATAAATTTAAATGAGATAAACTATATTGATACATATATATTTTTAAATATTATTTTAAGAGATTGTGGAAAAGCAACTTGATTTTAATCTGTGTCTTTCATACAAACCAGAAGTGAGATAGGCATTCTACATCAGGTTACAAGGAAAAAAAAAATATTGAACATAAAGTGCTTGCCCTAAACTCATAAAAGGCAACAGGCATTTTCATCTGGCTTTGACTCAAGTTCATGTTTTTGCTAGTGAAGGGACTTCACTGATGGCTTTTATATCACTGGTAATATAGCAAACGTAGCTAGTTTGCTTAACTAGTGACCTGTAGTAATTCAGTAAAGTCTTTTAAATCATTAATGTAACCTCTGCTAGTCTGCATGCTATTCTCTGCTGTAGTGACCAAATGGAGAAAGGCAACATGTGCAAGTGCATTTAAGCCTCTAAGTGTAAATGTCTGTGCATCTCTGTTACTGTTGTTCATAATGCATAAGATGAAAGAGCCTAAATAGTGATGTAATTTCTTTTTTTCTCTCTTTATTCTTAACCTAAGGATAATTTTTATCTCTTTGCTATATGCTTCCCAGCACACAAAGTTTCATATTACAGTTTTCTGGCTCTGATCTTTTATTAGAGTGCTGATCAGTATTGACATCAAATCTATGGTCTGTAAGAGAGTCACAGAATCACAGAATTGTTAAGGTTGGAAGGGACCACAGTGGATCATCTGGTCCAATCTCCCCACTCAAGCAGGATCATCTCAGAGCACACAGCACAGAATTGCATTCAGACAGTTCTTGAATATCTCCAGGGAGGGAGACTCCACAACTTCTCTGTACAATCTGTTCCAGTGCATGGTCACTGCACAGTAAAGAAGTTCTTCCTCATACTCGGGTGGAACTTCCTGTGCATCAGTTTCTACCCATTGTTTCTTGTCCTGTTGCTTGGAAGCACTACCAAGGAGATCCTGGCTCCATTCTCTGGACTGCCTCCTTTCAGATAGTTATAGATTATATATGTGATAGTTATAGACTATAGACATTGATGAGGTCCCCCCATTGTCTCTTTTTGAGGCTGAACAGGCTCAAATTCCTTAGCCTATGCTCCCAAGAATGCTACTCCAGTCCCTTAGATGCGCAAATAATCTTGGGAACAGTCACATGCTAAAGGAAAAAGAAAAAATTGCACAATTTATTTTTCACGGTGTAAGGACAGAAAGCTATTCGGACACTTCAGCTTTTCCACTATATTAAAACTAATTCTTACTGTTCAATGATCTGTACATTCAATGATCTTCTAAACAAGACCAAATTTTGGTTATTATCAAAGTTCACCCAGAAAAAGGAGTTTTTCTACCCCATGCATTTTAAATTATCCAAACAAATGAGTTTTTAAACATTAAATGTATAAAAATTTGAATTATATTACCTTTTTATTGTCATATTATATAATTAAAATATTATATATAATATTAACATATAATAAAGGAAAAAATAAAATCAAATGAGAAATCTAGTTGTTTTAGAAAACAAGTATCTGTAATCCATTTTCTTCACTCATTTATGTCTCTGCACTCATTTCAAGGAGCAACACAGAATGCTGTTTTTTGCATTAGCTGCTATGATATAACGTGGGCTGACTGGTCTCCATAACTTCAGAGTAAGCAGGATATCTGTTCTGATTTTTAACCTTTCTTGGCTTTTGATTCTGTCACTGACTAAACAGACAACATCCTTAATCTCCTTGATCTCCTTTTCTTTACAACAATAAAAACTGGAATGCTTTACAGGTTGTGAGAATCCCCCATTCTGTACAGGCAAAGGTATAGCATCCTTTCCATCCCTGCACATATCCCTGTCTCAAGTGTGACAGTGTTTGGCACTGTGCTTTCATGTGCACTGTCTGTGCTTGGCACTGGAGGGAAGAAAAGCTCACAAAGATTTGTACTGAGAGTTGTAAAATTCTAGTGGGAATGGATCCTAGCACCCCTAAGGCAAGAGCTGCCCTTGCTTTTGAATAAGAATTATGAATGTCTTCCAGTGGGGTTAAAGTCTGCATTTGGAAACAGGTAAGGTGTAGTGCATTTTCTCTCTTGTTTGAATCAATGAAAATTTCCCTATCAGTTTCTAAAGCACAAAAATCTGGATGATCAGTTCTATTTACAAAGGCATAGTAATTAAAGTTCATGTTTAAACAATATCAGATCTTTGAGGATTTTTCTTTCCTATTAGTATTTATTTCATGATTTATGTGTTTTTTCTTCCCGAGGCAATGAGGATCAGTGGTTGTTTTTTTATTTTTTTTTTTTTTTTGGTAGGAGTTTCTGGGTTTATTTCTTTGTCATCTTTAAAAGTCTAGAGTCATACCTGCATTTTTTTTTTTAGCCTCTCCCCGCTCTGTTCTTCCCCCCTACTCCCCGCCCCCCCCACACCCCAGTCCAATGTCAATGACTTTTCAGATACTGTTAATGGTGGCTTAGTGAGCTAATTAGCTAATTTCCTTTGGGAGCACTGAAGAAGGCCAAAAGATTCAAATGATGGTTACCTAGAAACTAGAAAAGTGTATTAAATAATTTTTTAAAAATCTGTATGAGTTTTCTGATGACAGAAATTGTGTGCTTTTAGAGAAAAAATAAATGCAGTCTTAGTTTTTAATTATGATCATCTTTTTGCATATCTCCATATTTCTTACAGTCATCTTTTTGACAAGAATAAACACACATTTTCTTGATGAAAATAATTTTCCTTTCATGATTACACTTGCTGACTCCTCATTACTTAAACTACTAGAAAGAGATCTCAAGGGAGTGGCTTAGTCTATTCCTTTAAGGTCAAGAGCTTCACAAGTGGGTGTAAGTAATTGAGTTATAGGGCAAAGATGAGTAAAGCTTTTAGGAAGTTAGGAAGAAAAATCCTCTTGATAAAGAAATGAATCTCATTTACAGAGTGTTGTTTTAGTACATAAATTGTCTAATTATATTGTATCTCACAGGCAAATTTTGTATTAATTGCTAAAAATGAGAGACCGATTCTGATCTAGTTCCCATAATACTTTCATCACAGAGTGGAGGAATTAGAGGTTTAATAAAACTGATTGTGCCCCAAAACCTAATTTTGAATTCTGTCTGTGCTTGATTGCTGATGTGTCATCACACAAGTATAGATAAATTATTGGCAGAGCACTGTAGTTTTCTTGGGAGAATACTTTCAAACATCTTGGGTGGCAATCCTTCTGAACAGATATAGAAATGTGCTTACATCTATGTCTCAGTCATGGGAAAATCAGTGCAGGTAAATTGACACTTCTAGGTCGCCACTTTTCCCACCATAAAGTACTGGTGCAAAATTGATCAGATGTGTCTTGCTCCCCAGCTTCTTTTGACAGCAATATGTGTGGGACCTTCACAGTGAGGGTTTAATTTAGCTGTGGGTTTTATTTTATTAAGCAGGGGTTTGTAATGTTGTGCCAGTTAACCAAAAGAATCTTGCATGGGTAACTGTATGGCTCCACACTGTACCTGCTCTCTGGACAATCAGCTGGATGTCAGATGGTACACCTGTGGTGTCTCTAACAAGACTATGTATGGGTGACTATACTGATCTGATAACACTATGTAAAATACAAACACTGAATATTACTACTTTGCTTCCTGGAATGTTTGCACCATATCCTTTACTGTTGTTTAGTCTTCTGAGTCAAACTTCTTGGAGATCCATATAGTTCTGCCCAGTCTGTAATCCTGATGCTTGGCATGGGAGGAAAGTTTGTGTTTTTACTCCCAAATCACAGTGCAGTCATTGAATAGCAACACACCGCTACATCAAGGATAGCCTGAAAGAACATGGGAAGCAAACAATTTTTATGGAAATTAACTAAAATAAGTGTACTTTCAAAAAAAATCGGCTTTCTGGGTTATTAAACTCTAGTCTCAATCACAGAGTGACAGAATACTCTGAGTTGGAAAAGACCCTCAAGGACCATGCAATCTAACTTTTAAGAAAATGGCCCATATACAGATCGAATTCACAGCTTTGGCACGGCCAGCACCATGCTCTATCCAGCTTTGTCATCATCTACTGTGCCAGTCTTTGCAGAACTAAAGTGCCTGCCCGAGACTGATCTGAGAAAAAACCCTTCCACACTAATGCCTGGGTTGTTGCTTTTGACTTTCTCTGATTCAAGAGTGGAAGATGACTGATACTTTAAGTATGTTATCACTACAAATTACAGTGTTAATGAAACATCATCTTGAAAAAGGTTTACACAGATATAGATGACAAAAATATCCACAGTGAAAACCAGTATTTATTATAAAAAATAATTTTTACTTGTTACTTGCACTGTTTCCACCAAATATTAAAAAATATATGAGTTGTTAGAGAATATTTGCCAAGAAAGGGACTTTTTCCACTGGAGACAGTCTAGGTGTATTTATCCAGTTAGAAGTCCTAATGCTAGTCATACAAGCTGTACCTGAGTTACTTTCAATTTTTTACCCATATGAATATTTTTGTGTACCCTCTGAAAATGTACTGTTTTCACTTATAGGTAAAATTTTTAAACATTATCATAAAAAGATAAGAAAACTTAAGAAAAACAAGCAGAGCTCTTAACTAAAAAACGGAAATTAAATACTTACGAAAACTTGCAGTTTTAGTCAGAGAAGTCAGTGGGTCTACAAAAAAATTGTCAGTTTCATAAATAGTTAATATTGCTGCATAAGTGGGATAATTTGAAAGTATTAACAAATATTTCAACTCCAGAGGAGCAAAGAAGAGACAAGAATATATAGGAGTGGTAGATGAAGATGTGATAAGCCATATAAAATCACTATACAGAAGTAGTAAGAAACAAAAAAGAGTTTAAAAAGTCAGAGCTTATTGACTTAGGTCAAAAGACAATTCCATAGTTTTTCACTATGACACAGAAAGAAAACAAAGAAAGAGAATGTAGGTATTAAAGAAATTGAGAAATTTATTTTTAATGAGTTCTGTCTAGTCCTTTCCCTTCCATCATAAATGTAGACAAGAAGTAGTAAATAGTTTTAGTTTTCTGGCCACGGAGCTTGACTTGAATATATGAAATTCATTGTACATTATTCAGAAACTCAGAAATGCAAGGCCAGAATGGATCATCAGATCATCTTGTCTGACCTGTGCTATAACCCTACAGAATTTTACCAAGCTGAGACCTATAATTTATGCTTGAATAATACATACAATAGCATTTCTCCTGCAGCTTTTCTTCCCCAATCTTCTGAGAAACAGCTAGTCTCATTAAAGAATTTTCTGAACTCCTGTGATAACTGGAAGACCCAAACTGCCAAGACTTTAAAACAGAATTGTACCTCACCCTCAGTCCTGAATAACTTTGGCTAAGTCAAGGTGAAAATTATTTTGATATAATTATTCATGTGTGCAGCATTCAGAGGATTATCTCTTTGCTTAGTGAAATGTGATCTGAACTCATACTGAGCCAGTGCAGCAGACCATAATGATGAGACAGTATTTTCAAGCAGAATTTAGGCAGTTTAACCAGAGGTTTTATTCGTAGAGACCTGTATATTAGCACGAGTGTCTGCTCTTTAACCCAAGCATGTACCATGGCTTTAACAATACCACCTCTATTTCATAGAATCATACAATACTTCTGGTTAGAAGGAACTTTTAAAGGTCATATAGTCCAACCACCCTTAAATGAGCAGGGACATCTTCAACTAGATCAGGTTGCTCAGAATCCTGTCCAGCCTGACCCTCTGTGTTAGCAGGCATGTGGAATCCACCACTTCTCCAAGCAACCTGTTCTGGTCCTTTATCAACCTCATTGTAAAAACTTTTTCTTATATCTAGTCTAAACTGATCCTCTTTTAGGTTAAAATCATTACCCCTTGTCGTACCACAACAGGCCCAACTAAAAAGTCTGTCCCCATTTTTCTCATAAACCCTTTTCTAAGTACTGGAAGGTGGTATAAGAATTCCCTGGAGCCTTCTCCAGTCTGAACAGACCCAACTTGCTCAACCCTTCGACACAGGAGAGGTATTCCCACTCTCTGATAATTTTTGTGGACATCTTCTGGACCTGTGAACCATTTGTAAGTGCTCATTTCTATGAAGATGGGTAAGAGGGTATCGTTCTCACTGAATCTCAGTGTGTCACTTTGAAAAGTTAGTATTGAACAGGTAAAAGACTGATGACTATTCATTTGAATGACTATTCTAGAAACAGGAAGACTAGTAAGAATTTCACCTTCACACCATGCCATGGTCAGCGAGTACAGGTTTGTCATGTTCGACAGGGGCATCAGAAGAGATGTAAGATTTATGTCATTTACTTACCAATTCTGAGTTTCCCACAATAAGTCATTAACTACTCTTGCATGTCTGTACATTTCTTACTGAGATTCCCAAATAAATTTGTACCACTGTGGTGTATATAAAAAGAAATATGAAACATACACTATTTCTTAAAGTTCATCCAGAATGTAATTAGAAACTTCACATAACCATTATGATGCTGATCTTCCCACTTCCTCTTTCTCTGTCCTTGGTTTACTAATCATGGAATTATTGCTTCTTATATATATAATTTTTGTTTGGATATGAAGAACTCTTTATCTTCCTATAATTCCTGTCAAAAAATTATCCTGTTTTCAAACATTTATTGTTGGTCTTTTCTTCTCAAACTAGCAAAGCAAATTTCAAGAACACTGGAAATTTTAGATAAATTAAAAGCAGCAATATTTTTAAACGTCATTACATGTAAATCTGAGAACACGTGAATCAGGATAAAGGGAAGCTTGGTTTTGCACAAAAAATTAAATTTATTTGTGTTTATATATTACATTAACCTTTTTGATGATGGTTAATAGATTGGAACTGCGAAAGAATTTCCTTATCCATGTATAAATTAAAATTGGCTATTCTCTTTTTCCTCAGATGACAAATGGAGTACCCCATGCAGGAACTGAGCAAACAAAAAAAGGAAAATGTGATCAAATTAATTTATTTCTTTAAATGATCCACTAGTACTTTACATGGATTATCATGTTTATATATATTTCATAATATAAAATATGCCATTTCGGACTGGGTAAAAATTGAAAAATGAAATTTCCTTTCTATCTTAGGAAGCTAATTGAATTAAAACTTTTCCATAATGGAAATCATATCATGAAATTGTTTTTTAAAGTAAAAAATTTAACAGTCAGATATTATTGAAGAGTGTGCTTGATAAATCTTGCTATACAACAGAACAAACCTACTGTCCTCTGTATACATCATCTTTTGAGAAAAGTTAGTTATGCATGAGAGTATTCTACAAATTTTGAGATGAAACTAAGACAGAATCCTGTTCAAATTATTCATACATGACTTGTGGTTCACTGAACTGTAGCAGTGAAAGTAATTTCACAAAGTCTTTTAATGTTAAACTGGCAGGGCCACTTATGCAAGGCTTTTCTATGCCAGCTCAATCCTTGATCTCCTTTGTGTAGAAATGCCAGGAATATCAACTTATGTTTATGAGTTCTAATAGATATTCTTTTCCATTTGAGAACAAGTCTGAAAAGAACATGTACCCTCCAATTCTTTGTCTCTTGTAGTTCTTAGCATGATACTGAAACATCAGAAGTAATTAAACAAAATTATATTGTAAATCCCAAGATAAAAGTGTAACTAATGATTAATTCTCTGGTATTTTGTCAAAATCCTTCTCATAATTTCAAAGCTCTAGTCAATATTCACATAGCTAATTCTCCCTAAGTAAATTATTCTTTCCACTAGGAAAATGTTTGTGTGCTGCTTAATAAATAATTTCTTAAAGTTCTGAGGATATGGTTTCTGTAGTTGTTTTTCTTTACTATTTTGATCAAAACTTTGATTTGCAAAAGAGTATGTATTTTGAGAGTCACACTTAGGGATTTAATTTTTACATATATGCGTATTTAATTCTCGCATCAAGAAGATGAAGAAGACTTATTTTCTGTAAAGATATAAAAATCTAATGTCACCTTTTATATGGTTTAAATTTCAATTAAAAGACAGGGTTTTTTTAAAAAAAAAAATGAGCTTTCAGAATTATGCTTCTTAAACCATAAGTGCACAAAAAAATAGATACAGCAAATGCAATTTTCAAGTCTACTTTTCTGATATATGCTTATTACACATTGAACTCTTACTTTGCTCTCTTTCTTTCAAATCCCCAGCTATTCTTACATCTCTCTCTGTTGCCCATGTTATCTGTTGCTTTGTATGTCTTTGAATTCAAACTACAAAACTAAGCAGACAAATTCAACTAATTTATTGAACTAAATTACTTTCATCCAAGCAGGGCTTTTAACGGTCCATGTAGTAACAAATTTCACTGGTATTTTAATGGAAATGTATTGTCTGTTGAATTTTTTTCTCTCTGTTAGTTTTAACTGACTGTATTTGATGGTGAAGTTCTGACACAATCCTTTTTTTTTTATTTTTAGTATTGATTGGAATTTTCAATCTGAATGAGGTTTCAAAGACACTGAAATTAATCAGCCTTTCAACATCCATTACCAAAAATTAAATTCACCATTTCATTTTTTACACTGCAATATGAGAACATGAGAATTTCAGTTTATTCCTTGAAATGAATTTATTTACTTTGCCTCTATTTTGTTACCTTAGATATGTCTTTATTTTCTAGGCACAGAACTAAAAATGTGCAATAATTTCAACAACTTACAATACTCAGGGACTACTGTGAACAAGAAAATGTTTCCTTTTAAAAAATTTTTTACTATAAAGGTCATTGAAAAGTGGAACAGGTTGTGCAGAGCACTGTGGAGCGTCCATCTGTGGAGGTTTTTAAAATAATCTGGCTGGACACATTTTTGAACATCTTTCTAGTGCAGGGAAATTTGGCCTAAATGATCTCCAAGTGTTCCTTACAACTTCTTCTATTCTATGTGTGTCTCTGTTATTTTGAATGCCATACAAGGTGTATTCTGTTATTGTTCTGCTGAAATTGAGACAGAGACAAGACCACAAAAATAACAATCTATTTCCAACTTGCATAGACCTCAATCAAAATTTTGTTAAGTAAGGCATCATATTTTACAGGACAATGGAGTTTTAAGTTTCCGAGAGGAGCACATGTGAAATGCATTTTATTATTGCAGTATGGTGTTTCAAATGAGTTCACATGGGAAACCTGTGAACTACCTGAATATCCAGTGCTGAGGAGGAATGTGAATGCCTACATTTTAAAGGAAAAATTCAGTGTAGAATTCTTCTAATTCAGCCTTAGATACCTACCATACAGATATATTTGACTGAATTACGCTCTGTAAGTTCCTTTCCTAATTAGAAAAGGAGGAATAGACCTTTCTACAGAAGAAAAACTGGATTGTGTTTCATACATTGGCATTAAATTAAGATATGCCATGCCTTTGAAATTTATGATTTTAGTCTTGGTTATAGATAAAGTCTAGGGTGAAAGCTCACATTTAAACAATAAGCATCTCTCTTCCAAGGCCCGGGGACCTTAGAGAAAGTAAAACTTTCAGTAAGTTGTAATTAATTTGGGTGCATAGCCATTTGTTTCTTTACCACCTTTAGTCATTTAGAATTTTTCTGTAATGCTGGTCTGATTGACTTTATATTTGATATATATTGCATAAATTACCCTGGTGAGGTATGACACAGCTCACTTTGACTCAGGAATCGCAAATAAAAATTAACCCAAACAACACAAACCCCACAAACAGCTAAATAATGATTAATTGTTGGAAACATGGGAATACAAAAAAGAACAGGAGCATGTCCTATATATTGCATGCAGAGTCAGTCTAGAAGGGATTAGCTCTATGTGCAAGTCAGTCTGTATCTGGAGGCCAGGAATGATCCTGGTATTAGTGCCTTAGGTGGTGCAGAGGTCAACAGATTAGGACATAAGTTTTAGGAATAAATGTGTACCAAGAGAGAAATTATGTCTGACTCTGTTTAGACACCTATCAGGACAACAGATCTGTACAGCTCAGCAACAAACTATCTCTATTTATGGACTTTATAGAGATCTTCTGGAGAAAAAGTGATTCAGACAAAGATTTAGGTGCATGTTATGAAGGTGCACATCTGTATACTTACATAGCTCTGCTACATGTCTTGTAGTGTCTAGAAGCCTTCATCTCTCACAACATTTTTATCATCTCAGGTTCCTGTCAAGGAGAAAAGAGCTTTTGAATTTTAATTAATGACAGTTTCTAAACTGTATGTTTTTCTTCAAACCCCATGTCTATTTACCATGATGCCTGGAAAGGCTGACCTGGAACAGAGAACAGACAGATCAAAAGGAATAAAATAGATATTAATTAAAAGGATACAGCTTGGGCGATGCAAGAGACAGACTGGGGCTACACCCAGATCAAATCCAAGATGGATTGGGGTCAGGTGTTTTTACACTTTTATAAGTTTTGTAGTTTTCATCTACATATTAGGGTCAATTATACAGCCACAGCACCAGGTTATGAAGTCTCAGCCCCCTGGCTTGGCCCCTTTCCTTTGCTGTTTTTTATGGGTTTTGGGTACCAGTTGTCCTTGATTATCTAGCTGGGAAGGGATTGTTTTGTCTAACTACCCTGTGAAATGAACTTATTAACACCTAATATGAGGTTTCAGAGTTACACACTAAGCAGCAGAGATACTGAAAAATATAAAAGCTAAAACCCAAGGTATCAACTGGTTACTATTTATCCCATTTGTCACAGTCCTGCAAAAAATGTAAATATTTAATGATACAGACATCTATAGGTACTTATAGAAATGCTAAGATATTATTTTTTTATTGAATTCATTGAGAATTAGGTATTTTGAAAAGAATGTCAAATATCCCCCTACGCCTTGTAGGAATAGTACAATTAGTCATGATCAGTAGTGTTGATCTTTAGCTAGACAACTTTGAAAAAAAATAAAACAAAAACAATCAAATTATTCAAAAATGTCCACAGAGAAAAGACCCTGATTATGAACTCTATGATTATGAGCTCTTCCTCACTCTAAAAAAAGTACCTTAAGAGGAACTCCTTGTTTCCAAACCAAATTGCAGACCATAATGCAATATTCCGTGTATGTATAGAAAGCAACCTGAGAATACCCTAGAATAGAATTATGAATGTCACAAAATTTCAAGACTCCAAGATCTGTGTAAATGTCAAATACAAAAGAATTTTAATAAGGAAAGGAAAGGAAAGGAAAGGAAAGGAAAGGAAAGGAAAGGAAAGGAAAGGAAAGGAAAGGAAAGGAAAGGAAAGGAAAGGAAAGGAAAGGAAAGGAAAGGAAAGGAAAGGAAAGGAAAGGAAAGGAAAGGAAAGGAAAGGAAAGGAAAGGAAAGGAAAGGAAAGGAAAGGAAAGGAAAGGAAAGGAAAGGAAAGGAAAGGAAAGGTGAAAAATACAAAGAAATAAGGGGGGGGTGGGGGGTGGAAGAAAAAAAAAAGAAAATGTGATTTGAAAGTGTAAAATGTATCCCAAGAGCTAAGTAACTTGGAGACAATTTCATAGGACCAGTCTTGAAGCATATAAACAAGCAACAGTATTTTCTTCCTTCACCGCTGTTCATTCAGTTACACATCACTGTCTTTTGCATGCTCTTCTAATGCTGTTTCATTTTGAATTATTGTTAGTAGCAGTATTAATGTAATTATTGTTAGTGTCAGGAATGAGTGTTTCATAATGAAGTTATTTGAAGTAAAATTCTTACTCCAAATAGCTCAAAGCTTTCTTGAAACCTACATTCAAAATTACAGTTACATTACATACACTTCATGTATGCTTTTTATCTGAAAAAAATGGCATCATTTACCTCCACCTTCTTCCTTTTCCTTTAAAAATTGTTACTAGACATATATTTACTATGATAATACCAAAAAAAAAAATCTATTTTCCCCCTCTAGTACCTGTTAAATCCATAAAGAAACCTTGGAATTTCAGGAATTTCAGGAGTTATCCTGGGTGTCTTTATCATCTCTTATTTTCCTTAGAATGATAAAACTTTATTATAAAATCCAGAGTACATTTATGCTTTTATCCTCATTTATAATGAATATTTCAAGTCATAAAAGCCTTGTAAATATCAATATTGAAGACATAGGTTTAAAGTTAACAGAGTATGGGACACTTTAATTTATTAAAAAAAAACTTTTTAAAATTTATTCTCACTTTCAAACTGATGTTGTCTTGAAAGAAGTCTGCAGCTTTATTTTTTTCCACACATTTTTCTTGAGCTTTTAAATCTGTAGCATCATATGGAGAAAAGAAGATGAGATTTTACTGACACCAACATGTCTCTCCCAATGCAAATGACATAATCTGTTCCTCAGTAAAAGGAAAATATATGGTAACGATCTCAAGTTTATAACCACCTCCTGTGTTATAATTCATTTTCTCAAGAATGGGCATAGAAATATTTGAGAGATTAGTTACAAAATGCATTTTGTTTCTTATGAAATCTATATAGTTTTACAGGTATGAAAAGAGACATCAGACATAAATAACACCAGAACTGAACAGTTTTGCAAATGGTGTATATAAGATACAATAGCAATATTCTATTTGTGCTCAACTGCAAACTGCAATTTCTTTGTTAAAGCTCTGGACTATGACTCAAGATAATGCTATCTGATAAGAACCATGGATAGAAGCAAAGCAAATTAGGCTTTTGGTGTTTCCTAAAAGGAGCATTTTCTGGGGTTTTTTGGTAGTGTTTTTTTTTTTATTATTATTATTATTATTATTTTGTTTATTTGCTTGGTTTTGTTGTTTTTTTTTTAACCTTCAAGGAGTGTAAATAATTTCAACTGCTAACACGTCACTGGACCAGAAAACGAGACCAGAAACATGCCACCTGCCTTTAGGAACTCCTAAATTAGGAATTACATTTTAGAGTAGAAAGTTATAATCCCTGTATAGTCAAAAGGGAGACAGAAACCTCCAGCTAATGATTAACACTACAAAAAATCTCAGTCATAATTTAAGGCGCTAGACTTAGAGTCACAGATTATGTCTAATGTTCTTAAAGTAGGAATGCCATTTACATTGGTAGGCTGGTAGTAAAAAAGCTGTTCCTCAAAGAATTTCTCTTTAGTAGCTCAGGTTGAAATCCAAAGAGCTAACAAGGCTTCTGTATAACTCAGCTGAGATCTGAAATACAAACTGAGCAATCTAGTGAGCAGTCAGCTAACAGCTCAGAAGTATGCAAGTTTGTTTGCCAATCTGTTTTCACCACAGAACCTACTTAGAACATTACATTTATAAACTTGTCAAAATCCTGAGATACCTGAATACATAAGCACTATCTTGTGCATATGAACTTGCACAAGTAGAATTGTGTGTACTTTATTCAACCCTGAACATATTAGGAAAAAAACCTAAAAAAATTTTGTAGCTCAGTGATGAGTGGGCTCTTTTTTCCACGATGCCATTTCTTATTGGATAACTGAGATTGTTCCTGTACAGAATATTCCCTGCTAGAAAAGCAGCCCACCGGATCTCTTTTACACCTGAGGGTGTGTTTTCCTTGTATATTATCATAGGACCCAAATCTTTTCTGGGCTGCTCCAACAGTAGCATTCCAGTCACCTGACAGAGCAGTAATGTAAAGAGATGCCACAGCATTATTCAAGATGGTAAAAGTCTATGTACTCTACTTGGGATTGATTATTAACTTGAATTTCATTGCAGTCTTGATGAGCAGATACCAACTCAGGTTCTAGAATTCATCTGGGCAACAGCAGATTAGAACTGCTTGCCTGTACTGCACTGCATGATGGAGAAAGGCACTGACATTCAATTTGTGAATACGGTTTAATTATCAAAGCCCTGGAATTTAATTTAGCTTTCTTTTTTTCAGAATCTGGCTTGTATTATTCAACAAGCTGAGCAGTTAAAAACCATCTATCTTTTAGCGCACAGACCATGAAAAGTAATAATGCATTCATACTGGGACAAGCTACAAAGGACAGTACAAAATTTCTTAGAACTTAAAGGATATCAGACTAAAACATTAGTACTATGTTGGATAGCATGCTGTATGCTATCTAATATTCAGTACTTAGAGACAGCATGGGGTCAAGATGGACAAAAAAGTAGTCTGAGTACTATATTTTTCTCTTCCTTTTATTTTTTGGTAGCTAAACCAACAATATATAATATCTGTTCATTATAAAAGTCCTACAATTTAAATACTAAGCATTCTTTTCCATGTAAATAAAATATCATCCAGTATTAAATTGGTATTTAATTAGCACAAAACATATGTCAAGTTATAACTTTGAAAAAAACAGACAAAAATATAATAAAATTTTTGTGATGTATTGCCAATTTTATGTGCAGATTGTAACAAGTCTTCACAGACTTCATTTGCCGGTCACTATTCAGATGCATTTTTGTTGTTGTCTTAACAATATATTTAATGGAAAGGGCAAGCAAAATTTACATCTCCATATAAATAGTTGAAATATTGTGTGTGAAGTGGGAGTATTGATGGTCATATATCACTGTGCCATTTCTGTTTAAATACATTGAGGAAGAAAAATTACCACTTGTGAAAATAATTTGGTATCTATTACAACAGGTGTAAAGTTCCTCCAGATGATTTCCGTTAAAGTAAATCATTATTTGTTTTGTGATAGTGTAGGGATTTAAAAAAAATTGTTTTGAAAGATGAGTATGTGAAAGTAATACCTCTTCCCTTAGTCTTTTGCTTGAGGAAGCTCTCAAGTTGCACCCTGTAGTTGTTGTGCATTTTATTTTGGAAAATGAACACTTTTAAGGGATTAATTTTCTGAATTATCTCTTTGAAGCAATGTCAAAAGACTCCTTAGAAGACATATATACATATATATGGGGAGAGAGAGAGAGAGAGAGATTTAAGTTTACTGCAATGCTTTGAAAAGGATAATCTGCAGTCCTCAGCTGACAATACAGCCTTTTTCTCTGACAGTATGTGAAGCCTGTTGGCTGTTGGTTTGTAGATTGTTTGTTTTTGGTTTTGGTTTTTTTTTTTATTATTATTATGTGCCTATTTAAAATCTATTTTCAGATAAAAGGTTTAAATAATTTCTTCCATTTGATTGAGGGAATTTAGGACAGTATGGAAATTGTTATCCTGAATAATTGTTACCTGACATCACACAGAAATTCTGGTCTCAGGTATTTTTTGTCCAGCCTCAGTTACACTCAAAAAACCTACTTGTGCTTCAGGAACTAAACTGCTGAATGCAGTACAGCATTTTTACTTTGTTTTGTTATTTAGGAAACAAGGTACTCAAGGTCTTAATTGTTTAAAATAAACACTAATTCTTTGCTTAAAATAAGCCCTAGAACTGAATAAATCCATCAATATAGAACAGTCTTGGAAGTTCCAGCATTTTCCCTATGACCACCTAACATATTTCACTGTAGACAAATCCTCCCTCACATCTTGGGAAAACGAGGAAATGTTCAGATACAAGTGTAACAAAGCACCTGGATATGAGTTGCATTTGCTCTACATCTTTACTAAGAAAGAAGTTGAAATGACAGCCATTTCAAAGTGGCAGATTGCAGGCAAACACAGATTTGATTTTGAATGGATTTCACTCCCATCTGAAAGTCTGGAACTAATGCCATGCTTTGTGAACTTAAATATCATGCTGTTTATATGAAGCAAGAATGAAAGCACATAACCCATCCTAATGGAATTTAGCTACTATTAAGAAGGATGCTTTCAACAGTTGGTAGCTTCTGTTCCTTTAACAATTTGTGCAGTTTCTTAAAAATCTACAAGCCAGCAACTGCAGAAACTTATAGCTTTTTCTCCTACAATAAACCAATCTCTTTTCATCTGTTTGTTCCATGGCAATTTAAATTAAACTAACCTTCTTAATTATTACCTTCATCTTATTTTTTTAATAAAGAGTGTGCCTTAAAGATTCATTTTAAATCGCACCAGCCATTTAAAATATAACAGACCTAAAATGATTAGGCAAATCTGTGCACACACATCAATATTTATTTCCTTTGTTTCTACTTAATGTTTTTTTCATGAAAATCATACATTTTTCTATTTTCTTTCTAAATTGATTAGTAAATATTTAATCTACATGTTATCTGAAGTCAAGTGATCAAAAAATTATAATCTAATAAATATTTCCTTTAAATACATTTTTAAAATAATTCTCAATTCCTCCACTGAGTTAAAGTGTAGCAATTTGTCTTCTTTTTAATTCTCTTCTACATCACAGCAGCTCAAATTGAGGTGCATTCCTGACTGATATCTCCTAGCATCTCTTATTCAGAATGACAGAACTTCACTGAAATCCACAGAAGGGGTGCTTGGGCTTTCAGGAGCATGAATTGATTACCTGATTATCTCTTGTAGGCATAAATCTCCTTTTACTTGCAATCAAGTAGGATCTCATAAAACCCAAAAGAATCTCATGGAATTCTTTGAGAAACTTGCAAAATAAGAGTTACCCTTGCTCTTTGTTGTAGCATGACTCTTCTTTAGGTAAGTAACAGATTTTCCTGTGCAATGAACTCTTTGATTCTATTATTTAAATGTGGGATGACTTTCTGATGATATATAATCAACGAAGTAGTTCCTGTATAACTTCAACTGCAAAGAGCAGGACAGTGGGGAAAGGAAGCTGTCCTTCTGAGAGAAGAGTGTGAGTGCAGGAAGCTCTGCCTAGGAGCAGGTGTTGAGCAAGCTGACAGATAATGAGGTAGGATTAGAGATCAGATCGATTGTGGGCATTATCATTGTAGACGTCTTACAACTAATGAACGAAGCATTATATTTGTAGAATCTGCTCCTCATGGTAGACCTTAATCAATCTTAATATCATCCTTAATCCTCCACGGAGAGAGAAGCATCACAGAGCAGAAGTAACCAAGGTAGTTTCATGGAGTGCATTGATGACAACTTCCTGTCAGAGGCATTTGAAGAAGCAAAAAGGGGAGATTTTTTACTGAAATTCCAGAAAAGGAATTAGTTCAGCTCTTGAGTGAACAACCTATATGGGAATAGAACCCACGACCTTGGTATTATTATCGCTGTGGTCTAATCAACTTCTTCTCCTATGTTCTGTGCTGCTAAAAGGTAATGTGAGTGCTGGGTCCAGTTCTGTGCTCTGAAATGTCTCACCACACTTAGCATAAATAATTTATTTCCACTGAGAGGGAGTAAATTCTTTCTTAGAAAAAATGTGCCTTAAACTGGAAAATATAAACAAAAAAACAAACCAAATCAAACAAAAAACTTGTATAGTCAATCTTTTTTATTTTATTCCAGTTTGACCTTCAATCCATTACTAAAAGCTTTGTGAGCAACATAATCAGGAGCAACTATATTGACTTCTGGTTTTGCTTTTGGTTATTTGAGTTTCACCTTTCTCAGAACTTTATGAAACATTACATCTATAGTAGCAATTCTAAGAATAACTATTTGGTTTTGATAGCAAAATTGCTGTGAGAGAGGGGCTATTATAAAAATCCACTTATTTCCACTCACTAAACTATTTTTCAAAATTGAGTACAAGATATGCACTTCATTACAGTAAATTTAGATTCAATAACAATTTCAAACATAATATTTTTAATAAGAGAAACCTCAACAAACACACAACATGAACAAAACACTTTGTAGAAGGAATCAAAGAAAAATGTAAGATGATCTTCACATCTATTGACAAGTAAATCTCTAATCTGTAAACCTCATGAAATTTTTTTGTTGAAGTATTGTTAGCAATTTCCTCATATGGCTGTCAGCATAACAGCACAATAAGCAATCTTGGGAACCCTTTTGCAAATATTCATGAGTGATCATGTTAGTTTTGTCCGTGGATAAATTCACCTGACTTTCTGTTTATCTTTTCACAAAGATGCCTCCTGGCTGGAAGAAACATAATGTCACCTTAATTATGTTCTTGCTATGGTAGCATAAATTATTTATGCTTTAACATATTTATATTTAGCCTTCTCTAGCTTTCATTCCTGACCTCCAGTGTGTGAGCTCTGTGAGGAAGCACAGTGTTAAGGTACATGACCTAGCAATGTTTACTGTTTTGAGTTTTTTTATCTTGTCATAACTCTTAACACAGATCCCTGAGTCTGAGGAGTGATGGTAGCCAGCCCATGAAGTTGTAAAGGTGAGACTGCTTTTAGCTACTTAAAGTGGATTAGAGTTTTATACATATCAAGAAGGTCATTCCAGCTGCTATACTACTTCATGATAAGCATACGGCTCTGGAGATTGCCAATGGACAAAATGTAAATTGCTATGGCTAGATCATTAAATTAAAAATTGCCATGGGATTGAATGTTTTAGGAGTACTAAAAGTTATAGTGCACATTTTCCCATTAGCTGTAGGGACTGGGAGCAGCCAGTACTTGAAGGAATTACAAGACCGGATTTCAAACTGGTGAGCCAGTACCTGAAATAAAACATTTCCTCTTCTGCACCCTTTTCCCAGAGTTAGTATTAACAGCATCAGACTCTTGATTAACTGCAATTCCTGAGTTAGGAATCAGAAAGTTACAGAACTCAAATGCTTCTGGAGCCGTGGAAAAGATCACTGGCAGCAGCAAATCCAGCAGATCCAAAATGACATTGAGAAATTTGTTTAGAGCCCCTGTAAAGTAATTTTGACCAATCTGATACAGCATATAAAATAAGATATTCAGCTGAAAGTATGGATTGCTTTGTATACAATTTTTGTATATAA
The DNA here is from genome assembly GCF_963662255.1 of Cinclus cinclus. Lineage (NCBI taxonomy): Eukaryota > Metazoa > Chordata > Aves > Passeriformes > Cinclidae > Cinclus > Cinclus cinclus. The sequence continues at coordinate 60,714,348 of NC_085047.1, forward strand.
CTGCTTCTGCAAATGGATTTGGGAGCTTTGGAGTAACTCTAAAAAAATTCCAAACTCCCAAACCATATTCATATTTAATTTTCTATCTCTGCAATGCATGTTGTGTTTAATAAAAGTAAACGTATGGACAGTGGCAATTGATAACCCAGCCATAACCCAGATTCCCAACATGAGCTGGGAAATTAACAATTTCAACATTTTTTGGGACAATGGTTGAAATTAGTGAACCAGGGTCAGGGTCCTCATTATTCATGATAATTTCATGAATAATGAATCTTTATTACTTACTCACAGCTCACATTTTATATTACTCACAGTTCCTAAACAGTAATGGCAGAAGTTTAGTAGAGCTACCCCACTAGTCAGAAAGACTATTTTGACTATCGCATCTAATCAGGGCTTTCCTGGAAGCAGTTTCAACTTCTAATATTCTTGATGCTACAAACTGAAATGATTATGAAATATGAATGAATTTTACTGTAGAATTAATTTTTAATCTTTTAAGAGAGACATTGTTTGGATAAACATATACAATTATTCTGTCTTCCATTTGTCAAAGGAGAAATGAAGAGCAAATGAGAAGTGAAGGAAAGGTGGAAAAAGGTATGCATTCTCCTCAAGGTGATGCCTGAGTGGGACATACTGAAATTATATTTATTTTGAACCTTTTGAAGAATCAAACAGTCTTCTTAGCTGGAATGTAATTGTAGACCTGGTTTCTCTCTTTTGCCACTGTAGGTTTCCCTTCAATATGAAAAAAAATCCAAACAAAAAAAAAATAAAACTACCTATAACACTGTGCTCCCAAGCCATACCAAAGAGTTTGGGACTTAAGGTGTATGATAGTAATGTCTAAAGTTATTCTATTACAGAAGGAGGATTCATAGCTGCAGGCTGTTTCTGAGATGATGCCTCCCATATTTCTGAGTCACACTGTTGCAGTTGACATTATCAATATTTCTCAAAGAATACTTCTACAACAAAAATGAGATAAGCAGAGCTATTTTTGTTGATTACAACAAATTTGAGTAAATAAGGGCCAAAAATGTGATTCTGAAAATCGTGGCTATAACATTTATGGGACTCATTAAAAAAAAAAAAGTATTTTTTTTTGTTTGTTTGTTTTTATTTGGTAGCGTGCTGAGTTTCATTCCATATATACAGAATGTTAGAGGCAATTTTATCATTACAGAGCTAATAATGCATTAGATATTATATCTGAAATGGGAGAAGCAAAAGTATTTCCCTGATCATGTGATTATTATTCTGATTACTCTCTGATAGGAACAAGAATACAAATATATTCTAACTAGAGATGCGAATGCCCGTAATGATATCCTTGGATAACTCTTTTCTGGTGCAATTTCTTCAGATTTTCAATTCTTGAGGATAGCTCATGAGTGCACTACTAGCTGCTGAATTACTCATAAATAGTCACAAATTATAGAGACTCTGGAGGTGATACACTATTCTTTAGGAGGCTGTGTTCCTCTCAGGACCTGTGCAACACATGGAAACTACACAGGGTGATCATTTGGCTCTCTGACAGGTCCAGACAGATAGAGTGGTATAAAAACTTGATATATTCACTCAATCAATCATGATAAAATATAATAATTTACTATTATTGTAGGTACAGGCAACAGTACTGGTTACATTTTGTATATGGTGTCTTACACAACAATATCCTTTCACCATTTCTTGATTCAGTTCCACTGTTTTATTGTAATTTGCTCTTCTGGTGACCATACTCTAGCAACCACTCTTGATGAAAATATTAATCACACAAACTCTGCATCTACATCTTATATCTTTGTGGAGAAGTTTAATACCAATTTCCCACTTCAACATGACCATAGTTTGGAAGTGATTGACCCTGACCATTGTTCCTTCTCAGTGTAAACTAACAGCAAAAGACTTAGCAGGACAGTTATAAGTATCCATAACATTAGATATAATCTCAAGATATTTCAAAGGGAGACAAAAAGACATAATTTATCATTTTAGTCCTGTCCTGGAGGAGACAAGATATAGAAGCACCCGAATGTTTGTTTCCAAGTCATTGGCCTTACAGGACATAATCAGTATGTTGGTTATACAGTGGTTATGCAATGCAGATGCACACAGAAGTCTGTGGGCTATAACCATGCAACGTTATTCAGTATATGCTACATCTACACCCAAGTTAGCTCTCAGTGGGAGGTTTTTCTGGAATCAGTTGTGTCTATTTAATATGGCCAGCAACGTAGTGCTGGCCAACAGTGACTACAACAGACAGCTCCTGAGAGATCATATTTCCCTTCCAAGATAAATTGAGAATTTTACCCACTTACCTAAACAAAGTACTAAAGCCATTTGCATTATAATATATTGTAATAAAATATGTTGCTTCAAAAACAGATGGTGCTGTCCTTATAAGTCTCCTAACCCTTATGAAATAAACTGTCTTAGAAGGTACACTGCTGAGGTGTCTTCCCCTGAGCAAGGTAGTATGGGAAAAGAGTTATATGAATAAGGGCTAGGAAGCAGGAACATAGCCAGAAATGTGTGCACCACTGACTCCTTCACAGGATGAAAAATCTAATAATCTGATGACTCTTAAAAATGTCCCTGGGTCTACTGCCCATCTGTTTTACTTGTGTGCATATAATGATGAGGGAGTTGTCCTATTCGTTCTCACAAGTGTTGCTGGTATATATTCAGACTCTTTTGGAAACCATCATGTTACTCAATAAGGGCAGAGTCTAAACAGCATTTTGAGTCTGCTGCAAGGGAAGACTAGTAGCAGTCAGAGCCTGACCACTCACTTCCCCAAAGACCACTGTAAGAGGTCTAACTTTTAGGGTCTGTGTGTCCAGGTTGAAAATAGCAGCTAGCTGCCACTGTGCACCAAATCTGATGGATCAGCCTTATCACTCATGCACAGGAAACTGTATCTAACAGACTTTGGGTCAATGTGCATAGAGGCATAAAGCCAGACTAAGTTCCCAGGGAAAGTCAATACTGCTGGCAGGATTATTTCCCAACTTTAATGGTGCAACTCTGCAGCCCTTTAATGTCATATTGCCTTTGATAGTAATAGGCTATAAGCTCTGTACTAAGTTTGATTGGTTTCAGGGCTGACACTTTTCAGGTCTGTTCTGTCTGAAGTTGTCTTGACCTGCCTGCCACTTTGTTTCATTTTGTTTATCTGTAACAACAATTTCTCTTACAGACCAGTTATCTATGTCTAATTTATTTTACTTTTGATTTCTTTGTAAGGTAAAAAAAAAATATGTATAGAGGAGTTATTAGTTCTATGTAGAATGAGAGGCTTATGACTCTAGCATAATGATGTAGATCAGAGGAACAGAGGTCGGATACAATAATATCATTCAGAAGTGGAAACTAGGAATGTATCAGAGAGAAGTACAGAATGGGACTTCAAGGGATAGGGCACAGGGTGGCATCAGAGACTCCACAACTATGAAAAACTTAGTGATTTATAGAAACACAAACTTGGAGAAAAACTGATTTTGTCAAGAAAAAGAAAATAAATATGTGTTTATATGACATATGTAAAGGGCAACATATATAGTAATCTGTAATAGTTTTGATACCAGATGAAACTGTTAAGAGAAGACTTTCTGTTGGAGAAACAGAAAAAGTGTAGAAGTATGTCAATAAATACATGAAAAGGACCAGAAGTGGATCCTAGAGTGAGGAAGAAGCCATTAACAGGAACATCACATTACTCACAGCAAAGGACTCCAGCTACTGATGACTGACCAGAGCATCCCCACCACTGCTGCCATTATAAAACCACGGAGTGGCAGGAAGAGGGTGAACCTGAAACCACAAAAAAAAGCAAAAAAACAAGAGTATGTCATAAAGGATGTGTACACAATCATTTTAACTACATTGCAATTTTTTTCTCTCTAATAATCAGATGTAGGCTAATAATGAGTTTTGTGTTGCACTGTTAACAATTCCAATGACATCAACAGTTTTATTTGTCTTGCGTTTCCTTTTTTTGCTTATTCAAAATTTTGAATATAACAAGAAGACATAAGGAAACAGTCTGTTCAGATTGACTAGTATCTTCTCCAGAGTGCTCAAATTATCAAATAAATTCTAGTGAATTAAGTAATAATAATGTTATTAACCTTTAACTGAGGTGATATTACTCTTTGAATAATAGAAAGATAGATAAAGCTGTATTAGTAATTACCACAGTATATTTCCCATGAAATAAAATTTAATAAAACATGTACCCTGATCCTACCCACAGTGTTTTTATAATAATTAAATTGCCACCATACTTACTGCTTTTAATGATATTTTATGAACTTTAATATCTCTGTAGAAATTGAATATTTTCTTCTCTCAAGGAATAAAAGCAAAATAACTTGCTTTTCTGTTTTAAGCCTTACAGTATACTTAATGAAGATTGGAGATTGGAATCAATGACATTTGCTAAAAATAGATTGCCTAAATAAAAAATAATAATAAAAACCCACATTTTGTACTATACATAGAATCCTATGTGCTTTAAATATTTCTTTTCTACATAATGAAATACATGTACAGAATGTGGAAACCTTGTGCTGGAACAAGTATTACATGTGCCCATAAATTAATGTGTCCCCTTAGGAAAATGAAATTTCACAATGTAATTACCCCATTTCTTCACTGAAGACATAAAGGAATTTATAGAACTAATTACTCTGACAATGGAGAGGGATTTTTCTTCTCCTCCTTCACTGCAATCCCACCTAGATGTATGATATAGGAAGATGTAATTCATTGAACTCCACAATGGCTCTGCTGTTATGTATTTATTAGAAGAAACTGCATCTTCTCAATAGTTTTGTGTCAAATTTATTAATAAACTTCCCATATAGCAATAAACACAACATTCCATATAAAAATAGAGATTTTGAAATAAACCTTTCCTGCTTCAGTTGTCTTCTGCTAATTTTCCAGGTAAAATTGCTATTAATTTAAAAAAAACCAAAAAACTCATGGTTTAAATTACTGTTTTTTCAAGTCCTCTGTTCCACAACTGTTTGTAACAAAGTGTATGAAGTGCCACATTAATACTATTCTTTAGCTTAAGAAAGCTTTTGAAGTATTTAGTTATCCTGAGAATTATCCTAAATGGTAGAAACTATATGAAAATTATTAAATATGGAGTTTTTTCATAATAATTATTAGAGAACATCTTTCCTTTCATTATCTCAAAACTGTTTGCAAATTGAAAATGTTAATTGCCTAAAGGCAATATTTGCTCTCTAAGACAGTACGTATTGGATGGCTAACTAGACAAGAAAAACTACCTTATATTTAAGGGATGTCATGCTCAAGAAATGTTGTCAACTATAATTAATAAAAGAACAAAAAAACAAAATCTTTAAAAAGTAATAAAATATTAAAGAGAGGAAATCAATAAAATTTTAGAAGCACTATCAGTCTTCTGAAAGTTTTCTAAGCCACTATTTCGAGTGAGGAAAATATCTGTTTTGTTAGTATGTGGGGGTGCACATGAGATTTTTCATTTTGTTTTTTAAAAAGACAGTTTGTAAAGCACACATAGAATAGAAAAGGTAATAAAGAACTACCAATACAATCACAGAGTTGTTTTAGTTGGAAAATAGCTTTGAGGTCATTGAGTCCAACCATAAAACTGTCAAGTGCACCACCAAGCCATGTCCCTAAGCATGATACCTGCATATATTTTAAATATCTCCTGGTGATTCAAACACTTCACTGTACAGCCTGTGTCTATGCTTGACAGCTCTTCTAGGGAAGAAATGCTTCCTAATATCCAATCTATGTCTCCCCTGGCACAACTTTTGTTCACAAACAACTGGTCCAGTTGAACATCTTCCATTGTTTTCTTCCTCACCAGCTGTCTCAGGAAGTAACCTTCCACACATTGCAAGAACCTCCTAGACTCTTTCCACTGCATTTTTCCACCAGGAATCTGGTAAGATGAGGCCCCCCATGTGAGCAAGGGTTAGCCTTTGAGAAATTTAATATTATTTTACATATTATAATTTTAAAATATTTCATCTGCCTTTTCATCTTGGTTGGGTGGTCTATAGCAGACTCCTACCAGGATATCTTCCTAGCTGGTCTTTCCTCTGATTCTTACCCACAAAGTTAACCCTCTCATCCTCACCATCTATCAAAACACTCCGTCACATACATGATTACCTCACCAACTCTCCTTCCTTGCCTGTCACTTCTGAAAATTTTCTAGGCATCCACTGTTCCACTCCAGCTGTGCAAGTCATTCTACCATGTTTCCATGATATAACTATATTTCTACACCTTTTAAAAATTTTATTTATTTCTAAAAATGGCAAATCTACAGCAATCAAACGACTTAGACTTCAAAGACATTTAACATCCCCTACTCTAACTGAATTGTAAGGACTAGTTATTATATCAAAGTGCAGACAGTCATAAAAGAAATGTCAGGGAGGACTGGTTTGCTTTAACATCAGTCCTTTAAAATTCAACGGTTAGTTCTGCGCTAGTCATTTTGGGCCTATGTTATCGTCAATGAAAAGAAGCGGGCATCTCCAGAGAGAGATTAATCTCACCCTATGAAAGGCAAGCAAATTAGATCAAAGCAGTCACCCTCTGGAAGTGCATATTTATCTCCAAAAACCATAAATGAAGCCTGAGGTGAACTGTTCAGACTCAGATGTGTAACACATAAATGTTAGGTGAAATGAACTTCTAAAATTTACCACTGAAAGCTCCATACAGTATTAACTCTATGTCTCTCAAAACGTTTCTTCTTTAGCATAAAGCACAACTTTCATGCAAGAATGCATGAACTTAAGAAGAACAACTGAAAAAGTTTTGCAGTCGGAGATGAAGTCACACAATCTACTGGGCATTGACAGTGTTCTGAGGCATTAATTCCCATAGCAGGGAGCTGGAGTGAAAATGTTCAGATAATCCTGAGAAGCAGACTGCAGTTCTCAAAGGAAGAAGCAAAAACTCAAAACAAAAGTAAAATGTTGCTACCAATCTCCCCAGAAGAAAAAAAAAATATATATATATATATATATATATTTTGACCTAGAATCTGGTGTCAAAATGAATGTTTAAGTAATAGTGTCTAGGAGACTCCTGAGATCAGAAGACCAGGTGCTGAAATTTTCAGCATTTGCAAGTGAAGCAAAGAAACAAGAATCAAGAATCTAGAAAGGTAGACTGACCAAAAGTAACCCTTTGTTCTCGTTTCTTACAAATATATCCAGAAACATTGAAAATATGACACAGAAAGATAGTCACCAAGATCACTTCAACTGCCTGACACTGAAAGAGTTAAAATTTAAAATTTACATTTATGAAAGTCATAGAGGAATGTTATTTTATAGTCAATAGCCAGCCACACCATTGAACATGTGACTAAAAAGGTTTGCTGAGATTCTATTAACAGTGCTGGTAAATGCAACTTTTGCAAAGGGATGAACTTCATCTCTCAAACAATGCTCAAGCAACAGAAAAATATATACATATAAAAATAAAACAAACAAACATAAAAACAAAACAACAACAGAAAATAATAAATATATTTTAAAAATTTCTAGGAATATTTTTGACATATAATAGAATAAGGAAATAGAAATGGAAAATAGATTGAAGCAAGTAAAAAGAAAAAGATTAAACCACATTTATCAGAAATTTGTGCTCAGTTTCTTGTAATTTATACCACTTTAGAAACATATTCCTTCATTTTTGATAATGAAAATGCTTATCATATTTTTATATGATAAATGAGATGTTTATACATATATTGAATCTCTGATACCAATCCATAAAAATTAACATCTATACAACTCACAAATTATGTTTTAATTTGTTCTGATGTTTAAAATATTTCAAAGATTTTATCTAAATGACTTTAAAAATTTCCTTGAGTATGACTTGCCTTGAAAACTGCATTATGATTGAACAAGAAAGCTTCTGAACATCTAAAAGCCTTTCAGTACCAGAGATGGTGTTTTCATGTAAAACAAGCAATATCTTTGAGCTAATTTGAGCAAGGAGAGAAATGTTTGTTTTGTGCTTTTTTTTATCCCTGTAGAGCTAACAGTTTAGAAGAGAGAGGTAAAAAATATTAGAAATTAAATGGGAAACAAGAATCTGTTTGTCTGTTTCTAAACTCCAAAAGGCAACAAGAGTTGAGACTATGATTTGTCATAGTAAAAACATTTAAAAAGGGAATGATGTGGTGTTGAATAAGAAAAAGTAATTCTTTAAAATTTGTTAGAGAAAGAAAAGATCACTAAGATCAGAGACATAAAAAATGCTGTTTATGGACAGTAACTAATTTTAGTGAGTTTAGATTACTCATTCAGAATATTCAAAAGATTACTCATTCAAAATATTCAAAAGAAAATAAAAAATGAATGGTGATGATATTTTTAAATTACATAGTAAATGAAATCTTGCTTTATTTAAGGGTAAATTATCATAGAGAAGAAATTGCAAACCCTGATTTAGCTGTCTTTGTCACTTTGAAAGTTTAATATTTTCAGAACATATTTTATAGCAGTGACTTTGATGCAAATGAAATTCCAATATCCTAAAATTACCAAGCAGAAAAGAAATGACAATATTTGTTAAATAAATTTTTGACTTTTAGTGTTTTTCCATCTGTGCTATTTAATAGACATGGACTTAGCAACTGCTCTAATATTGTATCTGAAATTACTTAAATGTTCTAAATTTTGTGCCCCTTGGCCTTCACTTATACAATCCTTAATATTTATAACATTTGGTAGAAGTGTGTAATTCTATCCTATCTATATTCTCTCACACCAAATGTAATTAAAAAGAAAATCTTGTCCTCATTTGCCTCTCTTAATTCCTTCACCCTCCCACCCTCTCCATTACTGACTTGGTGACTGAACACTCTAATTTCAGCGTTATTCATCATCTGCTTTTTGCACCAGAACAGACACAATTTATTTCATATATTGTTTTCATCTTGCATTATTTGATTCTCTTACGTCTGCTGGGAATAGAATGTACTTCCTCAAAATCAGTTGTATCACAACGGTTGCAGAAAAACATACTATATATGTTGTCTTAAGTCATAGAACTTAAAGAATTCTTGTCTTTGTGAGAAGAATAATTTTCCAAATTTTTATGAAAAAAATTTTCTACATTGTTGTATACTTCCACTCACTTTCTATATGACAAAATGTTTATTTGTGTATTATTGTGTGATTAGAACCAATCATGATCAATTGTGTGAAAAAGTAATAGCAAACAGTAGTCATAGTAAATATACATTAGAGATGTAGTCTAACTCTTTGATAGCTTTTGTTCAGAAAAATGTTCTTTAGCCTTCCTCGAGTAATACAGTGGAAGTTTCAATGTATCAGCAGAAAGATGAATATACAGTGAACAAAATTAGATTTTAATTTTTATAGTGTGGAACAGAAAGTCACATCGAGGGACCAGGAGTCAAACATGCTGATATGTGAAGTGAAAAGAAAGCAAAACTAGTGGAAGTAGAATGAAAACTTTGAAGTGTTAAAGAATATCTGTGCATGGCAGACTTGAGGAAGCAAATAAATGACATGCAACTGGGACTGAAATGGAAACTTTAAGGGGTACAGTGGGCAAAAAAAAAAAAAAAAGAGCAGATGTAAGCTGAAAATAAGTAAAGAACAAGATGAAGAGCAATGCACAGAAAAATGTGAGGAAAGACAGGCATGCAGAGATCAGAGCAGTATGTGGGAGGTCATGGAATGTAACAAAGATGAACTGGCACCGAGGTAGATATGGCAGGAAAAGACAGAGGCAGAAGGAATTGTAAAATATTTGCATTATATTGTCTTCATAGGGATGATTACATTATGAAATATAAATGCAATATGGAATTGCAACGCTTTCAAGATGCTGCTACCATAAAGCCCTAGAAAAAAATAGGTTCTAAAAATTCATTGGTGTAAAGTTCCTGCGCTAATGAATCAACACTTTTCAATACAAAAAAATCCTGAGGAAAAAATAGGTCTACCAACTAAGAATTTTTTTGGTGTATTTTACTTATTTTAAGAGAGATTATTTTTAAACTGTCCTAGTTAGTTTTTAAAGCTATTATTATTATTACTATTATTACTTTATCTTATATATAAGTTCATAGCCTTTTATTTATTTCCCACCCCCAATCTCTATGGACTGTTAATGAGAATAACACCTGTTTAAATCACTCAGTATTATTCACAACAAGTTGTTCTCTTGCCATTAAATATATGATGGGCAGGGCCAATGCAGTTGTATAAAACACATGCAATGGAAAAAATGGAACACTTTAATAAATATCCAGGCAGATTTTATCTCCTTTGGTTGACGATCTCCTAACTGCCAAGTGTGCAAGAAGCAGAGGTGTGTATCTTGGATAGCACTCTTCAGAGATAAGCCTCCCTGAGGTAACAGTGAAATACTGGATAACTTGAAGAAATTAAAAGACTATAAGGCAGGAAAAGAGATTAAAGAAATTGTTCTCATGCTCCTTGTACGTATAAAAATACTGATTCGGCAAAACACCTTCTGGCCATGGACTTTTCTATTTGACTTCCATATTGACAGAATCACAGAATGGATAAGGTTGAAAAAACCTACTGTGTCCTATCTGGTACAACCTCCCTGCTCCAGCAGTGTCATCCCAGAGCACGTGACACAGGATTAGGTGCAGACAATTTAATCAAAATTGTAAGTTGAAACATAAACATTTTGCATTGTGGTACTATTTCACAGGACTGTGCGTATGATAAGTCATTGTTGATTAAGCTAAGCTTTTTGTGTGTTTTAAGGAACAGGACTATTTGCCTGCACTTTATCTTGCTCCTAAAACTATTAGAATTAAGCTTTTTCTTCTTAAAGGTTCTGGATTGTCTGAAATATCTTATTCTTTTCTCTGTTTTCTATTCTATTCAGTGAATGATCATTTTCCAGCCAATAATGCATCCTTTTACAGGGATGTTTAATAGCTGCCTACCTTGCTGAGGTTCTGTGAGAATGAAGTATCTAATGCTGTTAGTAAGTGCTTTGCAGATGAAAATTGCAAAGTAAGTGCTAAATATAATTACTGTTATTAGAGACACATTCCAACCCAAATGTTTCTTTGATTTTTATAGCTGACATAGATTCTATTTGGTATAATATGCAAAAATGGCCTTTATTAGAGTGGTCAGGTAATGAAAGTTCCTGTGATGTTTCTTGCTGAGCAGCTCATAACAATTTGTAAGCTAAGAATCAAATGGGTTTTTAAACAAACAAGTAAGCTTTCTACTTTTAATAAAAATACTTTCCAAGTAAAGTAATATTTTCCATCTGTCAAAATGACATGAAAAGGCTATAAGATTTGGAAAGTATCCCAACAGGAACCAGATCCTGACTGGTAGGTTTATAAAAATAGAACTCCTTTTCTTTGCAGAACCACACAGTCACCAGAAATTCTAGTAGAAAAATATTTAGATGCATCTAAGTGCACAATCAGGTAGTGAATTTCAGTGGCTGGTGCACAACTATTATTCACAAAATATACCAATCTGGTTTCTTATCTTTAAGAATATGCAACTTCATATTTGGAGAGTCCCTAAGCAACCACGTGTTTTCCTGTGAGCACTCCTACTAGATTCACCAGTGCTCAAAGGACACCTGGGAATGAAACTGTGAGAATTAGAGAGGAGAACAGCTATTCAGTGATGGCAGTGAGGAGAGCCCCACTCCACACCCGACTGAGGCATTGCTTACAATGCTACCAGAATAAAGGTTTCTTTTCAGTTGAAATACAGGTTTATTTCACAGAATCTCAGAACCGTTAGATTTGAAAGGGATCTCTGAAGATCATCTTGTCCAATCCCCTGCCAAGGCAGGGTCATGTAGAGCAGGTTACACAGGAACCTGTCCAGGTGGGTTTTGAATGCCTCCAGACAGGGAGAATCCATGACCTCCCTGAGCATCCTGTTTCAGTACTAAAAAATTTACAGTACTACATGTCTGAACTGCAGCATAAGCAGTCCCAGTCTCTTTTATCTTTGTTTTACCAACAGTAAGCAAAGTTTGCTGTTTGCCAACAAAATTACATGGTCTTTTTTTTCTTTTTTTTTTTTTTTTTTTTGCAGGCTAGCTGAATTTGCATCACATTAACATAAACATGTAAGTTTGGCTGGCAAGAAAATGGAGGGATAGTACACATGGAGTATTTTCATTTACTGTTTGGGAAACAAAATGTAGCTATTTGCTTCTATTGAAGTAATGGGTATCACAATGTTTCTTCCATACTCTACTGGGAATTATGGTCTTTGTCTGTGGTGCTGCAGATTATAGTCTCCTAAAAGTAAAGCATTCTAATACTGAGTACCGAGACAATTGAGACCTGTTGTGGAAACAATTACGTGTAAAGTCTTGTTGTTATGCATCCTGGCGTCATGAAGTACAGTCTATCAAATAAGGAGAACCACAAAAATTCATGAGACATAACTTTGAGTCTCTCATTGCTGATGCCAGCAAGACTACACTTCTTTAGGTCTATTCGTACGACCCTATGGGAAATCTAAAGAAAGTGGAGTATCCAACAAATAATTTAATTGCTATCTTTTTATTCAAGCAACAGTCTAGCAACATCCAAGGCAAGATACAACTATAATAACAAAAGCCATCGTTCCAGGAATAATAATTACTATTATTTTTTTAAATGCAATGGAATTGATCTAAAATGTCTACCAGAATTAACAGTCCTAAAAACAATGCATTGTCATTATTACAATTACTCCTCCAAACAATAAAGTTATGGCTATTCATTAAAAGCATATCCTTAATTCTTATACTGTAGTAAGAATCATTGATTTCTATAATCTCTTCTAATAGTAAAACAAGGCTCACAAGCCTAAAAGATTTTGTGAAAGGCTTTGAAAGGACAAAAATGAGATGAATTACACTGATCTTTTGAGACATCATTGTCTTCTATGGATGCAAGGTATCCAGAAGGCACATGGAGAGACTTTCATCTTTCGTGATGCCATGAAGCTTCTCACAAACTTGCACAGTGGATGCATCAGCATGATTTTCTCAGAATAAATCTGTTTAGCTGAAAAATGATTCCTCATGAGAGTTATAGCTGCCCCTCAGCATTCACTGATGACATCAAGGTCACAGTCTAATATGAAACTAAGCACTTTTTTTGACTCTTCATTCTAATGATTCAGTGGGCAATCAATCTCATCTCTTATTTCGTGGTCAGGCAACAAACATTTTAAAGAAGGCTTAGGTTTACATGCAATTTAAAAAACAGAAGTAGAAAAACAAATCCATCTTTTGTTAGCTTTTTATTATGAACTTGTTTCTGTTACTTTTACAGTCGCCATTTTTTCCTCTTTTCTGTCTTCATTTTTTTTTTACCCTGGGATGTGTCTTGTAACAATCCCTGGATTTTGCATAAAAATACCAACTTCAACATGCGCCGAAATAAAGGTATGTGAATTTCCACAGAGACCAAAGGAGAATTTTGATAGACAGTTCTACAAGATCTGAGCCACAAACTGAAATTAATGTACACATTAAATCATGCCTGTTTCCTTCTTTTTTCATGAAAGATATAATTACATTTTCATTCATGGTCACTTACTCATATTGTCATGATGATTTCAAAAATGAATGTTCTTTTTGTGTGGAAGACTACAGCCTAGATGTTTGTTATCATTGAATTTAATGTTATAAGCTACAACTCTATTTATTTTCTCACACTCAATTATATGCACTCTTATGTTCACTCCGGGGATCATTTTATTAAAACTATTAATTGCATTATCTGCTGTTAGTAGAATTGACGTAAAAGTATAATGGAAAATAGGAAAAAAATTCCAATTGAGAACTATCTCAGAGCTTTGTGTTGAGTTTATATAAAAAAATTAAATAGATATATATTAAGGAAATACATATTTTAAAGAGATGTAGCATTTTTGTATGCAAATTTGATAGGAGCTTTCATTTGGACACTGCTTCAGTAAATCTAATAAACTAGATATCCACCTTTTCTTTATTGACAAAAACCACAATGCCTTAATAAAATAAGTGCTCTGAACAACATTATCCAATTCCATTTCAGTCAGATACGTGATCAGATTGCTACAATTCAAAGTGCAACCGACTGCAGCAAGTGACAATGATGATCTTCGCTAACACCTAAAGGAGTTGCACTTTACAGTTTTTCAAGTTACCGAAATTTCATGTGTGAAGTCCCAGTCAGGTCCTAATTCTGATTTTGTCTATCACATGGGAAAAGATCAATCTTCATTGATATGAACACAGTAAGCATTGCAAATAAGCATTTTTATATACTTGCATTTTATACTCACATCTATGCAAATATTCACTTTTTATTTAGAAGTCTTCAGATGTCTCTTTAAAAAACCCACATGTAATTTTATATTTCTATGTAGTGCTTCCTTTAGCATGCTTGCTATTTATACAGTACAGTATATTACTATGGCTTCAAATAGGACATTATGGTCTCTTAGACATGCATATCTAAAACCAAACCAAACCAGAAACAAAAGAGATGTGAAATATCTGGTTTTGATTATAGACTTCAATGATGTAAAAACCACCTAAAGTTTATAGATATATTTAACTTTTGTTGCTAAAACCATTCAAAAGTAGAGAAATTAAATTTAACAAAAATATCCCAAACATCCTGGTTTATGTTCTCAGACATGTCAAAGACTTCTTGCAAACTGATTTTTATTTATCACAGTAAATACATCCGAAATTACTCTTGATCAAAATTTTATACCAGTTACTCAAACATGTGCCTACATTTTCAGGGTTGTCTAAATGCTCATATGAATCTTTGAATGAATATTCATCTTCTGCAACTTCTACCTGACTTGAAATTTAAATTATGAGAAAGTTTACAATAGAGGAACTTAAATGCTGAAAAATATATTCTAAACCTTCATTCTTCATAAACAATTTATGGGTCTAGTTATTTTATTCCTGTTTTTTGCCCTTTGCCATTTGGGAAAATAGTCTGCAGAGTTTATTTTTGTTTTGCTTTCATATAATGGAATACAAAGCAGTTCTCACTGGCTTATTGCAGCCTAATTGGCCTGCAAATTACTGATGGTCCATACTGTTATGAGAAGTGGTTTGCAGTTCATTCACTGTATGTTGTGATTTCAGTATAGATTCCCATTAAATTCTGTGATGAGAGTGTGTAGTTTGATAGTGATTCACTATAAATGTTTATTTGTGTTTATGTGGCAATAGGCAGTGTCTGAGATTCTACTGTGTGTGCACAAACTTGTACTCAGCCAGGACTTCCCACTGTTGAAAGAGCTGATAAAAATATGTGAAGATAGACCTCAGGAGTGATGACAAATGAATGTCAGGCATACTCAGATCAGAATTGCCCTACTAATAAGAACAGCTCTCAGTAAACTTCTCCTGTGATAAATTTACTCTCAAAATGCTCACTATTGCATAAACACCCCAGCTCTAAATAAAAGACGATACTGAGAAGTCTCATATTAATGATATTTCTGATGTTAGCTCTGAATTTCACTGAACATATCCTTTTTGCTTTTGGTTAATTGGTATCATTATCAAAAATGTCACAGTTCCTTAATTTAATTAGTTCATACTCATACGTAATATTAATTTTCTCATTCAGAAAGCCAAATGAAGAAATAAAAGTGAAAACATTGTTTTGGCTTGGTTTGCTTTTTCTGTTCTGTAGGACATCTACATAGCTGATTTTAAGGAAATACTTATATGAAAAGCTGTTTCTTTAAAACCAATATTTTTATTTCCCTACCATATTCACACATTTTGGTCTAAAAACCATCTGTACTAATCAGACACCTATTCACTTCAGTGCTGAATTGTACACTTAGATTTAAATATCCAAATATTTCCATGACTATTAAACAAATGAATTGGTTTTCTGGTTTGTAGTCTTAGGATTTTATTGTATATCCTTACCTAAAGCAATAATCATTGCTTGAATGTTTTGAAAACTAGATCACAGTAGCCACATCCTCAATTTTAACTAGCTATGGAAGCTGCAAAAACCCTTCCTCATACTCCATATTTTTGGTTTTCAATTAAATAGTAAGTTTAGTGTTAATTCTATTATAACAACACCTTATAGCAAATAAAGAGCTAAGTATATTTTTTTAACTATAACTTCTTAAAACAAACAAACAAACAAAAAAGCCTCAAACAAACAAAAATTCCTAAACAAACAAACACCTTTAAGTGGCTCCAGAGCACCTCTGATATATGAATAATGTTGAAGAGAGGGACTCGCTTTCTGAAATGATCCCTGCCCTAAAGATGTGAAAAACACACCAAAATAGACTGAGGTAAACACAACTGTTTAAGGTCTCACAGCAAAAAAATTATTAAGACAAGGAAGGAATTAAGGGACTTTTCTTACAGTAATCAACACTTGTAGCTATCTTGTACTGCCCAAACTGAAACAATTTTTTATTTTTTTTTTTGCCAGGGATTATTACGTACTTCCATAAATATTTCATCATCAGGCTCTGTTGTGTCTTCCACTGATGTCTGAGCATTTTCTATATCATGGCTGTATGTACCAACCACCACACTTTAATATATAGGCCTAGAGCTATGTTGGAAAAAATAGGTAAAACTTAATACAGATATTCCTGAGGGAAAAAAAATAGGTGGCAACCTTGTAAAAGTTTACACTGGTGAATTGTTTTCCTTACTGTATGCAGTGGAATTCAATAGACCCCAATGAGAACTCATGAAATGAAATAATTTTAACAGTTATATCACTCTCTATAGCAAGATTATTGGTACAAACTCTATTCAACATTTACGTTACAGCAAACAAGATGTGATACTGCAGTATTCATGATGCTACAGATTAAACATGGGAAGAGATCAACTTTAATGAGAAGGAAGTTAAACAAATGTTTCTAGTTATTTGAACACAATTGGCTGTGGAGGAGGAGATATAGCAGCCTTTCTGAATGTACAACTTTCATCTGATAGTTTACAGGTATTTTAAAGTTTCATACAAAATATCAGAATTTAATTGACTATATAAATTAAATTGAATCTTCAATTTTAGTAACTTTCAGAGCAAGAAAACAGATCCAAAAAATATCAATCAAGCTTCTTTTAATGTGACACTAGAGAATTTGTATTTACCCTGCAGTCTTTTTAAAATACAGCATATTTATAATGTGGTATTCAAAGTAATAGAAACATTTCCCTCTCCCTCACTCTTCCATCTCTCCCCACCATTTATATATTTTTGCCAAAAAGAGAGATTTGCGCATCTGCACATCTGTTCAACTACAGTGAAGAAAAAGCTTCAGAACTTCAGTAGGTTTATATTTTGATAAAAGGGTAGATGTTCTTATATTAAGAAAAACCCACAAAATGCATAAATAGGCTCATTTGGTACATGATTAAAACACTCTAGATAAAAGCTTAGTCAAGCAAGGTAGAAGTGTTTATACTTTTTATCTATTTTTGTGGGTTTTTTTCCCTGATTTTGTTGTGGTATCTTTTTCCTTATGTTTCTGTTTTACAGTGCAAGAAGAGTTTTAATACAGGATTAGAGTATGACTCCCATAAGGTTATGTCATAGTTTTCACAACAGAATGTATAACAACAAAACAGAATCGTAGAATGGTTTGAGTTCAAAAGGACCCTAACAAGGCATTCAGATCCAACTCCCCCTGCCACGGACAGGGACACCTTTCACTAGATCAGGTTGCTCAGGGCTCCATCTACCCTGTGCTCGAACACTGCCAGGGATGGGGCAATCACAGCTTCTCTGGGCAACTTGTTCCAGTGCCTCTTCACCCTCCCAGTAAAGAACTTCCTAATCAAAACTACTCTCCCTCTCAGCTAAAACCTTTACCCCTTGTCCTGTCACTACGTACCACTGAAAATATTCACTCTGCATCTTTCTTATAGGCTCCTTTCAGGTACTGGAAGGCCACAAAAGGGTCACACGGAAGTCTTCTCTTCTTCGGGCTGAACAAACAAAATTCTCCCAGCCTTTCCTCATAGGGGAGGTGCTCCAGCCTTCAAATCTTGGTGTCCCTCCTCTGGATTTGCTTCAACATGTCCATGTCCTTCCTGCACTAGTTACCCCAGAGCCTGGAGCAGCTCTCCAGGTGGGGTCTCACCAGAGCAGAGCAGAGGGCAGAATCCCCTCCCTGGCCCTGATGGCCACACTGCTTTGGATGCAGCCCAGGACAGGTTTGGCTTTCTGGGCTCTGAGTGCACATGGCTGGGTCATGTCCAGCCTCTCATCCAGCAGCACCCCCAAGTCCTCAGGAGGGCTGCTCTGATCTGTTCACCCCTGATACCAGGGACTGCCCTGACCCAGGTGCAGCACCTCGCACTTGGTCTTGTTAAACCTCATGAGATTCCCACTGGCTTACTTTCCAAGCTTATCCTGCTCCCTCTGGATGACATCCCATCCTTCACATGTGCCAACTGTGAAATTTAATGATTGAAGTACTTTCAAAAAATTTACAGTTATGTTGGTAAGAACTTAATTTTTAAAACTCAGTGTGTAATGATAGTAAAATTTGACCTTCAGCTTCTCTTGAAACAGAAAATAGATAAAAATACATAAAAACACCCCTTTTTACATCCTTCAATGAGGATACAAAAGGAAATTGTATTTCAAATGACATGATATTTTTCTTTGTTTTATGCAACTATTTCTTTGTGTTCTGCCAACTGCATGTTTCTGTGGGATTTTTGGTCTCTTGTAGGGGAGAGGTTTGGATTTCTACCTCATAAAGAGATCTCTCTGAAAAGAGTTTTAGGAAAAAAACCAAAATTCTAAGTTCCTAGAGAGACAAAAGTACAAAAAAGGCCAAGTCTATAAAACAAATATGCAGATAATTTAGCTGCAAGACCCAGTTAAAATTCCAGCACCAATTCTGCTATAATAATGCATTTATTATAGGCTTTGCAAAGGAAGAGGGTATTAAATTGGTAGAAAAATATAGAGGTGACAATATAATCTGGATGCTTCAGCTTTGTAAATTATTTTTTTAGCGTAAAAAAAATAAAGAAATGCTCGATTCCTAAAAAATTCAACGTTTTATATGAACAAAAATTAAATACACCATTTTCTTTTAAGCAGCAGAGAAAATTTTGTTTTGAAATGCATGAGTAATAACATACCTTGGTAATGACATTCACCCTAAGTAATCTGACACAGCAGAAAGTTACCGAGAAAATGACAAACATTAGCTACTCTTTCAGAGAAACTTCATGGCAAGTTTTCTTTGGGACTTTGTGAGTTATATATTCATAAATAAAAAAGAAACTATTAGTCCAAATGAAAAGAAAGGACATTCTTTTGACTTGGAATCCAAAAGAAAAAAATATCTTTTTTCTTTCTCTCTTAAAATTCTTCTTCATCATCCTCCATAACAAATTCGGCTTAGTAAAAAATTATGAAGAAATAGAGAAGAGTTATTTCTTCTAATTGTACAAGTGCCATGGTGCAGCATTTGTATCTCTCACCCTCACTGAACAGGCAGGAAGAACAGTATTTGCCAGCATCTTTTTGCATTTCTCCTGTTTAGAAGAAAACCTTTCAAAAAGGGTGGTCAGTTTTTCTCTGGATGTTAATGTCTGTTTCTGATACAACTTCAGCTGTAACTGGTGAGACTCCTTGAAGTGTTCTCCTCTTTTCTCATGACCCACCTGGCCCATGGGCATCCGTTGTTTGGTCTTGTCTAGCAGTCTCTTGTTGGTAAGGCTCCTGCAGCTCCAAGCCCCCAAGTCCATCTAGGAGCAAGACTGAGCATGTGCACCCAGTAGAGACAGAAGAAATTCCATACAATGTATGTAAAACAGCATACATATGTACGTGCTGATGGCCACACAAATCAAGAGAGACAGAGTGCTGCACCCCACAGTCAGACAAGAACAAAAAGCATCAATGGTCTCATTTTGGTTCTCTCCATAGCTGATCAGGAATGAAGATTTTCTAGCGGGAAATTGTTTTATATATATATATATATATATATAAAGGTTATATACATCATAGAATCATACAATTAAAGAATATTTTAAGCTGGAAGAGACCAATACAGACCAAGTCAAACTCCCTGCTCTTCACAGAACTATGTAAAATTAAGCCACATAATTAACTGTGGTGTTCAGAGGTTCCTTAAGCTCTGACAGTCTTGATGCCAAGACACTTCCCTGGGAAGCCTGGCTCTGACCCTCTTCCATGTGAAGAACCTTTTCTTAATGTCAGCTTGATCTTAAGAACCAGCTTCTTGCCATTTCCTCATCAGTTGACACTGGTAAGGATATCTATTTAAGCATATATATGTATGCATGTATGAAGCATCTAATTGTATCTATTTATAAAAGCAAATGGATAAATAGATACATATACGATGTGGATCCCCCTGTTACCTGGACTCAGACACACAACCTGCACAGTACGTGCCTCTGGACCTGATTGTCCCCCACTGCTTGTCAGAGGCTACTGAGGTGGTTGCTGGCCCACCAGGAAACTGGTGACTAAAAGCACGGAGAGCACACATAGATCCAGTCCTCATAACCCAGAGCATCACAATTACAGTTACAAAGAGAAGCTTCCATTTCATGCACATAGCACTATTCCACCTTCACTTCCATATACCTAGCCACACTCCACGCTTATTCCAGACTCTTCTAACAACTGCAGAGTGCGACTGGCTGATTCCAGATGACCTGGTCTGTGTTTCAGACTGGCTATAAATGGCCAAGCAGCTTTCCATCTCTAACAGCGATTTCTGCACAACACCTTTACTGTGAAAACAGCCATCTTAGCTCTTCTGTAGCTAAGATTATTTTTTGTGGTTGTTTTGTTTGTTTTTTTAAAGTAAATTAAATTTTGAGATTTAAGAGGACCTGGCAAAGGAAAGTATGGGAATAATGACCTGTTATGCAACAAAAAGCTGGCAAACTGAAAACCACATTGGGGTAAAATAATACAAATTTAACTGTCACTCCTGGTTCATCATTGATGTACAAGAGCTTTAATTCCTAATAATTCTTCATAATCTTTTATGAGGTCATTATGTGTATTATAAATCAAGATTGCCAGTAAACTTCTCAAAGACCACAGTCACATTAAACATATATATATATATATATATATGTACATATATATATATATATATGTACATTTAGTTCTTTAGAAAAAAAGTAATTCTGATTTTGTACTTTTTGGAAGAATTCACTTTTATGGGCATCTTTTTTTTCACAAAACAATGGGGGAAAAACCCTAAACGTTGTTTTTTGTCCTTTGTGGAACTGAACCAAAGAAAAAAACACAAACTTTCAAACACTATAGATAACTTGTGAAGTTCCTTGTTGTTAGTGCTATGTGAGAGGCAATATATATTGAAGAAATAGAAAAAAATGTGCCATGCATGTGTAGGAGCCTGAAATTCAGGAAGGAAAGAAAGTCACTGAAGCATTTCCATATGAGGAAAAAAAATGAATGGAAAATCAGTTTACAGCAGCTGAAGTATTCAGCTTCAAATAGCACAGAATCCGGTACCACCAGACTCAGTTTTACTGTTTAAGACCATAGCAGCATATTGTCCTTTGAGTTTATTACAGAATCACAAGCTGCAAAAATTATAAAAGGTATGTAATGGCAGGTTTCCAACACTGTAGAAAGTCTTTTAGGGTCAAAATAATAGGGACTACTCTCAGGAGGAATCCATACTTATGTTTTTTTTGATGTTGTGACCATGAATCCATCGAGAAAGTCAGATAATAAACTCTTCTTGTTAGTTATGTTGCACTCAAAAATGAAGTCAAGTAAGATTCTCTTTGGTTTCTTATTAATTAGGATGACAATGAAGCAAGTAGGCAATAAGGGATATCGTTAAGGAGAACAAATACAGTCTAAAATTTGTACCATAATAGAATTTTAATAACAAATTTCTATTTTGAGGTAATGAAATAATTTGACCAGAATACTACGACTCACATTTGTTTGACTTGTTCTAACATCTAGACCTAAGGTGTTCAAGACATCCATGAAAATGAGAATTTAAAAACATTTATATGCCTGATTTCTCCTAGCTATTGAAATACCATATCTATAGGCTGCAACTCACAGTGCAATATTGCTAGCTCTTATGTGGGCTTATCCTGAAATTTAATGTCCTAAAATCTTTCTTTGTATGAAGTGACAGTTAATATTTTAAAATTAAATAAAGTGATAGGTAGTTAGGAGAAAAAAAATGTAAAAGCATAACATTTGCATGGTGAGGTGTGTGTGTGAGTTCAATCCAAACATCTACAGAGGTATTTGTATATGAAAAAATCATTCACTTAAGTGCATGAATAAAATACTTGTGTACTATTATTATTGATATAAAGTTTAAAAGCAGAGGCTCCCTTGTTTCAAAGATAGCACATCTGGCATAACTAATTGAAATTTGTGGCATTGATATTATACTTTCTGAAGGAAGAGATTAGATTTCATTCATGCTCTCTATTATTTCTTAGTCTAAAATGTTTGTGCATTCAATGGAACTAGATTTTGCTAGTCCTATAATGTCTTCCATGCTGCAGAATCATGTTTGCTCATTTCCTCTTGCTGATTGAATAATTATTTCAGCTAAATGGAATCATCTTCAGTCAGTCAATAAGCAAGACCCGAGCAGAAAGCCCTATAGCTTATAGTGCATTATTACAGTTGGTTGCCTAAACCTGATGAGATAGCAGAACTTGGATTCTTCCTGACAGCACCAAAGGACTTCCTTTTCTTGACTGCTACAAAGTCTTTGATGTCTGCAAAGGGCAGCCATAAATTCCATGTGCAGGGAAATGTGCCTCTATACCCTGGAAAATGTATATACTTAGGACAACTTAATCAATATTAAATCCTCTAATCAGTTTCTCCTATAGGTTTGATATTCCACAATTTGAATATATGGAAAAATGGGAGTATCTCTTCTCTAACTGGAAATGCAATCTCATACCAAACTTCTGCTGGTGCTCTCCAGAGACCACTTCCACCCTCAACAGCTCTGTCATTGCACAGTTCTATGATTTAACCAAACAATTGCTAGAGAAAACACGGGGCAAGCTGCAAATTGATCTGGTTGAAGTTGTCCCTGCTCATTGCTGGGATGTTGGATTAGATGACCTTTAAGAGCCACTTCCAAGTCAAATGATTGCCTTTATTCGTCCAAAGCAAAGCTACACAGATTCCCCAGGCAGGTGCAAAGCAGAGATGCTTGATTGCAAAAACCAGGCCTTTTTAAGCAGTTAAGCCTTTATCAGTTACAGAGCTTTAAATCATAACAAACATAATCCAACCAACCCCCACACACCACGATGTGAACATGCAATGGTTGCATCATTTGTTTTTCTACCTCTAATTCAGTGGAGTCACTTTCCCAGAGTCCTGTTCTGCTCAGCCTGAAGTAGCAGACCTGAGACATAATTACAAGGGTAACAAGGCCCTTATTTTATAAGGCTTTACCTAAATGCAACATTTATCTATGAACCTTTCTTTTGACATTCAGGATTAGAAACCATAAATAAGGAAAAAAAATATATATTTCATAAGAGAATTGATAACCCTACACAAGTTAAGGATCTTAGATCTCGCTGGTGTTCAAGGGATTTGAAGTTCTGCTCTTCTAAAACCCAGTTGGCTTCTAGGTATTACTTGACAACCGTTCTTCATCCACAGAAAAGTATTTCTCACTGTCAAGGTTACTAATCTCTTTCCTAAGGCTCTGAACTGCATGTGAGTTAAAACTCAAAATCAAATAGATCCGAAACAAGCCAAGCTTTCTCAAGACAAGTCAGTAACTGATCCCGAGCAGAACTTTAGGTTTCATTATAAAAATTACTTTCATCATATAGAGTAGCAGCAGAAATTGCTTCATCCACAGGTTTACACTAGTTTTGAGAGATTCATGTCTTTCATCTTTTCATTTACTCACCTGCTGAAAAACATTAAAACTACTACAGGATCTGACCAGATATTTTTTTAACCTAATTGACTATATTATGATGTCCAGGTGTATTTCTTAATATTCACCTTATATTATTATCTTCTATGTTGAAAGAATACAGTTTACAAATAAATACTTCAAATTATTTGAGGGGAATTGAATCAGAGTTAGAAAAATAGTGATGTCCTTAAGTTTGTTCTACTTTATATAATTCTATATAATTTAAAAATTATATTTAAGCAGCTAGTACTGGCATTTCTTGACAATTCCTTACTTTGTATTTGTTTTGCCTGTCTCATTTTTTTCTTCGTTTTTTTTTTTTCTCTTTTCACGTTTTGCTTATATTTTAAATGGGACTTCAGAAATAATTTAATTTTATTTATCTTGCCACAAGCAGATCTATTTCTGGAATTGCCTAGACTCCTTGGAGTAGCAAGCTTCTGAGTAAAACTTCAACTCTGCTGGGAATTTTTCAATAGCATTCTGATGCCTGCCTCTGGCAATCTGCATTTCATTGTTTGAGAGCAAATACTATCTGTTTACAAATGAGATATATAGAGATTTAACTTGGTTTCCTCAAAATAGAAATTCTTATTGAAAAAGCAGAATGACAGACAGGAAATCCCAGTACAATTTATTTTAAACATTCTGCTCCATCTTCTGTTTCTAAATTATGTAACATTTAGGCTTAAAAAGGTGATAGAGGTCACTTACCATACAATCTTGTAGTTATCCAGGCATCAATTTACCACAACTGAGAACTGATTCACTGAGAGAAAAGCAAACAATTTATTTAGAGAAGGCAAAGTAGCCTCATGAATGAAAGAAGAAATGGATCAAAAATATTAATTTTTTGCAGGCTCTTATTCAGTTTGATCCCTGTGATTGAAGCAACTGAAAATATTAGGAACAAGCACTATTTTTAACTTCCAAACTAAAGCACTAATAAATTTTCTAGGACTAAGACTAAATTCCAAAAGTGGATTGATGGATTTGTGTTTATGTAGTTTCACAATCCTTTGGAAAATTCCTTCAACTTTGGAGAAAATACTCCTGTACTTTCAGGTTTTCCTTTTACTGTTTCCAAAGAGTTCAGTTTGATATATTTTCACATAGACTAGCTGTTAAGGGAAAAGTAAATAAAATCCTAGGACTCTAAACAGCTTAATCAAAGCAGGAATTTAAATATAATTGTAAATGTTAAGAGCGTTCAAGTGTTGGGGGTGGGGGGGCACTGAGGAGAAGGTTGTAATGTTCAAAGGATGGCTGTTTTCAGTAGCTTGGTTGAGGCAGGAAGAAATGGGAAGGGGTTAAAGAAAAGAGCAGGGATTTGCTTGTAGCATTTCATTGGTATATAAACAAGTGAGCATCATGCTGCACAAACTGCAGTGCTAATTTCAATAGCAACAGTCCTTCACAAAAGAGAGAGAAAATTGGAGGTTAAAAAGAATTGAATCACAACTTGTTTCTTATTTTGTTCTTACACGATATAATCATGACCAAGAAGTACTGAGGGACCATGAAGTGATTTCTAATTGAATTAATGATTATTTTATAAAATGAATGTAACTTACATGAGTATCAGTGTCATAAATGCCATGCTTTCGAGACAAATATTGTATCTACCTGATCTAAGTTCCTACCTCAAAACTCTAAGAGCATCTCAAATGGCTCAAGCCACTTATACTTCAGAAACAAAATCCTGTCCTCCAGCAACTTTGCTGAGCTGGGACTTGAATTATTGCTTAATAAATTATAAAACATCTAGTGCCATTTAAGGTATTTAAATATGTTTGAGTTAATTTCACAGCCTTAGCACATATGACATGATCTTCAGAAGGACCACAATATCTCAAATTACTGGTCAAGTAGAATAACAAATTTTCTGACCAATATATGAGTAATAATGATAGTGTGCTGCTATCTGCAGAGATACAGTGTGCTCCCTCTTGAAGAAGGTCACAAACAGAAATATTTCTTATTGATGAAGAGGCAGATGAGGTCAAGTGTGAAGCAAAACTCTTCTCTGTGTAAGTAAGGATCATACAGCAGGATTATTTGTATTACAAATTGAAACAATTAAAACAATTAAAACTTTCAAAAAGCATTTTACTAATGCATGTAGCTCTAATATAAATTTAATATCCTTCAAGGAGACCCAGGAGATTTATATATATATATAAAATACAATAAGTAAGTTAAACTTTCATTAAAAAAAACCAAGAAGATTCTATGCATATATTTAGGAACACATAGTATATTTATTTCAGACTGGTTTTTGATAAAGTTCTCAAAACATACTTGCAAAAATTTGCAGTTTTCAAAAGTTTTAGAAAGAGTAACCTTTTATTCCTGACAACATCTAATTGTTTTTTTCACTTTTTAAAAATATCATTTGCTAAATGTAGTGAGTTATTTTGTGGTACATTCAGTACAGTTAGATAAAATATAATTAAGAATCTATCTTGTTTACAAAACTAGCATGTTGATACTATTATTGGGCAATTCACTCACACAAAATACTGTTATACAACAAACAGGAAAATAAAATGGAGTAATTATCATTTGCCTATTTGTAGGTTGGTTTCTAAAATTAAATTCCAATAACTGTTTTAGTGTAACTCAGATAATACATAGATCAACTGTACTGAAGTGAGTTACGATGCTTATTGCCATAAATAATGTTGAAAGAAAACTCCAGCCAAATGTAATTACTACAGCCCTCATCATTCCAAGTGTGCTTTCAACCCGGGAAGTACAACAGAGATTTTATACTGCTTCAAAATGATCACTCTTTTGCCTTTATTCACTCCAAATTATATTTTTTCTTCTCTTTTCCCATGAGCATAGAGAACAATAGAATCACAACTTGAGTTCAAAGGGACTTTTAGATTATCTGGTTTGAGGCCCCCTACCATGGGCAGAGACAATTTCCATTAGAAAATGTTGCTCTGTCAGGTCTCTACCCAACCTGGCCTTGAACCTTTCCAGGGATGGGGCATCCACAGATTCTCTGATCAACCTGTTCCAGTGCCTCACCATCCTCACAGTAAAGAATGTCTTCCTCGAATCTTAACTAAATCTCTCCATTAGTTTAAAACTTTTCTTCCTTGTTCTATCACTACCTGCCTGTATAAAATTCTCACTCTCACTTTCTTACAAGCTCCCTTTATGTATTAAAAGGCTCCAAAGGGGTTTCCCTCAAACCTGCTTCTTCTCCAGGATGAACGAACCTAACTCCCCCAGCCTATCTTCATAGGAGAGGTTCTCTGGCCATTAGATTATTTTCATGGTCCTCCTCTGGACCTACTCAAGCGGATTCATCTCTAGCTGAGTACTTCAGACCTGGATGCAGTAGTCCAGGCAGGATATCACGGGTGCAGAGTAGAGGGGCTGGCCACTTCACATTGGATGCAGACTAGGATGTTCTTTGCCTTCTGAGCTGTAGTGCACACCATTGACCCATGCAGAGCTTTTCATCCACTAGAATCCCCCAGTCCTTCCCTGCCCTGCCAGGCTGCTGTTGACCTGTTCATCTCCCAGTCTGTACTCACATCTGAGATACCCTTACAGAGGTGCTCCACCTGCACTTGCACTTGCTGAACCCATGAATTCTTGTGGGCTCACTTCTCAAGTTTGCCCAGGTCCCTATGGATAGCATCCCATCCTTCTGTTGTGTGAACCACATTGCTCAGCTTCATGTCATCTGCAAACCTGCGGAAGGTGCACTTGATCAAAGATGTCTCTGATATTGAAGGGCACCAGTCCCAAGACAGAACCCTGAGAGTTATTACTTGTCACTGACCTCCACTTGGGCATAGAGCCATTAGCCTCAACTCTCTGGCCACGGCCAGTTAATTCCTTATGCAAGTAAGTAACATGAGCCTAACTTTCCTAAGTGTTCATCCCAAACCCATTTACTTTCAGTAAATGTTTTTGGTTGTGCTAAAGAAGGAAATATATTATGTGCTGTTGTAAAAGATTTAAAAATCATTTTGAAGAGGAATATTTCAGAGTTATAATTGAACACTATACAATGTTTTAGTAGTACTACAGTTAATATATGCAGAGCCCTAAGAGCACTGCATTATCAGAATAAGCCCCTCAACAGATGTTCCACTGGAATAGCCCAGGGGAGAGATGGTCAGAGACTGGATTACAAATGCTTCACTTGTAAGTATAGATTTAGATGGTATGATATCCTCTTTCTCTTTCTCTGATATATGAGCTGTGCTCATAGAGCACAAGAATTTCAAAGACTATGCTATCTTTAGGTTTGTTACTGAATTTTATAGACATATAAAATATATGCTATTGAAGAGCTAAGCCAATCTAGCTCCTTTAAAATATAAAACTTTTAATTGTGTCTTAATAGTGTGAATTTTTCTTAGAAATTTTTCATGAACAGGAAAATGTACACTTAGAAACTTATCTGCAATTAAACTGAAAAAGTTTGCCTTCTGGTCTAAATGACTGCTAGCTGAGGTAAATTTCATTTTTTTCCAGACAGCATATTATTAGAAATTTTTACATTAAGCCATCCACCTCTGCTAATTGCATTTTATTTGCTTTATGGATGTCTAGAACTTTGCAAGGTGTAAAAATTTTACCTGTTATAATAGTTCCACGTAGGAACTGGTCATTACAGTGCTAAAGCACACTTTAGTATAAAGACTGATCAAAAAAATCAAAGTCAATATTAAAGTAAGGACATGCTTAAGTTATGCTTAACTTGTGAAGATAGGAACATATGTATCAGATTGTATTAAAAAAAATGATACCTAAGAAATTGATAAAGGCTTTCAGAAAGCATGTTCTAACCTCATTCAATTTAAAGATTTAGAGATAAAGTAGTGGTTTATGATGAAAATTGGCATTTTAAAGTGGTGAAATTTTCCTAACCAGCAATTCAAATAAAACTCAGCCAACAGCCAAGTTTCATAGACATTCTCTAGAAATGAACTATTCAGCAGTTGATCTTGGCTATGCCTGTAAGTCAGGACAGCTGCAGAATTTTTAGAATAGTAGGTGAGATCAATTTAAACTATTGGTCTTTTGTTCTACTAAAATCTTAACTTTTCATATCTAAAGGACCAGGAATAATTATTGATAA
Organism: Cinclus cinclus; assembly: GCF_963662255.1. Lineage (NCBI taxonomy): Eukaryota > Metazoa > Chordata > Aves > Passeriformes > Cinclidae > Cinclus > Cinclus cinclus. The sequence continues at coordinate 60,743,484 of NC_085047.1, forward strand.
GTACTGTCATGTTTAGAATTCAGACCTCATTTTAATGAAAACATCTAATATTTTTTTTATTCTTGAATAATATTTACTACTCTGTTATCCTATAAATGATACATAATAGTGAAAACTACTGAGACTTTGTTACTGTTGTTTAGTAAAAAAATGCTTATTTCAATTTCTAAAAAAAATAGTCTATATTTACATATTCATATACTTGAACATAATTTTCTAGTTTATCTACCTATAATACTTTTCTTAGCTAGAACTTCAAAAGTTTCTTTGAGCTTTCAAATATAGAATAAAAAACTTTCTACTAATAGAATAGTAGAAAGATTCACATAATTCTGTGACCAGCAAACAGATTACATAAGAATTTTTCTTTAACATTTTTTTAAAATTTTAAATAATGTTGGAAGAAACAGTCTGATAAGCCAAGTGATTTTAATTAGGTGTGTACATAAACAAATATAAAGAGAAAAAAATATATAATTTTGTCTTTTTTTTTCCTGCTTACTAAGACTACTAAAACTACTTAGAGAAAACCAATATGCCAGACAGAAAGAAAATTACCCTGGATAATTAAGTACAGTGTTTCTAGATTATCAAATAATCCATTTCATTAAACCAGAGAAAAAATTATTCAATTTTCTCTTAAAAATTTCTCATTATTTGTTTATTGTTTTCTTCTAATTTCTAGGTGCCTACTTATCCTGTTCTTCAAGCAAATCTAATGCATGAGGCTGGAGATTAGAATCTACAAAGAAAACCAAAAACCAAAATTCAAATAAACAAACAAAAAAAACAAACACAAAAATCCACAAACAAACAAACAAACAAACAAACAAAAATGATAAACTGTGTCTGAGCAAAGTCCTGGGTTGTAGTGGTTAAATATATAAGTGCAGTATCCATGGTCATAAATGGAATGATAGTCAAGATCTGTGATTAACTAGATTTAAAAGAGGAATCAGAAATAAGAGGCTGAAGGGGGACTTGCAGTCTGCTTATAAACCAGTATGTAGAGGAGTTGGGAAAATATACCCTCAGAGTAAGAGTGAATTGGTTTTCTGGCTTAGTGTGTGACTCTACAGTGCACACAAGTCATGGGCCAAAAAGGGCAGGACATTTTCTCTCTGTACTACAGGATGGAATACATGTATCACATGGCAAATATGCAGGTTATAGTCAAATTATATTGATCAGATTCAAAAAAACTATTTCAGGAGACCCTGTGTCCAACAACATTTCATGATGTCATTTTTTACTGGCAGCAATTTACTTGAAGGTCCTCTTTCACTTTATTCCATTAAGACTTGTGTTTGTTTAAGGAACTAGAGTCAAGTAACTGCTATTGATGAAGCCTCAGCTTTAAAGGAAACAGCAGGTTCAGCTTTTGTGACATGTAAAGGGGTTACATGCTGCCTGTAGGGCCATTTGGAATAACTAATTTGGTATAATGTATATGTAATTATTGCTGTTTGAAACAGGTTTACTTTTATCACATCACATTATATTAAACTAATATACATCCATATGCTTGGCTTACACATAGAGTGACTGATGTCAGGAATGTGGGCTGTGTTCATGCATTTGATAGTGCATTTTTCTTCAGAACTGTATAACATTATGAGCTGACAATGCAGAAACAGAAATTATTTTCTTAAGTGAGACAAGAGAAAATTTTAAAACCTGAAAACAAAATTGTCCAAATTAAGCATTATTTGTGCATTAATAGAAATATGTAAAAGTCTGATTTCTCTCTCATTATACAGAGATATTGGAATACTTTCAAAGTAAATGCCTTAATAAAAATGATATTTTTTAAAGTACAAAATTAAATTAATTGAACAATTTTGTGGTCTGTAAATTAATCTTGAAAAGGATATGGAAATATTTGGGACATTTATTAAGAGGGACACAAGTTCATCTGCTATGGGAGACATGTCATTGTGCAGCTGAATGAGAGAACAGCTTTAAGCAACATTCAAAAGAATTTCTATATCGAACTGAGTAATAACTCAAAAAGGAAAATCTTGAGGGGTTTAAACAAAGGGGAATGTGTGCAAAGTTATGGCTAGGAGAGAAAAGAGTGAGAGTTGGGGAACGAATAAAGAGTTTCATTACACTGAGAAGAAGGATTCTAGGTGAAATTTTTCTCTTTTGCATTAAGATATTTAATATTATTCCCTTAAGATATTTTAAATGCTTCAGAGAATGTTTTTTGTTTGTATCACACCAAAATTAAAAAGCATTATCTCTTGAACCTGCTATTCAAACATTGCAAACTGTAAAAAGAAAAATACTGTTTGTTTTCCATATGTGCAGCTAGTTGTGCAAAATGTTATAAATAGATTTTAAATCATTACCTACAGAGCTACTTTAATCTCTGTACTCTGTATCTCTTACCTGATTTTACCAACATAAATGGCTCCAATACAAGAATAGAAGTACACTCTTCAGTGTTCTTTTGGCCAGTATGTCAAAATTCCAAACATCCATCCAAGTAGCATCACAATAAATGAGATGCCTTGTGACACATCAGTAAGTGTTGGCAAAATAAACACATTTAATATTTCTGAATACCTCTGTTCTTTATTATGAGATAGGGATTCCATGGCATCGTAAAATGTCTTCCAAAGAGACATATTTTCACTTCAGGACCCCAATTTTTGTATTTTAGTGGCAGAATCCATTAGGAGGAAGGAAAAGTGTCTCTGGATTCTGTTGCCTTGGCAACTTCTGTTGCCAAACAACAAGGCTGGGTACCTTCTAGCAGGTTTAAACTTTCAGGCTGCTGAGAGACTGACTGCAATGACAACAGAACAAATAACTTTTGCTAAATGCTTTCCTGATAGCAAAACAAGATAATATTTTGCATATTTTTTCACTGCCTTTGATGCTCTTTCCCATTTGCTTTCTGTTATGCAATTTGATATCATTAGCTGTAATTAATCTCAATTCTAAGTCCTCCTTTAAGTCTCTTATCTTGGATATATAATATTTTCTCAAATTCCCTCATGAAGGTCTTTCTTTCAATAGCAAATATTGGTGGGATGGCTGAAGAGAACAAATTATTAATTTTTATGGGGTTTTTGTTCAATCTGTTTGCATTTTCTCTTCTTGTGGGTGTTACAATTTTAAAATATTTGTCATAATGAGATAACTGGGTGGGATTAGACATCTCTAGTTGCAGGGCAAATTTAAGGACTAATGCAGCTGTTCCTGTAATTGGCATGTCGATAAAGGCTACCTCTGGTGGGGTTGGAGCTTTAGACAAGCCTGTCTGGAGCAGATGGTGCAGAGCTTCTCTCTAATATAAGACACACTATTATCTACAGACACCCAGGTGGGAGTCCTCTGATCCAATGTATGTGCCTGAATTTAAACTAGTCACCCTAGGTTCTTTTTATTGCCAGTGAAGAGAAATAGGCACTGTTAGGAAGACATTTATTTCTACCTAATGTAGACTAATAAACTAGGAAAGACGAACTTTGCCCTACATGTTCATATTTCTCTCTGTTGTATATAAAATAAGTTTAGTGTCTAACTCAGACAGAGTGGTCTACTCAATGTCTAAAATTGGATGAGCTGAATCCACTTTTTATAGGTTCAGGGAGAGCCCAGTTATTATTGCCTTGGCCATTAACTGAGTCTAATTTTGTGACTCTTCTGGCCACATCTTTCTCTTCTTAATTACATTATTAGATAGATTACTCACTCTCAGCCATGGGTTAAATGAATCACAAGTCATTTAATTTGCTCTAAACTAGCAGGCATCTGGGTTTGGCCCAAACTGCTCTATGGGAAGGCACTTCCATGATATTGTCTAAATTCCTTTCAGTGTTGTGTTTAACTTGTGTTTGGGCATCAGCTCCATGTGCAAAAGCACAAATTAATTTGTTTTCAATGCAGCTGTCTGCATCTGATTATACTTGATGGAGATATGGAACATAATGCAGGTGCCAACCTGTCTGCATCCACTACCATTCCACACTCCATAGAGTAAAGGAAACTTCAGGGCAAGGTTAGCAGATGAAACACAGAAACAAGAAATGACCTTGGTCCTGTTGATCTTGCTGGAGACCAAGTGATACACTTACAATACAATCTAATAAAAAAAAATAAAAATTATGACCAAACGCCAGACAAATTTTTCCATAGTAAAATGTTCAGTTGACCAATTGCATCACATCATAAAATAATTGCCTGACACCTTGTCAAAAATATAAGGCAATATAATTCAGTCCAAGCTATAAAGCCAATTACATGTTGAAGCTTTATTATATATTATAGGTACAAGGCTTAAAGCTTATATTGGCTTTTTTTTTGTGAATAATTCTATTCAGGTGGGTACTGGAACAGTGAAAAGGAGGTAAAGGATTGACTTACAACAAATTATAAAAGCAGAGTGTTAATTACTTATCTAAGAGTCTGTTTTCCAGAACTGTGTTTGTTCTGGAAACAGCTGTTTCTGAGAACAATGAGGTTGCACACAGAGTATGGTAAGAATTCATACTAAAGCATGGTCATCTCATTTTCTATTATTTCATTTACAGATGATTTGGCTTGTGTCTTTCAGAAAATCATGAGTAGATAAATTTACTTTTATAGGAAATCATTCTGATGTTTTATCTTAATTGGCTGACTCTAGGAACCCAGTCCTTCATGGATGTACTACAATTTCTGTAAATCACTTCATTCAATATTTTCTGTAAGAACCTGGCATGAAGCAAACTGAGTTAGTGGTGTGCTTTTGATGTGTCCTCAAGTCATCTGCATTTTCTTATTTTTCTTTTTGTTTTCTGGGACACCTGGGCCCAGACCACCACCTGGACCACTCCAGCAACTTTGGAACCTCAGTCAGTGTAAATTGGCAGAGATCTGTTGATTTCATTGGCAATGTATTAATCTGACTTAGGGTAGTTCCACGGTTGTAGGAGGTGACTGTATGGAACAGGCATCTTCAGTATATATTCAGGACAACAAACTTCTATGCCAAAGGTATAGATGCAGCTTTCTCCTCTGGGAGAAACACTAACCAAATATGCACACTGTATCACATATATATTTCAAAAATGTGCTGTCAGAAGTATTGTGCCTGGTCCCTCTGGGTTCAGGGTACTGACACTTATGAAATTCTTCTCCTTTATCAGTCAATGATCAGGGAACTGTTTCGCGTGATAATTTTGTCTTATTTGTTTATCTCTTTCCCTCAAAAGTAATCCAGCTTATTTTTATTTATTTTATATTCCAGTTTTACTTCTTTAATCTTACTCTTCTGTCTATTTCTCCTTATAAATAAATAAAAAAAAAAAAAAACCTGGTCATAAACATCTGCAATGATTCTGACAGGAAGTGAATAAAAAAAAAAAAAAGATAAAATAAGCCATGGCTTGGGATTTATCTACAGAACAACAAACAGTGAGGATTCTGGTTTGTGAAAATGAAATTATTTTCTGTGCTAGCTCCAGCTGTCCCATTCACTGCCATAGTTAACAACACATGTTTTGGACAGGACAAGTATTTCATACTATTTTTTTAAGATCTCACTTTTAATAATGTGAGCGAAAGAAAGGAAGGAAGGAAGAAGAAAGGAAGAAAAGAAGAAAGGAGGAAATATCTCTTTCTTCTTCCCAGTCCTCTGTCAAAGTTCTAAATTCTGGAAATTCTAAATAATCTCATTGTTTTTACATTAGCATAAAACATGTTTTAGCTGTTTGTTTAACCTGAGTTTAGGTAAGTCATGTTTACAACTGAGGCTTTAATACATAAAAAAATATTAGGTCATAATCATAATGATATTTAGAGAAGTCAGGGCTATTAACAAGCCTCATTGTTTAGGTGAATTTTCTGTCTGCCAAAAAAAAAAAAAAGTTTCAGTTTACAATAAAAAAATCAGACGTATTCTGTAATTTTAAATATTGCACTAAGAAAATGTAATGGGTCAGTGTAATATGGAATTTTTTTTTAAAGCACCTATGGTTGAAAAGCTAGTGAGTTTTGACATATTTCAGTTATTAATTATAAGTCACTGAGGACAGTCTTAAAAAATTATGAAGGCAGGTGAAAGAGAATGACAGACATTCTTAACATTATGATTCATTGACAAAGCTTGTTGAAACACTTTTAGTTAATCTATTTTCCTCTGTGAGCAGTGAAGTATGATTTCATTCTGTAATAATAAACAAAAAAAAGTCATTGACCATTTTGAATCAACCTTTTCATTTTAATCTCAGGAAAAGGAATAGAAAGAAAAGCAATTAGGACAACTGCTAGAAATTAGAGCTGGAAACTATAACAAAAGAATTCAGAACCATATAGGATACTGGATATAGGATAGGAAAGATATAAGAATAAGAAATGAGGAAAAGGCAATGGTAAATTTTATAGAATCTCTGTTGAGATTGAAGAAAATAATGAAAATAAATATAAGTGCTACTATCATACTAGAAAGCAATACGGTATTAAAAAGTTTTTCCCTCATATCTTCAACTATATTTTTTAAAGAAAATGTCTCTGATGACTAATGTCTCTTCTGACTTCTAAATACAATGCTACTTAAGATCTTTCACAACATTTGCAAAAGATTAATAGTGAGAAGGAGAAAAACTTTTTGAACATTACAGATGAATACAGGAAACCATGACACTTGAGGAATCAAAACAGTTTCAGTCAATGTAAGTCTGACTTTTACTGTGCAAGATTCTAAGAATCAAATGTGACTCTTCATGGTTAGTTGTTGCAAAGTTACTAACTCTCTAGGTGTTGCTGCCCTTCTTTGGATTTTATTTGGAAATATTTACCTATGCTCAAACAAAGGTCTGCAAGCAGGGCGTATACAGACAAAGGCATAAAGCAATAATTTATTGGTTAATATGTGAAATTTGCAGCTAGATATTTTGTTTGCTGAGTTGCTGAACCCTTGGCTCCTAGCTTTAAGGTATTATACCTCTTTAAACTGCCACTCCCTGGAGACCACTGACATACAACAGACTGATACTAATGACACCAAGTAACTCCTTGGACAGTTTCTTTCTTTTGCTTTCTTTCTTTCTTTCTTTCTTTGTTTCTTTGTTTCTTTGTTTCTTTCCTTCCTTTCTTTCTTTCTTTCTTTCTTTCTTTCTTTCTTTCTTTCTTTCTTTCTTTCTTTCTTTCTTTCTTTCTTTCTTTCCTTCTTTCTTTCCTTCTTTCTTTCCTTCTTTCTTGCCAACCAGGCTGGCAGCTTTCTTCCTGAACCTTTATGACACTCACAGACTCTGTATGTGTAATTATGCCTCTGATTGTAATTTTCCCTTTTATCCTACTTAGCCCCACTCTCTGGACCTTCTTTTCACTTAAGGATTTCTTCAAGAATCTGGACCAAAGTTGTGCTGCTGAGCTACATCAGAGCTGAGCCAGGGTGATACAGACAACCAGGCCCAGAAGAGACAGGAGAGTATACAGCAGCGGCTACAGTAAGAACAGATTTTACCAGAGCTCAGTTTCCATGGATGGTCTGGACACATGGAGTAGAATTGATTGCATCGTGGCTTGGCTTCAGCCCACTTTGCAGCAGTGTGTAAGTTAGGTGCCTAATTACTGGAAGCTTCCCTCCTGTCAAGAGAGACAGAGAAGCTTCTCCAGGCAGAGAATTAGACCTTAATGGCCTAAATAAATATCTCTAGAAGCCATGCTCTCCTTTCCTAACCCTCTCTCCCTAGAGGAAGCTTTTTCTAATAATCCCAACTAGGTTATTTAGTAAGAAAAATACTTCACTTCCTAGGATGAACTCAGGTCTTTACTGACAATAATTTCTTATTGAAAAAACAAGCATTTACCCAACATTTATCGATAAATGATTAATGCCCAAACTCTTACAATTTTTACTCCTAAGTAGTTCAGCTAAAATCATGCAGACCATTTACATAACTTCGAAGGGTTACATTAACACATTCAAAACACTTGTTAAAAGACTATAACTCACTCTGCTTGCTCTGGACTCAGGATCCAGTGCTGTTGCTGACAATTTGTGAAGCACATAGCTATCTCAAGGCCTCTAAAGATATATCAACATGGGAAGGAGAAGGGTAAAGGGCTGCAGACAGCTCTTTACACAAACCTAAGAATTAAAACTCCTGTCCCAGTGCAGAATTGGGAACTTGGAAAACTGAATTTACAGTCTTATTACTCCTGTTGAGATGCGAAATGTTCTGGCAACTGTGCCGAGAAAAGCCATAACAAGGTCTTGATAAGTAATCACAAACCACAAAACATAGCACCATTTATGGCAGCAAGAGCTTTAGCAGGTTTTGGCGACCAGCCTGAGACATCTCTGAATATTGCTGAGTTACCTGTTTCCTGCCAAAAGCTCCTTGAGGTTTAGAAACAGTTGGAAGAGATCAAGTCCTCAACAGAGAGAAAAGGAGAAACCTTCTAGCTAAATGCCTGCCACACAAACCCTGTGTGCAAGGGATAGAGTCCTCCTCAGTGTGCCAAGAACAGTCATGGGAGGCAGAAAGAGGTTGGCTTTGTGCTATGTGAACAGTCCACAGGATGGCCGGATTGTTGCATTTCCCTATAACTTTTACTCAAGGAAGTAAAAAGCACTTTAAAATGCTCTTTAAATGTCTAACCTCCCTGTACAGCCCTTCCACATGCTTGAACAGGCTGTATAAGTCCCAGCCAGGCCAGGAAATCCCCATGAAAATGTTTTTGCAAGGTCATATTCTCCAACTGCTTCCCCATGAAACAAGAGCACAAGTCAGGCACAAGGGTCTCCCAAGTGTGCCAGGTTCCCATGCCAGATGGTAGCTACACTTTCCCCTCACCTTTTCATTTACACTCTCATATTCTATACTCTTTGAGTTGCAGGATCTCCTCATCCTTTTCCCTGATACCCTCCAAGCTGGTTCACCCCACCAAGGAGTGGATTTTTGATTGGAGTGGTGTGGTTTGGGGGCTCAGAATCACCATGGGGCTTTTTGCCCTTCTTGAGTGGTGTCAAATCCCAGCACAGAACACCTATGGGAATTTTTATACATTTGCTTCTGTGACACACACATACTCTTTCTCATTTTCTACTGTTTTTTCTCATAGTCACATAATTAATTCTTGCTTTCTTTTTTTTCTTTATCCCTTTCTCTCCTCAGGGAGACCTCATGATCAGTTAAAATGTTGCTCTGAACACATCATTAGGAGGCACCCTTGTTCATCAGGGCTCTGATCAGTGCATCTGAGCCTCTTTTGCTACAGCCAGGTACATTCTGGGAAATATAGCTGCTTTGTTTACCCACAGCTGCCTTCATCAAGCCAACTTTTGGTTTCCTGAAGCCCTACTGGGTTAGATGTTTCTGTGCTTCATTTGCTACTGAACAGCATAGGTACCATAAATCTTAGCCATGCAAAAAAGTCTGAGTGATTGCAATCACAAGTAAAAATTGTGTGGGTGAGTAAGGGTTGCCGGATCAGACCACTAATTAATAAAAGTCAGTAATGTGCTTGCAATGAAAGATGCTGTGGGAGTACAACATACTCTAATCATAACGTCAGATTTACTTCCACAATTTAGTCATGGATGTTGCAAAAGATTGGTGTTTCCAGAACTTAAGAAACTTGAGAAAAATTTCTTATTCTCATGAATTCTGAATATGATGAAAAAGTTGTTTATACTGAAAAATTGTATTCCACGTATTAAAAAAAAATAATAAAACAAAGTATTAAAAAATATTAACTGATAGCTTAGGGATGGCTGAAGGAACCCTTGCAGTCTATCCTTTATATTGAGATCTACTGTGCGCCATGTGGAAAGACACTTATTTATTACTCAGAAGAATTAAAATAATGATTAGTGCGGTAAGTGTTCTCAAAAAATATTTTAAATACTTCTATTTAATGCATTATTTTATTAAGTTATAGTTTGGGGTAAAAGATATTTTAAAGTTTAATTAATCACATCTGATTCCACTTAGCAGTAAAGCACAAAGGAAAAAAAAAGGCAAGCACTACTGTTTTTCTTCAGATCCTCAGAACCAGTTATAGAAATGTGATTTATATGTATGTTTGTGTATAAAGGAAAGTAAGAGGACCGTGGTTAAGCTTTCCTCCCAGATAAAAAAATAAAATGTGTTATTTTGCCACAAAATTAAAACATTTGCAAAATATTAGGCTTGGTGAACCATTCAGATTCAAAGAAGAGTATTTCAAGTGATTTTGCAGCAAATGTTTTCTTCTCCTTCTCCAGCATTAGGAAGAAAGATTGTCAGATGAATAGACTAGAAGGAGGAGAAGCATTGGATAAACTGTTCTGATTCTAATACACAAATACAACACTTTATAAAAACGTGTTGTGACTAGAAAAGTAGTTTATTTAAACTCTAATATTTTAGACATTCCCTTTGCTACTAAACCAGCCCTTTATGATATCCTTTTTTTTTCAAAAGCAGTTCTCCAGTTTGTAATTTTACCTCATCATTTCCAATTTTTTCAGATTTAAATAAATGATCATGTATCTGGAACTCACACTAGGTAACCCCTATTCTAGAAACAGTGACACCATTATCATAGGGTCTATTTTAAGAATTAAGTGTTACTTAAGGATACAAGTAGAAGATTTTTTTTTTTTTTTGCTATTTATTTATACTTTTTTAAGGGGATATATAATACATGTATGCCAGGTGGGGTTTTAGAAGCTCTCAGAGCTTTATTCTAAATTTCTTATTATAAAAGGATAGTTCCCATGGTAACAATTACATCATTTGGCACACATACTACCTGAGGAAAACAGAACTATCTAATAAAGAAATACACATTCACCATTGTGTGATGTGAATTGATTTACTTGTTGCCTAATTATGTTTTCTAAAAACAGGAGACTGCAATAGTATTCAATGTCAGCATGACCACTTGCTTGTCAAAATTATCCTTTCTGCTCCCAGTTCTTTGCAGCTCCAAAACTCCCTCTGCCATTCACTTCTTAAAAGCCTTGACACTGTTCAACTATTGTTGAAAAAAACCTACTCTACTTATGCCTTTTCTTTCTGCATGCTTATGCTCTTTCTTGCGATGTTGAATGGTATTGAAGATTTTTTGTATGAAAATAAAATAAAATAAATGCAATTTGACTCTTAGGGATGAATGGTTTTGCTAGGGATATTTGGTTTAAAATGTTTTTCACACAAGCTAGCTGCTTGAAAAACAATTTGGATTACACTCTTATAGGACTATGCAAAAAAGAGCTACTTTTTGTGCTCACATGCTCTATATAATGCTCATTTACAAATGCTACACATACACATGAAGTCCAATGAGTTACTCAATAAAGATCTCTGAACAAAGGTTGATGTTATCCAGTACCCAACTTTCCCAATTGATTAATATTTTCTCTCACTTTTTTCCCCATTCTATGTGTTTTCATTTAATTTCTGCCTCTCAGACTGTAATCTCTCCTGAATACCTGTCTCAGTTCTTTGGGATGTTAAAAACCTAATTCTTTCTTCCTTTGCTAACAATTAATTATTATCACTTATTATCTATGCCTAAGCTTGAAGTAATTCTCTTGACTCTTTCCTAATTTTTGTTGGTTGCTGCACAAGACTCTGCTTTTTGATAAAACAAGAAAATCCTTTTGTCCTTCTGATTTGTAATTTCTCTAGTGGTTATCTGAATTCTGTCTTTCTTTTACTAAATATAATTTGGAGCATACTAAGACATGCCTGTGCTTCTCAGTCTGGCAAAAAATGTAGGGTGCCTTAGGCTTCATGAGTTAGGAAAAACAAAAAGACAAATAAACAAAAAAAACCAAAAACAAACAAACAAACAAACAAACAGAAATATTTTTTCTTTTTTAAACTTATGAGGACACACATTTTCAGAAGATTTAAACCATAGTGTTGAAACACTAAAATAGACACAGAATCTGCCTGCAAACCCTGTACCCCTGAAAAATGCTGCAGCAATTCTGCTACTGTCTCCTTAGGATATGTGCTGTTTAAATTTATTCATTTCCCAGGAAATTATTTTCTGATATATCAAGGCAAAGAGGTACTGTGAGATGCAAATATAATCAAGAAAAAGAAAATGAGGGGGTTTTTTTTGTTGTTTTCTCTCAAAGAAACCTCTCAGTTTTACAGTGGACTAAAGTGAAGTCAAGTGGCCAAAGATAAGGGGAAGAACAGAACTTGGAAGTCAGACAAGGGTTGAGCCAGAGAGCAGTTTTTTTTCAGAGAGAGAAGAGTATAATCTTTTGTGGATAACTGAATTTGACTAACATGAATGGTAAGGTGTTCTACAAAAAGTTCTTTTCTCTTTGTCCTGTATATAAGAATTGCAAAAGAAAGTTTTAAAATGCCTTTGAATTAAGGTTTTTAGTTCATAGCTTTTCAGGTTACTCCAAACTCTTCAAGTCCATTGAGATTACTTCTTCTCAGTACTAGTTACATAGAGAATTAAGGTGACTCGGTTTTGCAAAATTGCCACTGTTTTGTTCAAGCCTATATATGACTATGTACTCATAAATATATGACCAGAATTATCTTCCTGATTGATCCAGCTCCTTTATATCCCTCTCTAGGGTTAGAATAGGTAATGCCTTAGTTTCAAGGGCTTTTATTTTCCTTGACATTTTTGCATAGCTGAAAACATTTGGATATCTCTTTCAATTTCATAGAGAGGTTTAGAGGAAGCAATTTCCTCATAAAACTCCTTTTTGCTATGTAGTGCCTTGTATTCCCAAGTTCTTACTTATGACCTTTCATGCTGGAGACAGATTACACCTAAACAGACAACACCTCAGTCTTCAGAGAAGGCTTTCACATCAAAAAAAGATGAAATAAAAGTGGAGACAATGTAGCACTTTCATTACTTTCAAAGGTCTGCAAATCTCCAGTGCTTTAACAAAAACAAAGTGATGAAATTCCTAGCCAAGCACTTACATGACCTTGGTGGGACTCCTACAAGGAGTAACAGGATTCATTTATTATGTAGAAACATTATTTAATTAATATGTTATTAATCACAATATTAGACTTGAACATGACATATCACAATATGAGACTTGAAAACTTGACTCTGTTTGTGTTTAATTTTTTCTCAGCGTCTAGGCCCAGGAACCCAATGGACTCTTGTACCTTCTGTGAGAAATTAAAGAGGGAATCTCCGTTAGTGAGATCCTCTCAGTCTGGCTAACATGAGACCCATAGAGGTGGATTCCTGCAAATGCTGAGTGACTGACAAGTTAATAGGATGCTAACTCCATGACTACTCTATCACTCTAATTTACCATAAATCTGCCCTGCAGCCAAAAGAAGCAATCTGATTCCCGTATCTGCACATAGTAAAAGCATTTTTTCAACCAGATGGCCAAAGAAACAGACTATGTCACTGATCTGGTAAAAAAAAAAGTTTGTTTTCTTGATTAAAAGTCAGTAGATCAATTTGCATTGTTTCATGAATACTAGTGCTAACAAATGAGAACATGTAGCTCGGGACAAGAAGTGCGGCCATCCTTTTGGACAGCAAAAGAGAATTTACTGCATTTAAAAATGACTGTATATCTGCAACTAGCAACTTCTATAGAACTCTCCTAAAATTTTCGCCTGTACCTTTCATCCCGAGTTAGAAGGAATGAGTCCTCTCCTGCAGTTAGCCTCCCCCCAGGTCTGGGAGGGCAGCAGTTTCAATTACCATTCCATAGGCTGTATAACTCTCTCTAACAGGATGATTGACTGTATTCATCCAAATGTAAGTGAGGCCAGCAAGGAGAGTTCTTAGTAACTCTACATTCCTTAAGCTTCTGTCACCCAAGATGATGCTCTGCATACAGTGTTATTCAAATAGTTAGTAAACTGAACTCACACTTTAATTTAAAACAGCTAGAGAAAATCTAAAGTGAAATTCAATGTGCAAAACATTCAATCAAAAACTGAATTGCAATCTCAATTGTGGAGTAATTCCAAGAAAAAGCAAGTCAGTCTGATAACATGAGTGCAGAGTGATGCAGGCTCAACAATTTACTTTTCTTCTTAACAGATAAATGAAAATTATGTTCTCAGTGCCAGGCACGTTCTACTACAAGCATAATAAAAGCATTGATTCTGATGTAAATTAGAAACACAAGAGAAAGAGAGCAATAAGAGATTTGCCTTTGACTTTAGTGCAGGAGTAATTCATCATTAAATGTTATATTTTGTTGTTGTTGTTGTTGTTTGCTATTACTATTATTTTTATTATTATTGTTAATTTGTTAATAGTTGTACAGAACCCTTTCTTCCACAGTCTTACAATACAATACACAAAACCTGAACATTCTTATATTAAACATTAATGTGATGTACTAAAGAAGTATTTGAGTCTCCTTTGCTACTTTCCTGTTGTGGGACTTGAGCATCTTCCTTATCTCTGGTCTGGACATACTCTGGCTTCATTTTGACAGCATGGTGAAATGAGACTTAGATGAGCAACAGACACTGAGCACACACCAAAGAAAAACCTGCAAGCAACAGCAGAAGTGGAGCTGAAATGAGCTCCATTAGATCTACACAGAGCACGAGCCCATGTGAGCCAAACCCTGGAGAGATGTCAAGAGTTTTAAAATCTCTGTCTGCACATGACTGAATAACTATCTCCAGTGAAGACCTGTTAAGGTTGCATCTTAATCCCTGTTCCTGAAACACCACTTAGTGATGCATAATCAGAGGTCTATAGAAAGTCCCATTCTATAGATTTGGTAGATACCAGTGGAGGAGTTACCTTCACATCTAACTATCCTTTTTTTTTTTTTTTTTTTTGCTTTAAGTTCTTTCTTTTTATCGTAAGCCTAATCATATTTACTGGTTGAATTTTTTTTCAGCATCACAGACTGATTCCCTATGTTTTTCTTCCTATATGACCTCTCAGACAGGTGAATTCAACTGAACAGTATGAATGTCTCATTTTACTTAACCATAAAAGCAACATAAATCATCCACATAATGTAGTATTGACAGAAAAGCATAGAGAATAAAAGGAAAGCATAGGCAAATATTTATTTGCATTATTTAATGGACTTGCTTTGGCCATGATCTCTGTTCTTTGTTATTTCCTCTCCATGTTCATTTGAACAACCAGGTTTTATTGGAACAAATGTCCACAGAAAATGAAGTTAAAAGTCATGAGTATTTGCAGAGGCCAAACATTTAATTCAGAAAAAAATTATCATTATTTAAATCTTTCTCATTTTGTGAGAGATCACAGTAAATCACACAGGAGAAGTCTACAAAACAAGGCATTATATAGAGAAGTGATTTGAAATCACAAGTTTTGAAGAGTAAATACATTTAAAATAATGTATATTTAAAGACATGAATGGTCTGATAGAAAGCATAAAAAAACAGAGCTAACTTTCATGACATTGCATGGACTTCATAGAAGCTAAATAAGATTAATTTTAAAAAAATGGTTTAACCTAAATTTAAAATGAAAACTGTTTAAAACTGTTTGGTTTTGGTTTTGTTTTTGTTTTTCTGTACATCTTAAAACTTTTTATTTCCACTAATTTCACCACAAGATGTGAGTGCTCTGAGCTGAGAACTCAGCTCTAAGCTTACTGCTGCTAGCTGATATATTCCAGAAAAGGAGAGAATATTTTGGTTTTGGAATGAAAAAACTTAACAGTCAATATTCCTCACTAAGTTTGCTATTTTTGTCAGGGGAAGAACAAAAGCAAACAAGTAAAACCCATTAAAACAAAAAATGCAAACCAAATAGTCAGAACTAGATTTAATGAAAAGAATGTCCTTTGAAACTGCTATCTTGCTTTCTTTCTCAGCATTTTTATAAGCAGACCAAGCTTGTTTCTTGTCAAGTTTTTCCCTTGAGTAGGAGAGCTGATGAGTATCGATTCAGTTCACAAATATAGGTTTGAGGTGCCGAAAAATTAAACGTTGTCGTTTAGTACAATCCAATTCTGCAATGTCTTTTTCATAATTTTTTTCAGAGTAAATTATTTTCCATGAAGCTATCTAGACAATATCTAAACATTTCATCTTAGCAAGAAAGGAATAATAACAGTATCAGTAAAAGGAAAGCGGTGTATTTTGATAGTTTTATGCTTCCTGTAAAACATTTTTTACAGCTCTTTTCAAGGTCTCATATATTTTAAATTCTCCAAATAATTTTTATGTGACTTTATTTTATTTTGTTTCTGTCAGCTCAGGACCTCCACAGAAAAGCTCTCACAGAACCATATACACAGAATTCATACCCATGAAAATGAGGGAAACAAATTGCAATTGATTATGCCTGATGTCTGAAAGTGACTAATTCCCCTATTTTAGAGTAATTGAGAACAGTCTACTGACCTGACCAGGTGACTGACTCATATATAAAGATGAGCTGTCTAGCTAACTAAATATCTGCATAAAACAAGCGTCTAACTCAGGCTTTGTCTTTGTTGTTCCTACTTTTTTTTTTTTTCTTAGCAAGCAACCAAATTATTTAGCCATATTTTTGTTGTCACATAACAGATACTATTTTATACCAGTGAAAATTTTGAAGATCATACAACTTATAGCTACCATGTGCATCAAGTTATTTAACCTTGTAAACAGGAGGAAATTAGATAATTTTTGAGCTTTCTGACTTATTAGAGTGGAAGTGATATATGTGAGTTTTAATTCTTTGCTTTCTATCCACTCAGGAGTTTGGTTTTGAGATGTGATTTTTTTTTAATGGTAGTATTTGTTGAAGTGGCATAAGATTTGCTAGATGTTCCAATGATTTGATGGGTTTATTGTTCTCATCTCTTGTTGAGCACCTGCAGGCAGCATGTAATTGGAACACACATTTTGATCTTTAGGACTTTTTCTATAGCTCAAGATTGGATTATCTGTTTATTTGCTATTGATGTATTTAGCTTTTAAGGACTTTATTCTTCCTTTTGTTTTGGTGATTTGTTGTTGACTCGAGAAGACTCTATAGTTACAACAGCCAGACTCCTGCAACTCATACTTGAAGTGTCTGAAACAAGGCACAGCCACTCAGTAGAAATTCACATCTTTAAAAAGTGATGTTCTAGGAACAGCAATTATCTGTGCATGTTTACCTCCTAACCTGCTAAATGGCTAGTTCAGATCTCCTGCTGTCAGTAAACAACCAGGGGCTGATTAACAGTCTTTTTATAATTCCAAATCCCTTTGATGTATGCTATGCTACATTTGACCTCTTTTTTTTTTTATTATTTTTAATTTTATGTGTGTTTCTGGAGCAGGTTACCGATTTCAGTAGCGGAAAGAAGAGAGTAACTCAATGTGCCTGACCTAAAATTGAGTATCCCAACTGAATACAAAAGACTCACTGTCTTACCTGATGTTATTTTATAAACCCTTTTCCAACCCCACAATACTTTCATTGTATCTTGTTGTGAATCCCTAAACCTATTTTTATTTCCTTTTTTTTCTTCAGTCCATGTAAGTATTTATAGCAGAGCACACACTGGCACTATTGCAAGTAGAAAACAGGCACTAAGTATCCATAACCCTGGAAACAGAATAAGGTTTTTCATGTTGCTTAAATAGTACCTTAGCTTTACTTTTAAGACAATTTCATTTAATCCAGTTCTATTAATTTCCTACCTAGATGGTTGTTATGGGATGTGTAGCTTGTCTCTTATGAAGTAAATGAAAATCATCAATTAAGGTTGTGCTATTCACCAAAGGCCTTATAGTCTGTATAGCCTCTGGTTAATAATAACAGTTTCTGAACCAATGACCTACATGGATTTTTTTTCTCCCTTTTCTCCAGTTTTCTCCACCTGTTGATCTGATAATAGCCTTCAGTTCAGCAAGAGCCTGATAAAAAAATTAAGCTGCTGTTGACAACTATTGTGACGAGAAGTTACCAGCAAAGGTTGTAATAATTGTGGAAGAATATCCAGAGCAATTTGATTGAGGAAAGCAAAAGTACAGTTTCTGAAGTTCTTCAAAGGTTTATGCACATGTCAAGGACAGTTTATAAACTCTGCTGATTTTATGTATTCTGAGGTATTCTGGCACCTCTTCATCTGAAAAGCATTACACTCTTTAAAAGAACACCTCTCTACTGCCACTCTTTATTCAGAGATCTGCTCAGTTTTATCTGATGCTTTGCAGTGATCCTAAGGGCATAAGAAGTGGTGGGTGAGGCTGGCCCAGCTTCATTCAGCCCATGAGATCTTATACAGGAGAAGTATGAAAGTCTAGCCATTTTTTAAAGTCCATTCTTCTTGTGTTGCCCCAGCATGCCATTATGAGAGATGGAAAGAACACCTTTACCCAGTTCTTTCAATAATCACTTTAAAATCTGCAGGCACGGGGAATGCATAGTGGCAGCTGTAGAGAGGACTATATGTCTGCAGTGAGGAAAACATGAAGAAATTATATCTTTTGTTACTTCTGTTATGCTGAAAGGGAAAAGACCAAATTTCCTGATTAGAAAGCAAAAAAAAAAAAAAAAGACTCTCAGAACTCCAGCTCCCAGAGACAGGCTGCAGCTCTATTCCCACAGCAGTGCATGTCATGTCATATACCATTATAACACGAGGACTGCCTCTAACTCTCTGTGCTGTTCAAGGAAATTTTAATCAGGTTAAAATTGTGTTCTTATCTATGAAACAATGAAGACGGAATAAATAATACTTAAATAAAGCAAATTACATGCAATTAAGAACCAGGATGAAACAACTTTTTGGTGACTGTCGTTTTTCTGGAATGGTAATAACATTCATAACTGGAACAAAATCATCTGTGCAGAAGACAAAGTTCTGCACAGTGTGGTAAAAATTCTGCTATCAGATGAGAAACTCCATGGGTTTGAATGGGGTGTACATTTTTTGAACTTGCTTTCTTTTGACAAAAATGCAGAACAGTATTAGGAGGGAAAAAATAAAAAAAGGAAAACTAAGGTGGAGGAGGAGAAGGAGGAGCAGCCCCAAAAGAGACATTAATGCACCTTTCAAAATAAAATACTACATTGCATACTGTTCATTGAAAGACAATGAAAGTATAACTTGATAGTCAACAGGATAATTATTCATAGATAATATCCTGGGTGTACAACCAGACATTTTAGCAGTAAAGTTCTGATTAAACTGAACACAAATTTTGCAAAACTCTTCTGCAGATCTTTCATTGAATAATTTTCTTTATGCAATAATCCAGAACTTTCTTTATCTTCTCAGTAAGAAATCTAAGCTATAAATTTCACATTGCAGACTAGTAATTTTTTTTCCTAAATTTCTGTCTTGCTTCAAGTGAGTTAAATTCTCCTCTTTCTATGTTTCTATGGATAATCTTTCGAATGTGGTCTTTCTAACTGTTATTCAGTCTTTATTTTATGTTGTCACTTGCCTCTGGACTTAGAGGGGAAAATTATGATCCAGTAGACTGAAATTTGTATTGTTCTCTCTGTAGAAAATAAAATATGTGACTATTCTTCAGAGTCTATAATAGTATGTTTTGGGGTCCAAAGCACAAAATAGTGCAATGAGCCAATGAAATAGCATAAGAGTTTCTCAGACAAAGAAGCATATAAATGTCTATTAGAATATACTGGTGAAATAACAGTTCCTGTAGGTGAATATATCTCCTGCTGTAGATGAGATGCCAAAGAAAATCTCTGCAGCAAAATTGTCATAACTAAACCTCAGAATCCTTCTTAGTAATTGCTGATAACTTTCACCATGATCCTTGTTTAATCTGAATATTTGAAAATTAAACTTTGAACTTTGTTTGAATACTAATTTTTCTCACACATTATAGAAATTGAGAACTGTATAGAGTCAGGAAAAAACTTGGAACTCTGAGTTGACATTTCTGTTGAGAAAACAGAAATGCCATAAGCTCTTCTGTGCTGGTAGCAGCTGAGGTGTATTGATAGGGTGGTTTACTGTAAATAGTAGGTCATCAATACACAGGTGAAGTTAGAAAATTAAGGGCTAAGGACAGATATTGACAGACTGAGAAGGAACAGTATAAGCGAGAAAGAAAAATAAGTGTTTACGGAAAAATGAAGAGAGTTGAATCTTAAGAAAATGCTACACATTTTTAAAAGAAACTAAGAAAGAGCCTAGTTCCCAAATGGTGCTATGAAACAGATTAGGATTTCCTAGATGAATGATTAATAAATTCTGCAAGTATTACTTTACTGCCTGACATAAACATCTACTGAAAACAAATGTCTTACCATGACAGTTTACGTTTTGTGCCATAAACCCGAACCAAACCAAAGCAGACTCATACTACAAAAGCCTTCTCCTAGCAGATATGTGCATTACGTTTCCAAAATCTCTCTGGCTTTTCTACAATAGGAGAAAAAGGCTGATAAATTCTGATAAATCTATTCTCAGTGCCTTAGACATGTAAAACATACTTTTGGAAAAGAAAACAGTAAAAAAAGGAAAAGAAATTAAAAGATCATTTTCTCTCCTCTATAAATAAGTGTAACAAGAAGAAAACAGGAAGAAACTTAAGTGAAAGAAGAAATTAAGAATGTGAGACTAAAAGAGAGCAGAATGTCAATGACACTCATCAACATTTCTGGAATTAATAACTCAGGACACACTTTTGTGATCGATATGTCCATGTTATGTCCATGTCCTCTGATGCTTCATGTATGCAGCTGAACTAAGAAATGCCATGACTGTAGGATTGCTTTGATATTCATGGAGAAAGGATATCCTCCATTCCTTCCATTGTAACTTGCCACTTCTACTTTTTGGCTAGAAAGAACATAAATGACATCTTATTACTGTCCCAAGTGGTAGCTGACAGAAAAAACATGTTACTGAGCTTGCATTTTTTTTTTTCTGTGAACACTTGGGAGAGGACAACATTTCTAGGTAGTTATGAGGCCACACCTTGATGTTTTTCCATAAACTGTGTTAATTTAAATGACTACTGAGGATGAGATAATCCCGGTAGGCCCACACTAAATATAATTAATCTAAGAGTATGGCACAAGCTGTCCTGTCTTGTTGTTGATTCTAATTCTAAAAACAGAACCTCTTCAACATGATTTTCAAAAGTGATCTCTATGTTTTAGTTATCTGTGCATGTTTAGTTGGGCACAAGACCTTAGGCTTCTCTTTCATTTTCTGAATATTCTTTTAATTCTGAACATAAAATCCATTAAAGTTTCTCTTGTTGGATACTCAGAATTGCCAGGTGCTTTTGTAAACTGTGGCCCTACTCTTTGTAGATATACACTAAGCCCAAGTTATCATCAGTCCTTCTAGCTTTGTGGTCACAAATTAAAATTGATATGACCTAGTTCTTACAAATGTGGCACTTGAGATTTACACCTCTCTGCAAAACTGTGTTTATACAAAAGAATATCACATCCAAGATGGATATTTGTGTCAGGGAACTTTTGTGACTGGCAACAATTTGGGGAGGGTTATAAGATTTCACTCTTTCTTATTATATTTATACCTGTTTATTGTTTTTTATTATTTTGTTATCTATTACTTCTATTTAAAAAAGACAAAGTCAGAGTGATTACGAGGTAAAATACTGTTTGACTCATCCTCTGCAGTAATGTCATTAGGGACTGAAATGCCAGCTTTGACACAGAAATCTTCATTGCGTCCTGACACTGAGCCACACTAGAACTGCCAGTCTCCCAATAGTCAGTTTTCTTGCTTCTTTTTTAAAAACTAAGTTGAAACATCTAATTAAGTTTAAAATAGAATAGTCCTGGGAAAAACTCATCAGAAGGCTGTAGTAGAGATAGAAGCTCATCTTCACTGGGGGCTAAGACTCGCAATACCATGGCCTTTCATGAAATCACGAGAGGTTTATGTAAGCAAAAGTGATACTTTTGCAAAGTCAGCCAGCACAAAAGCAGCCATGTAGCCAAAGAAAATAGTTTGGTATACATACAGGGAAGCAATTAACTTTGGGGGAGAATGAATCCCAGGTAAAATGCAAATGGATGGATGAACAGTATTTGTGGTGGCATGGAGTTCCTGAGCCTGGTCTGGCAACAATGCGGTTAAAGGGAGAAGAAAAATGGTTTAATAGGGCTCAGCACCATGTTCTGAAACTTTCAACTTGAACTAGTGACAAAATCTCCACTGTGGTTATCACAGTCAATGTAAAACTCTAGGCCTTTTTTCCAAAGAATTCTTCAGCATGAGAAAATGTTAAGGCCTAGAGGCAGAAGCTGAGATGAAGTTGCTGGTTGAGTTCGTGCATGAACTATGAAAATCAGTTTCAACTGCATCCAAAAGGCCTGATGCTCAATGCCTGCAGTACTGTTTGAATTTATTCAGTCAGCAGCTCACTGAGGGTCAGATTGTGATTTTGAGATACAGGTCAAAAACAATGAACAGCACGTCTGAAAATGATCGTAGAAAAAAGTTGAAGTAATGCAAATTCCTTTCCTTCAGCTCCTTCTTATATCTAGTGAAAGAAAATAGCAATTTATTGTGTTATATATTGTTTTCTTCACACTTTCTCAGCTGCATTATCTAGGTAGAATAAAATCACTTTTACTTCTAATAGTATAATAATTGATTTTCATAAAATGAAAATGTTATACCACACATACTAGTTTTAAGCACCCTACAAAAAGAGAATACTTGATCCCAAAATACCTGTCTATTCAAATGTTGATTTTCTTGAAATTACCAGGGTTATGTTCCCTTGATTTTTTTATTTTCTTTATTATTATTTTTACCATAGCCAGAGATGTCAAACAAATCAACAGGTGCTTAGAAAAAAAATCTTTGAGAGTTAAAACCAATGAACTTCTTTTTGCAAAAGGTATAGAAAAAAGATATTTTTTCCCCTTGAAATTTAACCTGGTACAGAGAAAAAGTAAAAACAGGAAGCATAATCAAATACCAGTTATTCAGTTCCTCCCTTTCAGTTTGTCCATTTGTATTAATATGAGACATATGTAGTGTTTGATATTTCTTCACAAAGACAACATCTCTAAGTATATGGAAATAATATCTAGCAGTTATAAAGTCTGTTGGGTATAGAGGAACTGTTCTTTGACAAAGTTGTAATCTCTTGCTTTGGTTCCTCAGTTAGTTTAATTAAAAGCTAAAGTGTCCTTCTTTTCTACTCCATAACTATATCAATGATCAAGAAGCATTCAAAAAATGTAGAGGAAAGATAAGTATATGCTTTGGAGTGAGTGTCAAGAAATGATCTTATGAAATCTTAGTTTTTCAGGTATCTTATTAAATCATAGTTTTGAAGGATGGCAACAACAATGAACAGGAAACAGGGTGGGGAAATGATGTTTGCAGCATTTAGAAATAGATTATCAAGATAAAATCTTTTTCAACAACAATGGGCCTACTTATTTGTTTTGCAGAGCTGTACTTGTATAAGGCAGAAAATGTACTATTTTAAATTCTGTTCCCCACAGACATATAAAAAAATTTTTACAGAAAGGTGTTCCCTCAACACCTGATAGCCTGCAATAATCAGTAAAATCTCTATTTAAAAGACCTTGCCTGTGTAATGCAAGTATCATCTTGGCAGAAAATAGTAATATCATTCTGAAATGTTTTCCTGACAAAAATTAAATTTTTTTAACAGTGAATATGGTAATGATAAGGGGAAAAGCCCCCAGTGCAATGACTACTATGCTCTTAATACCTAATTTCTAGGATGGGGCACAGGACAGATGCAGCTGTCCAACATTATTTCAGACTGTGTGGCTTTGATATTCATATTTCAAGTTTAAAAATAGTAAACTATTACCCACATAGGGAAAATAGTTTCTTGTATGTCTTTCCCAAATACTCCACCCTTAGAAGTCTTTCTCCATACTGGCTAGAGATTTGTGATTAGTTCTTTCTCCTGTTGGCAATTGACAATGGTGACAGCAATGTTTCCATTGCCAATATCTACTTCTTTCACTGTTTTCTTTTCCTTTTTCTCCATAACGGGACGAGTAAGAAATGAGAGGAAGAGAGAATAATAAATATAACATAACAAGAGAATGTTGTTTTTCCTTACATCTACTCATGTCTTTTAGCAATATCATAGATTTCTCTTTTTATGATAGGATTTCTTTTTTTTTTTTTTTTTTTTTTTTTTTGATAATTCTACTCCCCAGAGAGAAGCATTATAAGTGTTTTGGTTTTTTCCCATATTTGTGCCTAGACATAAAAGTAAATTCTAGGGATATGTTTAGCAAATGTACTACTGAAACACTATTAATAGCAAATGTTGGGTGTTTAGAGAGAAAAAAAGGCATGGTAACTACTCTCAGAGGCTTCCATTATGATTTTCTTTAACAAAACATCTCACTTGGAGAGCTTTCAAATGAATTCCTAAAACTAGCAATCTGTCCTTAGCAATTTCTCTTGTAGCAAATATAGACGTTATATAATACTAAAAAGGTAAACTTCTAATTATCATTATTATTATTATTATTATTATTATTATTATCATTATCATTATTCTCTGTGCCATTCTCCTTTTAGTTTCTACAAATTTTCTGGAAATTACTTCCTGTGTGGAAGATGCCCCTCACATCATTGTGCCATCAATGCTTACACCCCTGGGGCACTGCACTTCATGATCATCCAGCTCAGATCATCCAGGTGCTGCCCTAGATAGCAGTCTTTCCCTGTGGGCACACCCTGGTTTGTAATGCAGGCATGCAACCTACTTTAAAAATTCCCACCCACATACACAGAAGCACTCATGGAGTTAGCCTTTTCTTTGCTGAAAGCAAGAGTTTTAGGAAATACCCTCACTGGAGTATTCACATTTTTACTTGATAAGCAAATCACTAACAGGGGAGCCTGTAATTTGGTTTAGTGTGACCTAACTCTCAGATATGCAGCCAGTAATGTTTTTGTTGTGTTTATGTTTGGGTTTTTGATGGTTGTTTTATTGCCCAGTAGCTATTCTGTGATTCTATTTATTAAACAATCCTCCGCCTCATTGAAATATTCCGCTTTATAAACTTTCCAAAAGGCAACACAGTTTAACCAATGTAGAAATTAGCAGACCTTTATGGAAGATTTATGAAGAAGTGGTATGATATGTTAGGCTAACCCTGGCTGTATGCCAGGTGCCCACCAGAGCCATTCCATCAGTCCCCTCCTCAGCCTGACAGAGGAGAAAAGATTCAAGAGGCTCATAGGATAAGAACAGGGAGCAATCACTCACCAATTAGTGTCATGGGCAAGAGAGACTAAGCTTAGGGATATTAGTTTAATATATTATGAATCAAATTAGAGTAAGATAATGAGAAATAAAAACAAATTTACAAAAACCCCAAACATCCCTCCAGTCCTCCCTTTTACCCAGGATCAACTTCACTTCCAATTTTCTCTACTTCCCCAGTGGTGCTGGGGCACAGAGAATGGGGGCCATGGTC
This sequence comes from Cinclus cinclus, assembly GCF_963662255.1. NCBI lineage: Eukaryota > Metazoa > Chordata > Aves > Passeriformes > Cinclidae > Cinclus > Cinclus cinclus. Next base: position 60,768,813 of record NC_085047.1, read on the forward strand.
AGTCCATCACATGTTGTCTCTGATGCTCCTTCCTCCTCAGGGAAAGAAGTCACATTCTTCCCCTGCTCCAGTGTGGGGTCTCTTCCACATGAGACAGTCCTCAATAACTTCTCCACTATTAGTCCTTCCCACAGGCTGCAGTTCTTCACATGGATAATCTACAGGGTTGCAAATCCTGCCAGTAAACCTTCTCCAGTGTGGGCTCTGTTCTTCACGGTGCCACAGGTCCTTCCAGGAGCCTGCTTCAGCAGAGACTTCCCACAAGGTTACAGCCTCCATTAGGCACATCCACTTATTCCAGTATGAGGTCACACGTGGGCTGAAGGCATAGCTCTGCTCCACCATAGACCTCCATGGGCTGCAAGAAGACAGCAGGAGCTGCAGTGGAATGTGCTCCAATGCCTGAAGCATCTCCTGATACTGGTGTCTGCAGAGTGATTTCTCTCACATATTCTCACTCTTTTCCTCCTTAAATATATTCTATCCCAGTGACACTACCACTGTGGGTTCAGCCTCACCCAGCAGTGGATCTGTCTTAGCACTGGTTGGCATGGGGTCTGTCAGACACAAGGGAAGCTTCTGGCAGGTTCTCACAGAAGTCACCCCTGCAACCCCCCATATTTCCAAAACCTTGCTATGCAAACCCAATACATGACTAGGAAAATATTTCAAGATCACATATAGAGCAGACTGTAGAACTCTCTTACTGGAATTTTATTTAGAAAAATGAGCATAGAAAAACAAGCAAGCAAACAAACAAACAAAAACAAAACCCCCAAACTAAAACAAAGAACAAAAACAGGGAAAAAAAAACAAGAGAGAGAAAAAACCACAAAACACAACACACATATGAAAGGCTAAGGGAGACTTTGGTCTTAGACTGCAGAGTATGTAGTCAACCACAATGTAATGGCAACATGACTTTTGTTCTACATGTTAATGAAAATGCTTTAAAACTTCTTACAGAAATCTGTGGGAATTGTTGAACCTGACATTAAGTTTCAGGATGAAATTCAAAGTTAAGCTCTACTGCCAACAAGGAAAAAGGCAGTAGCTTAAGGAGGACACAGGTAGTACATAGGCATTCAATGCTTCTGACCTCCCCACAAAGCATTAAATTTCCCTCTACATCATTAATCCCATATAATCCAAATCTCTGTAACAATGCCAATTTTATGGTTTTGATCATTTTCTTGGCAGCAGTATTAGAACTGGTTAGCTACAAATTACTCTGACTGAGCCTCCAAACATGAATATGTTTATGAACTATAAATTATGTTCAAAGACATGTCACTCCTGCCTTCCCAGAACAATACAAAGTTCATTAAACTGTACATAATATGGTGTTAATACAATTTCCTTTGATGTCAATAGAGAAAAACTCTGGTTATGTGCTCATTGCATTGGTAAGGATTTTGATGATTCTTTTGATGATCCTAGGAGCTCAGACCAACTGCAGTAGTGCTAGAATGTCTTTCCATGAATTCCAGGGCAAGTCAGTGAGAAAAAATAGTATATCATGTAAGTTCTGAGTCAAAAAAATGTGTATATTTGGTGTAGTTAGGTTTAGCTCCTCAGTTTAGTCCTGGAGAAAAATGAAAGGCAGCGGGGGTCTAGTGGAAAACTCATGCCACCTTAGTCTGATGTATTCATTAATGCCTTTATGGACTGTGGAGAAGAAAAAAAAAAAACAAAAAAAAACAAGAGAACTTAAGAATTTCAGGACAGTTTAAGCTAATCAGATGGATGCTTTCTTTAGAATGCTACAATGTTTGCCACAGATAAGATCGTTTCTTTCCCTTGGAGCCTAGCTTAGAAGCAGCTTTCTTCATACATATACACCCAGTATCATAGACTTTTACCAGTGAGATTCCCAATGCTCCTGTTGGCAAAGGTAGAGAAGTCTTCATTCAGCTGACTTGTGTTGCAGATTGACTGGTAACTCCCAGCTTGTGAGCAGACAGCCTGTGGAGCAGGGTGCTCTGAGTTGTGCTGATAGAGCCAGGAACTGAGCAACTACCTGTGCTGGTGTTGACACATGCACTGGTAACAGAATTTGAGAATATATTGCTGATTTAAATCATTATTTAAATGTCATAGTCAACTGGTAGCTGTGATCGTCAACACTGCCTGAAGACTGTATGAAGCCACATGGATCTATTAGTTAGAAAAAATGGGTAGAGAGGACAAGATACTTGAACAGAAATTGTTAAGAAATCAGATCCCATTTATAAAAAATAGGTTACATAGAAGTATTTTTTTCTCAATCAGCTCTATGATTATTTTTTCTCAAGTATCTTATCTATAAAGCAGAGAAAGAACTACATCCTTTCTCTCCATTTTTTGCATATTCTTATGGTGGAAAAACATCTATTCCAATATGAATTTTCTGAATGTATTCTAGTTTATGGGCTTCCAGAGCATGTTTAAGAGAAGAAGATGATTTAAGAATAATGTTAATTATATTTTAGAGTATTTTTTTTCATTGATTCAAGACAAGTTGCATTGTTTCCCACAGTCAAATATGCCTGACCAACCTAGTGGCCTTCTAAAGTTGAATGCATCTTCGTACAAGGGAGGACCTACACTTGTTATGTGTCTGCAAGGCCTTTGACAGGATTTTCTTCAGCATCTAAACTGGAAGGAGAGGAATTTTATGGACAGACTGTTTGGTGGATGAAGAACTGTTTGAAAGTTTGCATCCAGAATGTAGTGGTTAATGGCTCAATGTCCCAATAGAGATCAATGATGAATTATGTTCCATGGGGTCTGTACTGGGACTAGTATTGTCTGATTTCTTCATCAAGGACATTGACAGTGGGATCAAGTGCACTTCCAGCAAGTTTCCTGACATACCTGGAGGACAGGATGACATCCAGAGGGGCATGTACAAACTCAAGAAATCGGTCCATGTGAAACTCAAGAGGTTCAATGAGACCAAGTGCAAAGTGCTACACTCGGATTGTTGGAGCAATCCCTGGTATCCACACAGTCTGGGGGATGGACAGATTAAGAACAGCCCTGCAAAGAGGGTCTTGGGGGAGTTGCTGGATGAGGGGCTGGACATGACCCGGCACTGTGAGCTTGCAGGGAGGGGATTCTGCCCTCTGTTCCTCTCTGGTGAGACCCCACCTGCAGAGCTTCACCAAGCTCTGGAGTTCCCAGTGCAGGAAGGAAATTAACCTATTAGAACAAATCCAGAGGAGAGCCACCAAGAAGATCAGAAGGCTAGACCAACCTCTGCAGACAGGCTGAGACAACTGCATTTGTTAAACCTGGAGAAGAGAAGGCTCTGGAGATACCTCATTGAGGCCTTTCAGTACTTCCAGAGGGCTTATAAGAAAGATGGGGAACAGACTTATTAGTAGGGCCTGCTTCAGAAGGACAAGGAGTAATTGTTTTAACCTAGAAGAGAATAAATTAAGCCTGGATATAAGGAAGAAATTTTTCACACTGAAGGTAATGAAATACTGAAACAGGTTGTAAAGAGAGGTGGTGGATGCCCCAAGCCTGGAAATATTCTAGGACAATCTGGGCAGGTTTCTGAGTAACCCGATCTATTTGAAGATATCCCTGCTTATTGCAGGGTGTTGAAATAGGTGGCCTTTTAAGGTCCCTTCCAACCCAAAATATTCTATGATTATTTAGAAAAAAAAAACCCACCACGTAGTATTTATAGCTGGCATTTGATGGTTTATAGGGCTGTCAGATGGTTCCTTTATTACACAAAGAAGGCACACTCAGAGAGTAGTAGCAGCCTCAGGTCCTTGAGTTCAAACCCTTTTAAATGCCAAGGTTTTTCTCCCACCCTTAACTTTTATTTTGCATATGTAAGTTGCCATCAAAACTGTTTAAAAGTTAGGTGAAATCTCTCAGCTTTTCAACACAGATCCCAGATGTTGAAGCCTATTAGAGTTGTGTTCCATTACCACCTTTGCATTCCACTTGTCTAGAAGGCTGCTAGGATAATTTAATGATATTTTTAACAGAGTTTTCTCCTTTATATGAACAATATGTTCTTAGCAATTAGAAATGATTTCTGTAATCTAAAAATTCTTCTATGATTGTAAAAAAAAAAAAAAAAGCTATTTATTTGATGTCTTTGTATGTCCTTCTAGCTGCCATCTGCCTGTGTATTGTTTTACTTCCAAAACAAATGATAAACAGATGATATTGTTCCTTCTGCAGTGTTTATTTACATAGGTGGGGCTTGCATTATAAAACTAAATGCTGCAAGCATCCTGTAAAGCACTCACAGCTTGTTGCTTGCTGCCAAGTCTGACTGTGATTCTTCTGAAGAAGTTTAAGTTACAATAAAATAAAATATTTAGCAGATGATTTTAAATACCACGTTTCCTGATTGCTTTAATGTTTCACAGCAGGATATTTGTTATTTGCACACACAATGTGCATAATCAGATATTGATGTTAGGAGGACCACAAAGACACATTTAATGCATACTTATGTTATGGTCAGAAATAACACTGCTATCCAGCTACTTCACATTTAGATTCTAACCTAACTATGCAAAAATCTATCATCTGCATGAGCGAGTTCCCTACATCTTGGCCTTGGCTATATATGGACATGACCTATCTAACTCATCTGACTTCTAGAACAGGTTAATAAAGACTAAACACATCCAAAACAGTGGAGAGAACTCTGAGTCTATAACTTCATCTCCATTAATTAAATGCAGAGAGAAGAAAGACATAAACAGTAATATTAAGACTTCTTAATTTCTCCTTTCCACCCCTGAAAATAGCACAGCTGTGAAATTGTGTGTGCAAATTAATTTTATAAATCTAGATACCATGTGGACCATGTCATGCAGAGATGCAACAAAATATTTTATAGCTGAGTTTATCATATTATACTGCAATCTGTATAGATGTAGACTAAATGTCTAAAGGTATGTACACCTAGACTGGGAAATTTGTACTGAATTGTTCTGATCAGTAGTGTAAACAATTACCCTTTTTGGAGGGAAATTCATATTTGCTGAAGAAGGGAGCAGTGTTAGCACATGTGGAATTTCTGTGCTACTGGAATATTAATGGGGGGATTTTTTTTTTTTTTTACTACACTGTACCATACATTGATACACTGCAATTAAAACTACAACACTGAGCAAACTGATTACAAAATTTGACATATGTCAAATACATATATTATTTTGGTTCTATTTAAGATAAAAATAATTTTCTTGTTATTATTTATCCCTAAATTTTAAATACTGCTTAAAAGAACCCTTGCAAATATACTTGTATCAACTCCAGTTCTCTTCTACGTCTTGTAGTTCCCTGCCCTTAATTTTAATACTGCCAAACATTTGGAATTGTTTACCTCTGTTGACTTTCAAATAAACACAATGTAATTTTTTTGCACATTTTATATCAACACTTCTCATTTTTTGTCTGCGTATTTACAGTCTGCCCATAATGCTGCAAAATGTGGGGTTACAGATTGTTCACATTTCAAAGTGCAGTTTCAGGTCCATCATTGTATAGTTCAGTCTCAGATTACCAATTTCATATGTTTCATTATCAACAAATGGTCAAAAAAACCAATTCCTTAAAAAATATAATGTTCTCCACATCTCCTTTACATCTGCACACACGTGAACACACGCATTGTTTATGACAATGATTTTTGCTCTCTTTCCTTCCAGAAGCTAACAAGAAATTTTGTAAACTTGATACTTGTGATAAAAATTATTCCCATTGCCACTGGGATGGGAATAAAATCAGCACTCCATCTGATGTGGACCATCAAGTCTCAAGATAGTATGGCCACCATTTTTAACCTTCAAGATTCTCTAGAGTGATGGAGCACTTTGGTACTCAGTTGTTTTCTCAAATATACAGTAGTGTAATACAGCTGTAAAGTGTCTGACCTTTAGTATTCCATTTTGAAAACATTAGCTAAGCTGTATATTAACTAAATCTTAGCTATTATCTTAGCTGTATATTTTTAATAAATAGTTATGTGATACCTAGTTAAATAATTTCTTCAATTTGCTACACATCTCCTATCTAACCATAATACAGAGGACTGCCAACACATAGCCATGAAAATTAATAAAGAAGGAACAGTAACCACCTTTAACTTTTTAATAGCAGTTCTGTACATTCAGCCTTATCTTGTTACACAAATTGTAGAGAGGGTTTGAAGCAAGTTGTATTTGTTATTAATATTATTATTTTATTATTATTTTTACTTTTCCTGAAATATTAATGGACAGTGTATTCCTTACTCCTTCATGAAGAACACTGCTTCATTTTCTCCAGAGAAGGACTTGGGATTCCTGGTGGAATACAAGTCAACCGTAGCCCAGCAATGTGCCCTTGTAGCCAAGAAGCCCAGTGGTATCCTGGGCTGCATTAGGAAGAACATTGTCAGCAGATCAAGGGAGGCTTGAGGATCCTGCCCCTCCACTCAGCACTTGTCTGGCCTCATCTGGAGTGCTGTGTCTAGTTCTGGGATCCCCAGAATGTTTTTCAAGAAAAAACAAGGAACTACTGGAGATGGTGTAAAGTGGGGGGCCACAAATGTGATTAGTAGATGGGAGCATGTCTGTAATGAGAAAAAGCTAAAGGACTACTCCTTCAGGTTAGCCTGAAGAAGAGAAGTCTGATGGAATCTTATCAATGCAAACAAATATCTTAAGGAAGGATCAAGAAGGTGGGGCCAGATTCTTTTCAGTGGTGTCCAACAGGACAAGGTGAAACAGGATCAAATGAAAACACAGGAAGTTCCATTTGAATTTGTGGAAAAAAATTTTACTGTGAGGGTGACAGGGCACTCAAACAGGGTGCCCAGAGAGACCATGGAGTCTCCTTGTCCACAGATATTCAAAACCAGGGTGCCCAGAGAGACCATGGAGTCTCCTTGTCCACAGATATTCAAAACACTCTTGGAGGTGACACGGTGCAACTTGCTCTAGGGTGAACCTGTTTTAGTAGGAGGATTGGACTAGATGGGCTGTTCTAGAGGTCTCTTTCAATCAGTCTGTGATTCTGTGATTTTGTTATTCTGTGATTCTGTGATACATGTGAAGCACAACATCATACTGTTAAGAAGTTATTGCCTCTGAGATGACCTACTTTCAGCACCAAATTAAGTGAAGATAGCTTATGGCTTCTATTAAGCCTGTCAATAGTTAAAGCTTAAGCATCAAAATGAAAGACACTTGTGAAATACTGATTGTAGTGGAATCAATGGCAATAACCTCATTGACATAAGCGATGTCACGTTTTCAGCCACTATGACATGCAAAATGGCTTTCATTAAAACTACCATAATTATAAGGCTGCTGATGATGCCAAGCCTTAAATTCTTTATTCACGTGGGTTGAAATCTGAAATAATGATCTAATAAGACTAAGTACTTCAGAATCTTGACTAACAATAAAAATAAAAATATATAAACAATCAATATATTGCATTTACAGCTACACTTTCAGACTTTAGCTACAGGCTACTGCAAGAATAATGAAAGCCACAAGCAGTAGATTAATGTCCCTATATCTTGTCATAATGGTGAAGATACAGAGAGATGAACAAACATCCATGGACTGAGTAACTGATTAATTTGCCAACCAGCAGACATTCTTTAAGCATGCATCCTCATTCCAGTATGCAGGCTGTGGGACCAGACCCTGGAGGTCATTTCAAAACTCAAACAGGTTCCATGGAGTGGCTGATACAGCTGTACAGAAACCAGCAGGTGATCTATGATTTGGAATAAGTCCAAGATTTCCTATTCATGGGACAGAGGAACTCAGGAACATGGCAATTAATAATTTCTATCTGGAAGGATATCTCAAGTGTATGAAAACAAAATATTATTGTATTTTTTTTTTTGGATCATACCTCTGAGGGTATCTAGCAGCAGAACAGTTGTATCTTTAGTTTAGGTTTCATTTCTGCCCTCACAAATGGAGAAAACAGCTCTTTCCTTCTTTCAGATATGATTTATGACAATTCATACTCAAGAATTAAAAGATCTAGCTATGCTTATCTGAAGTTTCTGATATTCACACTTCCTCTTTAAGGACCTAGTGCTGCAGTCCACTCTAGCATGGTCTCTTATGTTCCTTTTTATACTGCAGACTGTGTAGATCTGGTACTGGGAGTTCTCAGATGCAGGACAGATTACTTTTCTTTGGACTTTCTAATTCCTCCTTAAAAGTCACCTCTGTAATACATTAAAAATCCCACCTTTCTGATAGAAGCTTTAGAAGGCCAGTGGGTTGGTCGGCAAGACTTGACCTGGGTGAAGCTGTGCTGGCTGTCCTGAATCATTTCCCTGTCCTCAATGTACCTTATCAAAGCTTCTAGGAGGATCTGTCCCATGGCCTTACCAGGGACAGCTGGGAAGCTGATAGGCTTGTAGTTCTGAGGATTCTGCTTTCTACCTTTTATTAAGATAGGTACAATGTTTCCCCTATTTTTCAGTCGCCTGGGACTTCACCTGACTACCATGACTTTCCAAAATCAAGGAGAGTACCTTGACAACTGAATCAGCTAATTCCCTCAGGACTCTGGGACACATCTCATCTGGTGCTGTAGACTTATGTACATTGGGTGGCCATGAATCTGATATTTTCATTGAGTAGGAGGAACTTTGCTCCTCCAGTTCCCATGCTGCTCTCCATCCACTCAAGCTGGGGGAAGAAAGGGGAAGGTCCAGGGACTCTCTTAGTGATGACGTTTGTATTCCCAAATATCTGTTACTCGTGATGAAGCCCTGCTTTCTCAGAGATGGTTGATTCCCTGCCAATGGGGAAGCAGTGAATTAATTCCTTGCTCTTCTTTTGTTGCATGTGTGGCTTTTGTTTTATCTATTAAACTGTCTTTATCTCAACTCAAGAGATTTCATGTGTTTGCTCTTCTGATTCTTTCCCCCATGTCCTTAGAGGGGAGTGAGCAAGTGGTGCTGTGGTGCTGAGCAGCTGGCTAGGGTTAAACCACAACTACCTACAAATTTTGCACATAGTGTGTCTGTGCTAAAATATCCAATTATTCTTGCTCTCTTTTTTGATCCCTATATAATATGATAGTCTTAAAATTTAAGGTCTATAGAGAAAGTGGGTTTTGTGACTGGGTCAGTAAGTTTAGTACCATTCTGGTGCAAAGCAATACCCTCTACCACAAGAACAGATTGAGCAGAGTCCCTCGTGAAATAACGAGTACTTGGCAAAATTCAAGCTATTCCCATCTGTCACATACATATCTGTCTCGTATAAATAACAGTATGTGTGAGTAGGTTTGTGTAAGTGAGCATTTATACACACAAATGCGCGTGCATGCAAATGCAGACATATTAGTCTCAATATGGTTGATGGTTGTTGCAAAAATAGTGGTAATAGATAATAATAATAATAGTCTCACAGGAAGTCAAGATTTTGTCAGTCCTAAAACTCTTCTGAAAGTCTTTACCCAAATACTTAATTCTCAGAGTTCATTCTGGTCTTTCTCAACCAGAACATCTGCTTACATTCAAATGTGTTTATATACATATATATACACATACACACACACACACACACACATATATGTATGTATACTTCACTTCTGCAAATGAGACAAGATACATTTCACTGATAGAGATAAATTTCATTTCCTCCTCCAAATGGCTGAGGGGCCAACAAGGAGAGGGGACCGGTGCTGTACTGGACCTTGTTCTCCCCAACAGGAAGGGACTAGTGGGGAATGTGAAGCTCAAGGGCATCTTTAGCTGCAGTGACCATGAACTGGTGGAGTTTGAGATCCATAGGGTGGAGAGGGGGGGCACACTGTAATCTCTCTACCCTGGATTTCAGGAAAGCAGACTTTGGTCTCTTCAGGGAACTGCTTGGCAGAGTACTGAGTGATAAAACCATGAAGGGAATAGGAGCCCAAGAAAGCTGTGAGAACCTCATGGAGTTTGACAAGGCTAAGTGCAAGGTCCAGCCCCTGGTTAGGGAAATCACAAGTACATTTAAAGGCTGGTCAGAGAATGGAGTGAGAGAAAAGTCATGAGGAGACAATTTGGGGTTGCTTGGGAGAGGATTTTGACATGAGCTGTGAATGTGGACTCACAGCCCAGACAGATAACTGTGTCTCAAGAGGAGCATGGCCAGGAGGACAAGGGTGATTCTCCACCTTTTCTCCTGTTTATTGGGACTCCAACTGGGGTCACAAGCTCTGAGGTCCCAAACATAGAGCAAGTCCAGAGGAAGGCCAAGAAGGTGATCAGAGGCCTGGAGCACATCTCCTATCAAAATAAACTGCGAGAGTTGCTGTTGTTCAGCCTGGAGAAGTAAAGGCTCTGAATAGACATTATAACAACCTTTTAATTCCTAAAGGGGGATAGAAGAAAGCTGGACAGGGAATTTTTACAAAAGTATGTAGTGAAATTATGAATGTTCTATCGTTGGAAGCATTGGACAGGGCTTTGAGCAACGTGGTCTAGTGAAAGATGTCCCTGCCATGACATGGGTGTTGGAATAGATGATCTTTAGGGTCATTTCCAACACAAGCTATTCTATGATTCTATGGTATTCCTTGATATAGAACTATCCTTCCACTAGGCTGAAATCCTTTTATTCCCAGTCATCAAGAAATTATAAATATGAGCATTTCTAGTGCAATTAATAAGATAAGAAACTCATTATTTGGCTTAAATAACATTTTTTTCTTTTTTTTTTCTTTTTTTTTTTTTTTTCACAAATCCACCCTGTCATATCCCATCACGCATATCTGTCCAGTGGTGGCAAAGCCTTGCTGAGGCTCCTAGTCATGACCTAATACAAACAGCATTAGAACCAATAAAGTAGAATGCAACATACCAGAAATAATTCCATCCCTAAAGCTATAGCTATCATTTAATGTAGCATATGGATAACAGAATTGGAGTAAAATGCTAATTTTCCCTCTGTTGACTTTTGCAGAATAACAGAGACTGCAACGACCTATATTTAGAGAACAGGAGGAGTCAAAGTCATTGGTAGTGTTTGTCTGCTTGTATGAATCAAAATAAAATCAGAGCTGCAAGTGATATGGGAAAATGGATGGAGGAAGAAAAACTAGTGGTTTTCAATTTTTCAAATCAGCATTTTAAACAACTAATGTTATTATCATTATATGATAAATTTCATCTGTCTAGATTATAAAAAATATTTTTTAAATAAGAAGAATGACAGCAAAATGGGGTAGCTCTCTTCTGACGTGCATTATAAAGATATTTCTTTGGTTCTATTGCCCTCCTGCTATTTGAGATTTCACTTCAAGTTTTTCAGTTAAAGATGTACATTGATTGCAAGCTAAATTTACTTTAACATGATGACTTTCATCTGATTTTATGATAAGTATTGATTTTTATTTAACATCTACTGTTTGGTTTCAGTAAACCTAATAATGAATGTTGTTGATGCATGTTATTTATATTATACCTGATATTTATAGCTTGGAGACTTTGTTGAAGACATGTGTTATGTTAATAAAAATTCTGACTTGCTCATGCAGTTCAGTTGTCAAGTATGGAAATGTTCCTGTTGTTACCAGAGCAACTTTAAGATTACAGCTTTACACTGCAGGGTGCAGGTGTTTCAAAAAGAATGTGTCTGTTTATCTGTTGTTTGACTTTTTAAAGTGGCATATTAATCCTCTGTATTTTATTTATTATTTTCTTTTACCATAGGATATGACTGTAAAGTCATGGGGACCTATCAAGCAGGTAGATCATGTGGATATGTGCAGCTCCCTTCAGGGGTGTTCCAACTTTACAGCCTTCATTTCACCACATCTCTATTGTGCCATAAGAGCTGTGCATACCTACACTGTCTAACAGCTCAATACCTTTCAGCCTGAATTTGTGACCATCCAGATGCTAGGAGGAAAATCGGAGGTAAGCATCACCTTCTGTAGGTTTTTTGTTTTGTTTTGTTTTGTTTTTTCTCCAGATGCCCACAGCTGATCTAGAAAACTTCTACTCTGTTTTCCCTTCTATGGCTCCTCATGACTGGAGCTAAACACAGTTAAGAACCAGGGATCATCCACAGAAGAGAAGATTCTAACAGTGTTTACTCCAGGGCAGAGAGATAATCTTTTTCAATCATGATGCTCACAAAGGGAATGTAAGGAATAACATCTCAAGAGACCTTTTGGGTTTGGATTTTCTCAAACCCTAGAGATAGGGTACCATGATTATATGATTTGACCAAGTAGAATTTCTAGCTATTCTATCTATAGATAGAATGTTGCAAAAACATTCTGTAACACTGCTCTCAGGTTTCTTTGTCCAGAAGGTCCATGTAAATTCATGAGAGTCTAAATCATGCTTTCAGTACTCTAGTGTGAATCACAAACAATTTCACTGAAATGTCAGTCCAGTTGCAAATAACACACACTGTAAAGGCAAGAACTGCTCATAAACTAAGTTTTGTAAAAACAAAAAAACAAAAAAAACCATATCTTTTTGATTTGTTCTGAATAAGTATCATATAAGACATGCTGGCTCAGTGTTCACATATACTATGCATAAATTATTATTTGATAATTATTTGTTTGAAATATAATTATGCACTGTTTATGAATCAGAAGGCACTATTTGCCTGACATAATATAAGAATGCAATTTATTAGACCAGATACCAGAGAATGATAGAATCCAAACACAGGAATTTTCAGGTAAAAGCCACTAATGAAAAATTACTGATACATTCAGATTTTACGAAAGCTGCCATTTTTAAGACGCATCCTTGGAAAAACATGATTCAAAAATAAGAATAAAATCATTTTTGTTGAAAAAAAAAAAGTTAAAATTCACCACATGCTGCATCAGAATATTTTTTATTAAAAATATTGATAAAATTATCCCAATAATCTATGACTAACTCTATGACTCTGTAAGCTTTGTAAAACTGTATTGCTAACATTGCGGATATTGCCTTAGAAAAAAGAAACTCCAATATAAATCATCCTGATGATATAATGAACTTCTTTGAAAGATGAAGATGAGTTTGACATATCCAGACTATACTTAAATAAAACTAATGGGAGAAGAATAAGTTATATATATGTACGTATACATACATACTTTTTTTTCATTTTAATTTTTTCTCCTTTAATATGATTGACCTAATCTTCACTATTTTCATTATTTTATTCATCTTGGTGGACTGTTCTTCATTTTGAAGTCTTTCTCTGTTAAGAATATAGAGTCCTGGAGGTCACTTATGATGAAAGAATGTTTGAACATCCACTGTTCACAGACACAGAAAGATTAGAACTGTCATTTCTAGAAGTATATATTGACAGAAAACCTCTATGTTTTAGTCTAATTTTGTTTTGAGAAACTGTTTAATACAGCACTATCTATCAAGTGGATATAGAGGGCCTAAATACAAAAGATAATTTGAAAGCACTCAATGTCAGCGTTATGTCACTTACCAATTCCAGTATATTGAAAACATTTTAAATGACATATGTCCACATTTTTTCAAGAAAGATGCTGCAAACAGAGATAGGTATCTGATGAACTGCTTTTACCTGCATTTTCTTAGAATTCAAGTTCATGCAATGATCTGTCTTTTTGTAGCTACATGATGTGCTTGTCTGTCCCACTGCATGTCATTTCTGCAAAATGTTTTTGAGCTAACTGGCAGATTTGAACCTATAAAGAAAAAAAAACCCACACAAATATAATGAAGTTTTGTGAAAATGGGCAGTCAAGAAAAGAAGATCATGAGTTCTACAGCTTCTTATTAAACCTCAGAGAGCATATATTTATAAATACTCCAGTCACTGAATAAAGCAACAGTCACTGTTTACAGGTCGCAAATCTGAAATAAAAATAAACACTTCATTATAACCATGCCCACAAATCAAATTTTTATAGCTTTTGTGATCATTGTTCTATGAAGAATACTACATTTGCAACACACCTGTGACTAATCTGTTAAATTCTTCATTCTCAGTTTTCCAAGAAAAAAGTACATATGAAATAAAAAGTGTGCATATATGAGAATAATTTGTACAGACATGTAGCTGCATGAATGCACATGCCAATACAAAACTTGAAGCTGCATATTTTATGACTTCTAAATTGGATTCCAGGATTTCTCCATTAGTGTCACATATAAGTGTGGTGGCTTTATAATTTTTTATTTTTACTATCATCATATTTATTCATAGAAAAAGAAAAAAATTATTCCAGAAAAGAAAAAGCAGCTTTGCCAAGTACTGATCTGTGCAATTTCCTTCTTATCTTTTTTCTTCTTTTCTTGGCTTTTTTCTTTTACTTATTTTTTCTGCCACAAGGTCATGATCTGAAGCCAGACATGAAACCACTTCAAAACATAATATCCAATGCAAGAGTCTTATGTCAGACTAAAAAAACCCAAACAAACAAAAAACAAATCAAAAAAGCAATTAATTAAACAAATTAATCATCTACAATTCTTTCAATAGACACTTAATTTGGCCTTGAATGGTAGTTCAACATAATAAAAGGTATGTAATATTATAAGGGAATTTAATCTGATTATTTTTCAACACTGAAACACTGAAACTATTCTGGAAAAAAGTAACTGAGTAGTAGAGGTTTTGTTTCAGATCAAACCAGAGAAAACATAAAATCTCCTTTTCTGCAGTAAAGGAAAAATCTAGAAGGGGTATTGATAAGATTTTGGATGTCATAATCCTAACCCTATAAATAAATACAGGGACATGAAGATATATGCCTGCACATATATGAATTTAAAAAGATCTTGCAGGCCAATAACTGAATGAATGTTGAATATTATTAGTGAATTATTCTACATAATATCAAACAAATACTCAAAAAATAGATGTTCTCAAGTGAGGTGTTTGTATTTTAACACTTGTACAAGTGAAATCACTATGCTAAATGTTTTTGTTTTTTTTCCTTGTCCATTATTTAAATCCTTCAGAAGAGATATGAACTAAAAATCTGCCATTATTATTCAGAAACATACTTTAAAACTATTTATCACCATGATCTCAAAAAGTATTAAGGACTCAGCTTCTTTTCCAAGGCCTGATATGTTTTGGTAGGGTCAGCTAAAAACCATGGAGCAATAAAATACCTACATACAGTACAGTGTCTGAGTGTTGCTATAATAAACCAATATTTGATAAATAAAGTTTTATTCAGTTGCCACAGAAAGGTATCTAATGTGGTTTGGGATGCAATGGGGTATTGCATCCTGACTGTCACTCCAAAGGAGTGATATAGTTGAATATTGCAGTCCCTTGAGGAAATAATGTTTTGGTACCTAAATAGGGGTTCTACAGCCTGGAACATAATCTCACCCCTTACAGCTTGGTAGGATTCACTGCATTATTAGATTTTCAGCACAATATCCTCAGAGAAATTGTACTGATCTCTATCAATTACGCCAGCTTTGTCAAGTGCTAACACCATTGACTTATCTTGCACTAGTTATTCTGTGTGCTGGGATTCATTGCACTATATCAGATAATAAAATTTAGACATCTGCATGTGAGCTAGTCACAATGGTGTCACTAAGTAATTTAAGGTACAATTCTTCTTATCAACAGAAGTGTCTGAACTAAGTCCTGTGTCTTAGAAGTCCTGACTTTTACCATTTGACTACATTGATAGGGTGGCCAACTGATCTGTAGACATATAAGAGATGTCATATGGATCCGAGCTACAAAAAGACTTTACTCTTCAGTGATATATATATATATATATGTGTACATATACATATACATATACATATACATATACATATACATATACATATACACATATACATATACATATAAATATATATATATATACCTACCTCAGTCCTAGCCTTTTCATGCTCAAGTGGGTAGGTGCCTATGTCAGTTGAGGGTCTGAATGTTCAATTCAACAGCCATTATATTTTCACTGAAATTAGATCCCTAGTTTGAAATTACTGGGAGGTAGCTGAATATGCCTCAAAGCTTTGACTGGTAATATCTCTGTTATACATAGAACCTGGAAGACAAGCACAAAGCAAGGAATAATTGGCTATGTCTCGCTCAGTCGACCAGAGGCAGAATTGATGATGTCTGAGACTGCTAAATAAAATACCAGGGACCTATCTATCTCTGCTCCTCATGCCAGGTGTCACAAAGTGACTTAGGAAGTTATATTGCTTAAGGACATACCTCTTCAGAACTGACAAGAGAAAACTGGAGAGGAAACTGAAGTCCTTGACACCTCACCATATACATTGCTTTCTACTATCTCATTTCATGGCAATGTTGTGAATTTTTGTAATATTCTGTTTTTCTCCCTCCAAAGGCCAAACCGTCAGCTAGACAAGTCTGGATATAAACTAGCTGATAATTTCTTGGCCTCAAGGAGAGAGGTTGGTCTTTGACTCATTTTTATTAAGCAATTTAGGCAAAGAGCCATTTCTGTCTTTAATCAATTGCTTTTTAATGTGGACCAGAACATTAGGAAGACAACGGCTTCTACCAATCCGCTCCATGAATGAAATGTCTCCAGAGAAAAAGAATGAAAACAATCTTCTGCATTTTTAACAGTCACAGAAAGTTATACTTGCAAAATGTTCATGTAATTGCACAAAACATGAGATTCTAATGTATCTTTATATTTCACTTATGACTTTGCTGACAACTTTGTTAGCTTCTATGACAATTTTCTCAGCAAATTTCACAAGCTAATTTGTGAAGAGACTCAAAAGGCTGAACATCACAATATCAAAATATAAATTACAGGGAAAAAAACCTATTTTTCTAAATCTTCTGCTTAAATTTTCAGATGCAAAACTTACACCCTGATTCTGCAGATGTATTGTGAATTTGCTTTTTCATAATTATGAACTGTTAACTAGAAATTGTGCTATGTTAGTTGAGAGCCACTTCTTTAACTCTAATCAGATCTTGCTGATTCTTATTATGTATTGTTTTCTGCTACCACAGTTATAGTGACGCTTGTGATCCATATTGTCCTCATAAATTATTTCTTGGTCATTAAATGTATTTAATTTATTAATAAAATTATAAGATATATCATCTTAGTACTTGCAAAACAGTGGGCTCAGATTCCTGGCATTTCTCAGACTTCCTTTCACTACACTTGCTTTCTGCTTTTGCTTAAAGCTGTTCTTCCATCTGTTTCTACAAACAACCCATGTATTTTCAGGTATTAAACATCACTTATTTTATTAACTGACATTATATGGCATATTTGCAGCTTGGCACATTCTTTAAAAAATAAGAAAATGCATTTTGTAGAAAAGGACTGAGTACTTCACTAATAGAAGTAGCAGCCTCTCTATTAAGTACAGAAATGATTCAGTAGACAATAAGTAGAAACACACATTTCTTTGTTGTCTGGGGTTCTGAAGAGCTTTCAGTCTGAGTACGTAGATGGAGGAGAAAATATAACTTGGGAGAAATAAATTATGTGGCAACATCAAAAATACAGAGGTTTTTTTTTTTTTTTCTTTTCCCAATATGGGATGAATATATGGTTTAAAAAAAAAAAAAAGACAAAACCAAAACACTGTGGAAGAAAATGTAAAGTAAGCACTATGTGGAAAAGAAGAAAGATAAGATGATGAAGTTGATGTGAAGAGACTGAGAGAAAGGTGAAGCAAAACTGACTGCAAGTCACTGTAGTTCTAGGAGGCTGTCTACACACAAAAAAAAGTGATCTCACACTGGCCTTTCATGAAATATTGGAACTGATTCCGAGGGTATTGTGGCTTAGATTATACTTGGTGATGTACCAAACTACCAAATGAACCATACAAAGTTCTGTATCTTCCATAGGTTACTAACAGGTAGCAGAGGAAAAAGTCCAGAGCTATTTGCCTTTGAAAATTTGGCCAAAAATGAAGTCCAGAAGGGAAGTGTAAGCATAAAGGGATTAAGAAGCTCTTCAGAAATAATATGAGGAAAAAAAAAAAAAAAGCTTTTTTTTTTTTTTAGATAGAGTTTTGGGCAAGAGTTTTTCCTCTCAACATACTTAATTTCTTTCAAATTTCTGAAGTAAAACTTCCCTGGTGTGCAAACTTCTTCCATCTACAAAGATGGCCTGAGTATACTGTTCTCCAGTGCCTCTGTTTTCAAAATGTTTTGAGTGCTGAAGTCTGAATTCATTAAGATTTTGTTCTTTTAAAATCCTTTAAATTCAACTTTAAATCATCTAGAGATGAGATTCACAAGTTAATTGGTTTAGTAATAATCACTACTTGGTCCAGGTAGAAACTTTGTTATTTGAGTTTATTTAAAATGTAATGTGAACCAAGTAGTGTCACTTTCCTTTGGCAGTGTCCAGAATTTATTTAGGTAAAGAAAGGCACATATGTTGTTTGAAAAACGTAAAGTCCTGAAATAAGATACTCTTCATAATGGACTGTAGAAGAGTTCTCATTTTTTTCTTCTATATTTCTTGTCTGTTCTGAGTAGACAACTTTTTTTCTCAAGTTTTAACCAGAGAAAGAATATATACACATTCCTTTCTAAATATTGTACCTATAAGGATTTGATTTTGGAGATAAATCTTAAGCACACTCAAACAAAATAAGAACTGCAATATGAATATACAATATAATTTCTGAAAACTCTGTCTATTAGGCTATGAGAGCAGAGGAAGGTACAACTTTCTCTTCTGTCACAGTCCAAAAGGGAAACTGTTTTAAGTATCTTACCCCAGTAATATTAAAAGCTGTGAAACTGGTAGAACCTCAAAGAGATTTATAAGTTAAAACACATTTTCATCAGCACTCCATATTTCTTACATAAGATGGCTTATGCTTCTTTATGTTGTTTTTTGTATGTCTCATTTTAAAGTATTTTTTGAGAGCCTGAGTTTGCTGTAGAGAAATTAAGTAACAGAGAGATGATGAAATTTTGGCTCATTGTTCAAATACCAAATCCATTTAATCTCTAATCCTTGGGAACTGGTTGCACAGAGGATATAGTCAAAAGTATGTACCAATAGTATGATTAATATAAAGGTAATATAAAGGTTTCTTCATACATGCAATTCAATACCACAGGTGTATACTGCAAGTATATTTTCAGGAGCTTTCTTTTCCATTCATCAGTGATTTAACAAGGTATAAATCTGTGGTGCATCTGAATAATTGTGGGTGTTTGTTTAATTTTTTTAGATAAGGTAAAATTAATATACAAATTCTTTTAATTTTTGTGGGGAAGAGAAGCATATTGGTATCTTAATGAGCACTGTGTGAGCAGTGGGAAAGTGACAGAATAAATATCAGGAGAGTCCATTTGTGTGTGAAAGAAATTTAAAAATTCTCTGTTCTTTACTACTAAAAGAGTGTGCAAAATTATCCATCAGAAGGCAGCTTCAGAAACAGCAGGAGCTGAGGTATAAATGGAAATAAGAGATGCGAAGAAAGATGTGAGTAATTGCCCTGTAGGCCAGCAGAATAGCAAAGCCATACAGGAAAGATCAAGACAAAAAAATCTAAGGTACAAATAATGATAAACATCCTACCTAAGATTCCCTTTTGTAATACTAGCGTTGACCCCAGAAGAAATGAAGAAAACTTTAACTTGCTCTGTTTCATATGATTTGTATTAACTTTACAAGACTAGTGCTCTCTGGGGTAGTTACAAAATAATAATTTATCAAGGTTGTAATGTTTATACTACTCTTATCTGTTTAGCACTAGTAGAAGACATTCATTATTACAAAATATTAAAATTTGAGCTATTGGCAGAGTTTAGGGGCTATTGGGAATGGGTGATAGTGCAAATGAGTGTTTGAACATTATTTTCTCTGTCACTTTAA
This sequence comes from Cinclus cinclus, assembly GCF_963662255.1. NCBI lineage: Eukaryota > Metazoa > Chordata > Aves > Passeriformes > Cinclidae > Cinclus > Cinclus cinclus. Next base: position 60,788,613 of record NC_085047.1, read on the forward strand.
TTTATTCTTGCTTTCTTAAAGATTTGAATACAAAACTGTAGAACATTATCTAAAGTATGCCAGTTGAACAAGTTATTTAGAAGTATATACTTCTGTGGGACATACAGCTGTTAGCTTTTGAGTCAAATCTGCTACATGACTATCAGATCTATCAAGGTTTTAGGGATTTTTAATGTCATATAAACCCTATATATACTGAAACTTTCATACCTTTTACTCAATGACAATACTATTTCTAAATATTTTTCATAAGCAGAAAATATCTTCTAGTTGTGAGGCTTCACTACTGAGCACACAGCTCAGACTACATCTGGTAAAAAAAAAAAAATCCAGCTGCTTTACAGGATTACTGTAGAAATGATCCTGAAAAAATATTACTTTGTTGCAAAGACTGAGAAAAACTTACGAGTCTTTAGACTTCACTGTATAGCCAGAATACCTCTCAAATATCCTCCCAGGATATAGCAGCTCATAGCACCATGAATCCACTGGCAACACTTTCTGAAGCACTGGGGAAGAGAGGGTATTTTGGAACTAGTGAAAAAGCATAACATTGCCACTAGAGAGATCTTCACCAGAACTTACTGCTCCTGAGGGAATTGGGAGATCAATATTCAAGCTGACCACTTTCACAAGCAACAAATTCTTGAAGATCCTAGCATTTCAGCAGTACTCCTGCAATGCCTTATTACAATGATTACTGGAAAACCCTTCTTTGATTCCTTGGGTATTGACTGTCTATCAGGATTGTGAAGATTCTGAGGGATCTTCAGTCCAGGTAGGCAGTATGCTTCAAGAACCTGAGATATGTCCTAGGGACATGGAAATTTGTAAAGGCTCCTCCCTCTCTGTTTGATTATTTGTCAAACCCTTGGGTAAGAACCGCTTAGTTTGTAAAAAAAAAAAAAAAAAAGACAAAAAGGACATCTTAGCAGGGAATATAAAACCCACTGTTATGCCTATCATTGCAATCAAAAGCAGATGAGTACAGAGTACCAGGCAACCTGGGATGATACTTCCACATGTTTTTCCAGTACTCAAGTCTCTGCAACACAAGAACTCCTTGACCCAAAAATTGTTTTCATGTTTTCAGTAATCCTCAGTATGAACTTATTTGGTCTCTCTCAAAATGCATAAAAAACATTCACTGTTTTGTAACAGGGAATTTAGCATATTTTGTAAGGAATTTAGTAATTCCTAGTGCAGACCAGGCCGAAGAAAATAAGAAAACAGATAAACAAATGTATTTATTCACAAAAACACCTGTGATGTTTTGCTACACATCATGGTAGCAGCATAAAGACACAGATGACAAAAGGAAGGAAAATCTCTGTTAATGTATTAGAATTGGATTAATAAGGAAGTTCTTGCTTCTAAAATTTCTTGAAAAAACATCATAAATACGTTTTTGTAATACACCTTACATCTCAGAGAAAGCACTATTCTGAGGGAGAAATTCTCCCATTCAGAGTCCTTCCATTTGTCTGCATTTATTTAACATTTTTCTCCAAAGCAAGTTTTCTTCTTACGTTTCTCTGAGACAGACCGCCCAGTTACCTTAACTGTAATCTGGCTCACTTTCAAACTCCCTTAGAAAGGTATTTTTAATTTTTAATAAAAAAACCCTTTTTGTAAAATGCCTTTTTATAAAAGGCATCACCTCCTTGACTTGACTTACCAGTTTCCCTCAAGTTATAAAATGCTTCTTCTTTGTGACATGACTTACTTACATGTTCAGTTATGACTCTCATTCTGATTCTTATTTCTTATTTGCAAAGACAAACCTGCACATTTCATTTCTAGCTTTCATTTGACATTAAGCATGAGTGTTTGTACTGATTGTATCATTCATCAAACTTGCTGTGGAAAAATTAAAATGCATTTTGAGTGGACTTTAATATCTAGATGTACAGACAGTTTACACTCTGTAGAATATGACACTGAAGGACTATAAATTCTTCCACTTGGATGAAAATTTTCCCCAATACCATTGGAAACAAGATATAGTAAATGTTAAGATCATAATAGTTTTTAGTTTCATGGCTTAATCTTCAGATGCTGTGTAATAACTTTTTCTTAAACTGGTCTAATTATTAAGTCATTCACACTGATGGTGATAATGGTTTTTTTGTAGCTTGTGCATTCAAAAAGAAATTGATCTGAAATGTAAAACAACATATTTTGGAGCATAGAAGGACCATTTCTTGATTGTGTTAGAAAAATATAACTGTTATGCTGTAATTCCATCCTCTGCTTTCTTTCTCTTTTCACTATTATTTATCAAAAATCAAAGAAAGAAAGAAGAAAAACCACAAAATATGGAAATTGCATAAAAGAAGGTTTTGCCAAGGAGAAACATTCAAAAATCTTATTAATATTATAAATTTAAATTAAATCTTCCAGAAGTTAATTTAAATATTTTTAAATCTTCCATACCATTCCCTCATTACTAAATAATTTTATTAAGTCTTGCTCAAGAGACTGAAACTAAGAATATAAAATGTTCAAAACAGGATCTGGATATCCATTGATGTGTATGGCAGTAACATCTGTTAGGATGCAGTGACATGGTTTGTTTTCAGCTGGCAACAATACTGACATGTGAAGTGTGTGGCCCTTGCATTCATGTAAGTTCGTACAAAAAATAGCATCCACTCATCCTCTAAAGACTTGTTCTGACGAAATTGTCCATCCACAACCATTCTCATGACTTTTTTTACAATCATAAGGTTATTCTTTCCACTAGACATATCATAGAAGCCAATAAAGTTTAACTAGGAAAAAAAAAGTATCAATAAAAGACCTCCAGAACACATAGACTAGTTTGGAAACTGTGGAACTTCATCTGTACTCAGTGACAACCCAGCAAAAATTAGCAGGAGCTGAAGAAGAACATTCTTCCCTTTGATACTAGATATTGTCCAAGTTTTTAATAAATTTCTAATGAAATAAAATAGTACTTACACTCATAAGTAATAAAACCTTAATTTGGATTTATGTTAAGAAGTCATGATGATATATGATGATGAGTACACTTACAGATTTCCAGGCCATGTTAATGTGGTCAGTATCTGCAAATGTCCTAACTAGGGAAATATAAACTGAAATATTATGAAAATGAAAACCATTGTAGTTATTTTCAGGTGAAACCAACAAGAATACTCAGCAAGGTTATTAGTAAAAAATTTTATTTTAAGTGAAAGTCTAAGTGGAAACAACTACCACTTGAATAATACATGATTATGGTAATTGTGTAGAATCATTCTTTCATTATCCAAAGTAATTTGAACATGTGGTATAAAATATGTAAAAATCCATCAAAATCACTGGAATGTAGAGCAACCTGATGATTTTCAGACTTGAGAGAAATATATAAATCACTAAATATGAAACATTATATTTTTCATATCATACATACAATATTTTATTGTCACATCAAAAAAGGACCAGAAATTATTATATCAAAAATAAGAAAACCCTTTTTAATGCAAATTACACAAGTCACTCTATTCCATATAAAATAGATTAATATGTTATTTAGAAATTTAAATCTAAATGCCAAAATTATTTTTATTCCCTGCATATTTTGCACCTATAGCAAGAGACAGAGGAAAACAGCTTTCATAATATGTTCTCAATTCTCTTTGATACAAACAATTGAAAAATTATCACAAATTATTTTACAATAAGCAAAATTCATCTATTTTTTTGATAAATTCTTTGATATTTCTCCATTGAATCTGATCTTCTTTAGCTGAATTTGATCTACATGTGTAGAATCTCTGCATAACAAATCTCTTAAGGTGAAGAGAGAGCCAAAGACAGAAACTGTGTTCTTTAAAAAAGGTCATTAGTTTCAAATATAATCCCTCTGGTCTTAATTGCCTTTTTAAAAATTTCTACCTAACATTTTCAGGAGAAAATTATTTGCTTTCTTCAGAGTTGTGGGTCTCATCTAAATCAGGATATTCTGTGATTATATTAGGTATGCATATATGTTCAAATATTTTATATCTAAATACATTATATCAATATAATAGAATATTGTCTATCCATTGCTGGATCCAGAGAGTCACATAGTGTCAGGAGAAGAGAAAAAAGGCTGAGGTACTTACTGTACTTATCTTTGTCTCTGTCTTTAATACCAAAAACCATTGTCCTCAGTATACCCAGCTCCCAGAGCTGGAAGTTAGTGGCTCCATAGTCCAGGAGGAAATGGCTAGTGCTAATCTGCTATGAAAATTAGACCACCATCCAACTATGGCTCTGAATGGTGTGAACCCAAGAATAATGTCATCTATCAGCAGTCCTGGTTATCTGGAGAAGTTGGCCAGAGAGATGGTTGAGTTTCTGGAAGTGTGTGAATGTGACACTTAGGGATATGGTTTTGGGGTGATTGTGGTGGTGTGAGGTTGGCAGTTGGACTAGATGATATCAATGGCCCCTTCCAGCCTTGATTATTTTGTGATTTTGTGAAACTACAAAATACATATAATTTTTTTTTTTTTGGTCATATAGCAGAAAACAGTATAGGTGCATTTAGAGAAATTTGACTATATTTTGAGTAAATGAAGTTTGCTATGCACTTGTTTCTTTGTTTGGGGTTTTGTTTTTCCCAAAGGGAGTTTTACAATCCTATCTCTCTAGGATGTGAGTTCCATATTTAGATATGAGTTTCTTCTGTCTGTGTGTGTATAATAAACCAAGATTTTCGGCTACTAAAATCTTGCAATTAGTTAATTTGGTTGTTTAACATTTTTAGAATTCAGGCCATCACTTTAAATTTGTAAATGCTAATTTAGGATATTAATTGCAAGCATTTATTTCTGACAGCAGTCAAAATTTTCTAAAATAAAAAGGTAAGCAGTAAGGGATCACATGCACTTATGTTTGATATTTTTGTCCACTGTTTATACAGGAAAGGCAGTCCTTGTTATCTGTTCATCTAATTAGCTGAATCTCTTTTACTGAGTCTATAGGTAACAAAATTACAATAGTGCATTTCCTTTTTTCAGTGTGCTTAACTTCTGTCTAAGAGGCACGGCAAGAGAGGACTGTCCAAGTATTTGCACAATTTTCAGAGCATTTACAGTTTCTAGATCATTTATCTCTGAAGCAGAAATCTCACAATCGAACTCTAGGCAGTTTGCACACACAAACTAAAAGAATTATGTCCACATCTGTACAGGTTTGAAATCACCTCCCCATGGGCAACATATCTTGCCTGTCATGCCATGAAATACCGTGCATAGAAAGCTTTTTTACCTTTCAGATGGAGGTGAGCTATATTTGTCAAGACAGCAAGCTAGTCAGCCAGGGACTTAATCTGTCCAGAAAGTAGTGGCTGGAGCTGTGAGATTCTTACCTATTGTTTCAGAGTTAATTTTATAGTTCCTGTTTTTAAGTCTAGCAATAACCTAATGCAAAATGCAGCCATGTCCAAAACCTAAGATGTGTTTCTTTTGCCCTGAGACACATTTCCTGTTGCTAGGTCCTTATTTCATTCTGTAATTCTGATATGTCTTGCTCTATAGTCTCAAGAGGAAATTTGGCACTAGATTTTTCCAAGGTGTATCTTTATTTAGACATACTCTCCTCAAATGTGAGTTTAACCTTTTCTATGCCCATCTTGAAATCCCCATAAATCAGTACTCATTTATGCAAAAAGCTTATTAGCATGCTCATCTTTCTGGTAGACATTAGCTAGACCAAATGCAAAGTGGATAAAGCCACCTCAGATTTCAAATTAGTTTACTTTATAGTCAATAGAAATCTTCAAGGCATGATGCTTATCACATTCCACAGATGTGCAAAGGGAGCTGGTCAGTCTTTCTCTTCCTGACAAATTAAAAACTTCAAGGAAGCCTTTTTCTTGTACTACTCGTCAGTCATTTCCAGAGACGAGCCATTTGGTCAGCTCTTGAAATGGCTGAGAGGAATTCTTGCATCAAAACAGTCATGGGAGGTGATTCAGTTGGGAAGTAATGAAGCTCACTCTATGGTTAATATATACATATTTTTTTTTATCTTTGCAACTGAAGGAGCAAAGCTAGAACTAAAAGATAGTGCAGTTAAGGTAACACAAGGTATGGTAAATAAACACAAATGAAGAAAAAAATCTCAAACTAGCTCCCAAATTAAGCAGATGGCATTATTCTCTGTCAGTTCTCAGAGACACCAAATTTATTTTGATTACTTCTTTGGTGGTCAGGCAAACTTTCAGAAAGACAGTAAAATTTCAATGCAGCTGTATCTTAATTGGCAGGACTTTAATGCTCTGAATTCCGGACGAATTTGTAATTTCAATTTTGTGTGCTCAGTCCAAGAAATAACTTCACCTTGTTCAAATGACTGCATGCATTTTCCAGTAAATATATAGCTATAAGTCAGGAAAATAAAAATAAAGGAAAAAAAAGCAGGAGACACAAAGACAGAGAGACAGAGACACGTGGGCTAAACATGCAGAATTTTTCAAACACAGTCATAAAGTTTCCACTTCTATTATCTGAACTTCTGTACATTTCCATGTAGGAAGAAGTGATCAAATCATTGATTCCTATGTACATCCCACTTAAATTTATGTTTAAAGTTAATTCTTTAAGTATATGGCAGTTTTAAGACAAGTTTACAATCAAACATAAAAATGCTTGTTTTAATTTTTTTAAAATTAATTTAAATTAATTATTAAAATTTGGTGAAAAACAATTTAAACTACTTGGTTATTTTAGTAATATACATATTGAACCAAGTATTTTAAGCCATTTTAATTTATACCACCTTGTACTTCTGAAAAGGTACACCTCTTTATTGGTAACTATATTTAGCAATAGAAATTGAATGTCTGAGAAAATAGATCCAGCATAAATTCTTGTAGCAGTTGCCCAGCTGTGCCTGGATGGACACAACATATTCCAGCTGGCTGTAATGGACCCACTCCAGGACGCAGTTGAGGTCTTCAGCCAAGATTATGGTGCCTTGGAGAAAATGCATTTAAGAAAGGGAAAAATGCTGTTAGGACTTTGTTTCATGATGAAGGCTAACCTGCCAGAGTTCTTAGTTGTTTGCTTTTTCACATATTGATGTAAAAAACTGAATACATGTCACGCCTTATTTTTCTTTTGCACTTAGCTAATTCATATAGACATACTTTCCTTTTATGCTGTTTTCACTCATTTGCAAGTTATGATACTTCTTCAAACTTAATTCTAAATAGAAAATGTACAGTGCTAGATAAATGCAAATTGGAAACATTTAGTTTTAGAACAGTTCTGGAAGAATCTGATAACCTTACACTTAGAGGAAACTGACAGCATGACACTAATTCTAAAACAAAGTTCTTTTCCAAGCTCTTTTTTTTTATATAACTGTATATGCAGAAATATTTATCTGAACTCAACAGTCTGGAATTACTTTATTGCTTTCAAGTTAGTAATAATTGCATGAATTATCCCTGAGCTAAAAGTGTACACTCACTATACAAAAACAGAATAAATCATACTTTGCTGAACAGCAAGGTCCTCAAAATACATTTGCAAAATCACAATATACTAAAAAAATCCTATCATACATTCAGTTCCTGTTTTAAAACCACAGCGCCAAAGGTGTTTACCAGAAGGTGAAAAATAAGGTTCTGCTTCCTTTTCAGTTGAAACTTTAAGAAGAATAAAGGCAGGGGTACCAGGCTGATTAGGGAATGTACAACTTTTCAGGCAAAAAAAAGGAGTCTGAACAAGGTAGGTGGCAAGTTAATATGAACTCTTAAGAGGTTTGCTGTATAAACACTTAAAGGAAGGGAAATGACTCAGGGAAAAGCTTTTTTATAATTATTTTTTGTCTACAGAAGACAAGGTCACTATGAGATCAATGTGAGGTTGTAGAGTAGCTGTCCACTGTAAATAAAATTTAAAATAATATATAAAAATATAAATTTGCATGATATCTGAAATGTATATGAATGATCCATATAATAGAAGATTACTTTTAAAAACAAAGTTTGGACTTGGTACTTCAAACATTTCTTTTCGACTCTGTTTTTGTTTATTGTGTTGTTCTGGGTTTTTTGCATCAGAAGTTCTTCACGTACACTGGCACATATTCAGTTAGAGTGAATATGGCACTGTAGTGGGTTGACCCTGACTGGATGACAGGCACTCACCAAAGCTGTTCCATCACTTCCCTTCTCAACTGGACAGGGGTGAGAAAATATAACGAAGTTTCATGACTTGAGATAAGAACCAAGAGGTAGCACTCACCAAATACCATCAAAAGCAAAACAGACTCAAACTGGGGAAATCATCTGAATTTATTACTAATCAAAATCAGAGCAGGAAAATGAAAAATAAATATTTCAAAAACATTTTCCCTTCATTCCTCCCTCCCTCCTTCCCCTTCCTTCTCCCCCTCAGCAGCTCAGGGAGACAGGGAATGAGGGTTACAGTCAGTTCATCACTCATTGTTCTCCCACTGCTCAGGGGGAGCTAATCTGGTGTCCCTCCCATTGGAGTCAGTCTTCCAGAAACTCCTCTTACATGAGCCCATCCCACAGGCAAGAATTCTCAATGAACTGCTCCAGGGTGGGTCACTTTCCACAAGGCGCAGTCCTTCAGGCATAGCCTGCTTCAATGAGGGCTCCCTCGGGGTCACAAGTCCTACCAGTAAACCTCTTTCAATGCGGACTCTTGTCTCCACAGGTCAGCAGATCCCTGCCAAAAGCCTTCTCCAGAACGGGCTTCCCATATGTTCACAGCATACTTTCAAGGGTGGATCTCCACAGTCTGCAGGTGGATCTCTGCACTTCCATTAATGTGAAAGGAGGGCTGCCTGCTTCTCCCTGGTTTTCGCTATGGGCTGCAGAGGAGTCTCATATCTGGCAGCTGGAGCACCTCATCCTCCTCCTTCTCTCCTGCCTTGGTGTCTGCAGGGCCGCTCCTGTCACACATTCTCAGCTGCTCTTCTCAACTGCAATTAAAAATTTCATCTGCACGATAATTTTTTTCCTTTTTAAATATGTTATCACAGAGGTATTGCTGTCCTTATTGGTTTGGTCTTGGCCAGCAGTGTGTCCATCCTTGAGCTAGCTGGCATTGGTTCTGATGGACATGGGTGAAGCATCTGGCAGCTTCTCACAAAAAGCAGCCTTTTTCTCTTCCTACTACCAAAACCAAGCCACACAAGACCAATACAGAAACCAAAGAGAAGGGGTTCCATGTGTGGCCTTAATTAATTTTTAAAACAGATTATGTCATTCTTAACAAAGGTTGTTCTCCATTCAGTCTCAGATTAGTATGCAAATTGCATTACACTTTTTCTTTTTTTTTTATTTTTTAAATTGAAACCACAATGCCTTAATTTAACTAAATGTCAGGAAAATAGATTTATTTTCCTGGAAGGAAGATGGATAATTAAATGTTTCATGAAAATGATTAAGTCTTATTGAAAAAAACTAGTGCAAAACATTCAATTGTAATTGACTGAAAGAGTGTTGTACTAAGAGACTATAGATCAAAATATTTGGCATGCACAACTGAGAGAGGCCAAAAAAATAGTAAAAAATAGTACTTAGACAAGAGGTACACATCCACACGTAATAAGTCATCTCTGCTCTTCTGTGAGTCTTCTAGAGCATGACAACAAATATCATTAGTAATGACACTACCTAATTAACATGTCCCTATAATTCCAGTTCTCATGATGAGGGAATTCTATTACCATTTCCCCTAAAACATGTATAAAAGCAGGAGAAAAAAAAAATTATTGCCATAATCTCAAATATAACTTCTATTAAAAAGCCCTCTTGTTTCTATGGCATAGTAAGAATATACTGATTCTCTTATTCTCCTTTTATCTCCTTCTTTGCCTTTGCTGTTGGGCAGTGTCAGGCTACTGCTGCTCTGAGAATTAGCTTACTAAGGCTGTTTTATTGCTCTTCACTGAACACCTTCCCACAGGAACCTTTAGTATCACTTCGCTAATGCAACTAGCTGCCCCGGTCCAGTGCCTGAAATACAACATTTATTTTTACCTTTGGTGTGTTTTCATATTCTTGTGATGTCAGAAGACATTTGCAAAAGCTTGGCTTAAATTATCATTTTTCTTACGTTGTATACTCTGACTGGCATAATTTAAAGTCTGGGTGGTGGACAAAAGGAAGAAAGAGGGAGTGTCAAAAAAAAAAAAGTACTGATGTGTTTTCAAAAAAATTACTATGCTTACTTTTAGGTTTGGCATATATTTATTTAAAGTAATAGTATGCAGACTGGCTCTAAACAAAGCACAAGTTATAGTGCCCAAGGCAAAAGGCATATCAGTTCCCTCAATGTTGTACATGGAGATAGAAGCAAAACTAAGTAAGGGGAGCATAGAGGCATCCTTTTAAATTTAATTCTGACTACAATCTGTACCACTTTTAAACCACTGAATTTAAACCACAGACATGGGAACCTAGCATTGGATTGAAACTGGATATTTATTCCATAACACAGATAGGCATGGATATTCTTAGATAAATTTTTGGATCAGTTGCAATCAGTTCCTTAATCATGCCAGAAGGCAGATATTGGGTTTGTTTTTGATTTGGATGCTGATATTTATACAAATCTCCATTTGAATTAAAGATGACAGAATAGTTCTCTATCATACAAGATATTAATTTAAAACTTGCAAATGAAAGAAGCTTCACTGCAGAGAGATGTTAGAACAGTCTTGGTGAATACTTAATGCCAAGAGTAACAGAATATCCTGAGCAAGAAGGGATCCACAGGGAGCATGAATTCCAGCTCCTGGCTCTGCACAGGACAGCCCAAGAACCACACCATGCACTTGAGAGCATTGACTGAGTCAGGAGAATTAAGTTTTTTAACCTTACAGTTGCTGATTTTGGGTCCCCAGCACTGCCCTTTGGGTTGTTTGTTTGCTAGGTGTGGATTAATCTGAGTTCAAAACAATTTTTATTGGGGCTATATTGCATTGTACAGAATAACCAGTGTCTATAAATCTATTACTCACTCTCAGTGGTCCATAAAAATTAGTGACCATTAAATACCTCACTGCAATATTGACTTCATCCTGACTTTTCTGACATTTAGAATATGCAAGATAGTGATGCGCTTTTGTCTGACAAGGGATCAGACTTTTTTCTCACTCAATTTGAAAGCACGTTAATTCAGTAAGACTGCAGCCTCTGCACTGTCACTTTCCCTCATCCTGTGTCCTTTGTTTCAGAAGGATAAGTGTATTTCTTATCTTTTTCATAAGTTTTACCTGCTCCATTTTCAGGTATGTGATACAGAAAATTATGCAATATTTTGGTTTTCTCTCCATTCACAACCACTGAAATGAGACTTAGGGAAATTATGTTCTTTCACATGTCTAGGTCAAAGTAGAGGAAAGTTAAACATCTGTTTTTATTCAGCAGAATATTCCCAGAGTAAGATCTTATTGCTAATATACCTGATGAAAGAATTAGTCTTGCAGAAATTTCAACACTTACTGCATGGAGACTGTATTTGATTACAGGAATATTTAATCTCTATTTCCAGATCACAGAATATTCTGAGTTAGAAGGGACCCACAAGCATCATCAGGTCCACCTCTTTAGTGAATGGCCCGTACAGGGATTGAACCCACAACCTTGGTACTCTTAGCATAATGCTGTGACAAACTGAGCAAATCTCTTGGTTACAATTAATGAAGAGGAACAGGCCATTCGAGGTTGCAGTTCATCTTATTCAAAAATAATTGGCTAAAACAAAGCAGATAAGCCATGCCTTAAGGTAACCTATTTGTCTGTTTTTTAATTTATTTTCTATAAAAAATTAAATTACTCTCTCAGATGAAGACTTCTACCCCTAAATAATTCCAGTATTACGGCAGGTGAAACTTGCCTTCATCCCCTTGATCTTATTTTTTTCACTGAAGCCGGAAATTTTCTTAATTTGTGAAATGCATAAATGTCGCATATTTTTGATTTAGTGAGACGTAGTTCATATGCCTTTCCATAATGAAATGATCCTTCTGTAGTAATGGGGTTTTGTTAAGCACGTGGTTATTGACAGTTTTAATGTTTGACAAAACCAAAATCCATATTTTTTTCTTTTTTTTCCCTGTTGTCATTAATGCAGACACTACAACAGTGTAGCCTGAATCTATAAACCAATTTCTAATTCTATTTGTGGTAACAACAGTTGAACAGTGTAGGGGACTGTCTATTACTCTGTTTTAGTACAGATAAAAATGCCTATCTTTTATATTTAGTCTGAAATATTGCTGAGGAGTTATAGCACAATATTAAAAAGGAATCTATAGACCCACGTTTTTCCTGTGTGGCAAAGAACACTCCAGACTGAAATGCAGAGCAACAGAAGGTCACTTCTTTCCTTATACAGGCAAGTTCCTCAAAAAGCTAACATTTTATCTGGATTCCATTAGCTTTTTTTATCGAAGACCTGCAGGTGTTTTGAAGCATTCAACAAAAGATCTATTAATCAGGTATAGTGGCTACAAATGTTAAGAGGGATTGAGAGCAAAATTACCGAAGATGTGCGTCAATGCATCAATTTGTTTCAAGGTATTCTATGCTTAACCATGTATACACTATTTTTTTTTCAAAATACAGAAGTCTTGATTAACATCTAATGGATCTTTCATGTTACATGGAAACCTCACATACGCTTGTTGTATAATTTTATTTGCAATACCAAATTTTCATGCAAATTTGACAATTACCAAAGTCTTTTATTATTATTATTTAATAATTTACTTCCACTAAGTCAAGCCATCTTGTGACTAAAAAAGTCCAATGTTATGGACTTATTTTATAAGATTTATCAATGAGGTATTTAGAGTACCAGGAGTGTTCTTAGGAACAGTTTTCCCAGCCTATGAAGCTGTGTCAGTCTGATACTAATGGAATGTTTGTGATCTACTTGGCAAACCACCTAATATTTCTGAGCAGCATTATCAAGTTACATATTCATGCAAAATTTCAAGACATCAAAACTCAATTTTTTTCTGCCTGATTGCTGTCCAGAACACATCAAACAGATTTAGTATACTTAGGCAGCACATATTATCTAAGTACTTCATAAAGATCAATACCTGAAACATGCCTATTTAGAGACATCTCTTCTTCTCAGGCTCATATAAATCTCCTTAGTACAGTGGAGTTCTTTCTAATTAATTTCTGAGAAGAATCAAAACCTTAATGTAAGCATTAAAAAGAATGCACTAGTAGTGAATAATTTGCAATCTGTTTAAGCTTCAGCTATTAGCTTAATTGCAAAATCATGGTATATACTCACTTATGTGAGGTGCATACATGTAAAAAATGTGAAAAAATAGATTTGCAGGAAAAGAAAAGGATGTAGTCTATGAAGGTAATGTAAAAATAATGCATTTTCATTTATTTAAGATATAACTCAGTTAAGTTTAAAACAGATTTTATAAATGCAGGTATTATTTGGTTCTAAGTTTTACCAAATTTGTCTTTGACAAAATGTTTAAACACTTTATGTAATTTATAAGACTTAATAAATTTTATGGTTAAAAGGACTGGGTAATAAAAATCTTATTTGATTTTACTAGTAGCAGACAGTTTTCGTGCAATAAGTGCAAGATGTTTGTGCTTGAAATAAGGTATATCTACTGGACATAGAGATTAGGCCTTGTTTCCTCACAATCTGCTGTAATGACTAATTAACCAGCTTAAAAATCTGCCACCATTTATTAATTTCTTTTTATTTAATTTTCTTCTGCTTCGGCTGCCATACTGTTTTTATTTATGCTTTCTCTGCTATATTAAGAAGCATTATTAGATATCATCTTCCTCAAATCATATGTTTAGGTCATAGTTTCATATAATTTTAAAATAGTGTATGTATTTATATCACATTTTTTGGTTTTTTCAGCACCAATATTTTAGAAACTTGCCTAGATTGTCTTAAAAGTTTACAAGAAGTTCGAGATCACTGTAGAAACAATAATGACAAAATATTGTACCGAATAGTAGATGTAATTTTTCTCTGTAAAAAACTGAATTTGAGACTTTAAATTATATTTGTAATGAATCAGACTTCACCTCTAAAAGTAAATTATTTCTTTTTTACTTCTTAGCAAATGAAGTAAGGGATTTGGATTTCAAATGATTTGATTTGTAGATATGTTCATGGTGTTTGTTAGATGGCATGTCTTTACATGATGGTTAAGTCCCATATTATCAAAATGAATTATGTTTCCTCAAAACACTATTCATCTTGATAAAAGTTTAAGAAGAGATATTTTCAAATGTTTATGTGAAAAACATGTGTAAATAAAAGTTTGGAAGATGAAGGGACCCAATTCAGCTGATTACATATAGATGTTCAAAGATATTTAAGATCATGGACTTTCTCTGCTGCTCCAGATGGATATCAGTACTCTGGTAAATTTGTGTCATAGATAACTACATGTGGGTAACCAAAGTGTTGAAATTCTAGATCGTTAGAGATTGATAAGAAAATTCATAATATCTTTGGTACATATTGCTGCATTTTGTATTTCATTGATCAGAAATCTTGGAAAGCAAGAGAAGACTCCAAATGTGAATATGACAACATTCTAATATGAAGAAAAGCATTGCTTAGAACAATTATTAATACAATGCATCCTCTCAAATTTTACATGAAACACTCAGAAAACTGCTGTGAATTACTGTGCTTTGAAAGTGAGTCAACAGACTAGAAACAATAAAAATACACAGAAATTAATGATTTGTTGTTGTCATTTTGTCCTCAGTGTTTATGAAAATAGCTTTTAATTAGACTTCAAGGTATTTCACATGCAGAGACAAGCATTAGTAATAGAAAGCTTGCTTACTGTATTTTTTATTACTTTTTTTGCTGATTGGAATGGTGGCATTACACAACTTTGTCAAATTTTAAAAGATATATTAATATTGCCTTTATAAAGAAACTAAGTTGGTTGGTTTTTTTGTTTTCAATATCATAATAGAATGATCTATTGTATAGAAAATATCACAAAACTAAGTTATTCTTCTGAGAAAAAAGACGTAAGAATCCATTTTCTAGATAATGTCATTATTAGACAATTAAATACAGAGTAAAGTTATGCTGTCCAATCTATAGGACAGTGGAAAAGCCCTCAGATGTTCCCATTCCCTATTATGATTTTGCTTAAAGGGTGGGAATTAATACCTTGATCATTTCAAGTGTTTTGGATGAAAGGCTTGATCCCAATCCATCACCGACTTCTCTTA
Organism: Cinclus cinclus; assembly: GCF_963662255.1. Classification (NCBI taxonomy): domain Eukaryota; kingdom Metazoa; phylum Chordata; class Aves; order Passeriformes; family Cinclidae; genus Cinclus; species Cinclus cinclus. The sequence goes on from NC_085047.1 coordinate 60,803,863, forward strand.
TGAAGTGTAGGGCTTGACAGTGATTTAATGCCATGGATGTTGATACAGTTCATTGTACATACTAAAAATGAAGAAACTCCTGTAATTTTGTGACTTGTTTGCATGCATAACTGCATTTGTATGTGTGCATATATATTGACATGGAAGAACAGGGGAAGTAAAAGAAGTCTGTGCTGTTTATGATGCTCTCTGTGTATGCAAATTCAGAGTAAAACTTGAGAATATTATTTCCATGAATTTTGGATCAGTGCTCCAGCTTATCTTTCATGGCTGCAGGGAAACCTCACATAGTAATAGGGAAATTCATGCAGGACATCTTAAATTGAATATTGTTAATATTGTTCAATGCTGCAATTTAGAAAAAAGATGATAGAAATAAAATTCATTATTAGAACTCCATTGAGGCAAAAAACTGACTATTGGTTTAGAAAACAAAATAAGATGTTAAGCTTCTGTTTTTTCATATTTCTGTAAAAATATAAATGTAATAAATATTTCCACTTGAATTAACAGTGTAAAAAACATATGGCTTTATTTCTTTGGCTCATGCTATGCAGAAAGGTGAGGAGGGTGCCCAGTCACATTAAGGAATATATTGTAATCAAGATATAAACAATGAACAGGTTTGTGAAATTTTGCTTGTGAAGGATACAGACATTTATTTTAAAAGAGAACTTTCAATTTGACAAATGACACCACTCCCCCCCCCCCCCAAAAGCCCCATAAACCCTTCAGAACGAAGTTTATTCTTCTTTTCACTTATATTGAAAAAATAGTCAACACAACATCCACTAAGCCAGCTCACCAAAACGTGATGTTTCTCAAGTCCAAGGTAGAAAGAGATTTTAAGTCAAACATTCCCAAATATAGCTCCATAGAAATATTTTGCCAACCGTATTGATTTTGTTTCCAAATACAATAATTATAACTCAAAAATCACATGTCAGCATCCTAAAGGAGCTTTAGACTGCCATAGCTAAAAAGCCTTTCACATTTTTCCAGCAGTCTTGGACAGGAAACTTCTTGAAAAACAGACACTTGAGTAAAAGAACCCACAAAACAAACAAACAAACAAAAACAATGCACAAAGGGCAATAAAAATACAGCATTTCAGCATGAACGTGTATATACATTAGACTAAATTTTCTGCAGTTTCAACGGAACAGAATTTCATAGACACAGAATTTCAAGTTCCACTGAACACTGAGTCCAGAATGGAGAAAAAAAAAAAAAAGAGGTTATGTTGGTTAGCTATCACTTTTCAAATTTCTGATCACTTTTTTGAAAGAAAAAAAAAGGTGCAAGATGGAAAAGACAATATTAAAAAAAAAAAATCTTAGTATTCCCCCCAGAAAAAAAATCCTGAAAAAAATCCCCAAGAACTATTATGCATAATAGATTAATTTCCAGAGATTTAGGGTTTATTAAGTATTATTGATAACAAGTGTATTTGTTGCATCACAGTTTTATTTCTGTTCATTTTCAAAGCACCCACAGATATTTGACCTTGGTTTTCAAATGATCATTTGAGAGCCAAAAGAAACACTCAGAAAAAGTCAGAAATAATCACCATCACAAGCACATCTTTCCTCAGTGGGAAAAGTGATATAAAACGTGACTAATTAAAAACATTTATCATGTTTCTGTTCTCTCCTTTTTTTTGTCCTTAACTACAATACAATCATTTTAGTGATTGATGTCTTTAAATTCATGTGTTTAACCTAGTCATATGACTAAAAGTGAGTTAAGTACCTAGTGAATAAAAACATTTCACTGAATGTTAGAATATTATCATGTGATAAATTATATTCATTATTTTAACTCTTATAATGCTTGTCAAAATTGTACAAAATTTTCTCTTGAAATGCCTCTTTCAAGTTCAAATATACTAATCTGTATGAAATATCCACAAGTAGTGTACACAACACAGTATTTCATGCTTATATGTATTGAAATTAGTTTTCTAAGCAAATGCTACAGAAAAAAAAAAAAAAGTTTAAATCCTAACTTTGGTCTAGTATCAAATCATATGACTTGACTGAATCTTTTTCTACAGGCCACGTTCACTGAGGAGTAGAAGTTAGGTGTGTATTTCAGGAAGAATCTATTCAGTATGTAAATAAAATCGAGAAACAAATTATATGGACTAGATACCAGATTTCAAAGACACAGAATCACAGGATATTCTGAGTTGGAAGGTTCCGACAAGGATCAACAAGTTCAGCTCTTAAGTGGCTGCCTCATATGGAGATCAACCTCAGCACCTCGGTGGTATTAGCACCATGCTCTAACCAACCGACCTAATCTCAGGGTCTTATTCAGCATTACTTGCACAAAATATGGAATTGAAATGTGATGCAACAGAAGACAGAAACTAATTCTTGGAAGTGAAACCATTTATTTAAATGGACACAAGAAATGTCCCCAGAGAAAGATGAAATTGAAGGATTTGTGGTACAATTTAACAATTCCCTTCACAGAATCTATGGTCATTGAAATGAACCTATGTAATTGCGGACTTAAAACAAAGATTAGATCCCTTTCTAATGGACAGGACTTACTACAAGATTTTGAAAATGATAAAAAAGTACAGCTTTCAAAAAGAAAATAGAAAATTTCATAAAAAATTATTCCAGGAACATGATTACTTACATAAAAATAATATTAGGAAGTTTTTGAGCCAAAATGTGCCTGACCTTAGAAAGCATTCTGAGCATTTTCATCATATATTTGTCTTTACCTCACATCTGTGCAGATGTGGTACTTAGGAACCTGGCTCAGCGTTAGCCTTGGCAGTGCTAGCTTTACAGTTGGACTCCATGGTCTTAGAGGTCTTTTTCAACCTAAATGATTTGGTGTTTTTCCCCGAACATCTACTTTTGGCCACTGTAATAAACAAGATCTAAACCTGTGCACCTGCTGTTTAATATGGTTTAATTGTAGTGTTTGCAGCAGTGTTTGCAGCAGTCTTAGCAGCAGTGGCAAAATGAAGTCCATCTATTACTTGTTTTCCAGCTCATATTATTCAGGTAGTGCTGAGAGGATGTAATCAAGGTTTTTGTCAGGGAGGAGTGTTCTACTACAGTCTTCAGATATGACTAATTCAGCCTGAATTCATTCATACTTTCAAAATAATCATTCAAGATATAACTGATATGATTTTAAGTTAGAGTTTGATAATTTTTAAAAATTTCTGGATTTCATGATGTTCATTGATTTAGAGTGCTCTTTCTAATCATGTTTCTTAGATGCTTCAATTTTTGAAAACAGACTTTTAAATTACATACTTTTATTACATTGTATTTATTATGTTAGGAAAAAAATATATCAAGGCACAGATTGTGGGTAGCTGCGGAATTTGTAATACTTTACAGTGTAATCTATTCTATGCTCTTATGATTCAGAGATATGTAATAAAAATAGCTTTATTATATAGAAATATTTATTTTAACCTGCATGGATTTATGACCTGAAACTGAGATTTTAACCTTCAAAAAACGGTGAAGCTTTGGATTCTGTGATGCACTCTACACACTGCAGTGTCCTGTTTTGAATCTGTCTTTCCTTTGTAATATCACAGTGTCATTGTTTCATCTCATAACTACCATACCCTTACAGTTGAGCTAAGCTTTTGTCTTTTTAAGAAGTACAAGAAATCTCCTGTGGAAAACTCTGTATTTTATGCATATACCACTGAGTGATCATACTTTATCCAAAATTAATATAATATACTTGTATATGTTATATTAATTATGATTTAACACCATTATTCTAAATATCTAATTCTGATTGTTTAATAGACTAGAAAATTATTTAATCAAGTGATTAATATCTCCCATAAAAAGTTATATTGCTAGGTTAAAGTTTCAATCTGTTCTGAATTATTATCAGGGCCTCTGGCAATTTATTTGTAAGATAAGAGTGCCTAAACACCAAGCGCTGAGTAATAGCAATAGCATAGTTGTACTGTGTATCCATGTATCCCCATAAGATTTTCTAGGTATTCCCCTGGGTATGGTTTTGGAGTTGCCTGTTTGTTTGGTTTTGATTAAGTGCTCAGAACATCCGGAATACATCCCCTGCAGTATTTATGCCTGCTACCTCTGTTCCACTCTCACAGGGATGAACAGATTTCCACAACTCTGGCTGTAAGATGCCAAACATAATGCCAGCATGCTGAAAAGGTAGAGGTGAAAGCTTCTTCTCACACAGCACTACTGCTTCTGTCCACAAGTTACCCAAGTCCATTTTGCCCATAACTGTGTCCAAGCAAGTTCTCAAGTTGTCTTCTCTTAGTACCCAGTAATAGCACTGATTCAATTAAAACATGAACTCTCCACATGGCATCTTATTCAAAGTGTAGGGAAGTAATTCTGGAAGGTTTATGAACACTGAAAAGGGGGACCTCTATGAGAAAAAACGGTATCTGTATTACTTTTCTTTGTATCATTGACTAGTTCTTCCTATTTTATTCATGTCCAGATATTCATTAATCTGAAATATACAATAATGGAAGTAGTCAAAACTTACAGTGGTAAAATGTATTAAAATCCAAATGGAACAAAGGTTCAGAGGTTCTAGATTTTGTCCAAAACCAAACTAGACTTTCTTCAGTAAAAATCTAGCTCTTCCCCTTGGAGAAGGAACCCAACAAAAATAAATCACTCAGAAAATAATTAAAACTACATAGAAAATAGTTCAACTCATATAATAACATACAATAAATAGTGTATTCAATCATTTTAAAGTGTAAATGAAATATAAGCTTTTTCTAGTTAATGTCTGCAAACATTGAAAAATACTTGAAATACATAAATACATGCAACTAAATACCTTGTCTTGATTGAAAAATCAAGAAAGTGACACTTTATATAGTTAAGATCCTCTAAGAGATAGAAAACTCAAGGAGGAAAAAAACATTAAACTTTTCTTTCAATTTGTGTCACATGTTCGAGTATACTTAGTGCATTTTGTGGAGAGGACATTAATATTAAACAACTTTTGAAATCCCAGTGTGTACCTGCTGACTTTTTTCATACCTCTGACCCTAGAAAAAAATTTGAAAGCAAAATTTGAAACAATTCCCTTGCCTAAGTCCGTTTGCAGTTAAAACAAGATAGTAGTTGTAAGTGTATATTTTAATAATAAATGGTTAAGCAACTGTACCCCTTCCAAAAGCTAGACACCAAACCTAAGCTCTTCAGTTTTAATGTAATTCCTGGGGGACATTCTATTTGACATTTATTTTGTTGGAGTTTTTGTTGTGGGGTGTTTAATTTTATTTTAAAATATTTTATTGTATTCATTGTATGTATTAATGATATTTTCCATAGAATTGTAGAAAAAACAGCTCAGGAATTAAAGTAATAATTTTTTAAATTAGTTTGGAACTTTCTCTAAAAATTTCTAATTTCATGTATCATTCAAAAGACGCTACAGCATTGCAGAATAGGTCCATATTTCAGAGCTCAGTACTTTCAGTGCAATATTTAATTGAAGAAAATTATTTTAGGGTGTTCATTCACAAAACTAAGCTTTGTCTTCAACATAAATTTTATTGAAGATGATAAGTTCAGCTAGGATATGAAAAAAAAAATTTAATTAGAAACCAAAGACATTGTCTAACAAACTTCTTTGCACAATCCTCTCTCTCTCCTTCTCTCTTCCTCCCTCTGCTCCAAGACTGATTATTTTTCAGAAAGAAATAAAACTTTAAACAGCTCTGTTAGACCACTAAATGACACTCAAGTGTGCATGCTTATTTATGCCCATATTCGGCATTCACAATATCTAAACAATTTTTTTAAATTTCAAAATCTAATTTTCATTTAATCAATTTTTTTTTCTTCAGTATTTAATCTTTTTCATAAAATCAAAATATTCATTCTTGGAATAGATGTGACCTGAAATGGAATTGTATCATTGAGTAGTCAGCTGGAATGCTAATAAATTATTTTTTTATTTCTTTTCAGTACACAACTTCGATCACATTATAAGTACTGGGGGGGAGGGGGGGAACACCTGTTATATCATAATATAATTCCTAGAAATTAATTACATGAAACAACAACCGTGTGAATAGAATTCTAAACCAATTCATAGGCAGTTTAGTGAAAAATAATAAAAGTTTTCTGTGATTTTTGACATAACTTGTGGTAATTGATATAAATTTAGTTAATAATTTTAAAATAGCACCATAAAGTCTAACTTTTTTCTACTTCATTAATGTTGCAATTGTATTTATAATGTATCTGTTATTCTCACTCTACCTATTTACCCAATCCCTTTTTCATATATAACTAATGTAAATACTATATTCGTACACATATATTGTGTCTTTACACAAATACGTGCATGTATGTAAATAACAAAAGTTATTCAGAATATTGGACATAACTCTTGTGCACTATAAATAATTATATTATTTGATTTAAATTAAATTTAAACTTATTCTTTTTCCAAATTATTAAAATACCCACAATGCACTTGAGGAATGATTGCATAAGCATTCAATATGGAGTCATATTGTGTAAGTAATTTTGCAAGAAAAGTATTAACTTTTAACAACCTATCTAACAATTTAGAAGGACCAACCCAATGACAATATTGCTATACACATGTTTAAATCATAAAAAATAAAGTTACACAATGGAAATACAGGAAGACCTTTAACACCAAAGTGGTTTGGGTTTAGCTAACATTTACTTCCAAATACAGGAAATAACCTGACTCCCTTCCTGAATAGGTGACATATTTATCTTACCTCGTGCCCTCCTTTTCCTCAGTAGTCTTTGACTTATCATATTGTGACCTTTATAATAGCTTTATAGAGGATCAATCAGGCCAAGACAGAACTGTAATACAAAGAAGTATTCATTATTTTATATTGGCTTAAACTAATAGAGATGACAAGTAAAGCACAGGTGATTGATTTCCTGACCTTTAAAGTGTTTTATATGTAAAGTGCATAAGTTCCAGACGTACAAGATATTTAATGTTAGAAATGAATTTTAATGTTTAACTATATTTGTTATACGCTGTCAATGGAAGTCACTGTTTCATCATTTTGCAATAATGCTTCATGAACTTCTCTAATGCTTTTCCAGTTCTTTATAGTATATATTGAATTTTCAAAGAATAAAATCTCTTTTATGAGCTATTCATTTTACATGGCTATGAACTGAATTGGAAACATGATGAAATCAAGTTCAGGAATTTTTCAGAGGCTAACTTCCAAAAACACCTTCATTAGCTATGAATGGATCTTTGGGACTGAATATAAAAAAAAATGACAGCACTAAAAATTGTGTTGCAATAAGAAAAAAAAAAGATGGAAAATCCATATTATCCTGTTTTGACAAAAATCAGAACTCATTTCAGAAAGAAACTTATGACCTAATGAACATAAGGAATTTACTGTGTCTTTCTGTACTTTTACACTACAGAAAGTAAATTTTGAGCACCTGCTCATAACTTGAGACTTAGTATGTAGTTCTTTAACTCCCTCTTATATTCTCTGAATCTTCATTTTTGTGATCTATAATTCTTTGAAAAATCTGTACTTAAGCCAACATCCCAATACAGTGATTCTTCTTAGAGACCAAAATATGGATTTCATTATCAAACAAAAACCAAATGATTACACTCATCTGCTTCCCAGTTAAAGAATTAATTTCTGACTTTTATTCTACCCTTGTGAATCTGAATGGAATCCCATTGATACATATATTATTTTTTAATTCATGCTTTTCCAAGTTTGTCTGTTTTTTTCTCCACTAGCTAGTGTAATAAGCAATTTATCCTTTTGAGGTTTTCAGTAAGCCAAAGGAGCCTTAATTTTGCTGAAAATACAACAGGTTTTAACAACAGTTTAAGTGGGTAATTTAAACACATTTATTTTCACACCTCTCCCACACCCCCCAAAAAAAAAAAACAACCAGCCAACCAAAGAAAAAAACCCAAGAATTTACATGACCACAGATTATAATGGACTCTTCTAACCATGGTCCTTCTTGCTTCTGAATTAATAATTTCTTAGTCACTAAGGTAACTATAGATGCAGAATGAAATTGTCTTCATCTCTGAAAATAGAAACTGCTGCCCTTTGTTAAAAAGGAAGGACAAAATTATAGCCATTAATGCTAGGGAGACTAAATTAAGTAAATTTCCTCAATTTGCTTATTGCAGTTTTTTGTTAGTGTTCTAATTTGTGATGGATATATTGCCATCTCTAGGAATATCTATCAACGATGCCACATAATTATACAAGTTAAACACACGATTAGCAGTTCTGATATTTAGTTGGTTACTCATACTTAACTAATGAATGTTAAACAATATGGTAAATATGTTTTTTAAATTCCCTTTCCTGGGACAAATTGGGATGTTCACCCCCTACACAGTGCTAAAAGAAAACACAAATAGCACATGTAGCCTAGGAGTTTCTGTATTTATCTTGCTGGATGACTAGATGTCAAAAAATAAACATCTGCAGGAAAGGGGTTGAAATTACCATGACTGTCAGCTGTCTCCATATTCTGAAACTTTCTTCCCCTTTCTTTTCTCCTTTTCTTTATTCCCCCCCAATTCTTCTTATTAAAGACTGTTTCAGTTAAAAAAAAAAAAAATTATGAGCTTTTCAGACAAGTGCAGAATGTGTAAGGTTAAAAAGTGACCACAGTGGGTCTATAGTCCAACCTCACTGCTCAAGCAGGGTCATCCTGGAGCACATTGCACAGGACAGCATGCAGACAATTCTTGAATATCTCCAGAGACAGAGATTCCACAACTGGGCACAATAATCCAGATGTGGTCTCCTTTCTTGAAATCTGTCAGGATTTAATCAGAAATATTGTTGTAATTATTGTTCCTTTAGAATTGGGGGGGGGGGGGGGGGGGGGGGGAAGAAAAAAAGCAAGGAGTTCTCATTTCAACAAGCATTTTCTATTCTTTATTTAAAATTTAGACCTCCTGGAATTTTCTGTTATGACTATTAATTGTCCTGTCCTTTGCCTCTTTAAGATCATGGCCTCTTTCAAGATATTGTCGCTCACCTCAGAGCAGTCAAATGCTATATTTTCAGAATTTGCAGTTGATATATTTTTACATTTCCAGATCTTCTAACAGGATGTTGAGTGAATATTCCTTATCACCATTAACTCAGTATTATCATTATCTATAATTTTCACTTTCGTTTTTTTTCCAGAGTAAGAAAAATCAGAACTCCCAACTGTAAGCATCTGAGAAACACGAGTCTTACAGTTATCAACATTTTTCTCAGCATCTCAGTCTCTGGTAAATTAAATTCTTTACGCAATTCCCACTTGAGTGTCTGCTACAGGATAGGATTCTTAGATTTCATATTCTTTACAGAAATATCATGAAAAGCAAGTTAAGAATTATTATTATTATATTACATAGTATATGATTGGACAGAGCAAATCTTTAGTCCTTCTCAGAGCAAGAAACAGTAAAAAGTGTCTAAGAGAACTAATACAAGTGGAAAACATCAAAAAAATCCCAATGCAAAAGCAGAGACCAAAAAAAAAAAAAAAAATGTAAAGGATCATATCTGCTGTTAAAAAACTCTAAGTCTTTAGAAAGGTACCAAATTTTTTTCAAATTCAAACATGCATGATTACTACTATCTGATTGATAATTCTCCACATACAGTGTTGTTTCATCAAAGAAAAAATAAAATAGTCATGCAATAATGATAAAGAATGTAAATGTCGTCTCTGCTGCCATTAACACTCAAAACTCAACATCAGTCTGTCACTACTGACCATTATCAAATATAAAACTGAAATTATACTACTAATAAATTTTTATGTGTATATTTATGGATTGTACTTCATCTTTGTCCATAAGAAAATATTTTGGTCAAAAATTACTCCAATGAATTAATTTTTATTGCACATTTATTTTTTGAATCTGAAATATTTACAGAAGTCCTGTTTCAGGAAATTATATGGTGGTATTATTCATGTTTTATTCTTGTTAAACCCAAGGTTTTCTCAAACCTAAGTATTGACTCTGATTGTTTTTTCTTTCACAAAGAAATCTCGATCATGCTGTCATGGGCTTTAAAAGAAAAATTAAAATGTGTGACATCTACAGAAATGTTGTATGTAATACCTGATGTGAAATAGATGGGGTATCTTAAATACTTTTCATCTATATATACTTTCTATGTACATATATGTATATATGTATGTTTATATAAATACATATTTTGCAGGTATGTGCATGAAAGTTGGTATTATACTTTCACACCTAGTCCCACTTACCAGATAATCAATTTTATATCCTGCTAAAAATCTTATTTTCATCAATTTTTAAAATCTAGTTGCCAAAAACAGTCAAAAGGTATTTTCTCCAGATATTTGTAGTCCATCTTTTTCAAGTTCAAAACCCTTGTTTGATTCTCACAGTTTCTTTTCTTTGTAGCATTGGAGGTTTTATCTGAAATTTTACAGATCTTAGGCTTGGACTTCTCTCTATAAGAAATTTGTTATTATTTTAATTGAATACATTTTAAGTCACACGAACCATTATTTTTTTCCATAAACGTGGAAAGACTTACTCATTACTGATTAAAAATATTAACACCAGTTACTTTCAGAGAATAGTAATTCTGTTGCAAACATAGATGACAATCTCAGCCAGTGATTTTTTAAAAACAATTTTCTTAAAAATATCCTATAAGAATTACCTATTTACTATAACTGAATCATAATTTTAGTTTTATGTTGCAAGACTAAGAACCCCCTCCTGAATTTCAGGGTGAATAATTAAGATAGACTTTCATAAAAAACTACTACTTATATTTGAAATGCAGCCTATCTTGTAACTTTAGAAGTCCACGTTCTCAAATTTAGCCACTTGTGACAATCAAACCATGGGAAATAAATACTGGATACATCCTTCTTTCCCTAAAACATTAAGTAAAATAAATAAATAATTAAAGTAACTATATCTGAGCAATCACAGATAAAATTAAATGAAAGTTAGTGTCTGTGCTAGCCATATTTATTTGAATAAATGTAAGTAAGATGAATTAGTCATTCAAGAAAGAAATAAGGAAATAATAATGCAGTAGTGGAACATAATAATCCACCCAAAAGTAATGTAATAGGGTGACACTGATCTGATAAAAAGGAAAAAAAAATAACTGTGGTGGTTGGCTATGCCTGAGCTCATCCTGATAGACTCTGTTACTCTGTTCACAGTCAATGAAGAGAAGTAAACACTTCCAGGGATGATTTATTTCATCCTAAATGAAATGCCTAAGATCAGTCAGACCAGCTGTGCCCAAAAAGAGTCCTCTTTTTCCCACTAATTAGAAAGGGCACACTCTTACTGTCCTATATCATTGTCTACAATGTGGATGCTCAATATAACTCATCAAATTTCTGTAATATATTTGCAGTGTTTTCCATATATCTAGTCAGATCCTATTTTCAAGAATGTTTCAAAATAGTAACAAGACGGAAGTATTTCAATGGAGATGAACAGACCTAAATGAACAAATCTTAATGAAGTTAGCAAAGCTGTTAGCCTGCCTCTAGAAAACCTCAAATTAAAAATTGAAAGTAATCACACAAACATGTTCACATTGACTCAGATCTTGTAAATAGACAAATATGACAATATGATAGTTAAGCAAATTAATATTTATTTTACACTTATACAGTCTCTCAGACTGAAAAAAATGGAAGTTTAAATTTAGAGAGTTGTGTCCATGACAGTATCATAAGTCTTTGTCATATGCTTAATGACATAACCTAACTGACATTTACAATAAACAAAGTGATACTGAATTCAGGATATTCTGTTGTAAACTGCACTTAAGAACACTAGGTATGCTACATTTTCTAAATATTTGATTTCTTTGATTAACTGGTTAGTTATCAGTGTTTTGTTTTTTTCTCTTCTCCTGTTATCCTGCTATCTTTCTCAGAGTGTGTGTCTATCTAGAGGCAATCACCATGATACTTGAGTGTACTAGAATAATAAGGAACCATTGAGTAACCACACAGTGTACATATGAAAAAGCTTTAAAACGGGATGTTTACAGAAGCAATCTTTTAAAGTTTCAAGGAAAAAAGGAATTCCTTTTTTATTCCTTTAAGACTGTCGGTAGAAAATGGTACTTTAATTCAGAATCTGACTTGCCTCCAAATGTTTGAAAACTTAATTATGCTAGAAAATGCTGTGGAAAAAGAGAAAGCCTAGGTACTGCTTGGTTCATCTTTAAACCCTACAAAGTTGGTTGTTTTTTTTTTTTTTTTTTTTTTTTTTTAGCCTAGTTGTCACAGTGAATACCAGGTGGGCTGTTTTTAGTCATGTAAACATATTTTGTAGGGCTATTAGTGACTGCTTAGAAATTCTTGTGGCTTCCAGCTGCTGCTGCTGAAATCTGCAGACTTATTTAATTCACACTTGCCATGTTTGCCAACCCCATGTCATAGATCTCTGTAAATATCTGTAAATCAAACTGCATAAGAAGCGATCGGTTTTACCCAAAGGTTACCATCTACAGTAAAGATGGTCTTGGGCAACCACTTGGTCTTGGTTGCCCACAGGACAAGAATTTAACTTTGAAAACTGTTAATGATCAAAATGTTTTTTACAGGCTAGGAGGAACCACCTTATATGCACAATCAATAATTTGTCATTAGTATAATTAGAATTTTATCAGTTTAATCCAAGAATCATTATTAGTTCATATCCCATTGTTACAGAAAAAGAAAGAATAGTTCCACAGAAGAAAAACTCACAATAAATGCCCATGGCTTACAGTTGAGGGATTTTCAATGCTAGCTTATATCCCATCCCTTATCATCCCATAGTTATGCACCTCTAGGCCACATCCTATGTCCCCACAGAAACAAGACTTTTACTCTAGTACCAGAAACCTTTCTCTATGCTATCATTAAATTTTCATCCTAACATATTGGTGACACTGTTCATAAGTTATTAAAAAGCAAACCAAATTGGCTGGTTAATTAAAAAAATTACTGCCATAGTTAAACCAAGTGAAACAAAGCTGCAGGCAGGTTAATAAAGAATCAGAGAGAGAAGGTCCAACAAGCCTGAGTAATGAGGCTTTGTACAAAACATGTGCCCTGTTACCAGCAGTGCCAATGCCATATTTTGAGCCATAGGGTATTGAAACCTAGTGCTGTTCAGGTACAAATTAGCATCCTGCCTTCCCCCAGCTCTTGATATTAGATTTCCTAGGATGTTGGTAAATGGAGATTTGGAGGCCACTGGATGACACATATGACACAGTCTGCAATAAGTTCCATGTTCTGGAGAGGCAGCTACTGGCAGGGAAGAGCTGCTTTAAGGTAGATATTATGGCATAAAATGCTTACGTTAATCTTGTTGTATATACAATCAGTTAAGAAAAATGCTCTTTGAGGTGGCAATTCATCTCAACCTGAGACAGATTTAATGGGAGGAAGTGACCTGTGACAGGGTACTGTCTTATGACTACAAAGGGTAAATACACAGCCACCTAAATGTCAGACAGCAAAATCAAAATGGAATAAATAATCATTCATATTGTAATAACAGCAAATATTTTTGATGTGTTTGTTCAATCATTATTGCAATACTTCAGGATGAGAGACTTCTCTGTTTCTGAATTCACATGTCCATGCTAACCTGGCAAGTCTTGATAACATACCCAAGCACCATGCTAGTAAATTCTATTGGTCTGTGATCTGTCCTAGAATTAGCCTCTATGCTTGTTGAGTACTGTCTCTATTTAAATATAATATACTGTACTCTCTCTTTTTAAATATAAAAACCCATACTTGTTTACATATTTATTTTAAACATAAACCAAAAGTGAGAAATGGAAAATTTAGCTGTAACATGTCTTATTTAATTTTTTTCATGCTTTCTGAAACAACTGTTTCAGTACTAACTCCCTCTTGTTCTTCGCTTCAAAGAGCTTCTCTCTTAGAAAATAAAACAAGTTCTTAGACAGGTGAGATAGTTAAACCAAAGCACAATATATTGCAGATAATGACATTCAGTGAATTTTCTCTATAATCATTCCTAAATGGCTGACCAGGGAGTATATATGGAGAGGATCTGATTAAATAATGATAGCTATCCCTCAGCTAGTACAGTTAGCTGAACTGAATTAAATATAAGTTATTATTTTTGAGTTCAGCAAGTGTACTGGTCTAGAGAGTTTACATCAAAGGTCAGCATGCTTTTTGGGCTCTCTGGAGTCCATTTGTTGGCTTATGGCTCTGAGTTGCTTGATTGTAAACTGTCTTTTAGCTCTACTGAGGATAAATTCCAGTTGCTCTGAAGTAGGTTTTGAGCTGGTTTTTAAATTGTTCTTATGGGGTTATGAGTTTGTCATCAACAGGGACACACACAAGATTAAAAGAAAGACATCTGATGCTTGCAAGATGTATTTTGAGAGCCTTGAAAATTGGCACTCCAAAAACTAGTTGCATTTGATACTATTAGCTAAGTGGCTATTTGTTGTCTTGCACTATTTTTTGTAACTTTATAACCTGAGAGGATCCTGAAAGACTTATTTTATGGAAACTTTGTCTTAAAAGTTTTTCTTTTCTGCTGAACTCTTATTATATTCTGGCCTTGGTAATACCTCCAGAAAAATGAATTAATATTCCTTAATTTATTAAACATCTCATCCTTTGTTCTAGTCACCTGGTATGTAAAAGATACACTCCTATATATCCTAACTCACTCTTTCCTGTCTAGCATTGGATCATGTACACCTATAAGAAAGATTGGAATAAAGCTTTTAGCAGTGCCTGTTGTGATGGGACAAGGGGCAAGGGTTTTAAACTAAAAAAGTGATGTTTCAAACTAGATATATTAAAATAAAAATTCTTTACACTGAGAGTGGTAAAACATTGGCACAAGTTGCTCAGAGAGGTGGTCAATGTTCAAGGTCAGGTCAGATGTGGTTCTGAGGAACCTGACTCAGTTGAGCACAACCCTGATCATTACAGGGTTGTTGGATTAGCTGACTTTCAAAGGTCCCTTTCAACCCAAAACACTCAATGAGTCTGTGATTTAAGATTCATCTGATGGCATAAGTCTGACTGCTGTCAAACATTTGAACTGCATTAATTACTCTCTTTGGACTCTTCATTAGGTAAGTCCGTTACATAAGGAGTTCCGATCACCATCTACTAGCAGAATATGCAACTTCAATGAGTTTAAGCCTTCTCCATGGCTAGCTTTGAAAATTTCATCATATAACTGAGTCAGGATTTTCTATATCCAGATAATGTTAATAAGCCTGAAAGTTTTTTTTTTTAAATGAATTCTGAGCTTGAAACCATAAAATATTCACATTTTCTCTGCTATGATGTACTCCCTCAAATGCAAATGCTAATACTGCTGTAAGCAAGACAGCTGAAGGATGTGAAACAAGGTCTGTACAGAAAGATAATATCCTTTATTAGGCAAAATATTATGAGTGGAAAAAATGGGCTTTTTTATATACTATTCCTTATTCATGTTCAGTGTTTGCCTTTCAGTATGCTGATCTTGTCTCAGTAAAGAGAAAGATTGTTTGTTTGTTTTCTTTATTTTTCTTGTTTATTTTTCTGAAGGCATTATGTCTTCTCACATGCCTAATTCATGAAATATATGAAAGGTGGTGGTCGAGCTGTATGATTTAGTGTGAAAAATTGTAATATGCTGTTGGTGCAATATACAGTAACATTTCAAGATGAAGTATCCAAAATACTTCTTTTAGGTTGCAGAAATCAGCCAGGTTTCATGTCTAGCAAATTATCTGTAGTGTTCAGCAGGCCAATGTAGAGTCTATCTTGCACCCTTCTTTGAAGTACAGAGTACTGGCCAAGTCTTTTACATCAACCATAAAGATTTTCATATACAGCCTAAATATTAAGGACATATTTATAACAACTTAAACATACTGTCTACCTACTTCTTTCATTGTGCAACTAAATTAATTATGGAGCAGCACCAGTGAAACAGACAGCAGTTTTGCCAAGCTGTCCACTTCAAGGGCCACCCATTCATCCTGGATTCAGCTGTAACAGTTACGTCCTTATCATAAAAAAGGCATCCAGATTTTAATATTCTAATTGCTCTTTCATAAGGTGCCTTTAGAAAGTAAAGAGAACAAGAGGAAACCAGCGAAGTAATAATAGGATTTAACACTATGAAATTTAACTGTTCCTTGTGATAGCCTTAATCTATCATGTCTCTGAAGGTTCACCTCCCCTGATATTTCTTGGTACCCAGATATCATATATGTACAATTTCATTTTATGCCAAAATTTCCCTTGATAATTGGATCTTATTAGCTTTTTTAAGTTAATGGAAGTGGTTTTATTCACTTCAGACATTCCACAGATTAGATTGAGCACAAGCTCATAAAGGACAACTTAGTCATCAGGAGTAGTCATCACAGATTCAGCCAGAGAAAGTCATACTTGATCATCTGGATAGACCTCTTTGATGAAATAACTGTAGAGGGGGAAGAGCAGTGCATATTGTCTATCTGGGCTGCAGAAAGGCCTTTGGTATAATCTTCTATAAGATCCTCATAAACAAGTATGTTCATTAAAGATCAAAGACATGAAGTCTAGTCAGAGTCTGGTAAGCAGCAGTGTACCACATGGGTCAGTACTGGGTCAAGTCCTGTTTAATATTTTGATTAATGATCCAGATGATGGGGCAGAGTGTACTCTTCCACAAGTTTCCTGATGGCACAAAACTGTGAGGAATGGCTAATATGCGAATTGGTCTTGATTATGTCTGGAAGGACCTCAACAGACTGAGAAATTAGCCAGCAAGAACTTCATGGAGTTCAATAAGGGGAATTGCAAAGTCCTATGCCTGGCAAGGAAGAACCTCATTCACTAATATATGCTAAGGACTGCCTAGATGAGAAAGTGTTTGGCACAAAATGCCCTGGAGAAAAGTTGGGGTATATTAACTGAAACAGGAGCCAGCAATGTGCCCTTACCCCAGGGAAGACAAAAGGAATCCTGAGCTGCAGTAGGCAAATTATTGCCAGTAGGCTGAAGGAGGTGGTTCTTCTTTAATAAGTATTTGTGAGGCCACATGTGCAGCCTGTGTGCAGTTTAGGGATTCTCAGTACAAGACTGATGGATAAGACATGGATATAGTGGAGTCAAACAAAGAGCATATGGATGGAGGAGACAAGGGTTGGGGAGAGTTCAGTCTGAAGAAGAGAAGGCTCTGGGGAGATTTCATTAATGTGAGAGTATCCAAAGAGAGGTTCTAAAGAAGTAGCCAAGTTTCCTTTCAGTGATACCCCGTGACAGAACAAGAAGGCACACAGTGAAGGACAGAAGGTCCTGCCTGAACATTAGAAACATGTTTCCTGTGAAGGTGACTGATCACTGGCACAGGGACCCCAGGGAGGCTGTGGAGATATTCACCCCACCTTAGAGATAATGAGAAACAATTTAGCCATGGTCCTGGACATACAGTTCTAGGTAACCTTGCTTGAGCAGGGAGGTTGGATGAGATGACCTCCAACAGTCCCTGCTAACCCTAAACATAATTTTATTTGGTGGTAATAATAAATACAAAATATTGCAATCCACTTTGTGTTAGAATGAAAAATATTATGTAAATTTACTGTAAAATATTATTACAAGTAGCACAAAATGGAATTAATGTTTGAGTGTAGACATAAAGAAATATATGTGTCATTTTATTATTAAAATTTCACCCTTGAAATATATCTGTTCATCACCTCATCTCAAAATTCTGTCAGATATGTTCATTGAAATGGACAGTAATTAAATTCAGAGTACTGCCTGTCTTTTCTTTATGTGTGGAACAGTTTTTCTCACTTAAAGATCAGGAAAGGTAAAATCACTCTCATAATTCCAGAGCACCATAATGATATTGCTAGATTTTAACTAAACTTTATTATTTCAGAATTTTTCATAAGAAGAAAATAACTGTGTCCTGTTATCAATTCTCATTAGAAGGCTTTCATATGAAATAGATATGATTTCCAATTTTGCATTATATTTAAACTAAATTACTCTGACCTACAAGTGTACACCATGCCTGGCTGTTGTATGCATTTTCATCAGCTGGACAATTCTTGTTTATACCTTGGTAACCTGTTGGAAAAAAAAACAAAATTGGCTAAGCAATCAAAATTCAAAATAGGTCACCATAGTGCAATACATGAACATAGTACCTGATTTAACATAATGGACTAGGAATTTAAAAATTCTAATATCTCATTTTTGGACACAGATTTTAATGAGAACAGAAACTGGCACAGTATTAATCAGTATGACATGATTCCTTGAACATAAGGGGAATAAGAGAAGTGAAAAATTAAAATCTCAAGAAGTTCTCATTAGTCTGACAACTAAAAATTGTGAATGTATTGGGTCACTATTATCCAATCCAAGAGGAAAGAACCCTCTCAATTTCTCAAGCACTTTGAATATTAAAATAAAATACTCCATTGCAGAGAAATGCGGAGATATTTTTTTTATGTTATATAAGTGAGACGTTTCATCTTACCAGTTTTCATTTCCAGTGGCCTGATCTGGACAGGGATCCTTGAGCAAAGCATCTGGATGTTCTGATTAACACACAGAGAAAGGTAACTTAGCAATATTCCTCTATCAGTAGTAAATATACTTTTTTACTTGAATCGTCTCTATTAAGTAGAACAAAAGATGAGGAATAATGTTAATAAAACATTGTCACTGATAAAATATAAGAGACATCTAACATATTTTATTCTTAATGACAGAAGAATTGTCTTTTCTTGTGGTTCTACAAAATAATTTATTCTCAAGTATTATACTAGAAGACATTCAATTTCTCTAAGTAATATTGCATTATGCTTATAAAATTATATATAGTTTGGTTATTTACAATAATATTCATTAACATAAATAGTCATATCAGTAAGGTTTTGCCTGTTATATTTTTTGCTTTAATAGCTTAATAAGATAAAATGTAATGGAAGTGAACATAATTATGAGATGCTTATGACTTCTTATGAGCAGTAATTTTTGATTTTCAGGCAGAGATTACACAGCAATACGTGGCAATTGTTGTACTAAACTTAAGATTCATTTTGCACTGCTAAAATGGTAACAGACCCTCACTAACATTACCCAGTGTTTCTGAGTATGATTATCTTTTTATTATTTCAATTATTTATACTTCTTGGCTCTTCTTAAAATGTTTCAGTTCTATGTACTAAGAGATTCTCAAGAATGTTTTTCAGTTGCTTAAAATTGTTTGGCATTTCCTAACACAGATGACTTCATGCTGAGTGTGGGGTTTTTTGGTCTGTTTTCTGCAAATTTAAAGTCACATTAAAATCCTATGGAGTTTGTTGACTCTAGTTCAAATCTTCTATTAAAATCTTGTATATCTGGAGATATCAGGGAAAGTCTAACATGGTAAGTCTAACATTGCTCCTCAATTTAGGAGCAATCCTAAATTTTTAAACTTAGAGGGAATGAAATCAAAACCAAAAGTCTCAGACACACAGTAAATTGTTTGTGTTGTAACTAGTTGCTAGGTATTAGCTGAATGATTAACTAAATTTATTTCCTTGGCATTTCAGCGAAATGGTATTAAACTGAATTCTGCCAGTTAAAATTTGAATTGACAATGATCAGAGAAATAATTATTATATTTCAATTCTTATTGGACACTTACTGTAAAATTGTGACTGTCTCTACACTCTTTGTGAGGGGAAATAATATTTTCTTTAAAGTGTGGTTTCTGTCTTTATGGGGTGGACTAACAATGAGTATCAGAAGTGACAGGTGGATGCTGAAATCCTCTGTGCTCTCAGTAATGATGTCCCAACTGGTATGTAGAAGGACCAAGAAGAAGAAAGGGAAAAGTGAGGAGATGAAATTGTTGAGAACACCCTGTAATATACTGTTTATATAATCTTTAATGATAACATAAATTAACATCAAAATAAATGGGGTTTTAATTTAGTATATTGAAACTTCTAAATTACTAGATTAACCATAAGAGATCACCAAACATTCTTATACTTTAAAATGTAATGCATTTTTAAGTTTAGTTATGTACCCATAGTTTTCTAATTAATGGAACTGTCTGAAAAATTAAAACTAGTACTAACAATGAAAATTTAAATGTTATCCTTAACTTTACGATTCAATTAAATAGTAACAGAATAACACAATTTTTAAAGTTGCTTCTGATGACACACCTTTTTATATGGTTGTTATTGACTACACCAAGTTTCATGAGCATACTTCCAAACTGTGACAGATGAAAAATACATAAATGAAATCATGAGCTGTTATTAATCTTTGCACATGATAGTCTGAAATATGAACTGTAATATTCCAGAATATGAGCTAAACTATAAAAAAGTGTATTTTCACTAAGAATAAGGAACAGAAATAAATTAAGTGCACGTCCTTGCTCTGTTAACTGTTCTGAAAGGATGGCAATATCTTAGAGATCAATGTCTTGAAATGCCATGGCTAGATTTATCAGGTGATATCTTCTAAAATTCTGAGATGCAGTGCTTGCATTTTTTTCACATAACAGAAGTTACCATTACTGACAACTAAAGAACTCATAGACTTCTGCCTGTACTTACACACCTCTGTTTCCTTTACACTATTTTGTTGCAATGATGATACTTAAAGGTTCAAAGTCTTTATTATTCCTTGAGAGACACAATGAGAGAAAGGAAAAAAAGAAAGCAGGGGGGGGGGGGGGGGGGGGAAGAAAAGGAAGAAGAAAGAGAGAAAACTCCAAATAAGCCACACCTCTTCCCCTCCCCTTGCAGTAAGAAAGGGACAAAACACTGATATTATGGGCTGAAGTAACAATTTCTTGAAAGAACAATGCAAGAATAAAACATTCATAAGAAAACCAGCAAAATTATACAAAAAAGGCATTTTCCCTAAAAAAAAGTTTTTTACCACCATGAACAAAAATAAGATGACAGACACTGCCAGTAGGGTATGTCCCATCCACACGGTTTCCTGAGACAAAGACAATATGCTGCTGTACCCAGGCTCTATCCATGTTGCCTTTGGGAACACAGGCAATATGGCAGGAGGAATTCCAGTGGCTACCATTTCCTGTCCCCCAGCCTGAAAACAGTGTAAGACAATGACAAACTCCTGGAGGCCAGGTCATCCAAGTAAGGGTCATGCTGCCTCTCTGCTGAGCTCAGCCCTGAGCAGATGCCAGTGCTGCCACTTCTAACATTCCTTCACACTGTGGGGTCTCCCTGTGTGTCACTGCAATTTCCCTACTGCTCCACTGTGCTCCTTTCAGCTCTGCTGGGCTCTTCTTGGCCCAGCTGGGCTCAGCTGCTACCAACAGTGCTGGTCCTGATTGTTTCACCTTGCTGGGGAGAGGGGGAGCACAGTCCTGCCAGGGTGCCACCCTTGCACTGCCACAGCCCCACTGGCCTCAGCCACACCTTCCACTGCCCCTTCAGCACCATGCCCCAGAGGTGCCTCACCACCTCTCCTCAGCAGCACGTCCCACAGAGGCATCACAAAGAAGGGGGCAAGGAATGAAAAAACAGGACAGGATGCAGAGGATGAGTCTGCAGATGTTATGCCAACAATGCCCAACTAGAGAGAACCAGGAAAAATGTCTGCTTTACAGTGGGGTGCCTGGATATTCCTACTGACACCCCTGGCCCAGTGATGGGGTGCAGAATAAAAACGGCACTAAACTCCAGTCCACTGTCCCCCAAACCAGGACACCAGGTATTATTCCATACTGAGTAGCCTATGCTCTTGTTTAATTTCCAAGCATTTAATAAATATATGTATACATATAAGGGATATGCACTGACTTAGACATACAGACATTATTTAGACATTACATACATTAAAGAAACAATTGCTGTCTACATAGTAGTTTCAATTCTGACTACCTGCATCTATTACATTGGCCTGCTCCTGAACCAAGGGAGTAAATCAGATCTCAACATCTGGGAAGGATTGCCACAAGGACTTAAATGCCCACCATTCAAATACCTGGAAGAAGTAGATGATTGATGGCAGAATAGTCAAAGACTCTCTTTGGAAGGAAAAATAAACATACAAATAGAGGTTTGATAAGACTGAATTTGATTCACATAAACAGTGAGTATTATTTCAGATTTTGAATACAGAAAGCAAATTAGAGAGAATCATTTACAAACCAGTGGAAAAAAAATTCTAAAAGAAAGGAGGAAAGAAAATTACATACTCATGAGAATGAGTAAAATGAGGCCCAAAATGTAAATTTCAATCAACTCAATGCATTGACAAGTAATAACCACTGGGAATTGTTTCTAAGTGGGAAAATGACCTACCAGTTCCTAAAAGAGACTATACTGAAAGCACAGATACAGTTGCTCTGGCACTTTGTCCTGGCACTTTGTAAGAACAGAAGAAGACAAAATAGAAGAAAACAACAGTTCGACAACTTAAGAGGATCTGTACACACTAGTAGAAATTACAGAAACCTTAGATGTAAAATTCATCAAGATAAAGGCATGAATTACAAATATCAAACAACATAATTGAAACAATAATGATTCTATAAATATATTGAGAACAACATAGTCAAAATTATAAAATTATTTTCATATGACCCTCTACATTTTCTTAACCTTAAAATGGTAGTTATGATAGATTATAAAATAATTTTATTTGCAGAGTGTTAAAAAGGAAGACCCATACAGAGTGTGTGCATAAGTAAAAAGAGACTCAAGCAATTCTCTGGCAGGAAAAATATTATCTAAACAAGTATTAGAAATTTCCTGGAAAAGTTGGGAGAATTTTTCCCAGAAGTATTTAAGAAAAAATTAGAAGCATCATCTAGCAATAAATAAAGTGCTGAGGATTGAAGGAGTCACAGAAGAATAAAAAGGAAACATAGTATCTGTCTATGGAAAGAGTAGGAGAAAAGACTTAGAAGGTTGTAAAACAAAAATTGTAACTCTGATTTCCAAAAGAATAGTACAGAGAATTATTAAGCAAGAAATTGTTGTAAACATCTATGTAGCATCTATAAAGTATACAAAACCATCTGATGTAGATTTGTGAAGAACAGCTTGTGTAAAACTAGCTTACCATCTTTTCAAGGGCAACTAATATAATGGATAAGGGAAGAAATAAATGCGATATATAAGTTTTTTTTAAGTTTTTTTAATAGTTATTTTTAAATAACTCTTTTGTAAGGATGATAGTAAATATGTATCAGACAGTATTGTGGAAGTATTATTTAAGAGCTGGTTGGAAACTTAGAATATGACTTAGAAGGGCTATTTTTGTTCCTCAATTTCCAAAGTGATTTAGTAGAAATATAAAGTATTCATATTTTTAAAATATTTTCTTTTTCTTCTTCTCCTTTTCATAACCTGTAATAGCATAAAACATATTTTCTTTGAAATAGAAACCTCAACCCCCTTATTCATCCCACAAAATTAAATTGAAAGGAAGCAACTTTGGTTTAGACCTTAGGAAGGAATTCTTTTCTGTGAGAGTGGTGAGGCATTGGAACAGGCTGCCCAGAGAAAGCTACATCAGTGTAATCTGATGGGGCTCTGAGAAACTGGGTCTAGTTGGAGGTGTCCCTTTACATGGCAGGGGCTTGGGAAAGAGGCAGTCTTTAAGGTCCCTTCCAACCCAAATAATTCTATGATTCCATGAAAGTGCAATTTACTGGTTTTGAGGCTTGGGTTCCTTTTACTTATTTAAAATAAGGTATATCTTTGTTTTAAAATCAAATTAAATGCACCTTTTAATATTCAGTGACAATACATAAAATATCAATGCAGGAAACAGCTGTAATTCTTCCTCTTTCTTATTTAAAGGATAATCTTGGTTTTTTAGTGATAAATTTATGTTCTTCCTATACCTTGATAGCTGTATTGCTGACTATTTTCAGGGATGTAAGACTTAAGTTCGTTCATTTTGTATGTTTTTCTACTATCTTCCACAGTTATCTATTCTGCAACAGGAGTACCTGTCACTAATGTTTTGTTCTTTTATTTATCTCAGATCTAGTTTCTGTCCCTTGGTGTTATTTACTTTGTTTTTTTACTGTTTTGCCTCTTCCTTTTTCCTGACAGAAGTCAAAATTCTCACTTCCCAGCTCCAGCAAGTTCCAAGAATCTTTAAAACATCTTATAGGTTCAAAACAGAGAGCTGATTTGACTCTAGCCTTAGTCCACCACTTCTTTTGTCTCTCTGGGCACCTTGAAATATCAAGCTCTCGCTGAGATTTTTTGTCATCTTTTAGAAAAGAATTTGATCAGGAGGAGTATCGAGACATTTTTCTTCCAAATTTCCTTCATATTAGTAAATGCAGCTGCCATAAATTACTAAAAATTATTATATGGATTAGAGCACCTAGTTGATGAGGCTGGGTAAAACTCTAACAGTTATATATATATAATATATATATATATATATATATATATATATATTATATATATATATATATATATGTTTATATATAAACACGTAAAGTATGGAAAAAAGTCTAATACAGATAATAAGAAAATTATCCAATGTCTGGATAATTTGCTTATAAAAAGAAAAAAAAAAAAGATGAAATCTGAAGTACTTTTCCAACCTGAAACATCCCAAAGCCAGCTGATAGGACTGAGTGTCCACAGGAGGAAAACTAGGCACTGCAGGGCTGCTAAAACACATCTTGATGCCCAGGATGAGATAATCAGACCAAAGTTACAGTTCCCACAGAAACCAGACCCAGAACCCACACTGCTGAGCATTTTGCAGACATCACAAGCCACTGCTGCACTGTCTCTGATACCTGAATGTTCTTCCTGAGGTCCAGAGGAAAAGTTACTTGAGCCAGCCCAGTTTGCAATACATTTAGGGGAAATGTAACATCTGAAGTTTTTCTCCTTTCTTCCTCCCTCTTCTTTCCTCTTAAATATAAATGAGGAATGAAGTAAAGCATACAATGGTGTTTTGGTGTTTTGGGTTCAGGGTGAGCACTAGTCCAGTTTACCATGAGGATAAGTAGCAAAAGAAGTGTATGAGGTGATTTTTTTTTTCTTTAGCCTTCAGATAGGAAAATTAAAAAAGAAAACCAGAAAAGTGCCCATCCGATTGCACATTTAAACTGGATAAGTAAAGAAGGTGACAGTGTCCAGTCACCTATTCAACTCTACCAAACCTTCAAAACCCATTTACAGAAAATCCACTTTGTTACTTTGCTACTGCATATGTTTATGATGGAAGAGTAATTTTTTTTTTTTTTTTTTTTTTAGTTCTGTTGTCCTGTGATTTCAGTAAGTGTTTTTAATTGTGTTTCTGCTATGGAAACCTAAACAGGAGTTAATATGGCTTATATATTTGTGCTTCTTTAACCTAAATGGGTGTCTATGAGACTCAGCAGGAACTTGTCTTGTTTTTACCAGCAGGAAAAAGCTGCTAATTAAATAACATTGTCAATTTGAATTAGAAATTAAGGTTTTTGGAAGTAAGAAAAAGCAGTTAAAAAGTATATTGCAGGTTATATTCCTGCGGTCATTCAAGAAGTACATTTATTCTCAGAATGTTACTGTTCTTGCTCACAGCAGGCTGACAGACTGGATGTAGACAGAATAATAAAAATTTTGTCTATGTTTATGTTCAGTATATGAGACAGGTAGACTGAATAGAAAGAGAAAATGATGTGCCACTAATCCTCAAGAGAAATGCCAGTTCAGATATAAGCTGTCAGGAAATTGTTCCCTTTACAATAGAGAACTTAGGCTTACTCTTCTAATAATCTACCTTTTCTCTATGTAGTACTTGCTCAGGAATTACGGCTATTCTATCTATTGCATTTCACAATTCCTAAACCAGTGGGTTTGCTTTTTTCTCTCTTGCTCTCCTTCTAGCCATATAAATTCATACTTTAATTTCTATTTCTGTTACAAGATTGCAGTTACTGAGCAGGGTAAGTAGCGTGCTGAACAACCAGAGATTCAAAAAAAAGGAATTACATGGGAAGTATTCCTAGGAATAATTCCCTCTCTTTACAATGATGCATGCTGGAAGAAACATAGTTTTTCTTTCAAGACCTGAATACTGTTGAAATTCATGTCTTTGGATCCCCAGCTGAGATTCTATCAATTACTGAACCATATACCTGTAAACACCTCTATATCAAGCTATGTATCTATCTACCTGACTACTATCTGCCTATGTATGCATGTGTGTATGTATGTGTTTGTCTATCTCTCTATCATCTATCTTTTCATTATACACTAAAACAAAAATTATGTATGATTATACTTCTGTATACATATTACATATATGATACTCGTATGAACATACATATAGTATGTTCAGATACATTTAAATATTTGACTCACAAATAATAATGCATGATATTTTATATATTTTTTTTTTTCCCGTGACATATTCATTTTCAGATTGGTGCTTTCTAGATAACTTTCCAGGACATTTCTTGGAAATAATTTTATTTTCATTTGCTACTTTGACTTGGTTCAATGCTAAGATGTTTACAAACATATGTCTTGTTCTAGGAAGACATAAGCAGTGTTGGTCCTGACTGTAGTTTCATCTAATAATGAACTACAGCTCTCTCCATCTTGCCATGCTAGTGAATGCAACTCTGTAATAAAGTAATTATTTATTATTATCTCAAATTAACATGTATTTATGATATGTATATATTTTACTACAGCTGGTCTTTTGTCTTATTTAACTGCTGTGCAGGTACCTAGCTAGTAGGCTGGAATTCATTTTTCCCAATATCATGATACATTGATTTGTGTTTTCATACCTTTGCATGGGAAATCTATCTGAATTTACTTCTGTAATCTAATACCACATTACAATATGCGAATGAAATATTCCTCCCTCCATGAACTTCTTTCATATCTATAAAAAAAATGATTTCCCTTTTGTGCATAAAATTTCCCAGTACTGTAAGTCCTATGCTAGAAAACCATAGTGTTTATTTTCAGTAGTGATAATATAGGATGAAGTAGAATTAGAAGTGTTCAGGTAAAAATTAATGACATCAGATCTTTTATAAGGAATGCAAGTGTCTAAATAAAAGTAGGAATTAAAAATAGAGTACTGAACCAATGACTGTGCAAATAAGCACAGAACGTGAAGGCACCATATTAACCAGGTGTAAAACCCACTGTCATATTTGATATGTCTGCCTCAGAGAAACCAACCATACTGGTGTGCTGTTAAATTCTTAGTTTTGTGTGAGTAACTGCAAGTCTACATAAAGTTTAATGCTATTTAATAAACTTTTTGAGCAGCTTTTTAAATATGCAGAAGATGTAGCCAGGATTAATCAACGGGGTTCAACCAAAAGATGTAGTCTATAATTTTAAGTGGTTTATCTTCTGGCAGGACTAGGGGGTGTGTGATTTTTTTACAGCCTGTTTTTGCCTGCAAATTGCTGGTAACATTACACTGCATTACACTTAGGCTACTTTTTAGTGATACAGCACTATGTCAAATGTTAAATTGCACTATGTCACAGCAACTTACATTGTCCTACTAAAGGCTGGTATAATGTGTAACCAGAAGGACTACTTCTACACATTTTCTTCAACTTATTTTTTTTATCAGAAAGCTCAGTAAAATATGTAATAATAAGAAATAATAAGAATAATAGTATGTTTCTAGTATATATTTTTTAAAAAAATAATTACTTCCTAAATGCTTTTGACGCAGTATAATTACAAATTTAATCTGACAGGTTTTATACTGCAGCTGTAATAAAGTTACTCATTTTCAGAGCCATTAAGTTAACCACCTACCTGCTATAATGAGAAAGTCAAAGTGACCTTATATGAGACAATAGGTGAAGCACATTGACTTATCATTTTCTACTTTAAGATGCATTTTATCACGTCTTCTCAAGTTGTATAAACAGAGTTTTTACTGACAGAAGCAGCATGTAACTGTTGATCTGGACAATAGAAAATATGTTGCCTCATGTTATGTGTGGCAAAATATTTTTAAAATACATATATGCTTGATGGTATTGGATTATTTTTCTCTATTTAGGGATAGATTTTTCCTGCCTAGAATGAAATATTTAATTCATACTATAAGGATGTATTGAATGTGCGAAGATCAGCTTCATTCAGGACTAATATAGGACGTTTTCCATTCAAAGGGGGATAACAAGTCTTGGAGGAAGTGATAACACAAAAAGACAGACAAATAGTAGACAAGGGTTAATGGAGGCAAAATCTCCCAATATTTCCCATCATTAATTGAAAGGTCATTAAGTAACTGCTTTGGAGAAGGCCAATCTGACCATAGTAACTGATACAAATGGGAGAAAGAGAAGAAATATGAGCAACTGGGTTACCACAGAAACAGATTGTGGAACTATGCAAAATTTATTGAAGAAAGTTTAAGGGAAGAAGACTGAGGAGAAATGAATAGGAGGAAAGCAGTGTAGAAGGAGCAGAGCAGGTGTTCAACAGGGCTGGTCAGTATACTTGTCAGCAGCAGAATCCTGTACCTGAACACTTTGGTCTCCTTTTTTTTCTTATTAAATCTTCTTTTATCAAATTCTCCTGGCAGTCTCACTCTATATCTCTTCTGTGTCAGTGCCAGATGCTGGGGGGAATGGCAAAAGGTGCCAACCTCTGCAGACAGATACAATGGTCTGACAATGCGTGCCCTTGGTCTTTGGTGTAAGCTGCTGGAGTTATGGGGTCATTAACCTCCAGCCACTGAGGTGGGTGTGGCGTGTGTCCCAAAACCAGCTACTGAGGTGGGTATAAGTGAGGAGAATGAGGGGTTTAGCAATGGCAGCTGGATCGGGACTGTGAATTACAGCATGTGGGCCAGGTGCCAGCTTCTGGGGCCAAGTATCTATTCCTGCCCCCCAAACTGGCTCTGTGTGGGATGTGAGTATGAGTTGCTGGCAAACTCCAAGCTGAGAGTTTGGGGAGTAAGGGGCCTTGGGTGAGGGCAGGGCTGTCAGGAAGGTGAAGAGTCTCTGCAGGGATTCAGAAGGATGCACAGACTGGATGCCCAGGGAACAAGTGTGTGAGTGCTGTGATAATTGATAAAAGATTTGTGTTAATCATAAAAGCATTGGGGTTTGTATAAACCAGAATACTTAGGTCTGAAATGGAACATGGACATTAGATAGAGAAATATATATATGATTAAATCATTCTGTTTAAATCTTCTGCTATGAAAATTGTGTTTTTTAGTAAATTGTATTTTATACCAGTTTGTAAAATGGGGGTTTCCCGCGGCCTGAAAGATATTGCAAAATCAGATTTCCTGCCTTTGTATAATCAATTGCAACCTGAAAGATTTTGCAACACCAGATTTCCTGCCTTGGTGTAATCAATCGCAACCTATCTGTTAAGACCAGACCCCCCAGGTCTACTGTTCCTTATCTACCAAGACCACATGGCTGCTTGACAAACTGTCCGGAGACTACCAGGAAAACCATACTATGAAAAGGAGCTGCAAACCAAGGTTCGAGGGAGCGTGGAGTGGGTGGTGACCCCTCACGTTGCCCAGCTCTGCTTGCTCCATCTATAAAAATGAAGCAATCTAAAATTTGCTAAATATCGAGACTTTGTTTCTCACTTACAACAGTTCTGTGCGTGTGTAGTGAGCACCCAGTGAGACCAGCCCCTGAGCCAGAGACCCCCGGGAAGGATAAGGAGGCCCAGGATCTGGACAGGGCTGTTGGCCAGGCAGAGGGACCATGCTGGTGCTCAGGGCATCTGCCAGTGTGTCTGTGCTTGTGAACCCGGGCAGTGTGGGCTGTGTGCTGCACTTGCACCTTCCGCCTTTGCCTGCCCGAGAGGAGGAGGGGACGTGTCCCTGTGTGCCCGTGTCTGGTGTGCCGTGCCCATGTCTCAGTGTGGGGGCAGAGCCTCATCTGTGTCTCTGTGTGTGACCATCTCTGCTTGTGTCTTCTGTATGTTTGGGTGAAACTGGTAACAGCTACCGCACACCCTGGTCTGACCAGACCCTACGAGTCTTCAGGTTGTGTGGGAGGAGTTCTTGGCCTGGATCTGCTGGTTGTGGTGCCCAAAATCCTTTAGCATTAAGATAGTAGCTTCTGAAAGATAATCTGGTATGGGGCCATCCTAGTTAAATTTAACTACTACCATTTGCACAGAAATTTCCTATAATAAAGGATGAGATTCCAGAGGTTGTTCCAAACACCTGAATCGATTGAGGTAAGCTGAACCAAAAGGTAAATTAAATATTATTATTACAGCTGTTGCTAACATTACTGACGATACAGACTGTGATCCCATTTATGCAAATAGCTGCAATGTATTAATCAATCAATTATTAAATTAATAGCACAAATTGCATATTAATGTTTGAATATAAATGTTTGTAAACACATAAATTATTGATATCTGATCCTAGGTGTTCGTATAGGCTTTATTTGCAGATATACCTCCCTATAGAACCAATTCCACCAATACCTCATAGAGCCAAAATCATGATGTAAAGTAGTAAAAACAGTTACAATACATAGACAAAAAATAAGAAAAATTTAAAGCTAACTGCAGGGACATATTTTCTTCAAATGTAAGTGGAATATAAATCTGCAAAGAATTTGTCACTGGGTTTTCTGAAAAGGCTCAGTGTGGAAAATGTGAACATGTTAACTGTTGATATAAAAGACTTTTCCATCACAATCAGGCAAAATAAGTGAACTGCATGGCCGATATCTCAATGCATTCAGTTTGGTCTCATCCAATTGCTTGTTTAATTCTTATACATGGCACGGAGTTCAAAAGCAAATTAACGTTGTGTCATTTCCGTTTCACAAAACTTGAGTTGAGCAAATTGCCCTCCAGGTGTGTCCTGAATAACATATTGGCTGATTCTCTTCCAAAGGAAATTAGTGTTCTACACTGCTTTAAAAATGATTTACAATACATTGAAATATTTTTAGACAGATACTGATTCGAGCACCAAAATGAGCAGTCGCCACTCACAACAATTATTGCATTTACCCACATGCAAGAGAATTGTAAAATGACTCTATTCATTTTTAAAGTACAAAAAAGGAAAATCCTCTAAACAAATCCTAATTTTCTTTATTTTCCTTGATTTTTCACTGCTGTTCAGGGTTGAATCTTTGGTTTGTGGTTTGCTCTTTTTTTTTTTTTTTTTTTGGTTGGTTGGTTTGGGTTTTTTTGTTTGGTTGGTTGTGTTTTTATTTTTTATTTTTTTTTCTTTTGTTTTTGTTTTTCAGTTCTGTGCCTAACAAACTACATAAGAGTAATGGATAATTCTGATACATTGTAAAGGATTTGGCACTGCCGGCAGGGGTAGAGCACACACAGCAGAGTATCCTGAGATAACCAGTCTCTCTTTCGCTGGCAGATAAACAGCTCTATACTTTTCACCATGCCACATTTGCAATGAGGTAGACTCCAGTGCCTGGATCAGGACCTGTGTATGAGTGATTGCAACATAATAAATATCGTATAATTCCAAGTGGACCATTTCTCAAAGAAAAATATGTATCTGGATATGATTAATTGTCCTTTCAGCTTACCAATATCCCTCCACTGATGATAAATGGAATTAAAATTATTTCCTAAGATTCATTGCTTAACTCTCCCTTAAAAGGTAAAAAAAATTCACCCAATAAAGTGGGAAAAAAGAGTATTTTAGATTCAGGTAAAATCAATCGTACAGGCACCACAAAACATAACTCTACATCTTTCAGAGTATGCATAGACAGCTTATCAAGTTACAAATCAAAACTGAAAAATTAATTCACTAGTTATTATATTTATCCTAAGGTTATTTATATAAGTCTATTCATGGATGTGCTTGTAGCACAAAATCAATTACATTAGATGAAGTTTATCTGGACTCATGTAAATATCTGGGTAGGAATTTAGGAAGGTGAAGGATGCAAGGGCTGTGTTGGCAGAGAAATATGCCCCTTGCAAATGGCATTTTAATAGCATGAGTATGTATCAAGAGGGCTCCTCTTGGGAAGGATACAATTAATGATAACCAGTGCAGGTGCAGCAGGACATTGTCCTTCACGCACAAATCAGGAACAGCCCTTGGTTCTGCTTCCCATGGCAGTGTGAATTCAACACCAATGTCTGGCAAATGCTTGCCACCTCAGAAAGTAAAATGTTATTTTCTTCACAGGCAGCATATGTGATTTACCTCTGAAACTAGCTAAGGCAATTTCAGGTTGGGTGCATTATTAGAACTTAATATTCAAGTTTATTTACTCAAAATGTCACTCTATACTTAGAAATAGCATTTTCAGATAATGAACACTGCTTATCATGTTAAATCACTTGAGTTTTGAATGAGTAATGTGTCAATTTTTATCAGTATGAAACTGTCTGTATCAATTGCTTGCACAGACAGAAGAGAAAGAGCTAAATTATTTTACCCTTCTTAGATTGAACCTAATATAACTCAATTAGCCTACTGTAGTAAAGTAGTCAAATCTATTTGCTAAATTTTTAGACTTATAGCAAAAGTGACTGGTACTTAGCAAAGTCTCAGAAAGAAATAAAAAAGGCTTGTGGAGATGAATATCAATACTACAGATGTGCTTTATACAAAAATATTTGATTCCAAACAGACCAAAAAGTTATCTGTTTTAGACTGTAGAATGATAAGAGTGTATTTCAGATGAACATAAAACAAGAGAAAAGTAATATTAATAATGAAATTGTTAGCATTAGTTTAAGAAAGAGATGAAAACCATGATTTATAATCTCTCTTTTAACTCTCTAAAAGACAGATAACATTGCCTTTCCTCATCAAATTATTGTGTAATAAAAATCCTCTGATCAGTTGAAATGGAATTTTCCATTAAAAAATGACCTTTTTTTGTTTGCAATCTATAATTGCATATATTTTTTATTAATTTTTAAATCTAGTTTTGCATAAGTAAAATGTTTTCTGAAGTCTTCAACATATGGTATTCATATCCTGCAACTTCTGGATGCAATCGGCAAACATATAACCATTGTAACCAAAAATACCATTAACACACAGTACGTGTCAGTTCAGGATAATGTAATAATACATGTAAATGTTATATTTTCAACTTGTATGTGTTAATGGATGCTGGAAGCATCTGCTGGCTCCATCAGCTTTGGTTCTTGGGATTTCTCCTGCCCCTGTGTCCAGTCCTGAGACCTCGAGTTCTCTCGACGTCTCCATCCAAGGCCAGTGGATGTAGCTGATACTTTCCTGCTCGTAAAGTCAAGCAGCAGCTGAATGTGTATCTCTCACACACACACAGAGGACGGGAGGGCCACAGACAAAGCCACAGGGGAGTCATAGGCAAGGCTGTGCCCCCACATTGAGGACTCACACCAGACACGGGCACACAGGGACACGTCCCCTCCTCCTCTTGGGCAGGCTGAGGCAGAAGGTCACAAGTGCAGCACACAGCCCACACTGCCCGGGTTCATAAGCACATGAACATGTGTATTCATGGATTCTGAACAATGGCACAGCATCTCTGCCTGCTTGACACCTCTGTGGACACACAAAACAGCAGTTGAACAGAAACATATCAGTTCATAACACAGCAGGGATTTTTTTTTGATTTTTTTTTTTCTGGTAAATTCACTGTATTATATCATGAAGAGTTGTAACACATGGACCTACTCTATACTTCTGGATGACAGATATCTGTTGAACAAGTGGGATAATTGAGATAGAGAGGAAGAGTCCCGTACCTACAAGCCATATAAGACCCAGGACCAGGTCAGGAAGTGTTCATCAGTCTGGCAGAGAGGGTGGATCATGATCTGATACTAATAATCCAGGGACAAACCCAGGGTCTTTCTTATGTCTCTGTTAAAATTAAATATAGCCACTTGATACAACAACTGCCCCTCTAATACATCAGGGTCTTGGTGGGAGGCAGGAGAGAGTAAATTCATTTGCAAATTAAACTAGAGCAATTGAGTAACAAGGTGTTTCCTGGGGCCCACTGATCACAAGAAAAGAAAGAAATGCAGCTAGTCCTTATTACCAGGAAATTATTCTGATGATTTTATTATTTTCTACACATTGTAACTGCTTTATGACAAGGTCACATAAGAAGTACATGCATATCAGGATAATAACATCTTAGAAATGCCTGAAGGTTGTTATTACTACTGTGAGGTGAGAGTGAAAAAATAATCTCTAAGATACCTACCTTTGTCATGGCTATTACTATTTCATTGGTATGTATAAAGCCTTTCTGGAAAATTAACGTGTGATTTACTAAGCAACCAGTTTCCATCTCTCCACATTCCATTCAGCATGTAATTAATATTTAAATATTTTTCCTTCTCTTTATTTTTGGATTGTTTCTCACTGACAAATATTTTTACAGCTTGAATAAACATTAGCCAGGGTCCTTAAATTAATGTTTGCATATATTTTCTATTTAGTTTATGTACTGAATGTATGACTATATCTGTTTCTACCTTAGGTGCATGTCAAGTACCACATATTATTTTTCTGCTTTCAGAGACATGACTTATTCATTGATTGATGAATAACCCAAAATTATCAGTAGTAACAAATAAGAACTGAAAGATCATTTCATGATACTGGGATTCTGAGAACAAAATAAATAATTTTTAAAAAATTCTTACACTCTTAGTGAGTTCTTGGTACAAAGCCATTGAACACAACAGAAAATATTAATTGCTTTTAATAGGAAAGTTACAAACTTAAAATGCATTGCAGGCAAAACTAGAAAAGGAAGGGTGGTGGTGTATTCTACCAAAAAAAATTAAAAAAGAAAAAAAAGAATTTAACTTGTCATGATTTGTGGATATGTCATCACAGAGCTGGATACTGATGCACTTGGACCCCATTCACGAGGAGGAGGCTGTTTACCCCTTAAGTAACAGATAATGCAATGGTTGCTGGATATATTTATATTATTACCCTTTTCTAGGAATTGAGACCTAAACTCACATTTTCACGTGTTTTTTTACAAGTCTTTGTTCGTTCGTTAGATTTTGTTCAGCACATCTCTCGAAAATTGGACCAGATAACCATATTTAACCAACATAAATATAACTCTTTTCTGTCAATTTTATTTTCAAATCTATCAGTCTTAAACATTGCAATACTCTGGCAGCAGAGTCCATAATTTATTCATGGATTATTTAAAATATTTTGACTGGTCCTATGACTAGATATTCTCTTGTCTCTTATTTTTTTAAAAAAGACAAACACTGAAAAATCATCCCTTATTCATAACCTGTACCATGCCAATCATGATTCTGTAGGCCCTTCTCATGTCTCCCCTTACCTTTTCCAAACTAAAGAGTTCCCAGGCTGCCTAATGTTTCTCCATACACAGACCAATATAAAAAAAAAAAAAATGGGGGACAGAGATCAGGATAGATAAAATTTGTGTTTTAAATGAAGATTGAAATCAGAAGTGACGTAAAGGCAGTCACAATGGGAGGAATGATCTTATTGCAAAGAACCACAGAGAAATCACAACATTCATGGGTTCTGGAAGACTGCCCATCCGATTTACTTTGTGACTTTTCTAATCCAGATAAATATATTTAAGTTGGGATGATCAGAAAAAATGTATTATTAAAGTTTTGGTTTTATAATGCAGTGCAGCGAAGTTTACAACTTATTCCAGAACCTTTGTTAATAATTCTAATGCTATTTTTCCTTTGTTTTATCTGAGTACAGAACAGACTTCTGGAGGATGATCCACAGATCATGCACATCATTTCATATCTAAGTGGACTCCAATATCACCAGTATTCCTGATGGGATAACAGCTATTTAAAAGTTTGTTGTTCAATAAGTGTGCATCTACATTGTGCGAAACATGACATTAAGATCATCAGGTTATTGGAAATCCAACACCAGAAATACAAGTACTGTGGTACCATATAGAGCAGTTGCCCAGTGTTATATGTAGCACATTTGTGTACCCTAGCTTGGTCACTGGAGTGATACTTGAGCAGGAATTGGAGTAGGGCTGAGAACCAAACTTAAAACTTTAATGTTGAAAGTTTTGCTGTGTTTTGAGACTATTTGAAGCCTCTGAACAGCACTATCCTCAACTTAGATGGAGTGAGCCACTAAATATTCTGTAGTCTTGGCTGTGGAGGTCACTCCTAATTAGACCTTTTCACCTGTAATTCCACTGAACTCTGTTTTTCCAGAACCAGGAACACTCCTTGCTTTGGGGTTATCTTATGTGTTTCTAAAATACATGAAGCTGAGGAGGAAATGGAGCACCCACTTTTTAACCAAGCAAAGAAATAGCATCACCAAGAAGGAAGGAAGAAAAACATTTTCTAAAGTTAGCAAAAATTTATTGACGGAATTTTAAAAATGTACTTATTACAAATTAAAGGGCTTTTATGTTGTTAGAATTTTGCTTATTTATTAGTTTTGTATTTTTTCATTAAATAAGAAGTTTCATCAGAGCAGTGATGCCTCCTTTTCTGGGCACTTGCTCTACAAATGCCATCAAAACAAATTTCTCTGTCAGTCAGGGCAGATTTAGGAAGCACCAAGCTCACTTGAATTTCCTGCAGTTTTTTGAAATGAGACAAAGTCACTATAAAATGAGGGATTTGGTCCTGCTCTTACTTTTGGTTTTATATTTTGAATGGGAAAAAGTAATCCTAGAGGAGAAAAATTATCCTAGAGGAGAAAAGTGATCCTAGAGGAGAAAAGTGATCCTAGAGGACTAAGGAATTGCTTAAATAAGAGCAGAGTATTGTAAATCATGATAAATGCAAGCTAAAGGAATATATTTCCATACAGGGAAAGCTTCTGAAGTGCAAGTAATTAAAAGTTACTTGGTTTATGTAAAATCTTTACTTATATTTATGCACATCCACACTTATTTATAATTATAGAAAAAATGAAAAGTCTATGTTTTATAATTATATTGAATATAATACACTATACATATTTGTATATTATGCACTTATAATTGTAAACATTATTTTACTGTAATATTTCATTTTTTAAAAAAGTAAAAATATTCACAAATTTGTCAGCATTTAAATAACGTGCTTTACTAATATATTTAAATGCCATACTTTACTGGATCCTATTTATTAATCTCAATGTATGCAAAAAAACCTTCTAAATTCTTGGCTAAAATGTGTTCTAAAATACATATTTAGAGTGTGACATTAGTTCTGTTACAGTAAAAACTGCAGGATTTTGGTTTTACTGAGTATACTGTAAAAAGCTCTTGGACTTTCATAGTATATACTGCCAATGATTTTCACCCTGAGGATTTAATAACCCTGTGTGGCATTTATGGTCTTTTTACATCAATTTCTTGATACATAGAGTTTATTCTGTGCATTGCAGACTCAGTGGTAGAGTTTATTGCAGCCATCATTTTCCATGTCCTTGAAATGTTTCAGCTCCTTCTTAAGTACCATAAGAAAATGTATATTTCATATATATATCTAACTGCTGCCATAGATTTACTCGACACAGCCAGATGCAAAAGATGTTCTGCAACAGTATATTTGAGTTGTGCAATTAAATTAATTTGTGTGAATGATAATAACAGAAATATGTGTAATATATGGATTCATGCTTTCTTACTCTTGAGAATAAATTACCAATTAAACTATTAACTGTTGAGGCAATACATTGATGTGAAATGTTGATTACTAATGTATCGCAACAGTAATGTTGACACATTGGTCCATAGTCACAACTGCTGCAAAGCCACCTACTTTCCTTAAGCAAATTTAAATACAAAGCTTGCCCCGGCTTTTTTGGTGATTTTAACACTAATAGTGTCTTCTTTAAAATGAAATAGCACATTATGTTCCAGGGTGTATACGTTTTCTTTTTCTGAAATAATAAAAGTAATTATAGTGGCTATCATTCTTAGAAAATAATTACCTGTCAAATTTAATTTGAAAACCAAATCATTTCAGCTCACGAATTTCTTACACAGTTTTAAATTTTTAACATCTGATTTTTAATCTTAGGTGTTTTTCTAATAAAAAATAGCAATATTTTCCTAATGTAGACTTTTACATGTGAATGCAAGGTGTTGAATTTCAAAATTAAGAGCTTTGGTCTAGCAAAATTAAGATATTCAAAATACATCACAGTCTCACGTACCCTCCCGTTCTTTGTATAGAGCAACCTTTCTGTAGCCATGCTGGAAGCGTTTTTCCCAAGACTGGAAAAGTGAGACACAACAGTATAATTCATTGAATATTGTCCCTCAGAATGTTGTCACTTTGAGACAACTCATAGGAGGTATCAAAAGTCTGTACAACAGAGACCTGTTCAAACATTTTTCCAGAAATAATGGGTTTATATCTGTGAACTCTCTAACTACAAGGAATGAGAACACTATCAATCTGCCATATGGCTGCATTGCAGAATGTTGCTATACAAATATGTTTTAAATTCCTTTTATACTTGTAAGAATTACTGTGTGTTAATGTATTTTGGATGTAATTTAATGTTGTTTATACTCTCCATCTTCATTCTAGTAAGAAAAAATAAATCAAAACAGATTTTCAATGATTAACAATGCTAGAATTTGCCTTCCCCATTTCCTTCTTGAGTGTGAATCTGCATTATTAATCTGGAGATTAATTGGACAAAAAGAAGGAATGCATAGATATATGTGGGTGCTATGACGTGTATCTCAAAATGTGGCAGAATTTGTTCTCTGTGGATGTACACCTTCTCCTTAACCAAAAATCTTTCACTGACATATTGTCTGTATTTCCACAACTATTGCTCAGTGTAGCATGCATTTTAAGAGTGTTAAAACTGAGAGTAAAACAAACCATCTCCTTGCAGACACTTCAGCAGTCTCTTCTCCAAAAGCTACTTCTCACAAATTCATTACAACCATGCATTATGAGTTTTATGAAATACTATTACAAATTAATTGCTTAAACATCTTCTTAGTGATTTTCAATTTGTTGATGGATTGTGTCATGAAGCATGTAATTTCTGGAGCAAATAATTTCAAAAATGTTTTCATTCTCTCTCCCTAGGTATCTACACTATCTGTGTATGGGTGGTTGAGCCAAATCAACAGCTAAGCACCCACCTGGTGACTTGCTCAGACCACTGCCCCCAGAGAGATGGAAGAGAGGAATGGAAGAGCAAAAACTGAAAACCTATGGCCAGAGATTAAGGCAGTTTAATAGGTGAAGAAAAGTTTTTCATGCAAGTAAAACAGAATAAGGATCTAATTTTCTAATTATCATCAGCAGGAAGAAGTTTAGCCACTTGCTGCCAGGCTTGGCTTCAGTACACACAGTTTTGGGAAGACAAACACTGTAACCACAAACATCCCCCCTGCCTCCAGCTTTACCTGAGCTTTTATTTCTCAGCACATCTCCATATGTTAGGGGTTATCCTTCTGGTCAGCTGGGGGCTGCTTCCCTGGTTATGTTCCTTAGCAATTTCTTATGTACTACCAGCCTGCTGTCTTAGAGGTGGGATCAGAGTGAGAGAACCTTGGCACAAGTTTAGAGCACAGCACCATAATAACACCTCAGACAGAGTAAGCTAAACATGTTAATGACTCACTTTTCTTGGAGTCCCATTATACTGCTGACCTAGGTTTCTGCCTGAGAAAATTCTATTAAAAAAAAATATAGCAAAACCAAATTTAACTATTTTAAGCTTTTTATTTCTTTTCTTTATGCATTTTCTCTGTCATGAAGGTATTTTCAGAGAAAGAAAATCCGGGTCAGCATATCTGTGCCTATCTTAACACCAAACTGTGTTTCCTTAGGATTCCCTAGCAGGTTAATTGCTAATGTACATATTCATTCACACACATATACATATATGTAAGAATAAATGTACAATTATATATACACAATATATGTATATTTTTATGTAATAAATGTTGTTAGCTTTCAGTTGGGGTTTGGGGGGATTTTCATCAGCTAAATTATACCAGAAGGAAAACAGAAAGCAACTAAGGATCAAAATGGCACACAAATTTCTTTATTATTTTCAATATTTTATACTTTGTAGAGGTAAAAATTTATAAGAATTGAACAGGTTTGAATCACACAGACTGTCCCAGCTTAATTGCTTCTCAATATATTTTTTCTCCCTGTTTTTTAGAGTTAAAGCCACTGTGGATAAAGAAAACATTTTAAT
The DNA here is from genome assembly GCF_963662255.1 of Cinclus cinclus. NCBI lineage: Eukaryota > Metazoa > Chordata > Aves > Passeriformes > Cinclidae > Cinclus > Cinclus cinclus. Next base: position 60,844,050 of record NC_085047.1, read on the forward strand.
GTCATTAGGTGATATAACTGACCTAAATTATCCATGGCATAACTGGTAGTTGATTTTGCTGCGTCTTGCAATGGTGTGTAATATCTCCACTTGGGTTAGAATTTTTAATCCACACCTTATTTTGGAAGGACATGCACTGAGTTTGTCAGGTAAACTATTCAGAACATGATGTAATATACATTAATAATGTTAAGTTCTAATACATGGTTCTGCATTCAAGGAAACCCAAATTAATATAATAGAAATGTTTATTCTTCAGGTAGGTTTCAGTGATAAACTGCAACAATTTAAAGCTACTCTATAATCAGCTTAAAAATGTTACAGTTTTTACTTGTGTAATTGGCTTTTTGTTTCTCAGCAGAGGAGCTATAAAGCAGTTGTCATACAGCATATGTATATACACAGACTACACAGGGGCAGGAGATTTGCACAGTGACCTGCACTGTAGAATATGCAGCTGATCCATATTTATATATAGAATATATATATATATATAGAATAGAATATATAGAGTATATATATAGAATATGCAGCTGAATCTTTGTGCTGTTAGTCACAAGAAAACAGACATGCTCATTACTGTCAAATTTGTAAGCCGTAAAAGTTCTGCTTTTGATACAGAATATATGATGTTTTACATTAACCAAGAGGGCTCTATTTTTGTTTGCTTCTACCCCTTTGACAGTAAAAGATTGAATTTTTAGGCCAATTTTGACCATGAAAGGGAGACTTGATCTCTCTGGAAACTGGCTGTCTTCAGTGCTTACAATTCTTCAACATTTCTTAGAGATTTAATTTTTTTTATTTGCTTTTTTGATGTTGTGTCTTTTTTTTTCCCTCTTCTTATTTTTTAAAATAAGTTGTTGATGAAAGAAATCAGCCATATTTTTTAGAGTCTGGACAATCTAAAATCACAGACTATGTGTTACAAGCAAATAAATACAATACTATATATCTAGTCTAATATGTAGGACAAATAGACAAGCAAGATTCACAAACCATTTAACATTAATCTCCCATCCACATACATACTCTTAGATACATATTACTTTCTAGGTTAGGAGCATTTTCAGGATCACTTTTTCTTTCCAGTGAAAGTGCACAAGCTTCCTGTCGCATAAGTTGAAATTAAAAATACAAGACCACACTTGTGAGAATATGGGCATGAGTATTTTCTTGATACGTTCCCTCATAAGGACTGTCTTTCTCAAATACTTGTCTTTGTGGATGTCTTGTAGGAAGTAAAGATTTTGAGTCAATAATCTCTTATTTGCAGTTTTAAAGTAAGGCCCATACTACTAAATTCAGAAAAATCTATAAACTGATGGACCTAAATGGGGTACAAGTTGCCACATTTTTATTTATAGCAAGTTGAAAATAGATCCTTTTAATAAATTTGGTTAAACTAAATAAATTGATGGATCTATAAAAAAATGAAGAAACAAATAAAAATTTGTAGTAGTCACTAAATAACAAGTGTATTTTGAGCTCTGACTTTATAACTGACTTCTTTAAAAGTATACATGCTTAACTATCTTAACAGATTTTTTTAAAAAATAATTTCATTTCATTATTAAAAATAACACTTTTTGAATTTTGCATTTGTCCATAATTTATAAAATTAGTCTCAAACAATGAAATAATTTCTGTGGTTTGCAATTGGTTTCCTGTCCATTCCACTTACATTAGTAATTTTTTTTTAAACTTTACCACAGATATGTGAGAGATAATAGCAGTGTATTCATTTTAAGGCAGTCTGTCTCAAAGTACTGAGATGACTCGTTGAAATCATCATATGAATTTACAAAATTATTGTCTTGGAACATAACATTAGGATATTTTACAGCAAACTAGGCTGCTCACATATTAACTACGCTTCTGCTTTAGAGATGGGTGAAGAGGCAGATCCAAAAAAGAGTTTATATTACCATTTGGGGTTCATTGATGGCAAATCTTTTGAACTACTCTAATCAGATTTTGCCACCATATGGAAAGTATCAGTTTTATCCTGTGGTAATCTGACCTTCTTTCACCAAATCTCTGATGAATATAAATAGAAATTGAACAAGTGTCATCCGGTATTAGATCCAAAATAGAACAGCATCAGACTAAAGCTGAAATTTTACCTTTTTTGCTAATATGCACTGCATGGTAATAGTTACAGAAAAATCAATGGAGAAAAGTTTATTTGAATTCCAGTCTAAGAAATCTAACAGCTCATATTTCCCAGAATAGAACACAAAGTGCCTTGGCTGTCAGAAGATTTCTTAGGAGGAAAAAGTACTAATCGGTACGGATTCCTTTCCAGGGACAAAATCTGGGCTTTCATATAGGTGTGAGAGTCTCTGCCAAATGCCTGACAGTTTTCCTGCTGTTTTCCCATGGGGATATTGACAATTCACCATGTACTGCCATGGCCTGATCAGAAGATGTCTTAACATGCAGGGTAATAAGGGAAGGAGTATCAGTTCTTGGCTGCTCTCACATCTCTCAGCTGAGTTTAGGTTCAGCGAGATACCAATGAACAGGGAACAAATGTACTGCAGTAAAATACAGCAGCGACAATTTCAGATTTCTTGGTCACAACCTTATTCTATTAAAACTTCCTTTTGCTTTGTAAAGCTGGTAGGGAAAATTCTATTTTAGAATTTGTTCTAACCCATACAGAAATACTAACTCAGAAACTACAGCTATAACATGAGTTGAATAAAAAGTACTTAAAGGTGAATACTAATTAATTCTCTAAGGAATTGATGGTAGAAGAAAAGAAGAAGAGTAAAGATAATACAATTCAGAAAATCCAACTTGGGAAACTCAGGAAACTGAGACAAGGTGCTTCAGAGAGAGAGAAGGAGTATAATGTATGAAGAAACCTCAGGAATCTGGCAGTAATGGAAAAGCTGAGACTCATAATGGCAGAAAATAAAATCCTACAGCTAAGATAGGAAACCTTTATAGAAAGCAATTCAGGACCAGACATTCTTTAACAATGTGGAAATAAATATTAGGTAGATAAAAACTGGAAACAAAGGTAGATTTCTAAGAATAAGAAAAAAAAAAAAAGTGAAAATATCAGGGAAACTGAGGTGCAAAAAAAGACTTTCCATTAGCAAAGAATAGAAGAACCCCAGCAGATAGAAATTAAAAGTAAGAAAAAAAGAAGCAAAGATTTTCGATTAGGTAAAGATCCATAACAAATGCTTCCTTATTTGCTTTTAAACCCCCCCTTTTTCTCACTATACATATAAAGAAATAAAATGTATGAATTTTTGTACATTAAAAAAGAATGCACTATCTACTATAGAGTGTGAAAATTCAATTTGTGCATCTTGATTAAATTAATCCTAAATTAATCTGAAATTATTCTTTTTACATAAGGAATTACTTTGTTAAAATGTCTAGACTCCTGGAAAATAATATTTTTGAGTTCTGGTATCCAGATTTCTAACAAGAATAAGCTTAACATTGAACTTTTTAAAAATATGCTGAATAAAAATAAGAAAAAGAAAAAAAGAATCCAAAGCATTGCAGTTGTGTTAGTCTAACTCCAATTTCTGGCAGGATTCTGTAAAAAAAATTATTAAGAAATCAATTTCTAAGTGCCTCAAAGATAATAAGGTGATAAAAAAGGACAGCATGAGTTTGTCAAGAACTGATCATGTCAAACTAATCTAATTTCTTTCCCTGACAGTCTAACAGGCCAAGTGAATAAAGAAGCAGGAGGTTAGGTACAGCTTTACTTTATTATTTTTTTTTTTTTTGACACTCATGCATAACATTCTTATAAGCAAGCTAAGAAAATGCAGTTAATGTATAATCACTCACTTCAAATTTACGCTGGATAAGTAGTTATTAAAACTTACCTATCCTAGAAAAGTGTTTCAAGCGTCATTCCTCGAGGATCTACTTACCCCTGCCTTGTTTTTATTAATAGTTGGAATGGGTGAAATATGTAAAGAGTTTCACAGAATCACAGAATCATTTAAATTGAAAAAGACTTCTGAGATCATGAAGTCCAGCCAGTGACCCTACACTACCCTGTCAATTGGACCATGGCACTTAGTGCCATAGCAATGGCATCCGGTCTTTCCTTGAGCACTTCCATCATCTCCCTAGGCAGCCCACTCCAATATCTAATCATGCCTTCTGTGAAGAAATTCTTCCTAATGCCCAACCTGAATTTCCCCTTGTTCAGTTGAAAACAACATCCTCTTGACCTATTGCCGGTTGCCTGGGAGAAGAGGCTGACCCCCACCTGGCTACAGCCTCCTTTCAGGCAGCTCTAAGGAGTCATAAGGTCACTCCCAACCCTCATTTTCCCCCCAGCTCCCTCAGACGCTTCTCATAGGATTTGTGCTCCAGACTCTTCACCAGCTCCATTGGCCTTCTCTGGATGTGTTCCAGAACTTCAGTGTCCTCCCTGAATGGATTACATCATAGCAGAAGAGATGGCAGGCATTGTCAAGGACAGTTCAAGACTATTATATGATTTGAAAATTTCCTACAAGCTTCAACAAATTTAAATTCAGAGTATTTCTAGTTTCATTTGACTTTTCAATATGCACAAAACTCATTGTTTCAGTGTCTACTTTGAGTGAGTTGACATACAGAGAATTTCAGCCAGAAGATACAGAGAAATTCAATGGTTATATCAAAACTAAGGTTCAAATGAAGGCTAGATGACTAGATTTTTTTTTTAAAGGCAAACATGGATCATTGCCTTATGATAGATTTGAAACAAATTATGAGTCAGTTACGTGAAAAAGAAAGAAACATAATTCTGGAACACATTAAGGTAGTTATGTGTATGTTATGACATTATAGTGGTAACAATTCTTGCTCTTTGCAGCACAGGGGTAGCACTGGCTGGAATCCTCACACTTCTTAACACCCACGGACATTAATTGACAAAATAACATTCAGAGAGGAGGCCTTTGATCTCCTGTTAATTGATTATCTTGGCTTTTAGTTTGTGATTTTGTTTTTGTTTTTTTTTTTTTTAAATAATATGTATCACTGATAAATTGTTAGATTTAAGAATATCAGTATAATATAATTCTAGTATAGTATTTGCAATTTTGTCTAGACAATAATATTGGTGCATTTCTGTAAGCTAGAAAACTTTTCTCCCAGATAAGGTAACTAATTTGAGATTCCACAAACTCACAGTAGTCAGTGAGACAGTGTGGTTTGTGCATATTGAAAAGTAAAGCTGCATGCAGGACACATGCTGATTTAGAAAGACCTTCCAACTTATGAAGACAGAGGAAATGAAATCTAACTTCTCCCATTTCTTGGTGGTATTATTTATATTCTCACTTACAACCTAAGTTGCAGATTTAAGTCTCAGACTAAATAGGAGAGTGAGAGCATTATTGTAGAGTATTAAGAAGGTGTACTGCCCAGACATACTTATTTCACTCCAGCTATTTGAAGGACTGGCTGAGGCTTTGCATGACATTTTTTAAAAACTAAAATAACTATAATCAGTACATGTATTCAGTGTAATTTGTAATGTCTCATTTGCCGTGTCGCATTTATATTACAATAAAGAAGTTTATACATTTTCAAGCAATTCTACTGCATTTTAAGCATTAGTCCATCCTGGGAATTGAAGAGCCACTCAACTTCTAGAGCTTAGCTGACAAAGCAAATCCAAGACATGCAGTTGTTTGAATGGCTTATTAAACTTAAATCATAACCAATTAGTAAGGATTGTGCTGCTCTCCTCCCTCATTGGTAAATACTCATTTGTTTTCTTGTCTCATTTACTTTCTTGTATATCATTATTAATAAGCGTTCTCTCCTGCATAAAGCAACATGCCTGCAAAAGCAGATGAAAGGAAACAATGGAGATCTTGCAGATTACACATGCTGACATTTAAGGTGTTGTAAAATTTTATTCTCTGGGGCTCTGGCCTTGCACTTGTTGTTCAAAGCACTTTCTGTTATGAAAAAATAAAAAAAAAAAAACCCAAAAAAATAAACTATGCACTTTTCAGTAAGTACAGGAAGGAAGATGGAGGATGGAAAAAATCCTACAGAGACCAAAATCATGTCTACTTTCTGGAAAACTTAGAGCTTTGTCCTCACACACAGCTAGAAAAAGTAAAGGGCATGCATGCTGAGAATTGAAAGAGCAAATGGTATCTGACAGGGAGGAAAAAACAGGGAAAAAATTGCAGCTTGTTGTTTAAATTGTTAGTCTGTGTTCCACACTGCAGAAAAAGAGTCACACTATTTCTTCTTTGAAGACATCTGCTGCCGCATGTTGAGAATAATCATTGCAGTGGTGCTGAGAGCTATTCTATTGGGAGGACATCAGATTAATTCGAATATTCCTTCTTAACAAGTCCTGAATCTGGAGCAAAAACACTGACTCTTGTGTCATTTTATTTGCCTTGAGGTCTGACCTCCAAAAACTGCTTCAGACATAGGGTTCCTCCAAGGCTTGACAGACTTGTATGAATAAGTGTCTGAGGCATCAAGGTTGTTGGAATTGAAACTGGATGACTATGCATATGCCTGTGCTTAAGTAACTGAATAAGGCCAGATTTTTTTCTGGGATTCACCTTCATTGTACTACCAAGGGAGAAGGTTTCCTGGATGAGGAGATGCAATCAAGCATGTGTGATTATCACAGTGGTCCTGTGCAGGGCCAGGAGTTGGACCCGATCTTTGTGGGTCCCCTCTAGCTCAGCCTATTACATGATTAATTTTGAGTCATATCATTGTCTTAAGTTTTGTGACAAATTAGGTTCTTTTATGAGATAATTAGAAAGGTTTTGCCAAGAAGACTGTTTTTTAAAAAAATGGATTATTGAGTATAAAGTACAATATGCCAGTATTATGCAAGTTTGCCTATTATCTTCACTGAGAAAATACTCTGTTTTGAAAGGAAGGTATTCCATTAAAATTCCATTTGTGTGTAATTATTTTAAAAACAGATCCTCTTCAGTTAAAAAACTTTTTTCATCTGTGCTTCTGATTTTCAACATAAATTGCTTCATTTTCTGGCATCACTTACATCACAATATTAATTCACCCTGAGTGTTATAAATAGAGTGAACCACAGGGAAATGATGATAAATGTTAGCTTACTGTTTAGCTTAACTAATGTAGAATAAACTTCCGTCAGCCTCTCACTATGGGTAATAGCTAATGAGATTTCTATCTTATGCTGCACTTTAATTGCATAGAGTTGTTCTCTTTGAAAGCTTGTTATCAAAATGCAGCTGCATGGGAAAAAAAATAAAATAATAAAGATTAGATGTCTAAATAGCCTGCAAGTTTTCTGCGAATGTTGTAATTCATTTTGTAAATAATGTAAAACATTACAAAAATTTAAAAAGAAAAAGAAACCAAAGAAGAATTAAAAAACCTCCTAATATTCTATTATATTTTCTGTCGAAATTGCTGTTTTAATTTAAGGGTATCTTACCCATTCAATATTTTGAGTGTACAATAGTACTGAAAGCCACCAGGTCTGGTGAACTGTACAACTTTGGTTTGAATTTAGAAGTCAGTTATCAACTTTGTGTAATAAATTTAATATTATTGCTGCTTCATTTCATTTGCTTAAGTTCCAATTCTGCCCTCACAGAGTATGTACAAGGTACATTTAAAGATCATGAGACTTAAGAGTTCACAGTTAATATGAGGTGGATAATATGAAAAAAAAAAAAGGAAAACAATATGGGTGTTAGGAATGTTAGGAGGTTTTTAGTTCTCTTCAACTGATCTTAAACATAAATCTTTTCTTTGTGTATACTGAAACAAAGCCAAACACCACCCCCTTATATATGTGAAAAAATCGGAGATTATTTTTTCTTCCGAAGACGAAACACTCCAGTAATCTAATTGAAGTTTTCTGCAATATTAAGAGCCCATTTCTGACTATCAGAATTCATTTGTACGTAGAAGACAAGTGTTCACCATTCTGCATGAAGAGCTCAAAGATGTCAGGAAAATAAGCCTTCCTTCCATTACAAATGTGGGAATGAAAACTTTTTGTTTGAGAGTACTTTTCTATAAGAAAAGATGGAAGAAAATTGATGTTGTCTCCGTTCTTTGAAAGTATATAGCTCTTTACAGCAGAACCTCAGAACAACCTTGAAGAACAACTTGTCTGTATCACTTAATTCTTGCAATGCCCTTCTCTCTCTCTGTGTACTTCTTGAAGAGCTCCTAGTGCGTGATCTAGTTGGGAATAGGGAGTAAGGGGAAATAGCTAGCATCATATGAAGCAAAGTTTAAAAACTCCTTCAGCAGCAGCTTCAGCCTGATAAATCTGAGAAAATGTCTGATTTTTTTAATGGCATACCAGCAAGAACATATTTGTGTGGAAGTGTTCAGGAAGGGCCCTGAAACTCAGCCAACTTGGTCAAGTAGCAAGGGTATCATCCCGGCAGGACTGTATCCTGTTAAACTCTGCACATGCCATGACTGATGCAGCTTCCCAGACAGAGCTGTGATGGGAACATGAAGCCACCCAGGTGCTGGGCTGCAAGGTGTGCCCTGATCCTGTGCCAGTACCAGATGTCAACAGTGAACACGCCCTGGGAGCTGCACCCAGGAAAAACTCCTTCACATAGTGACAAAGCAGAGGTGAGTAGGCTGAGGGTTATCAGGGAGAGACTGCAGGAATTGCTCCCTCACTTCCCTGAGTCAGGAGGACAGGACATGGTCTATGGAGGACTCCCTACCCGCTCTCCACCTGGCAGAATGTGTTGACAATGTGTTGAATGGGGGCAAGGGTGAGGAGTTCCTGCAAGGTACATCAGGAACATCTCTGTGACTACCCCACCTTCCCAGGTGCCCTGGCAGAGTAGGCACAAGGCTCTGCAAGTGGAACTGAGCAGTGACAAGGATGAAGGTTCATCTAGGTTGAAGTGTTGCTGAATTTAAGTTTGCCTATGCCCTTCATCAAAACTGCTTCGATTAAGGAAAAAGAAAAAAAAAAAAAAAAAAAGAAAATATCTATCGTCACATCTATGGACTCAGTCTTCTGAGGGAAAAAGGAGATCCAACTTACTAAACTTACTAATCAAATCTTCTTCTTAGGGAATTCTACTGTCTTCCTGGAGTCCAGATGAAAGAGATATGAGGAAACTTCCCACCCTGGTATGCCCCTCACTCAGACTGTTATCCATTATTCATATTTCCTGTAGGCAGCAATGAAGTTGCAAAAAGAAGTCTGAGGGCAGTCAAGACCTCAGGGCCTTGGGACTACAGAGTGTGGGATCAGGAGCACCAGCAGCGCTCTCTTGAAATCTTTCAGTCTCTGGGAGTGATGAGGGAAGAAACAAGCTGCACACCTGGCGGCACTGGTAGAATTTGGGAGGTTTTGATCACAGGTTTTGTGCAAGGGGAGGTTTCAAATCAATATTTGAAAAATTTTATTTCTTGAAAAATCTATCAAGTGGTGAAAAAAACTCCATGCCTGGAGTTTTTTTAAAAAAATGTGGCACCTGGGGACAGAGTTAATGGCAGACTTGTTAGGGTTATGTCAGTGGTTGGTCTGAATACTCTTAAAGATTTTTCCAAACTATATGATTCTATGGTTTCAAGATTCTGTGCCTGTATGTTTATGCATATGTATACCATGTGAGTTAATATTTCTGAATCTATTCTGAAAATACAGTTAAAATTGTTTTTTCAGAAATAAATAACTAACAAAATTTTTTCATTAAATTTGGATGGGGTTTAATATGCCCATTTATCTCAGTCTCACTAGGTTATTTGGTATCCAAGCAATAGTTTCTGTGAAATATTTGATAATTATAACCCCAATTTTTTAAAATATCCATCTCAATTCCTGTCTGAATTGCTTATCGTGTTCATAGGAAACTTCCTCTCTACCTGTCACACAGGGAAAAGGCGTCTCTGTCTCCCCTAGGGCACGTTAGCATTCAATAATATTAGGCCCCGTAGGATGTGGACGTGACTTTTGTTTACATGATTCTGGACATGAAGAGATTTTTCACATCTATCTCTTGAAATAATCAAGCTTTAGTCTGTCAGTGTCCTGCTTGGTGAGCTCTTACTGTCCAGTTGAAATCTGCTGAGGTATCTATGGCTCAGCAGAGTAGTTTTTTTATTTTAAATGATGCATTTTCTCAGAAGTCTTATGGCCTTAAAACCTTTAGAGGACACTTAGTAAACATGCCAAACACAATTAACCTTTTCTTAATGACACTTAAATGCAACAGGTCCTATCAGGAAGTGGGTGCCTTCAAAAAGGTTTTTTAAAATCTTCTTATTCTGTGATAGAAAAATGAAAAAGTTTGATAAGATTCACCGCTCTGAAAAAAATGCCCTCTAACAAGAGCTCCTGTGCTTTCCTTAAGACACTAAGGCACTAATATTTATGATAAGCTGTTCTGCCAGGGAACCTTTAGTTTTCACAGGCTGATTTCCACAAGAATGCTAAAAGTTCTCATAATTTTCCCATAAATATTATGTAGCCAATATAGCAAGAAAAATACACAATTCTAACTGAATAATCACATCATTAAAGCTACTGATTATGACTTACACCTTCAGCAACTGACCGGTAGAATATCCATTTGTATTTTACAGCAATATTTCAAATAAATTACTTCATGTTTTTACTAGTAATATTTTTAAATAATCTTCATTTTTTTTTCAAAATATATCTTTTGCAATTGAGTTGTATAACAGAATATGGAAAGTAAATTATTTTGTAATGCAAGGAGAAAAATTACATATAAATAATCAACACTTTAATTTTGTTTCTAAAAGGAATACATTGGATCAAAACATAATTTGAACTAATAACTAATTGAATAAATAATTTCAGGTAAAAGATTTTAATTACAACTTCTATGACAGATGCATTCAGTAATATCATATGAATTGTAAATTGCTGAGTAGATTTTATTTTATAATTTTGTTATGATAAAAATTCCTTCTTTTTAGTTTCATTGTTGATTCATTATTCAATGGTTGTACTAGTTTATTGACTCATTCCCCACTGGTGATTAAAGTTTCAAAAAGAACCTACCATTTCAAATATAGTGTTTTCTTTTTTTTCATCATATTTTACAATTTTTTCAATGTTGTGTTTTAATTTGATGTTATAAATAAAAGTTTTAATAGATTGATTTTGATAAAATAAAAAATAAAAAATTACTTCAATTGAATTATTCTCTCACCTGTGGTACAAGAAGGATGAAATCTCACATGCTTAAAAATCATAGTTAAATGCTGAGCTTACATTAGCAGAAATGGAATTGACCAATTTGGCCCCATGATTCTACTTTTAAGTGATTAATTTTCTTATTTCATTCTATCCTCAAACTTTGTAATTAAAGAAAAAATGCTCCAAAACTATGAAAAAAAGCAAGGACAAGATGAACAGCATGAAGAAAAAGTGGTAGGGTTTTTTTGTGGGTTTTTTTGTTTGTTTTTTATTACAGAAAATAACAGCAAAATATATATTTGAAATCTCTATCTTTTGCACTTAATCAAAAACTTAATTTTCTGTTCTATTGGAATTATGTGAATTTCCAGGAAATCTTCCATGACAGGCAACAATGTTGTCATATTAGTATCAAGTTGATATCAGTACTCTCCGTAAAATACTATCTCTCTCACATATAGAGGAGCTAATCTTAAACCACTGATTGGTGTTGATTTCTCTCTTTTAGAGATACTTTTATTTGTGGGTAATTTTCATGCTATAATGGATCTTTGCATAGCTGGAAGCCATCAGAAAAATCCAAACTTCATGTCACACATCTAGCAGGCAATATTTTCTGTTATTTAGCTGTAGCAACAGAGTTTCATCATGGAGATATCATTGGTGTTTGAACTACCTTTTTATCCGGACTCCAAAAAACATTTAGGAGGCTGTCAAATAGAGGGATAAACAAAATTTAATTGAGTTTTCACATGTCTACTAAATGACTAAACAAGGAAGAATACTCTACTTTCCTTAGAACAATTCCACTATATGGGGTACTATACAGTGAAGATCATCATGTTTCTGTGGTCACCCTAAATCCCCTTGCCTTTCACCAGCCCTGAAAATAAGATACTGTAGTGGAAAGGCCAAAGGGCATGCAGGAAGGAACATCTTATAGACTTAAGCTATAAGGGATCCTTAAAAAACTGGGGAAGCAAAAACCAAGAGGGGTTAAAGCTAAAAACCTGATGAGAAAATCATCGTGAGTAGCAAGCACAGAATCACCAAGGGCAAGATATGCTTGACCAACTTAAAATAAAGCCCTTGACCTTGCCTCTGTCGAGGTCCTCGGTAAACAAGTTGATGTGTGGGCTAGATGGGCAGACAGTGAACTGGACTGAAGACTGGTTGCATGGCCAGGCCCAGAGAGTGATGCTCATGGCACAGAGTCTGGCTGGAGGCCAGCAACCAGCAGTGTACCACATGGGACAATTCTGGGTCTGCTCCTACTCAGCATGTTCATTAACGAGCCAGATAAATGTGCACAGTGCCCTTCCAGCAAGTCTGCTGATGACATAAAAATGGGAGAAGTGGCTGATACTCTGGAGAGTTGTGCTGCCACCCAGAGCAGCATCAGAAGGCAGGAGAAGTGGGCTGATGGGAACATAGAAGAAATACAAGGTCTTGCAAGTGTCACATACACCAATGCATAGTGGGTGTTGTCCCACTAAAAATTGTTTAGCAAATGACCTCTAGGGTCTAGTATACCTAAAGGTGATCAGGACCAACAAGGTGCTGTTGCTGTAAAGCATGAGAATGGTGTCCTGGGCTGCATTAGGCAATGTGTTGGCAGCATGTTGCTCATTATTATCTGGTTTTCAATTTGTCTTCAGAGAAAATAAACAAAGGGGAAAAAAAAACAAAAAAAAAAAAAAACAAACAAACAAACAAAAAAAAACACGCCACAAAACCCGACCAACCCCCCACACACACTCCTTTGTTTTTAATTGCAATACAAAAATTTATTGTATATCTAAACACAATTCACACATCTGTGAATGGTGTTCATGTGAATTCCTTCAAATTGTTTTCTGTGTGATAGCAGCATGTTACCTGTCTGTAAAATAATGGAAACTGTTTGGGCTATCAGCATCTCAGCAGCATTTGAAAGTAATAAAAAGCAGTGAGATTTGTGGCATCATTTTGACATCTTTGGCAAGAACTAGATAGAAATGTTTTCAGTACTACAACAGCTAAGATGTTGCTGTAATAATAAGCTACAAGTCAAAAACTAACTGAAACAATGCTCTGCTTTCCTTGATTTGGGACACAGAGAAGATCAATTACAAAAATGGCTTTATTGAAAATACAGGTCATCTACAATCTCCAGTGGTTTTGAAACTCCAGAAAGAAAGGGACCTGCGAAGATTATTTTATACAATATTGTCAGCAGTGGAATGTATTAGAAAGGTAACACTAACACTATAATATTAAAATTTGATACCAAGCTATGAATCTCTCTGTCATAGGTAATTCAGTGAGAAAGAGAGAGAGAAAGGTGTTGCAGATGACAGTGATAATTTTCCAAGTACAAAAGGTCACCCATTTTAAACCAAAAGTTGCACTCTAGCTTTGATAAAATGCCTTCATGTGAAATCATAAAGAAGATAATGTAAGAAAAAAGGATTTCAGGCAAATAGAGCCCACAAAAGATCTCATGAATCCTAGGAAATTGCACTCACTCAAGCACCCCTAACATGATAATACTAATTATTTGGAAATAAAATTAAAAAACAAACTTTGTGAAACACAATATAAGCATGAGAATTTATTAGATTAATATTTTGCACATTTACAAAGACCAGCAATCTCATAACATAGCAGTTCAATTAGCTTAGAGAAATTTTTCATTTGAGATAAGACCAATACTACAGGAAGAAGATGAATGTGCTACTGACCTAAGTAAATCAAACATTTTTAATATTAAGGTGGAAATCCAAGGGAAAAATGAGGTCTGTGTACTACCAGTGATAGACAGAATGGGCAGGGAGAAGGTGAAAGAACTGACAGTTATGAGCTTCATTTCACTATGAATTACACAAATGAATAAATATGTATGACATAATGTGACAATATTAAATGATTTTTTATTAAAATACTTCTTTTTTTGAAATAAAAAAAATTTATCCTCTGTGCCTAATCACGAGTAAATTCATCACAAGAAACAGGTAATGTCACACCTGAAAAACTCTCTGAATTGGTCTTCTAAAACTTAAGAAGTACAGAAATCTAGAAAATTAGTAAAGAAGACTAAATGTCTTCAATTTCAATGCCACAGCTCCTCTATGTAAGGTTAGAATGAGAATATTACTCTGGAAATCACTGTTTATCAAACTACTAGAGTGCATATAGTCACTGGCCATTGTAGGAAAATTATCAGAATTGAAATTTTTGACAGACTTGTGAGCTTTTAAACACACCCCTCTACCCCCAGAATTATCTTTGTTTGCTAATATTTTCTTCTTGTTTCAAAGGGGAGGTGTTCCGGAGGTGATGGCTGATGCCAAGTTTGTTTATTTTTTATGTTTCACACATCACCAGGGTTATGCTAGCTGGCCTTAATAAAACAGGATATATTTGTGTGCGTTCAACAGCCCCTTTGGGAAACACCATTTCTCAAACTGCCATTTGGGCTGTGTTCAGTACACAAAGGGTTTTACAAAGAAATGCAACACATTTCTGATGTCATATAGGTTACTGATGCCTGCACAGATGACATTTTGATCTGAGAAAAAAAAAAAAACAAAACAAAAACTGTGGAACAGCATTACCAGAAAAGCATTTGAATGAAGAAAACAATTTTTTAAAAGCACAAAGCAAAAGGAAGAGAACACCATAGGAAGATAAATTATCAGAATAAACAGATATAAAACAGTAAACAACAGCTGCTGAAGAATTCTGATTCAAAAATCATGGAAGAAATATAAGAATGCTTTGGATTCAAAACTATGAAAAAGAAATCTCTGTCCCATCCATTTGTTTCAGAAAGAAAAAATAGGAATGCTAAGGTATCAGAGGCAATCATAGGTTTTGCAAGAAAACAGGAAAAAAAAATGTTAAAGGGCTCTAGCTGTGGTGTCCTAAGTAGTTTTCCCAAAACTACTTTCCTCACTGATATATCCGGGAAATGAAATAATAGAGTCAAAATTAGTGGTGTTTCTGTCAAAGGCTGAAAATTACAATCTTTCATGCAACACATCTAGCAACCTAAGCAAGTTCCATAATAAATTGAACATTGCTAATTACTTCAGATTCTAGACTGACATTGCATTTAATAATTTAATTTCATTTAATAATTGAATACAATTAAGTTCAGTACAAAAGACTGTTTGTTGTTAATTTGTTATAACTAGCTTTACCAAGAACTAACGTGTTGGGAATCATGTTCTGCACAAAGTTTTTTAATGAGCTTTTGGCAACTAACCAACCAAGCTAGGTAAGTACAAATTATGCATGAGTGTTCTGCTGGACTGTAGATACCCAGGGACAGAAACCTTTATATGTCTCTTTGACACTGAGTGATTTGTGAACAAGTATACATCTGAGTTTGTTGCATTACTTGCCTTTACCACAGAGTAGTTTTTATTAATTTCATTGCTTTGGAAAACAGCTGACATTCAATCTGGCTGAGAGAATGAAGATATTTCTGAACTGACTCCAACAATCCTTCTTTCTGACAGCAAACTTGCAATGAATGAAGCTGCATAATCAGACATTCATGTTTGAAATCAGAACTGTACACCTGAAACACATCTAGAATTTGCATTTCAGACATGTTTGGTGCTATGAGTGTATTAAAATGTTCCATAATTTTAGGGACACTTCTCAAAACATGATTGAATGCTGAACTTTGTACTATCAATTATATTAGGTAAAATATATTTATAGCATTTTCTTGCTGATAATAGATGCTGCTCAAATATTTTAATTTACATTTTCTTGAGAACATCTCCTCTGGACTCTATGCCCTTCAACTTTATCTTCCTTTTGATCAATTACCTCAGTTTTGTTTTTATAATTTTGGGTGACGGAACAGCATTTTCTTGTCCTTTTTGTTTTATTGCTGAAGAATCCAGCTACTGTCATTACCAATTATTTTGATAATTTCTGCAGAACATGGATCCTGAGTTGATTCTAGCAAGCCAGACACTATAACTACCTGGGGGAGGGGTGGAGGGGGGGGTGTGTTAGTTTTTCTGTTTGTTGTTTGTTTTGTTGGGTTTTTTTGTTTGTTTTGTTAAACAAGCTAATTTTAAATGGAATTTCATTAGATTAGAGTGAGTTGCCTGTGCAGTGCAAAATATAATGGTCTGCAGCCCAAAAATATTTCAAAACTGCTTGTCTTTCCTGTGTCAACCCTTGTACACAATAAAGCAGCAAAAGAGAAATGAAACTTTATGCTTACAGAATATACTGTCCTGCTAGAACAATCTGTGCTGTGTTGTCTTTTCCTTATTATTTTGAAATTTTTATTTAGTATTGTAAGGTTTCACTTTGTTTCAAAAGACACTGTAAAAAACATATCCTGAGAGGGAGAAAAAGAGCAGATTTTATTCTTATTGTTGGTCTTAGTAGTTATATCTGGCATAAGCCAATATGCTTAAGTCATAATCATAAAATTAGTGAGAGCTGTTTAAATTCTGTGACTGCCAATAAAAGAATATCATCACCACCACAGGTGATACATTACAGAAACCAGTGGAATCTTCTTAAATGTTATTGTCAATGTCCAAACTCAAAGGCATCAAATAATTTACTATGTTGCAAAAGCCAGGTCTTATGACTATGAAGTCACTATCATCATTTTATTAGACGCTCTCCTGCAATTTTATTATCTTAGTTAAAATGAATGAATTTCTGAATTTATTTTGTTTCATTCCCATTTAGTTCTCATATTTCAAATGAAAAAAAAAAAGCAAAAATTAGGTAGTAGCCATTTCTAGTTAAGAGCACTGTAGCAAAGTATCTACCTATTTTATAGTCTACTGGATGGATTATGTAAATGGTTTCTGTAAATGTTAGTGAAAAGGTGACATGAAAACACATACTTTCTTGTTTGCCTGACAGAATCTTTTTGGATCATGTGAAATCCCAGAACAGAGAAATATTCTCTCCCCTGACATCATCTGAGCATACTCATCCAGGAAATGAGGTAGAAATAGAAAATGATAAAAAAAAGAAAGGATTTCATCAGAAGAAGTGTAGACATCTGTGGTGCAGTAGTAATAATAAAGACTCCTCTTACAGAAAAATGAAAAAAATTAGTCATAATGTAAGGTAAACATCAAAACAGTTTTATGATTCACTCTGTTAATATCTGTTTCTTTCCATTGACTGAATATTGAGTTTAGGTGAATAACTGAGATATATACACGACTTTATAGATATATACTACTAGTTTGTATGACTAAGTGTCTATGATATCTAAAAATAGAAGAAAAAAATGCAGAATCAATACCAATGTGACAAAATATTTTTTTCCAAAGGGACCAAGAGGTATTAGTGTAAAGTATGTTGCTTGAAGCACCCACAATATTTTTTTAAGAGTAAAAGAATGCCAGAAGTTTCCAAATGTAAGTATTCGATGAGTATAAAATAAACAGATTATCAACCCCTTTTTTTTTTCTTAACTTGTCTCAACCAAAGGATTTTTTTGTAAAAATATCGTAATAAAACAAAGCAATAAATATAGAAAATGCTTTAGGAACTTTACAGGCTCATTCACAGACTTCTCAGTATAATAGACTTACAGCATAATATTTTCTTTAACTAACTAATCTAACTAATATTTGTTGTTATATTTTCATCATTATATATTCTTCTTTTCTTTTTTTCCCCCCCTAACAAGACTGAAACCTTTTTATGATGCTTCAGTTTTGTGGCCTTTGAAGAACACCAGTTGTTTCGGGTGCCAGAACAAAACTTGATAGCTTTCAGACATACATCTAACCTTTTCCAATTTATAACTCCACCTCATGTATATCCCTTGTCTGTATACTTTGTCTAGAGTAGTTTGGTATGAAAGTCTGAAAGAGAAATACTGATAAAGAATTCCTTCCCTGGTTTCAAAATAATGATAAATTATGACACCCTAACAAACTTGAAACTAAAGTATCCAATGTTTCAATAATGACCTTTCTGATAAAGTAGAGAGTAGGACTTTTATTGCAGATGACATGAAACGTGGATAGACAGTTAAGATGTTGAAAGACTGGATTGAATTACAAATTATTGAAATAAATTGGAGAAAATATAGATAAAATTAAGTAGGGACATCTACATTTTTATAAGCTTAGACAGAATAATTATCTATTCACAAACTAGGCTTTTGATTATGTAGTTAGCTGAAAGAGGCAAATATTTTAGGGCATCTCTTAGGAGGTATGAACGGTGTTTTATCATGTAAAGCACATAAGGATCAAATCTTCCAATATTTTAAGCATTATGTTTTATGAGCAATATAAATAAAATAACCCCCCCCCCCAAAAAAAAAAAAAAATGAACAGGATTGATCTAGAAAACATGAGGTACAAAAAAGATGGAAAGGACTGGCATCATTTTCCTCAGAATATCAAGAAAGGACATGCTGAACCATATTTATATCCATAGAAATCTGATATGGAGAGGAAGGGAATAATCTGTTTCTTAAGTGCAGGATTTAAGAAAAGAAGATAGAAACTGGAATTGCTGGAGGAGGGAGTTTGGTTAGGCACAAATCTTTTAATGTTACAAGTAGTGATAAGCCTTCACATGCCGCTTGAACAGTTTAAGGTTAAAGAAACAGGCTTGATTAATTGTGTGTGTTTCCCATGTACGTGTGCTGTACAGTTAACAACTAGAGTTTTCACTGAGTAGATAAATTATTCTAGTGGCCAAAGCTTTTGTCATCAATAACCATTTTCTCCTGGAAGATATTTTAATTTGTTTGTTTATTTGTTTTCTGCTTATTGGGGGATGCATTTTCAATGTTGTCAATACAAATTCAAAATGATAGGCAATTTGTAATGTTTCAGTTATGTATGCCAAAACTTAGATGACTCAAGGGAGCCTTATTTTTTCCATTGTGATGTATTTCCTAAAACTTTGACAACATTCAGACTTGCAAATTTGGCACCTGAATGTTTGCATACCTAAATCGCTGTTGCAAGAAGTAACAAACTATTCCAAAACTGCTGAGGGCAGACAATCCCAAAATACAGTTCTTCAGCCAACTAATTTTCATGTTCATATGCTAAATTTAGTCTGTATGTTTCTGTGGAAGTTGTAGAGTTTTCCTCAGTGGAAGTTTTTAAAAACAGTTTGAAGAAACATCCATCAACAGTGATGAATTGTCTGGTGTTTGAAATATGGGTTCATTAATTTGCTTTTCTCTAATTAGTCAATTTATTACAAAGTTGTCTAATACATGAAGGAAAAATGAAACAGAAGAATCTATATATAATATATTAATTGTATAGAATTTTTTTTATGTAAAATGTTGCAGAGAGGATAGCAATGATTATGAGATTCTCTTTTGCAACAGAAGTCCCAGAAAAAAGTGTAATATGGTCATGCTCAGATAAAGGCTTGAATGATCATCAGTTTCATGAGCAGGTGAGGGAGAGAACCAATTTAAACAAAGAAAGAAAGAAAGAAAGAAAGAAAGAAAGAAAGAAAGAAAGAAAGAAAGAAAGAAAGAAAGAAAGAAAGAAAGAAAGAAAAGAAAGAATAAGAAGCTCAAACAGTTATGCTAAATTTCTCCTTACAATCTAGGTCAACAAATTTGTTGAAAAAGATGAGAAAGACAAAATTGAAGTGAGAGATAAGGATGAGGAACCTCTTTACCAGATCTTAAGTAACAAATGTCATCTGATAGCTTGGGGATATGAGACTTCAAGCAAAAGAGATGATCAGAGGCTCTCATTCTGGATGAAAAGGTGAATGTCTTAAACGCAATTATAGACAATGTAGAGACTATATTCAGCATTTTCCTAATTTATACTCTTCTTCTTTTTCAATTTATATTGAAGGAAGTATTGTCATATTTCTCTCACAATTATTCCCATCCACGTTTCTTACTCCCTTTTATTCTGTGCTGTTTTCTCTGTGAAACTTTTTCTTAGCTTTTATCTGCTTCATGCATTTTTTTCTCTCATATGCAGAATATGCTGTCTTATGATTTTTGTGTTCTACCTCTTCAGATCTTAGTTTTGCTGTTAATATTTTTTCCCTAACCTTTGTCTAACTATTCTTCTAAAATCCACTTCTCCTTTCTCCTCACACTTTTATATCATCCTTTATTTTTCAGGCTCAGTTGAGCAGTGATGAATTTTTTATATTCTTACTTACATAATACATTCCAAAGTGCTCTTTGTCCTTTTTATTTTCCACTCATCTCTCTGTTTCATTTTTGTTACTCAAATGCTTTTCCTGAGATCATTACCTTGTCTATTGACACTTTATTTGTTGCTTACATTTCAGGATATTGTTTTTACTGCTACCTTATCTGCTTTCCCTCAAATATTTGAAGTCTTTTCCAAAGTTGTTGTGGCAGGTTAAGATGACAGAACTTTATGTCTACGTATACTACATGTCCATAAAAATAAATAGCAGGACACTTTAAACTGAAATATTTAGTTCCCACAGGTAAACATATTTTGCGTATTCTCCACCATCTTTGCTTTCTTCTTTCTCTACTACACAAACTGATGCATTGGTTTGATTGAGATTACACATTTTTTGGTAGAGGGATCATAAAAGATCATCATCTGTCTCATGTTCACTCAAAGATGCTATTTTTGCTCCAGCCCAGATATCTATCACAGTAGGACAGAAACTAATTCAAGTGGAGGCATGAGCACCTGCTAGTTAGTCTAGTGCAGCTGCTTAGAATTGTGTCTCTCAAAAACTTTAATTATAAAAAACACTAAAAACACAAGTGACTCAGAAAATCACTGGAGCTTACTTAGTATGTCTGATTCAGAAAATTCTTGGCACAGAAAATGTGAAATCCAACCTGTGTTTTAATTTTAGAATACAATTTGTGTTTAGAATAGAAAACCCATCTTAAAAATCACCCACAGAGTGAATACTACTGTGAATCCTCCAGAACTACTCACAGCCAACAAAGAAAGAAATAAAGCTGGAGTATTTTTTTTAGATTACTGAACTTTAATTTTTCACACCGCCTTCACATACAGCTGGAGTGGCTTGAAGAGTTCGTAATAGACTTGATTAATTGCTTGGCTTTTTGATGAAGGAATTCATAGTATATAATTAGAGATTTCACTGAAGTGGATACATTATTTCAAATCTTACATAGATGGGGGAGGCTTTCACTTCAAAAATTTCTCACCAAGAAGCATTTTTCATTGGGGCAGACATTTTCTAATTCAATAATATAATGTTTGACATTAAATAGAAAATCACATTTAATACTTTAGCTTATGCCCCCAGATTTGATGCATGTTACAGAGTCCTGATTTTCTGATCTGCTAGGACCCTATTTGTAAGGATTTACAGAGCCCAAAATGCTAAACTCTAAAATGACACAAGGGAACTAAAGGATGTCTTCCTCAATGTCAGGAGGGAAAATGCTAGATACTTTCACAGAGAGTGTTTGAGATTTGAAGATACTTCTGGAGATCATCTGTTCCAATTCTTCTGCCCAAGCAGAGCTGAATATTCAGGACAATGTCTAAACAAATTTTGTATATTTCCAGGGTATGAGATTGTTCAGGCTCTCTGGATGCCCTATGCCAGTGATCAGTCTCCTTCACAATGCTTCCTGACATTCAGAAGGAGCTTCCTGTGTTTCAGTCTGTGCTCGGTGCCTCTGGTCCTGTTAGTGGGCACCACTGTAAAGGGCCTGGCTCTATCTTTGCATACTACCTGAGGGTATTCACGTGGATGACATCCTTTTTGAACCTGTTCTCCTCCAGGTTAAAGAGATCCAGTACCATTCACTTTCCTATATATGTCAGCTGTTCCAAACCCTTAACCATCCTTGTGGCCCTTCTTTGAACTGTGTCCAGTATGTCCATGTCTCTCTTGTACTGAGAAACCCAGAACAGGACACAGCACTCCAGGTGTGATTCCCATCTTCATTGCATTCTGTCACAAAATACATGTTTCTTGGTATTTCTTGCTGAATACCTTTAATGAGCTTTGACAAATACCAAGGTCAAAACATGCCTCAGGAAAGATTTCTTCATTGAAAGGGTTGCCAAGCATCAAAATAGGCTGCTCAGGGCAGTGGTGGACCCACCATTGCTGAAGGTATTTAGAAGACATGTAGACGTGGCATTTAGGGATATGGCTTGGAGGTGGACTTGGCAATTCTAAAACAATTAACTAAACAATTCTGATTCTTGCATGGTCAATGGCATGTTGGTGTTAAAAGACAACTCTCCTCAAGTTCATATTCTCTGAAGTATGCAGAGGAATAAATACTTTTTTGAATTGAGGCCACAAGATACACATTGTATAATATCTGTATAATATATAATTTGCATAATATCGTCGTATGATATAATAATATGTAAAATCCATTGATTCTATGAAGAAATAAAATGCTTGCAAGTGGATAGCAAGGAAACTAGAAGTGATTTTGGCAGACTGACAAATCCTTCTTCCACAGTTACCCTTTAAATATGGGG
Source organism: Cinclus cinclus (assembly GCF_963662255.1). Classification (NCBI taxonomy): domain Eukaryota; kingdom Metazoa; phylum Chordata; class Aves; order Passeriformes; family Cinclidae; genus Cinclus; species Cinclus cinclus. The sequence continues at coordinate 60,866,676 of NC_085047.1, forward strand.
AAAATTACACACATTTATCTCATCTTTTTATATCTTGTTGCAACTCTTCATAATTTTTAATTTAGCTTTTATTTTGACATAATACTTTGATTAAGCAGGGTTTTATTTTGAATGACCATGTTTCCATAGAGATCACAGGGCAGGAAGGTGTATTTCTGAAATGCTACACATATGACACAAATGGTAGGATTTCTCAAAATGGATAGCACACTTTGTGCAAAGCCACATGGAGTAGATTGAAGAGCACTATTCTTACCAGAAAACCTATGGAGATAAACCTCTTTTCTCTAATTGCCATTAATTCTTTACTAACTAGCAAGATGTAGGTAATTAAATAAAGAAAAAGAAAAAAAATGCTGGACTCTTGGATCTTTGCAATCCAAGCAAATTTTTGTCGTACTTGCCTTAAGCGCTTAATAGGCCAAATAACACCACAGTATTATTTACTTAATATCTTGTATTTGCAAACAGGAAGCTAGAACTCACTTCTACTGTGTGCTAAGCATTCTTGTAAGGTTGAGAACAAGTTCCAGCAAGTTTCTATTGATATTTAGCATGACCTGCAGCCCACTGAACTCACTTAAAAACAATATTGTTTTTGTTCCCAGGGGCATGTTCAGAGATGGTAGCTGTGAGACTTACTGGATTGCTGCAAACACCAGCTCTGTAAAAATTATTTCAAGCAAAAGCAAAATGGGTGATAGCTGAATTAATTATCGGAGTCCACTCAAAAAGCTTCATTTTTGTCTTTTCAGGGATGTGAGGTGCTTGCGTGTTTTTGATTGATTAGTGTATTTTTTTATTCTCAGAAAACCTAGTATAATAAAAACCTTGTGTAGATAAAAACCGAGGCAAGGCAAGGTGCAGGTGAGGCGAAACAAGGTGAGGAAAGGGGCACTGAACTTTCCTTCTTAAGGTATTTATTCCTCTAATTTCTATAGTATAAAGCTCTTAACACTGGTATTAAAATATTAGCTGTATTACTTATCTGCATATCAAGAATAAGAAAGTAATATTTTCCTGTTTGAAATCATTGCTTAGAACCCAATACAAAGAAAGGAGCACTTTGGGATACTTTTTCAAGTAGTTTCTATTCATAAGACTTTAACCTTTATCTCCTCTATTTTCTGCATATAGCACAAGGAAGGTATTTGTACATGTAGAAATTTAATCAGAAGAGACACATTCTAAAATCTAGACTTGCAATGGAAATTGTCTATCAAAGACCTTTCCTCAGGGCTATGAAACTAAACAAATTGTTCTAAAAAAACTCCTGGTCATGTCCTTGTTTCTTCAACAAAATTATTTTCTGGTCCAGCCACTGTTGCTATTCTTCCATATGTTACAGTACATCACATATAAACTACAGCATGATCTGAGTAATATAATTTTAATAGTTTCACTGTCTCTCAGAACTTCTAGATGTCGAATAACCTTTCTAGTTATAACTTAATCTACTTTGATAATGGAGGAATGGATTGAGAGCAGCCCTGAGAAGGACTTGGGGTTGTTGGTGAACAAGTAGCTCAATAAGAGTCAACAATCAGCTCAAAGCCTAGAGAGCCAAAAATATCCTGGGCTGCATCCAAAGTAACAAGACCATCAAGTAAAGGGAGAGGATTCTCCCTCTCTGCTCTCATGAAATGCCACCTGGATTCCTGCATTCAGCTCTGCAGCCCCAAGAGACAACTAGGATGTGAACCTGCTGGAGCGAGTCCAGAAGGGGGCCATGAACATGATTAGGCACATATCTGTGAAAGACAAAACACCTCTACTGCAATCTTCTGTTTTTAATCCCAGCTCTTGCAGTATACAGAACTCCAGCATTTATGGGCAATGAAAATGGATTACAAATCTGTGGAAAGTTCTCAGTTTTAGGAGACAGTGGTAGATATTACTTTCCCTCTGATTTATTCTATAATAAAGATCTTTTAAACAAAGCTTTATTTTATTGAAATGTAGGTTTATAGCTGCATGATAGCAACAGTTTATTGTGTTTTGTGAGATTTCTATAAGTACAAATCATATTGGTGCTCTTTACTTACCCACACATATTTGAATACACATAATCCTGGATTTCATTCAACTTACATTTTCTTGCATGCACTGGGTTGGACCAAGCACTATAAGATAGGTTCTGCCAGGAACAATCATTCTTTCATGTCTTTCTCCAAAGATATATTGTTCCTTGCAATGAAAGGAAAAATGGAAACTGAAGACTAATAAGCTTTTATGAAAAGACTTTTTTAAGCTTCCAGTATAGGTAAACTTAATAAACCTAATGAAATTCTGTACTTTGCTTGCTGTGCTTTTATCTAATCTTATAATATTTGATATTTTTTATCACTTTGATAGATGTAAAGGTACCGTGCTTAGTGATTAGAGGTGTTCCATAATGACATTTGGAGTATACTATAATGAGCAAAATTGGTTTGTAGCCTTCTTTTGAAGGCCTGTCACAGCACATGGACATTTTGTCTATTCCATCTTAATACTATTTTTCCCTGGCTTTCATCTCTTCTCTAAACCACAAAACATAATAGTAAATGGCTTAACCAAATGGACACAAATGTTACTACGATTATTTTCCCTTTGAGGGCCAAACTATTGCAGCTGGGCTGCTGAATGAGACTCAGTGATGTAACAACATGCGTAGCTGTAAACAGAATAGGCAACTGTGAAAAGGATGTGGGAAAAACATGATGACAAGTAGCAGGATAATAAGGGGACAGAATGTGAAATGTTGGCTGGTAATCTGTTCTGATCAGAGTGGTACCATGCTTTAACTGTCAGCAGCAAAACTTGAACTGAATAGACTTCAAAGGAAATGAAACACCACTAAGGACATAAAGAATTGTTCAAAGGTTGCAATGTTATTTGTTTTCTGAGAAAGCCTATGTTGAGTAACCTTTATTTTATAATAATTAAAACAAAATGCAGCCCAAGAGAAGAAAGATTTACATTACAGAACAAGAAAAAAACCCGTGCTCATAGTGAATAATTGTACTAATACACTGTAAACTGTGACTTCACCTTAAAATTATGAGTAATAACCTTAGTAATTCCCTTTGAAACTAATCTAATGCTTGTGAAGTAAAAGAGCTATTGTTTGATGCTTTGTTTAACAAGAACATTAATTAAAAATAGTTCAATACTGATATTTTGGATATCTATATGTACTTGTACTACTATACAATGATGGAGAGAGTATGTGCAACAAAAGCACTGTTTTATACTGGGGTTTTTTGTGAAGTAAATTTTTTTTCTCATGGAAAAGAACAGTATAATGTTATTTTTTTTACACTCTTATGGGAGGGCTCACATTTTTGTTTCATTAGTACTGTATTGCTTATTAAAGCTCTTTGGAAAAAAATGTAGCTATGAATGCTTTGAAGAAAGAATAAATAATAAATTTTATTTATAACTATTATTAATGATAAACTACTAATAATATGCAGCATTGTGGAATGCCAAAGAACAAACAAAAAAGAACATTATTTTCAGCTGCAGCTGCAAAGGAAATGCACTTTAATTTGAGACTGCTTTCTTGAGCATGCTTAAGCCATAGGCCTTTCAAACAGCTGTCTTTGACATTTCAGAAAGAGGAAACAAAATTGGAAAGGGCAGGCAAGGTCTACCAATGCCAGACTTCAAATATGTATAGAAATTGCTGTTGTGTGTACAAACTTTAAACTGTTTTCTAATTCCAATTGAATTCAATAAATTCAATTTGTTTAAGCTGGATTTCTCTGATCCTACTCCAAAATTGAATTCACAGAGCTGGAGGAAGAAATTATTGTGTTGGTCTGCTTCTATTGTCCAACAACTCAGACTGTGTCCAGGGTGCACTACAATGCTATGCTTTACAGAGATATGAGACAATATAAGCCAATTTTTGCCTTTGATTCAGCTGAGAAGTTCTTTATAAGTTTTGGGTTTCTCAACCTGTACAAAAATTGTCTCACTAGTATGGGAAAGGGTATTTTGAATTGCCATTTCTTTATGATAGAACTTCTTCACTTCATATATTGTATAAGCTGAAATACTAATTTATCTGAGAAGAAGCACGCAGGAGATATTCTTTAGCTTGAAGATTCAGATCCTCACCTAAAAAGGGTGGGGAAAAAAAGTGCTGACAACCCCTGCCAATTGTATCTGCACATTCAAAAAAACGTGAAAAACTGTTGACATAAATAATAGAATTGTCTTGATTTCCCAATATTCAGTACTCTGTTATGTCATCAAAAGTCCTTATGATCTACAATGATATATGGTTCTGAAGAGAAAAATAATCTTAAAACAGAATGAAAACTTTATCCAATTTTTTTCTGAGGGTTCTGTATAAAACATAAGAACAACATCATAATTATTCAGAAATTAGCATGCTATTTCTTTTCCTGTTCTCTGATAACTAACTCTGAATAACCAGTAAGGGCAATATGCAAGATTCTATGTGGAGAGTTAATACCTACAGAAAAAAAATATGGTGTTTTTTTTTTAATTCAGAAAATCCTTTTATAATTAATTTCAGCTATTTAACTGAAAGATCACTTACTATTTCAACCTCACTTACCATTAAGAGATATTAATGAAAATTAGTAGTCTTAACCTGTATTGAGTGGTGATCATATTCAACACTATGATTTTTGTATGTCTAATAATACAATAGTCAGTCACACACAGTCTTTCAAATGCAATAAACTATTCCAATAAAAATAGTTAACTTACAATTAATGTAATTTTGGATTTAAAATAAAGATTTTGAATTCATTACTCATTCTGCTCCTTTAAATTAATGATCACATTTGAAATAAGCTTGTATTTTTATTGCACTTACTATCAGATTTATGGCATAACAAGGTTCTTTCATGGAGTCAGCATCTATATTTCCACTCTAGCTCAAACATTCAGCATACCCAGTGGTAACTGATGTCCAACTTCAATATATCAATTTCAAGTATGTAAAACCCTATGAACACTTAAAAATTATGACATTTTGGTGAATTAAATCAGTTATTACAGTAGCCTTATTGTTTGTGTGCATTTTTAACTATCTGTTCATAAGGTATAAAATATTCTTAAGCCAAAACAAAACCAGAGAAATAATAAGAGAGAATAAACCAGGCAAGACACAGACTTAAGTATTATAGCTCTATGTTATTCCTTCCTTTCTCTGATTTGTAATCCTAATATCTATAGTTTTAGATGGCACGCTGAATGGCATATTAGTTATTATATTGTACTAGAATATTGTGGGGTTTTTTTTGTTTTAAAATTGTATACATCCCTTTTAAATTTTTTTGTCCAAAGTAGCCATTGGTAAGTATATGTTTAGTTAAATACATTTCAGAGTTACATTTGGAACTTGAAATAGAATTCCACTATAAAAAGACAACCTATAAGCATTTCTTTTTTTTGCATTCTTTCATAGGATTTCCATAACAGATTCTAGAAGTTCATTTACTGATTGTGAAATTTGCAATAGCAAAAAACAATAACATATAGGCTGAGTAGTACTGAGTAAAAGTCCCCAAGCTTGTCTATGAATATGTGGTTATTCAAGAGCAATATTTCCTCTAGAATATTAGTATGCTGGTCATTGTTTTGCTTAGTGTATCTTTCAAGGTGGAGCTGTGAACAGCTGCAGCAGATAAGCTATGGAGCTAACTGTGAACTTTGCTAGTAAATTTATGGCTTTTAAAGATAGAACAGGTCTCCTTGCCAATACCTACCTGGTCTCTCTGCGCTAGTTACAGCTGAAGTGAATTAAGAGATTTTGCTCCTTCTCATGGCACTTATTCCTGCATCCACTGAATGCAATGATGGTTGCTATCTTTGACTTTGTTAACAGACAGATTCAGTTCCTTAGATCCATAGAAATCTAAGAGTGTCCCCAGCCATGCCATTTTACACAAACTAATTTGGCTTCTGATCCCCAGTTTCATTCCCCAAACTGTTTCTTTCAGTCAGTTCAGAGCTATCATACCATTCTGCTCACATCAACTTTCCAACCATGCATTTCCTTCCAAACCTCAACACAAAAGTTTACTTGATCTATCCTCTGCTCTCTGCATATAAACCAATTTTATCTGCATGCTCTTTCTGTTTAAGACATCTCATGTGTGGCACGCTGTCTTCTAGCCTGTATCTACAAAGACTCACAGGCAATTATGGTAACAAATATTCTATACTCAGTTAAAAGTAATCTATTAAAAACATTCTTTTTGGTTTTAGATGCAATAATATATATGAGTGTATTATTTGAACAACTGCAAACTACTTACTGCTCAAAGTAGTTATATTTATTATGGTGGTTCTGAGTCTAAATATAAGATGTACTACTACTGCTACTGCTAAAATGAACAGGAAATGGCACAAGTAGGAAACACTGAGCTTTTAACATTGACTGCCATAGCTGGGAGGAAAGATTATAGGCCAGAAAAAATTCTGTGATTCCTAACAATCAGCTATTCAACACAGATGACTGCTGCTAAAGTCATTGTGGGTGTTTTGTATTCTGAAAGACTTCAATATGTTCCCTTTGAATATGCCTTTATTTCTCTAAGTTTCTTTTGGTGTGGTTACACTACTGGCTTTAAGTGCCTTTGAACATGCCCAACTTGCAAGCAGTAAGACCACAAAATAAACAGTGAGGTGCCCCATACAGAAATTAACTACATTTATACTATACATTACATACACCAGTCAAAAGATTATTTCTTGTTATCATTCTTTACGATGTCCATTAAGTAAACCTTTCATAAAAGTAACTAGGATTCCTTTGAGCCTAACAAAGCTGATCTATGTCTGTCTACCACAGGGACTAAGACATAACACTAAGGGCTCCCCACAGAGACAAGAAGAGGAAGGGAAAAAAATTATCTTTTTTGTTTCAGAAGATTGTTCAGTAAAAACAATTACTATTTGTAGCTACAATGATGTACAAAGGGTTATGTATATTTATAAGCAATCAGGAAAAAAAAAAAACATCTCTTTTTCTGGGTAATTACAATGTCCAAAAATGGAACGAGACATCCTTTGCAGCTTGTGCAAGGGATTCCCATGATGAGATTTGTCAGAAGCCATGTGCCAAGATACTCAGTCTACACTGCTACTACTAGATGTTTAAGTTGTCCAGTAGTAATGGCAGCTGTTGTGCCACTGCTGGTACTTCTGTATTCAAAGTTTTATCTTAGCTATTGTATTAGGATGGATGAAATTAAGTGATATTAATAACTGCTGTGCATTTCCTTTTATTAAATGTGTGCAAAAGTTTATCTTTACAGAATATTGTGATAATAAATTAGTTAGCACCTGTGAAAAGATAGGACACTGAAATAAGTGCCATTGAAAACTAAAAACTGTGTTTAATACCATTCTCATTATTTTCAAGTTTGCCATACTACTTCAGTATTGCCTGTCCTGAATTTTTACTCCTTAAAATGGAATGTGTATTTTATAAAAAACTTAATATTTTTCTTAAAAATCTCCTGTTAAAAATTGCAGTCATCAGACATTATGCCATCACTTTCTATTTCATCTCATGGTAGACCACAGGATTAAAACTGATGCAAAACTTGACATAACCCATCCTCCACCCTGACAATTCTGATGGTTTGATTTTCTTTTGTGAATGCAAAATCTCACTGAAATCAGTGGGGATTACACTGACATTAAACAAATGGTGAGTAGCTTTTGTTCCAGTACACACTAGCCTCAGAACTTGGAGTCAAACAGAAAAAAAACAGGAATTGTTTTTCTCCAAACCACCATGTGATATCCCTGTACTCGGGTAATGAAACGAAATAAAGTTCTTCCCTATCAGTAGTCCTGTACAAAAGGACATATGCAATGAGTTAATTTGGAGTCTGCCTAGATAGCTGCCCTTCCTCACCTCATTTTAGGCTTACTTGGTCCAAAAAACTTATATTTCAGTTTGTAGTTTCCTCACCTTCTCATACTATATTCAGTTGCTGAACATTTTATAAAGATAGGAGGTATCTTGAAAGAGGTAGGTGATTAACATATGCCCTTCAACCTTTAAACAGAAAGAGTAATTTAAACATTTACTTTAGATTATGGAAAAAAAATCTATGAATTGTCAAAACAAGGGATAATAATAGCATTAAAATGCTGCTTCTACTGGTACATCTGTCTTTCAATGCATGAAAGCCACAATGTACCCGTTATATGAGTTGTAGTTAACCATTACACAGTAGGGCAATGGTAAAAGTGCAAGTTGCTGTCAATTTACAGCATCAGCATCCATCACATAAAGTTATTATATATGCACTTATTATTTGGTGTATTAGAAATAAAGTCATCGCAATAGAAATTTGTCATAAGATCAATGTTTGGAAAATAAATTTCTTGACTTCACCTCAGTGTTTAGTGTTTGGTAGCTGGAGACCACTGTCTTTTGACAATATTCTGTAAGTGGTCTCTTAAATTGAGATCAAGTATATGTCCTTTAGTTTTTTTATTATTTCTAGATTTTTTGCCTTAAAGTTACTATGAGAAGGTTCAATGAAACACAAGGTACAGTGAAACACTATTTGTTTCAGTCCTTTATTGCAAACCAGATTGGTCAAATATTTGCATTAAATTGTTTCATGCTCTGTCTTATCTTTACTGGCCTAGGAATGTAATAGCACACAAACAAGAGAGCATTTATTTATTAAATGCATACCAAGTCTGCTGCAAGTCCTCAGCTGATACACTAAAAGGGTGTAGGAGTTTCTGACATAAGAATTTTTTTTTTTTTAATTTAGCTTAGCATCAGTATAACTTCTTTGTCTACTGAATTATTCTCACTGACTACTGCTATAAATTAAAGAAAATTTAATGTGCATGAAAATTTGTTGTGGCCAAAGCTTTTAAATAAAACCTTTGGGCTTTGGGATTTTTGGTGGATTTTATTCCCTCCATGCTGTTTTCTTTTTCTTTTTCTTTTTTTTTCAGTTGTGTAAAACAATTACATACACTGATACTGGAAACAAAGGACACAACTATATACTAAATGACATTTGATATTTTTTTCTCATAATGCCAGTTATCAAAAGTCAGCATTAATTTCTGTTGACTACTGATAAAATAATTGACAAGACACTGTTGAATTTCATCTCTAGTTGGAAAAAGCTCAAGTGACTGGTGCATGCTTAGTTTGTTTCTGTCCTGGAAAAAAAATTGATATAAAATTCAGTAATATGACACAGCTTAGTGGTGTCAACAAACTTGATGAAACTGCACTCAATCCCACTATCCACAACACCAACAAAAATGGTGAAGAATTCTGGGCCTGATACAGACTTCTGAGAAATGCCACTCACCACTGGTGTCCCCGTGACTCTGAATAAGCAATAGTTCTAGGTATCCTTTCCTTTTGTCTTGAAAGTACATGGAAAAAAAACGTAGTCAAGAAAATATTTATGTGTCCTTAGATTCTCGTCTTAAAATTGTTGTAGGTATTTTCTTTCATAGCTAATAATTAACTTCTAGGATCAATAAGTCATTCTTAAATATGAATTTTGAAACCCAGAAATAGCATAGAAGAACCACTATTATAATTTATGTTTTTAAATCTATTTACTCTCACCAAAGTTGACACAAATAAAAGGGGAGAGAAACCCATCCAGCAATACATAAATAAATGACTACAAATATATAGACTAGCTGAAAGCTAAGAGGAATTATTAGTTTTAATAGGAACCATTGTTGCTATGTTGATTTCTACTATGCTAATTTAAGAATTGTAAATATATTGTGTAAAATTATGTGATCACTCTTTGCTGGAACTTGCAATAGATAACTCTGTTTTCCTTGGCTTTTGGTATCTTATTTCATTGAATCTTGAGTACGTTTGTACTTATTTCTTACAAGATAACTGTCAAAACATTTCAAAAGTGTTAGTAAGGTAAAGTTTACCAAAGAGTATTCCAAATATCCTAATTTTTCATCTTTTTAATGGAACACTCACTGAATGGAGATTTGTCTTATGGGTGTTTCATCTTTTTTGTGATAGCAGTGCTACAAGATTAAGGCAAATTTCCTTCCCCATCAAAGAAAATTTGTTCAGTTACATCTAATGAAATTGCTAAAGTCAGCAACATAGATAGAAAATAACTGAAAGGACTGAAAGCAGAGCAACACATAACTGGTCATTGTAACATTTACTGTACCAAAATTGTTTCTATATTGACCCAAAAGAGCATTTCTGTGCTATTTATAAAATCTGGGAAAATAGTACAAGCCCTGTTAATTCAAATCAATAAGATATTCTCAGACTGATTTGTACTTCAAGTATGTGCTTGCCACTGGAAGCTTCTGTTCAAAGCTCGACAGAAAATTAGTTGGGGTAGGTTTTTATTCAACTGGGAGATATGGCTCAACCAATCCACAGTAATGCAAAAGGCTTTTTGAAATGGATACTACAAGTGAAAACTGGGAAATTTGAGCTAGTTCTTAATAGCTCACATCTCAGAAACTAAATGTTGTGTTTTTTTCAAGAGTTCAGTTATAATGAGGATCCCATGAGTAGTTTTTGAAAATCTGCCTGCTCTTTATGATACTGTAATTAGAGCTGCACTTTTTTCTTTTTTTTTCTTTTTTTTTTTTGGTTATAATTTTCAGACAGTCACGTGGAATTGCAGAGATTCATTTTTGCAATCCTCTGGTTTTTTTTCCTTGCTTTACCTAGTTAAGTAGCATGGTAAATGGGAAAATAAAAAAATAAGAGTATTATATGGGATCATAAAGCAAATAATCTGTTTTAAAGACTCACCAAAAATTTCCCTGACACCAGTGGGTATCAGTATGCACACTGCCAAAATAAAATATTAATGAAACTGATGGTCATGAATACACTGTGTAATGTAACACAGTGTAGGAAATCCCCTAACCAGCTCTCAGCCAGCCTAAACCTCTATCTGAAATGACACACTGTCATGGAGAGATGCTAGCTCAGATCCTGAAACAGCATTGAAGTGTCAGCCTTATACAACACCATAAGAAATCATCTCAAAGATAGGAGGAATTGGCTTGCTGCAGCTCTGCTAAAATGACTATACTCATTATAGGTTTACAGCTAACTCTTTCTCTGATATATTGGGAAAGCTCTGCACCACTTGCAGCACAGACAGCCCTAAGATATTCCATAAGGCCAGCACACATTAAGAAAAAATATGTCATTCCAAAAACATTAGACTCCTATTTCAGAATCCAGCACAATTACTTAACAACATGGTAAAACAGTTAATATCACACGGTAGCAATGTATAAAGTTGCTGGAAAAAATATTGTGAAGTTTTTGGTCTCTTGATAATGCTTAAGCTTAGAAGAAATAAAATAATCACATAATTGCTCTCACATTATGCAGTTGTTCCCACATAAAGTAGTTGGCACTCAACTAACTAATCAGGTGTGATTACAACTGTAGTATTTGTGAATACTTAAAAAAGAAATCTTCCTATAAATCTTCGGGAATGAAAATGCAATATGATTGTAGCAAAGAAAATAGCATGGAATAAACACTCATGACAAGCAGGAGTGAAAGTGGATGTTTGGATTCCAGGTTAGAGTAGTGCAAACAATGGTTTCATTTAAAATTCACTGCTCAGGCTAAATTAAAGACCTGAAAAATAAAGGAAATGGCCAGGAGAACTGAAATAGATATATATCAGGGCTTGGACCATAAACAGAAAGAAATGCAAGAATAGGTATTTTGAAAGTGTCCTCCTACTCATTATGAAATAGTCTGATTAATTTTTAGACTCTTTTTTCTCAGTTTTGGATAGTTTTTGCTCAAGTGTAAGTGAACCTGAAAATTAAAAATATTTTTTTATAAACCCTGACATTTTTGTAAGGCAAAAGAAATTGAGATTCTGCACCAACTGTTAAAGGCTTGGAAATTAAGTATATCAGCAGGTTTTGAATCCTGAACTCCATTATTGCTAATATTTTGGCTGAAATTATTATTTGAATTCCAATCAGGGGTAGAGATAGTTTCCATCATTCCATGTAGTATAATTTTTCTAATAAAAACATGAAGATCAAAACACTACTGATAGTTCTAATGCCTATCCTACAGAATTTGCAATAGTATAACAAACTGATCTCTATCGCTTTGCTATTTCATGCCTTTATTCACAGAAATTGTAGACTACTTGCAAAAAAAATTGCTTAAGTGAAAAAAAAAATAAAATTGTTTAAGTGAAGTGCCCAGGTGGGAAAGTTTACATCTGACTACTTTCCCTGCAGCATCTCATAGCCCCCATCTTCAAACACAATTTGACCTTGAGGTGTGCAAGTTAACCAAGATTTATTTCAAGGTAACTGTTGCCAGAACAATGGATTTTAATTTCCATGGTTTTTAATTATGTGGCATACATTTATTTTATTTAAACATTTGCATAAACTGTAGGAAAATGACTGCTTTGTTACAGAAGTAACTTAAAAGCACTGCTACCTTTAGTTACCTGCATAGTTCTTATTAATATCTATCCAATGGACCTGTGCTGATGTCCGTTAAGCATCAAAATATTATGATCTTACTAATATGTACCTAGGCATATATGAACATTCAAAACATCAGGAAAACTCAGGAAAAAAAAATAGCAGAAGTAAAACCTGAACTGTTATGACTTTAAAAGCTTCTTTTTAAGGAAAAAAACAAAAAAAGGACAGTCAGTGTATTTAATATTTCAGTCCGAAGGAATATGGCAAAGTCAGAGGGAGTATGGTATCTAATTTTATTGTTAACAGCTTGCCTTGTATATAGGTAGTGAGTCATGGATATAATATATATATATATATTTGTCTAAAATATGAATAAAAATTTTCTATTTTATAATATAAATATTTAATTATATTTATATTTTTAATTATCACAAAAGCAAACTACTAAACATTTATTTTGCAGTGCCCGTGTTTAATTTTTTTTTAATGGTGTTATCTAGAAAAAGGAAAAAATAGAAACCCATGAAAATTGATGAAGAAAAAAAGAGTGTGATACATTATTCTGTTTTTTTTTTGTTGTTTTGGTTCCGTTTTTTAAAGGAATTTTATGGATTTCCACACAGAACAAGGACCGGAGTTTTAGGCAGAAAAATTCAGTAATTTTTGCTAAAAGCTATGGAGATTCACTAGCTTACAGAGCTGAAAATCAGTGCAGTATTATTTAAAGATAAACCATAGTAATATAAAATTCAATATTTATATTATCTTCAGCTTTATATAAATGTACACAATGTATCAGCACAATAGCATAGTGAATGCTAATTGCAACAACAGCCATAAGTTTTTTCTCCCAATACTTTATCAAATATTTTATCACTACTGTCTAACATAATAAGCCTAAGTCTTGGATAGGGCAAAGAAGATTTGTTGTACTTTTTGGTAAATAATAGTAAATGGTTTATGCACTTCCGTGTCTGATCTATAATAGGAAAGCTTATTGACTTTTATTTTTTTATTTATCTCACAAATAAGCAAACAGAAGAGAAAAAAACAGAAGAGAAAAAGATTTTTTTTTCCAGAGTAAAAAACAAGGGCATAATATTATCAATATAAACTTCATTTTCAATCTGAAATCACAACTTTATATTTTTCAAATCTAATGTCTAAATTTTCCAAATTTCAGTTTACCATCAGTGGGGTTGAATTGGTTCAAATTAAATTAGTAATTTAAATGAATTATACCATTGTAAGTACTAATTACCCCGGGAAAAGATTATAATAAAACATAAGGATAGAATCAATCTACTGTAATTAAACCAGAAGGTTGTTTTGGAGGCTAGGTAATGCTAAACCTCCAAGTTTCCTCTTTCAAACAATTTAAAAGTGGACTCACGGTTACCAAATTAAAACAAGAACATAAAAAAAGTCTTTGCTATCTCTTAGATTATATGCAGTTTGTAAAGTAGTGATCTGCTTTTCAAAAATTTTATTAAATATTTGTGTTGTAGAAAATATTTAATATAATTAAGGTATTTAAAGTATTTCTTAGCTATTCATGTTTCTTGACAGTGAAAGAAAGGGCTTTTAAAGTGTCTCTGTGGCAAATGCTCACTCTGGGATTGCCATTCTCCAGAAAGCTCCAACTCCCCCAGAAGCAGAGGCAAAGTTTGCCAAAATGAGTCCATTAAAGTTCATTGTTCAAATTAATTCAAACAACTTATGTTTCTGAAACTGCCTTAGAAAACCATGGGGAAAAATTTATAGAGGGAGCAACTTTGTGAACAGAGAAGGACGCAGTTTGTTATCTAGTGAAATTTCCTGTGTAGCAGGAACAGCACACATGCCAGAATCTGTACTTTTCAGCAACCCTTCTCCCACTTTCTGTGCGTGCGTTCATTTGGAAAGCCCTTTACTGAATCTCACCTGTCCCAAGCAGTCCCTGATACGCAGAGAGAGATCCATGATTGTGAAAGCCATCCCCTGCTATCAACACCAGTCCAGAAAACTGATTTTGACCACAGAACCTGTTTATTCCTTCTCAAGCCTTTCCGTTTCACTAGCAACAGGGGGAAAAAAAAGAACAAAACCAAACCAAAAAAAAACATGGCCTCTATATCCTTGACAATTTTTCCCCATGTGCCAGATAGGAAGAACACAGGAAACCACCCACATTTATTGCATAAGTTTAAGCACTGGATTTGAAATTTATTGTCTGAAAATTCAATGCATTTAAAATCTTGTATAAGAAAGCAGAGCAAATCTTGAGGTTTGGAACCAGGAAGCCATTTTTTTTTTTTTAATTTTCAGCAGCAATAAACTTGTCTGATATTATTTCAGATCTCATTCTTTCCTCATGACTCTCAGTCCCACCTGAGATACTTCACAGACCCTTCATCAGGCCCACAGCTTCAAACTACCTGGGAATAAAAAGAATCCCAAATAAAGTTTGCAGTTCTGGGTGGGCATTCCAGTAAGAAGGCTGTTATGTAAAAACCAGGTCTCTCTCTCTACCCATAAAAGTGCTTGACAATTTCTATATCTGAATATAAGGCACAATTGAAAAGTAGATGTGGTGTGTTTATTTAAAGATTGATTCTACTCAGGCTGAATTTCCAGGACTCATCTCCAGCTTAGGTAGACTAGATCTTAGCCCAGCTCTTGCTGGGTAGGTGTCAGTGTTTTCCAGGCTGGAGTGTTTCACCTTGTAAATACAATTTAATTAATTTGCATCTAAATGCATGACTTCCTTTTCTGCTATATTGTTTGATTATATTCAGGTTGTCAAGTCATGCAGATAACTTTGTAGAGTAACATATCCTCTTTATTATTTACTACTCTCTCAATTTTCAAACCATTTACAAATTTCATCAGTAATGATTTTATGATTTCTTTTTGGTCATTGATAAAAATACTTTACAGCATGATGCCAAAACCTGAACTGAATAAGATCTTACAGAAAAGAAATGCTCCTTTTTTTTTTTTTTTTTTTTTGGGGGGGGGCATTTTCAAAGACAGTAATGCAAAAGACATGCTTCCCTTGCATAAAGTGTTATTGAAAATAAATAAGTAATAGCTTCTTACCTATATGTACATTAAATTAATGAAATTATGAAAATGCAACAAAAGAATGAATGTAAATATTTTTTTTCAGTTATTACCATGTATTTGTAGTTCTTCACATAGTACATTAATTAAGATTTCCATACTTTGTCTTTATTTTAAAGTAGAAACCACATGTACATGGGAAAGATAAAAAAAAAACCAGAGTTTTGAAGTATGATTTTTAGTTTCTTAAGAACTAAATACCTCTATTTTTTAGCATATCTTATTTTTAAACAAACATTTTCCAATTAATGGAGATGTTTTGAACATTATTTCACAGTTCACACACAGTATCACATATACTGTCAACTTGAAAAAGGCAATCAGAAATTTAAAAATCTCAAGTGCCTCTTTTTCAACAGCAAAATAGAAAATATAAAACTTATGTATTCTATACATAATTATATAATATAGAAACCGGAAGGCAAATGCAAACTTGCCTCTACTTTAGTGAATCAGATTTCATTTAGAAAAACAAATACTTCCCTCTTCCAGAATTGTGAGTTCTTGGATAAGGAGCTAAATGTGAAAAATAATGAAATGTTAAAAATATTTCCTCAGAATCATAATAAGTTAATTCAATGATAATTTATGTCACAGCCATATCACTTGTTTGTTTCTAATAATTTCAGTGAATAGATCTTAAAATTTAAGATGTCAGATTAAGGTGACTGAAATGTGGCCTTAGACATAGCTGGATAGAGAATGAGACAGAAGAAAAGTCACATGAATTTTTTCAGAGAAGTAATAAAATATTTTAAACGAATTTAAGTGTATATTCAAGAACATTTAAGTACATATAAATCTATAAGTGATGACAATCCTGAGACTTTCATCGCATGCAAACCATTTCTAAATTAGCAAAAATAAAACAGTAGAATTTTACCACCAGATGGATAATTAAGGGAAAGAAATAGATCTCTATACTTTTTTCTTCTATACTAACTACTGTGGTTGGCAGGAATTAGTTTGACTTCCTACCCAGTTATCCTGCTGTATTTCAGTCACCTGAATACTTATACATTGACAAAGGATAAGAGCTCCTTTAATTTCATTTTTTGTCTCCCAAATCCACAGATAGATAAAATCAGAAATATAAATTCCTCCAGTATATTTGTGTTAAAATTTCCAATTATGTTGCTACATGAATAAGCTTTCAACTTGGAGAGCAGTCTGTATCACAACGCAGTCATCTAATTGGAGCATGGAAACCCTTAACAAAATTTAAGGCATGTTCGATGATAACACCTGTTTAAAAGGAGCCTTCCTAGTCATCTGAAGTTGCTTTTGAGGTTTCCTTTGTACCAGAATGCCAAAGATCTAAGACAAAGTGCCTTAAATAAAGTGAGCCAAACACATTTCTAAATTAATTCATTCAGCCTGTCAATACTCCTAAATTTAATCAGATAACAGTTCTTTGTACAGAAATGGCTGTGTTTAAAAGGTAAAACATTCTTTTCACTTGCAGTCTCACAATTGCTCTGCAAATGCCAATTCAACATTAATGCTCATGGTATTTAGCTGGGCATTGCTAGGATGTCAGGAGCTCCCTTGGTCTTATTTGAACATGTGAACTATTTGATAGGTAATTAAGCTTTCTCTCAATAGTCTGTAGCTTTAGTTAAACCATAAAGTCTGTGAACAGAATTTTTCCTCCACCAGTTCAGCCTCCTCTCACTTTCTCTCTCTATCCATGTAGTCAGTGATCTCACCTCTGCAAAGTGCCTCACTGAGATTTGACTTGCTGCCTGTGTACATGAAGTGCTACTGAAAAATTCCTGCTAATGAAGTTAAAGAATTAAACCAGATTACAGTTGACTGTGAAGCATCCTGGGCAAGCAGGAATCACCAATTTGCCTGCAGATTGGTTTGATTTATATACAGAAAATCTGAATGTATTTGTTTTATTGTATGTGGAAACTTACTCTAGTGGATACACAGCGCATGTGGTGAAACCTAGAAGTGCTTTCTTCTCACTGAGAAAAATTTTGGATTAAAAAACAAAAATTTGTTTGGTTATTTAAAAAAAATTGAAGTATTATGTCTGAGGTGGAAGGTGTTATTGGGACTTAAAACTATGATCTGTGTCCCTGGTACATGCATGCATTTAAATGCTGACTATGGTGTTGGCAGAGGCAATACTGAAAGCTCAAAAAAGCCCCTAGATATCAAGTGAAGAAGAGAACAAAACATAACTCTTATTTGACCCAAATGGACCATTAAAAGAAATTGAATTAACATCCAAAAACACGCAATAAATAAATTATTAAAAAGTACAAAAACCAAAACGAAAACAGAAAGAAAGTAGACTTCATTTGAGTCCAATGACCTACACTATGTTGAGACATAAGAACAATTTCTTAAGGAGAACAAAAACTGTTAGTGAAAAAATAAATTTGTTTGAAGTTTGGTAGAAGTGAAGGGTTTTTTGAGACCTGAGTCTTTTTTATGAGTTAAACTACATTACCCTGCCACTGCTTTTGTATGAGTACAAGCTCTGTGAAACTAAGGCCATTTATTAACTTAAAGAACAAAGATTCACCATGAAACACAACTGAATGATGATTAATAAATATTAGCATATACTGGTCGATGTTAGTGGATCCTGCACAGCAGCACTATTAAAAGACTTTATTAGGACAGGGTTACGCTTGGAAAAAAATAGATTAAAAGTCTAGGAAAAATGGCAAGGAAATCCTTCCAAAATTTTTTCATCTAGGCACAGAAATTCCAATGACACTTCAACTATAAAAACTGAAACCGTTCTCTCTATTCAAAAATGTTTTAGGAGACAGAATAGTGTATTCTGCAACAGTTTTGTGGCAACAACTGCTAGCGACCTGTTTCTGAGCTAGGGCAATGGCCTGCAGTGGTCACATGCTTGGCTTCCTGCGTGACTCTTGATGTTTCAGATGAGTCTTTCATTAACTCCAGACGGTGCTTAGCTATCCCTTTGGACAGCACCCATGGGTTAGCCTTTAGCAGGCAATTTCAGCTTTCAAATTCCAGGCTCTTCATTTTCCTGTTGAGCATTTGCAACTTCAGTCTTTTCACTCTTTTCTTCCTGTCACCCTGGACAATGAGGTCTCCATTGCCCTGGACTACAAATTCTCTGTATGCCTCAAAAAAAAGCTCATTTCATTACAGGTGATGTCAAAATAAAGGGTGGTAATTCTCCATTGCTCTCAGCAATCATAGGAACCTTTTAAATTTGAATATATGCCTGCATTATGTTACTGTCAAATATATATATAATATCTAAAATAATATCAAAAATAGTAAATTAATCTCTCCCTCACAAAGACTGTGTACCCTGTGTGAAATTCAAGACTGCAAAAATTTGTAATACTAGTTATAAATCCCTGAAAAGCATGGATTAGGATGTAAACTTTGACTTAGCTATAACTGCAAAAATACATCACAAGCATGAGAAAAAATAATGTTTTTCCAGCACAAAAATATGTTATTGCACTTGTAAATTTACATTCTCTGTACAGGGAAGTTATGTAATAAATTATAAACCAATTATTCCATGTCATAAATTGTGTTTTGATCATACTATTGATATTTTATGCAAATAATGTGAATGTATATAAACACAGTGAGCAATAAAACTTCAAAATTATTATCTTGATTTTTTATAATTAATTAGAGCAGAAAGGATTTATAATTAATTAAATCAGAAAGGGTTAACCTTTCCTTAAAATTAAGAACACTAGAAAAATCACAAAGAAACCCCAAAGACATAAAAACCCCACCGTTTTAATTTGTCTTAGTACAATTCCATATATATGAAAAACATTAAATTCCCAGTTTATTTAGAAAAATTAGTAGTTTGAGACCAGTAAGACTGTACACAATCCTTTTGCTGAGGATTTAAGTAATCTAATAGATTGCCAAGTCTTTGAATTGACATCTCAGTAAAGAATAATTTTACTTCTTAAAGTCAGACATTAAAACATCTAATGTAGCTGTCATCTGAATTTTTTTCTTTCTTAATTATTTAGTCGATGAAGTTGCAAAATTAATATTTTGATTCAGTTTGTAACTCTTTTTTATCCTGCAGCAAAATTCCAGTTTTCTCCAGCACTATTTGCTGAGACAATTTCCTAAAAGAAAAACAGATTTGTACAAGAGTTAAAGATGTATATTTGGAAAATTTACTCTGTGTTTTCCCAGTGAGGTTTACCTCCTCCAAGTAAAAGCAATTGCTATATTTGAAACCCGACATTGCCATTGTTGTTATTATTTTTTTCTTTCCTATTGAATATAATGGCACATTTATAAAGATTCTCAAGTTTGAAGACATATTTTTAAAACACGTTTCTATTTAAGCAGGTAAATCTGCAAGAGAGATAAATACATCTGGTTATCCTCCCCAAATAAAAGATTATAATTATGTTAGCACATGTGATGAAAACAGAATGAGGCCGTATTTTTGGCTGCGCTAAAAGTTTTGTTTCATGGATACTGTTGTGTACTTATCTATTGTTTTTTTATCTATTTTTTTCTCCAAAATATTGTCACGAAAAATAAAGAAAAAATGATCTTTTGACTGCAACTGCTCCCCTGTTCCTTCTGCCATTTTTTTCCCCCTTTAAAGTGAAAACATCAAAAGTGACTAAGGGATGGAAGGTTTATTATCTCTCACACCACAATGTATCTGAAATACTAAAATAATATACAAGCTCAGGGTAAGACTTTACACAGAGAGAATGGCTATCTGATGGTGAGAAAGGTTTGAAGATCTGAGAACAAAGGAAACTCCTGGTTCCTGAAGAAAAAATATTTTGCTACAGACCAACACCTTCTAGGGCCTTTCTATGTTAGGTCCTCCACAACAAGTACACTTGTAAAAGGATTTCTGCCCTCTGTCACCTCAGAGGTATCTTCCTGGATGAATTAACTCTGTGCCATAGGAGTGTCCTTGGCAAATTGCAAGGTCTTTCAGCCTGCATTGTTTTGCCAGACATCCACTCCCAGGTTCTCCAAGCCTTGCCATGATCAAAAGATTTCACAGATTAAACTGTTTCCTTCTGCTTCCAAATTGGATGCACTACAAACCCAAAGTGAAGCAACTATTTCAAGACAAATAAGCAGCTTTACTCCTTCCTGGTCCACCTCCAGTCTTTTAACAGCATATATTTGACTTAGAAACCAAACTGGAAACTGGCGTATTAAATATTTCTACCATCTGTCACAAAGCCATTGTGAGTGATTTGCACATCTTGCACTGCTGTAACAGTAATTAATGCCTTCAGTTTTAGTAGTTAAAAAGAAAAAAATATTGATATTTATTGGACTGTCACCTTTTCTGTTCTGACTTTTTACAGACTCATAAGTAAATATTTGTATTCAATAGTTTATTGCTAGGAAGGAAGTATTATCTATGCATTAACATGCTGTGTTTCAGATATTTGAGTTATCAGATTAGAGGTATTTTGTTTAATTCAGCGGGTAGGATTTTAAGAATTATCATTGCCATGGATGAAAGGGAAAGAAAGAAACAGAGTTCGAAGTATGCTTTCAGTGCAAACCAACATAATTAATAGGACATGACTGGTTTTCACAGTAACTGCATTAAGTCAGGGCCTTGTTCAAAATTTTATATTTACAGATAGGAAGTGAAGCTTGTAAGACTGCTTCTCCCAGAGAGAGAAAAACAAACAAGACCAATATGAATTGATATCCTGATTTCTGTGCTAGGGAATTCATACAGATAGGTTAGTTTTCCCATTGACTACGAGAGCCCACTGAATAAGTGATGCACAGTCAGCAAGGTATTCTTTCAGTCACCACCTAAATAACTTCGGGACAGTTCACTGTATCATAAACTACAATGTTGATTTGGCATGCATTGAATCATATTAGCACCTCAATGAAATATATTCTTCAAATCAATACTGCATTTTCCAGAGCTTATAGGGATATTATGAAATGTTTGGTATAATATTCATATATTATTGTTCAACTTTTTAAACTTTTTACATCTTATCAAATACAAACATGATATTTTTTCAGAAGTGCAAAATTTGTATTGACAGAACTACATTTATAAATTAAAACTTAAGTGTTTCCAATTATAAACAATGCTGCTCACCTCTTGACATATAAATTCCAATGTTTTAGTAACTTGCTTAGATCATTAACACTTCTCTCATGACTAAATATGTAACAGCATTGTAACTCTCAAAATTGAATTATTCCTTTTTTAGGGGAATAGATTTCCTCTGCCTTCAGAAGAGCCAAAAACTTTAAAAAATCATCTGCCTTTGCTTCTGCACACAACTAAGAGGGGTATCCCTCCTTATTCTCCCAGATAATTCATCCAGAAATCTTCCAGTAACAGGGGTAAATATATAGTAATATTTTAACAAATAGAAACAAAAGTCACCTTTTTGAAAAGGTGAAAGAAAAAAAAAACCCTAAAATAAGAATACAAATGGCATCTTCCATTAAATATTATATCCTAAAGATACATTACGAGCTTATTCTTTTGGCTTCTTTGAGACATTCTTAAATTATTCCTTTTTTACTTAGTGTCTGTTGCTAAGTACTGAACAGTGTATGAAAATGGAAGATAAAAGGATTTCACTGCCATTTAGAACAGTGCAGTTGTCAGTGAATTGATAGGCATGTAACAATAAGAACAGCATACATTGTCTAGGAAATTTATTTATACAATGAAAAATATACTGTCTACAGTAGCCATGCTTTGTATGGACAGGACACACAAAAGTGATGACATTTTCAAGTTATAATCTCTATTTTTTGCTAAACGATCATATATTAAGGAACCTTTTATTATTCCATGAGAGAAGGAAATGTACAGGGTAATTACTTCAGTTTTTGTCCATAACTTTAATGTGAATTCTCTAATAATATTTATTCTTTTTTTTTTCTTTAAAGCATAGGTACTATGTAGCCTCTCAGAAAACCTTCCAGAGTTTTTGTTGATTTTGCTTATTTAGCATTTACTGATTCCAAAGACATAAAGTTAGACTGAAAATATTTCAGGTGTTTTGCTTTGCCTGTGGATGCAGTAAGCACCCTTTCCTCCTGACTCAGAGTTCAATGATGGGTGCTGTGGAATTCATTTTTTAATCCTCAAGGACCTATTCCTTCTGTATTTAGACACATCTATGCTTTTAAACTCTTTAAAAATATGTGAACTACAGAATGTACTCTCTCCTCATCTCTCTATTCCATTCCCTCTGTATCTTCAGTTTGAATTCAGCTACATAGGAACATAGGAACTACAATGAAATAATAAATCCCAAAATCATAGAATGGCATCAGTTGGCAGGAACCTTAAAGATCATCTTGTTCCAGCTCCCCTACCATCAACAGGGACATCTATCACTAGATCAGGTTCCTCAAAGCCCCATCCAACCTGACTCTGAACACTTTGAGGTTTGGGACATCCACAACTTCTCTGTCTGATCTGTGCCAGCATTCTTCATTCACAGTGAAGATTTTCTTCCTAACATCTAATTTAAATCTGCAGTCTTTCGGTTTGAAGCCATTCCCCGTTGTCCTATCACTACATTCCCTCATCGTAAGAGCCTCTCCAGCTCTCTTGGAGACCTCTTTTGGTACTGCAACAGCTGCTATAAGGTCTTCTCAATGTCTTTGTTCTAGACTGCACAACCCCAACTGCCTCAACCATGTGTGGTAGCCTTGATGTTTGTATTCTTTCAGTTCATGCACAGGAAGTCAGTAGAAATTAAATATAACTTCCTTCATCTACTTTGTTACTTAGTTATGATCTTATGCACTTTAAATATTAATGTCATGAGTTTTATTCCTGGCATTGTGATACACCTGACAGTTCCACCAAAAAGCAAAAGTTCATTGAGCTAAGGTGAGGACAGACACATAGGAAAACTATTTTCCTGGATCCAGTCAGGACAGGGTTGATTCTTGCAGTAGACAGGGCATGCGTAGGATCCAGAGGAAATTTTATACTACCTCAAAACATTCTTTGGGGACAGGCAAGGCTTGCTTCCTGATCATGGCAGCAGGTACTGTCCAGGGTTTCAGTGGGGCAAGTGAAAACATTTCTTCTACACTCTGTCATTACTATTGTTTTGTTGATTTTCTTATCCCACTGCAGTTTCCAGTAAACTGTTCATATCTCAACCCATGATCTTTACCTTTTGTCCCTCCAATTCTTCTCTCCATCCTGTGGCAGGGGAAGGGGAAGAGCAGGCTGAGGTGAGAAAGCAGTATTTGGGTTGTAGTGTTTCAGTGGGAATATGAAATTGGAGAATACCATTCCTAAACCACAACTGTAATATTGAACTTCTGCTGAAGTTATTGAGGTTTAATTATTAATTTGAGCAATCAGTACAGGACTAGGAAAATTCAATACTGAAAATCTACAAACATATTCTGTATACTTTCATTTGCTTCTTCTGGCTAAGGATTTACCTATTTCTAATTTCCATCAATTCTTTCTGAAAATAAGTGATGTGTTATACATTTACATAGTTTCTCAATTTAATGTTTCATGACAAGTTTATTAGTTTCTTAATAGATTTGAGGCACTTGAGCAGCTGCCAGTTCAAGGAACTTGAATTAACGTGTTGAAATATTGAGCAGAAAAGTTCTAATGATAAGTGCATAGTTTGGTTTAATTCACATAGAATATTTTTCTGCTATCAGACAGTGGCTATGGTGCAGTAGTTGTGAAATCAATACATTTGTATATAAAGATTTAATTGATTCAATATTTCCTTATTATCTTCCTGTAAAAAGAAAATGAGAAGCTCCTAATAAATGTTTTGGTTTTTTAAACTAAATTTCTCGAAGCAAACTTATCCCAAGACGATAATAATTTTGATAAAACTTTGCACAATCTTTAATTTCTAGGGAAACTACTTTCAGTTATTAGATTTTAGATTATGTAGTGTATCTTTTATGTAATGCCTGCACATCACTTTTTTTTATTTATCATTAATTCAAAGGTAAAGAAGAGAAACTGAAGCCAGAACTGGAAAATTTATGAACCATATTTGGTTTAGAAATAACTGTGGAAGTGTCTGGTTTCCAACCAAGGGACATGGACAATGTAGCATTTCCAAGAATAACACTCAAGGTAATTAATGGACTCAATGGGAGCTATAAAACTCTGCTAGGATAGTTAACCAGCAGAATTCAAAACTCCTGAGATTATTTCAAAAGCATGAGAATTTATAAAGAATATAATTTAAATTTTTTTCTTGTTTGTTGTCTATTTCTAAATTATTTTCTTTCTTCTTCAGAGAAGGACATGGAAGAATCAGAAATGAAGGAGTGAAGTTGAACATGGGAAAAAGGAAAAATGGAAGAAGAGGGGTTTGCCTTTTATCTGTTTCTCACTACCCAAATCTATTTTAATTGACAATAAATTAAATTATCTTTTCCCAAGTTTGAGTTTATTTTGTCTCCTTATTTTTATCTCAGTCCATGAGCTTTCTCATCTTATTTTCACTCTCTGTTCTATTGAGGAATGGGAGTGATAGAGCAGCTGGGTGGGCATCTGGCAGCTGACAAGGTCGGCCTACCACAGCAATGAAACAATAGATTGTTTTAAACAAAAATTCCCTCTGATATTTTTTAGAAATCATTAAAATGGAAATTTGCAAGTCTACCAGCAATGATTGTTTGTGAGGAGAGAAGAATGAAAATTGAAAGGGAAAATGGTCGGAATTTTTGAGTTTCTCAATTTCTAACAGTCTAGGTAAAAACTGAGAGAGAACCGAAGTTAAAATATAGATTTTTCTTGTTGATGATTTTCATTTATTTAATATTTGTTATCCCCCTGCCTTTTCTACAAAGGAGCTATTTCTATAATGCTGTCTGAATGTAATAAAACATTAGAGTATAATTATTTGTTCTGCTTAGCAACATTATTGCGCTTTGCCATTAAGGGACTCACAGTATCAGCAGAGTACCTAAAAAACAAGATAAAGAAAATATCTCCTTTTTTTTTTTTTTTTAACAGGACAAAATTGTTAGTGAAACCAGTGGGCTGAGGAAGACCTCCAGATTCAGTCTGGGAGGAGTAATGCCCTAAGTAGGTGGTAAGCATTGCCTTGAAGTGTTACAGAGACAACTGGAAGAGAGGGAGTGGCCGTGTACGAGAGACTCCAGTCTCAAGACATGGATGCTTGGTTTCTGCCCATGACAGTTCATGATGCTGTAGAAAGGCAGGCCTAGCTCAGTGGTTGTGGAATTCTGCTGTGGTGCTTAGAGCTGCCCAGTTTGTATGAATGAGACAAGACGGAAGGTTGACCAAGGCATCTGGTGAGGATACCAGTATGGTTGTTTCCTTAGGAGTCATCTCTGTGAGATGCTCACCACATCTGAGCACCAAAGAAAACCTTGTGTCACTGTAGAAACACAGAGAGGCAAGGCTTGGCTGCCTTTCCTTTCATAGGGAAGTTTTGTACTTTCAGATACAAAGGCACTCTGGAAGGACAGAGAAGTGCCAACAAGAAAATGAGTGATTTGAAGGAATTATGAGAAACATGAAGCAGGAATCTTATGAGGGGAAAATGTTAAACTTAATTTGTGTTATCTCAGCAAGTATATATATCGCTATTATTAGTACTAAGATTATTACATAAATATGCTGGGCTGCATGCATAGAAGTACAAATAAACTTTTCAGTGAAATGAAAAGAATTTTAGATTATTTAATTCTTCCAGCTTTTACTAGATCATATGCAGTATGTATCACAAAGAACCTCGTTAATCCACTGCATTGTGCATGCTGCAGTCTAAATTCCTACAGGTAGCAGTGACCCAGAAATTCTGGGATCACAGAAGTCCCCTGCTGTGCATGCTACCATCTGGGTTACACTGGGGTATGTGTAGTTTTGTAGAATACTTAACAGTCAAATGGCAATTGCAAATATAAGGCAGAGATGCTAGTTAACCTAAATTATTGCTATAGAGGCTTTAGTTTTTCACAAAAAATTATCAGATGAAAGAAGATCTGTGAATAGGACAGTTTGCTGAATGGGGCTGAAGAAGACAGAAAAGGATAATGTCCTCACAATATGTTATGCTGTCATAAAAATTATATTAGTAATGTGCCTGACATATTGATGTTTTACAGCTGAATGCCAATTTTAACTAGAGTAGTCTAAACAGATGCCCCATGAAATCTACCTTTTCCTTTTGAAGATTCCTGCGTTCATTTTTTTTCTTTAAACCCTATAATTCTTTCTAGTAGTACTGAAATGCTTTGCTTCTATACCTTCAGAGGGCAAAATTTTTGAAGTGTTTCCTTTTGTATATTTAGAAAAGTTGAAACCCCAAAAGCAGAAAGACATCAAGAATAAAATTTGACAATACTCCATAATCTTTATAAAGGTCAGCATTGCAATACAAAGAAACAGTTACTTAAATGTTAATTCTGCAGTAATTCACAATATTATTTTAGAAAAATTCAGAATTATTTTTGTACAAAAAATTACTTTGTTATATTTTCTGCAAGAATTCTTTTTTTTGCTTTTATTCTACTACACCTATTCTAGGCACCTATTCTTCTTTTTAAAAACCTCTTTTAAAAAACTTATTTCTAACTATGAAAATATTACCTTATAATGAGCTAAATTATCATTCCAGTTAATCCTGTTTCTGAGTTTCCCATCAGAAATCTCGCAAATGTTGTGGTGAGGACATAAACGTAGAAGAGAACATCTTTGTTTGCCGTGTCTTATCAATAAAAACTAACTTGTCTTATCACATAAAAACTAACTATATGAGAAATGGACTTCTGTGCTTTACAGAAAAGATTCATGGCAATGAACACAGCTTCATAAAACTAAAACACATCCTTGTAGGCATAATTAAAACATTGCTTACACTTCAAATTCTGTGAATTCAGTTAATGCAGTTTAGGTATTGTTGATACTTCTTTATCTTTGAATTTTTTATAGATAATGAAAATACATCTTCTACAACCCAAATTAGACCTGAAATATGACTTCTCTATATGCAAATTACTCTTTTTTTTATAATTTCATAATATTAAATGACATACCCTACCTGATATTAGGAAAAAGAGAGAAAAATAACCTGTGGCTATTTTTACAGTAATATAAACTTTACCTTGATCCACTTTGGCTATAATGGTTAAAAGTATGTGCACTCAAATTAAGCTGTTACATATACAAAAATCTGAGCAAACACAGCAAAATAAATCTCAGCATCAGCTGTTGTGACAGAGTCCTTTAAAAAAAGGCTTCTTAAAAGTCTGAAAATCCTGCCCTTACTTCAAAGTAGTGCCAGGCTATTCAAAAATCATACATTTCTGTTGTGGTTCAACCCCAGCCAGCAGCTAAGCACCACACAGGCTCTCCCTCCATCCCTCCTTCTGGGTCAGACGGGGCTGAGAATCAGATGAGTAGAAGTGAGAAGATTCATGGGATGAGATAGAGACAGTTTAATAGGCAAAAGTGTCACATGAAAACAAAACAAAGTAAAGAATTAATTCACCACTTCCCATAGGCAGGCAGGTGTTCAGCCATCTCCAGGAAAGCAGGGCTCCGTCACACGTAACAATGACTTTGGAAAACACACGCTATTACTTTGAATGTTCTCCCCTTCCTCCTTCTTCCCCCAGCTTTATTCTAAGCATGACATCATAATAGGTCTGGGAGAAACCTTGGATCAATTTGGGTCAGCTGTACTGACTGCATCCCCTCCCAACACCTTGTGTACCCCCAGGTTCCTTGACAGTGGCATGGGGGTAGAGGCAGAAAAGGCCTTGGCACTGTGTCAATGACGCTCAGCATCAAAGACAATATCACTGTGTTAATCAATGCTATTTGCAGCACAAATCCAAGACACAGCCCCATAATAGGTACTGTAGACAAAATTGATCCTTACCACAGTCAAAAACAACACAATTTCTTTTTCAGTCATGCAGATCTGGTAACTTTATACATCTTGGGCTGTGCAAAAGGATATTTAAATTGTCCAGCTGCAAATAACCAGCAAAGTGTGTGGAGTTCCAGGAGTGTCTCCGCCAGCCCAGTTAAGCTCAGGCCAGCCCAGCTTGACCTTGGAGCCCTCTGCAGCTTCCTTCCAGGGCTTCCACATTTTTGGATGAAGCATATCCAGACAGGACTGCTGATGCAGATGATGCTGTGCTGTACATCTGTTAGCTGCTATCCTGAGCATCACAGGACTGATACTCCATCACAAAAGACTGGAGTTGGCCCTGCCTTTACTTTTTCATCACCCTGCCCTGACTTTTGTAATTACTAAGAAATGCAGATATATTCTCTGTGTGGCATTTTTTGTTTGTTTGTATGTGGTTATTTTTGGTTTTTGTTTTTTTTTGTTTTTTTTCCTATTAGTTTTGTTTAGGTTTAGCATATTCCTTTACATTAAATCTTCTGAATCAGAAGGTTAATACTTAGGCTTCCATACACTTTCCCTAGATTGGCTTCTGCTTTTTGAGACTTGTATGTGACTTTGCTTTTTTCCTCACAGCCTGGAGACATTGCTCTGAAAGAAGAAGAGCAAGATCTGAATGTGAGATTCTGCTGTTTTTTCTTGTTAAGATATGATAAAGATGGTTGGAGTGGTAGGTTCTTTTAAGCATCCTGAATGATGCGTTTATGAGTAATATAAGTACATGCTAGAAAAAAATTACATCGATTTTACTGCAAAGCTACAGATTTCATTGGCGTACACTACTTTCTTGTAAAATAACTAGGTAACACTTTATATTTAAACAATTACTAACACTTTTGTGTTGAAAAGTATATAGTGCCATTAAGTGTCATACAGAACACAGAATACTGTGTAATACCAGACAGAAGCGCAGTTTTAACATTTCATTTCACTCTGAAAATGATTAGGGAAATATATACATTATTTTTTCTACAAAAAACTATATATATTATTAAGTTCTTTTTTTCAGAAAATGGTAAGAAAAATGTTGTTTAAGAATGATTGCACAAGCCAGTTTCACATTCTAGACATGAACAAAATAAGTTAATAGAAAAATAAACAATATGAGGAATAATACCACCTTATTTAGTTCTTGGGGGATAAAAGCAGCCCAAAGTTCTGCATGCGTGGCAGCAATTTATTGTCATGATAAACCAGTCCTATATCTGAAAGTGAATTCCAACACTGGTGTACTGGTTTGAACAGCAAAACCAGTGAGACTTCAAGTCAGTAATACAATTTTTAATAGGGAAGACGAAAAAAAAAGAGAAAAAAAACCAAAATACATGCAATAATAAAAATAAAACCACTGACAGAGTCAGAATACAACCTGATACCCTGTCAGTCAGGGTGCTGGTGCAGTTTTCCTCCAAAGGGTCCAGCGACGATGTGGATAAAAACCTGGTTCTTCCTCTGGAATCCAGTGGAAAAAGGCTGCCTTTGGTGTTCTAAACCTCAGATTTTATCTAGGTAGGAAAGGCTTGGCTCGTCCTCTTGGCTGGAGCATCTCCCAATGGGATGATGTAATATTATCAGTTATACAATAGGACTCAATGGCCCATTAACAGAAGATACTTCCCACAGAGATAAGGATGATCACCATTCTCAGATGGTAATAGAATATGTATCTTGTATTGTAAACCAGGACAACTGGCTTCTGTTATTTAATACAGGAAAGCATAATATTTTTAATATCTACTACCATATTATGATTTTGGCTGTGTTTCTATTTGTTGATTTCTTTTTTGCAGCTTTTTTCTTCCCTTCTTCTGTACAATTCTTCTTCCCTCTCTCTGTACAACTAGATATAAATATTTTTATGCTATCTGTGTTCTGGGTTTTCCTTGGTTGTTTGTAATTCTTCCTTCTTTCTTTCTTCCTCTTCTCAGCTTTGTTCTTTTCTTCAGCTATTTCCTGTGATAGCTAACAAGCATTACAATGGCTTGTTATTTTAAGTTAGCATTACTGTTAATGATATAAATCTTGTAGTTATGATTTGTTTTATTTTGAGGGTTATCTTTCCCCCAAGAAAACCACAGCACAATTACGGAACAGCATGTTTTCCTTTTTTCATTGTTCTTCCAAGGCATGATGCTGCTAAATCCCGATGAAGTAACTGCCAGTCCAGTGAAAGGCACTGCAGGGTCATTAGTCTGAACTGCACACTCTTGACTTAGTCTTTCAGTTGTCAAATGAAACAGACTGCTCATGAATATTTGGGATACTCTCAAATTTTCTTTTTTGTCAGCTTTGCACTATGTGTGGATTTTTATTTTAGCCCAATTTTAAATGCAAAATGTGTGTTGTATATCTTTCCAGTGGAACTTAAGCAGAAATTGAGCATAAATTGAGCATAAGTTATTCATGAATAGAAATTGTAAGATTGTTGACAAAAGTGAATCTATTCTTTTTAGAGATGTTGTCATCCATATGGATGCATTTCAGTCTAAATGCATTCATAAATTACTTTATCTCTCAAAGTATTTTCATGAGAATGATGTATTTGTTTTTTAGTGATAACAGAGACATGGGAAATAAGGAAATTTATCTAAAATTAGAAAATAATTTCTGAATCTGTGAATTATTATATTCAGAAAGAAGGAGAAGGAAGGAAGGAAGGAAGGAAGGAAGGAAGGAAGGAAGGAAGGAAGGAAGGAAGGAAGGAAGGAAGGAAGGAAGGAAGGAAGGAAGGAAGGAAAGAAGGAAGGAAGGAAAGAAGGAAGGAAGGAAGGATTTTCAGTTTTCAGCAAGTAAGAGTTTCTTTAAAAGATGCATGAAAATATATAGACTAAACAGAGGTAGAAGTACAAAAATTGTAGATCCATTTGCCTAACATACAGAATATTCTGAGTTGGAAGGGACCCCCAGTGATCGTTGTGTCCAACTCTTAAATGAATGGCTCAGAGTGGGATTTTCTTCATTCTCTGTTCTTTCAGGTATAACTACTGATATGTCTGAACAAAAAGGGTGAAATAGATAACTTTATCTCATCCCATGGGGTTGGAGCAACTCCAAAACATTTTGCCTTCATCTGAGAAAATCCCTTCATCTCAAATAATCAGGCATTGAATTTCAGACATACAAGGAAAAAGAAGGAGGTTTTTCATTTTCTCTTTCATTCATAAATCCCTGATTTTCTCAGATTTAGAAACAGAAGAAAAAAATAGTACTAAGTGGGAAAAGGTGGACAAGTGCACATGTGCATTTAGTGTGTCTGTGTAATGACTGGATAGTGATTTTACCTTTAAGTAATTTGTGATAAGACAAATTATTTTTTTCTTTGTCATTCATGAGAAATGACCAAGAGGGAGCCAGCACATCCTGCTGTTTGATGCTGTGTGGTACACAAGCTGTGAAGAGGACTAACAGATCTCAAAGAAAGCCCAGTCTCGCAGTATCTTGCAAGCCACAGGCTTTAGCCAGCTCAAAGCAGAATGTGCCCAACTTCCTTTTCAGAAACACTCGCATTTAATGTTTGGGTTGATAGACAACTGGATGATTAATACCCACAGGTAAGAAATTCAGTTATTTGCACCAAATACAGATGTTTGTGTTAGCATTTATGCTTCAGAATAACTGAGAACTAATTTTTTTAAGACACGAAATTTAACCGCTATCAGTCTTCTCTTATAGCTTCACACAGTTCTCTTCTAAGTCTCTTGTGAAATTACTATTTCTTCATAAGAAATGTAGCATTTGAAATAGAATGGAATAATGTCATACCAGAACATAGAATCTTAATTGAGAAAGAGGATGAGGGGAAATAAAAAGTATTGTTATTTTAATCAAAACAAACGCAAATAGAAGGACTTTGTGTTACTAAGGTAATACTAATACTACTACTACTAATAAAAATAATAATAATATTAGGAAGAAGAAGAAGAAGAGAAAGAACAAGAAGAAGTAGAAGAAGAAGAAGAAGAAGAAGAAGTTGTCATAATAATTGATATCACAGTGTTTTTCATCAAATAAAAATGTCAAGTAAGAAATAGCATTATCAATGCAAGACATAGGATGCTGACGTTAACCAAAACTCCATGGGAAATATAATCCACAAAGGAAAGTATGTCACCTGTGCAAGGCCAGGAAAGATGAATTTTTCTGGGTTGAACTGATTCTATTTATTGAGCAACTATGACATATCAACTTTCTTTAAAGAAGTACCTAATTAATATCTATACATCTTGTAGCAATTTCTTAATTTCTTGAAAAAAGTTTGAAACAGCTTTCCAAACGACTCCTTTTAACTGAGTTGTGTGATGCTTGATCAGTAAAATGGCTTTAATGTCTTCACACAAAGCCTGTTTTTCAAAGAAAAAGAAAAGATTTTAAGACGTTATAAGTTAGAGTTGTGATGAAAATTTGAATCAATGAAAATTTCTGGATTATTGTGATCATATATAATTATATTTTGGTGGCTTTCCATCCCTGCCTGTATAACAAGTTTCATATAAGATTCAGACCACAAGCAGGATCCTTCTATTTGACAGCTGTCTGTCAAAAGTCAAACCTGCAATCTCAGTAAGACATGGGGTTCTGGTTTGTACTTCTATGTGCATTTTAGTATCATTTATTGTCTCTGCAAGGACATACTATTAATGAAGTTGTTTACTACCAACAGACCTCTTCAAAATACAGGTCCAGGGGAAGATAAGATGTGATAGAGCAACAGCAGGTTTTCTAGGGTCACACTTAGGGGAAACTAAATAAAATAATGATTTTTTCTTAAAGCTAATTTTCTGTTTAAATAAATTAATATTTTAAAAGAAAAATAAGTATCTTCCTGAATATTTTATTTATTCATTATGGCCATAAGTAAGTATTACTGATCTTTTCCTAAATGTGTGGGGAAAATTGGCTTAAAATACATTTATGATGAGTTGGGGCAACAGTGTTTCATGCACTTTTGATAACTATAAGCCTGTTGCAAACATGAATAACTTAGAAACTTTATATAAGAATTGTCATAGTTTATGGTTCAGTAAATTATTCTATACGAGTGTTTTAATTAGGAAGAAGAAAAAACCCTATGTTAGGTATATTAAAGTAAACAACATCATTCTTAAATTATGAGGGATAAATACAGCACTTTTCTATAAATCACGTGGTAATCTTTAGAAGGTGACAAAAGGAATGAGACTGAGAAAAAAATAGGATGATTACCAGTTTTTAAATAAAAGGAAGAAGCCCACTAACTGTCTAATCAAAGAGTGTACTTAATGTTAAAGAGCAACATAAACTAACAAACCTATGAAATCTTTTAACAGGAAATCTAGATTTGTCTCAAACTCAATTCTTTGGGAAATTCTGTGAGACTCAGATCAGTTTATTTATAATCTGTTAATATAGGCTCTTGAATGTATCGTGAATCCCATTTCTTTTGGTCACAATATATTAAATTTCAACAGGGGAAACAAACACCCTGAATGAACACACATAAGTTTAGGTATCTAAATAAAAGCTAACTTAGGGAGCCCTACCTAAGAACAAGATATACATTACCTGTTTCCTTTCATTAATGCAACAGAATTTAGAGAAATGGTGCTCAACTTATTTGCAATAAGTGCACATTCTAAAGTGGAATAAATCTAAATTTTAATTTGATTTCACAATGCAAGTCAGAAACAAAATTACATAACTGAGACTGAGATTTAAATATTTACTTCTCGCAGTGTCCATGAGTTTGGGTTAGTATTTAAGTATGAAGATATGTATTTATTTTTTATTGATTCATTGAAAAAAATAAAAGCAGTAATACTCAGATTACAACTGAAACCTAAGCTGTGAAGAAATTTAGATCAGTTTTTCTGATTCTTGTTTAACTTGGTACTCCTTCTCTAATTTAGAACATGAAAAACCTTCAGCAAAAATTCAGAAATAAACATTTACACAAGATGCTGATATTCAGAATAAAAAGCCAGTACAGTAGAGAGGATGAACTGGCAAAACTATCTTTCTACATGAACCATGAGAAAATGCATGGTTACCTTTAAAATGAATAGACTTTCATGCTTTGAGGTATGTAGCTGAAATGAGAAAAAATTTCTGCATGGAGAGATTTTTCCATTACCGGTTTCCTTGTATTTTCTTCCAAAACATCCTTGGTCAGATAGATGAGAAACATGTCACGCTAAGTGCTAGATCAAATATTACTTCGATGTGATGTGATTCTATGTGGATGTGAATAAATACATCTTAGAGACTTTTCGTATTTGCAGCCTGCATTGAAAAAAAAAAAAAAAAAAGCTCTTTTCCATAAGATACACAAACTCCAAGTCCTGTTATGAATGCAGATAAGTATATTAAAAATAATAAACATAAGAGTTTTGCTGAATAATGCCTCAAGGAAAATAGATACTATCATTACTACTCTAGTACTTGTTAAGACCTTACAAATAGAATTTGTAAGCTTCAGGAGAAAAATTATCTAAACCAATGTACTTACACTTCTTCAAGTCTTAGGCAAAATGCTTCCAAAAATTTGAAAATGCTGTCAGGCAATTTAGGAAGTGAGGCCATGAGACCAACTATTAAATCCTTTGAAGTATGATGTCTTGGGAGACATCTGTGTGAGCACAAAGTAGAGAAATACTGAATAATAAGGATTGGTGCTGGCTAAATAGTAAACAATTGGGCATGATAGAAAAAGATGCTTGCTAATGTCTTTACAAACACTCTGATGGGTGAGGGTATGGGTGTTCACGTCTTTGAAATGGATATTAATAACTCTACCAGCCTCAAGCCCCAAGTTTGAAACAGAGCCCAGACAATTTGACTCCTGAAAGTTAGGGTAATACCCAAATGGGTCAGGACAAAGTCTATTGCAAAACCCAGATAGCCTGAACTTCTGAACTTGAACATGACACATTCAAGGGGAGAGTATGTTGTAGGCATTTTGGGAAGGTTGTACCTCCCTAGTTCCTCAACCAACTGGGAACGGAAGAGGGCAATGTGTCACCAGGAGTTTAGGATAAAATGAGGTTGTGTTTTCAGAAACCTCAAGAGAAAAACCCCCCAGTGGCATGCCCCAGAGGATTCTCTTGCTTTATTTGAATAAAGTTGCATGACTCCTTTGTCTCTTTTGTGGACACTGGCTTTTCATAGTGCGATTTTCTGCAGAGGCATATGTGCTAGCATGGTCTGCTGTGACACTGAGAGAAGAGATTGTGAATCCTGCAGGTTGTCAAGAACTCTTCATGAAAGCCATTATCTTTGTAGGGATTTTGCATAGTATCCAGAATTTAATTTCTTTTTCCTTAGTAAATACATTTTAAATTAGCCACATAGCATATACCCATGTGCACATTTTTGGGCTTAGTTAAGGCAATAAACATGTAAGTTTCTAGACCAAGCTGGTTTTGAGATAAGAAGAGGAAGCAGAGGAAGAAAAGAGCCTGTGCAACTTTGCTTACACAGACTTTGTGTATCTAAGTACAAATTTCTGAGCAGCAGGCAGGTATTAGAAGGGAATATTCTGTGCTTTATCTATCATAGAAGATTAAGCTGGATGAGCATAACCTCAAACTAAAATGAGAATCTATCTGTTTGGCAGACCAGCGAATATTATCCTTCTAGTGAGACTTGAGTATCTGAACTGGGTACCAAGCCTTAAGGCAATGTTTTTAAATGTTATAAAGGATTCAGAGCGAAAAACAAAATAAAGCAAAATAAATTTTAAAAGAAAGGAAAAAAAAAAAGAAATAAAATAAATAAAAAATTCCTTACATTAAAACTACTAAAACTAATCTGTAATTTCCTGAATTTATAAGACCTTAGAAAACTGTACACATCTCCTGGGATAAAGAGCATGTCTTGTTCACACAGCAGTGAACTTTCTGGACAATATACCAGTGTTGACAGTCTTTCACCACTACATGTGTGTACCTTTATCTAAAGTATGCTTAGCTGAAAATTATGAGTGGGAAGGTTTTAAGACACTTCAATTACACAGGTGTTTTGCCAGAGGTAAGGGATTGATCACATTCTCATAGAAAATGAGTAATGAGGCATAAAAATAAACAATGTACTGATGGCACCTCAACCTAAATAATTCATGTGCCTGGCTGTAGAGGCGGAGATGGATCCTGTTCTGCTGCTTCTCTGGAGGAGGTTGTCAGTGGGTGGTGTGGGTGACGAGGTGGTGTCAGTCATGTCCCACATGCGATGGTGAGAATAGATGAACTGAGATGGTGGTGACAGAGACATTCCATTCACAGGCACAAAGTCAACAACCAGCTCCCAGATTGCAGAAAATTAAGTAAGAAAAATATGCTTAAAAATGTCCTTTGAGAGGCAATGTCTTTACATGCAAAGGAAAGTCTTTAACTTACCAAAAGGATTCTTGAACATTAGAACAGCATCATAGAAACTCCCCCATCTGACCATTCACGAGATTCCCTGGTAATCACACTCCCACCACCAGTGACTTTACTGGGATAGAAGGCCTTTGCACTGTGCGGCTCCCGTGACTGACGTGTCCCCCTTGGTTCCCCACACACCCACTCCACAGTCAGACCAGGCTTGCTCACCACTTCAACCCCAGGTTTCCCACAGCAGAGTCTCAGATGTCTCAAATAGGAATAAAGTCTGCTAATGTCTATACAAACAATTTGATGGGTGAGTGTATGAGTGTTAATGTCTTTGAACGTCTCTACCAAATTCAAGACACAGGTTTTTTACAGAACCCAGTTTGACTCCTGAAACCGACACATAAGTCTGCACGAGCCTGAGTTTCTGAACTTTGGGGTAAAATGTCGTGTTCAAGGGGAAAGTATGTGGTAGATGATTTGGGAAGGCTGCACCTTCCTAGTACCTCAGCCGATGGGGAAGAGTACAACGTGCAGCCGGGAGTTTAGGATAAAGGGAGGCTCGGAGGTTGCATCCTCCGAAACCTCGAGAGAAAAATCCCAGGGTGGGAGGAGGACTCTCCCAGAGGACTCTCACTTTATTTGAATAAAGTTGCAGGACTCTTCTGTCTCCTTTATAACAGTAGCTTTTCATAGAATGATTTTCTGTATGTCTTGTTCCAAAAAGCCATTTACTCATGGCACAGTAACCCAGGAACAGCCCAATTCAGTGCCCCAAGGACGACCCCATAACAGAACACCTGGATTTTTATACCTTCAGAGTCCACATGTGGGCAAGTCTCTCTCTTTTGTCACCAGCCCTGGAGGTATTTTAAAGATCTGTAAACATGGTGCTTAGGGACATGGCTTAGCAGTGAACTTGGCAGTGTTAGTTTAATGCCTGGACTTGGTCATATTAAGGGTCTTTTCCAACTCAAATTGTTCTATGATACTATGGCATGTCCAACACCTAGGTCCAGAATAGAAATCCATGTTTAAACCAGATTGCTTCTTTATAAAGAATGCTTTATACACATAAGATGCATTTAAAGTAAGGGCACTTAATGCTTTTTCAATTGAAACAGCTTTTACTCTGACAATGGCTAACACATTAAGCAAGCTTAGCAGGTGAGTTTTCTCTGCTTTTGAGTTTCACATTATCACCAGGACATCAGTAAGTATTGAAGGGTGATCAATCAATCTTTCCACTTTTATCTGGTGAACTGAGTGATTATGTAGGTGTCTTGTTATTACAGTCAACAAAATTGCATCTGAAAATTTTCATTTATAGAAGTAGATGGTTAACATTCACAAAACCAAATAATGCAAGAGAAAATATGACTGCAAAAAATAAGGAAACCCATTCCTTCTGATGTGACTTATTTTTGCTCCGTACTTCTAAGACACTCATCAGTATAATTTTTGGATAAACAGCTGATTTTCACTTTGTTTTTCATGCTGTAGGTCAAAACTTGATAATTATCACTATTATTGTTGTTATTGTTATTATTATTATTATTCTGCAAAACTATTTTGATTTTGCAATTTCAAAATGGCTTGTAGGCAATGGCATTCTGCTTCTGACAATTTACAGCTTCATGCTCTGTCTTGTGACACATCTAACAGTAAAAATATACTCATTCTGGTTTCATTCACAGGATCAACAGTCTGTACAATCTCAAGGGGAAGGCGATCAGCTACTCAGCTAGTCAAATACTGCCATCAGCACACAACGTAATTGTAGAAAAGATGTTCTGTGGGTACCATCTTTAAGCCATCTTCTTAAAAAGAGTGACCTTTTTTTTTGTTTGTTTGTTTCGCAGCTTATTTTATGTAGTGTACATCTACAGGGAAACCTTCTTCTTTACCATCTTCACCTAATCCCTCTCTCTGTCAAATGCTGTCACAAAACTTAACCTTTTGTTATGAGTAAGAGTGAATCACTTCTTTGAAACTGAATTTCAATTCTCAAATTCACAGCCTGACTGAGGAGATTTAGCTGTCACACTAACATACATTCAGCCTCACAGCAGCTGAAATAAACAGCCTTATAACGTTGCTCCATTCTCATGTTAGGTTACTCCATTTTCATGTTAGGTTTGTTACTCTGTTCTATGTGAGAAAGTCTACAGGATGTTTTGTGCATTCACTCTAAACCTTTCCAGCAAATCAATGCACCATAAAACATCTGAAGTAGTCCAAAGCTTACTCTACTAGTCATTAACCTTAATCAACTGCTGATCAGACAAGACACAGATAGTATAT
The DNA here is from genome assembly GCF_963662255.1 of Cinclus cinclus. Classification (NCBI taxonomy): domain Eukaryota; kingdom Metazoa; phylum Chordata; class Aves; order Passeriformes; family Cinclidae; genus Cinclus; species Cinclus cinclus. The sequence goes on from NC_085047.1 coordinate 60,905,797, forward strand.
AGCACCAAATCTGTTCACTTACATTGTCGATATTTGGCCTTATATTTGTATCTTAATAGGACACTAGTCTAATTACCAGTAGATTTATTTGTATTGGTTAGTAAATGAGGCTGTTTTCCCTTAACAAGAGAGTCAGTGGAATCAGAGCTGGCATTTCCATTATTTCATTTTCTAATTCCAAAAGCAACTGATGAAACCTTAATGAGGTGGATGCTTTCAAACTGTCATTAGTTTCTGCCTGAAGTTCTTTAATAGGATTATTAGTCTCAGAAAACAACAACCCAATAGAACAACCTAAACCCCCCAAACCAAACAAACACCCACCCCATCAAGTAAACATTCAATTGTCAATCTCTGGGCTTTCTTCGTGAATGATATGAGGCATTCCTACTCTTTTGTAAGCAAAATTTGATGGGTCTGGAGGAAATATCCCTTTAACGGAATAAATAAACATATCCAAAGTGAGTGGATATCACTTGAGAGGAAAATCTGTGTGTGCCTATGTTTGATGTAGAGGTAGTAAAGAGCATGCCAATTAGAAATCACACTGCAAAAGTAGAGACATTTCTATAATTTATTTTGCAGTTCTGTATCACTGCAGCAATATATGCAGTAACAATAAAAACTCCAAGATGTAAAATTGTAGTTGTTTTGTAGAACTTGATGAAAGCCTGGTGTCAGGCTGGGCGAGCCAGAGAGATAGATGAAGAATGAAATGCATTTTAAGTTTACATGGATTTTAATCCCATACAGCATTTCCTATGTTGTAATGAATACTTTCAAATAATTTGTGTAATATATATTCTTTTGCTTTTGGTGCTTTTGAAAATAAACAGTAGACACTAGTTTTAAACTTGCCTGTAATGAGCTTGTCATAGGGTTGAATTTGTTTGTTTATTTATTTTATTTTTATTTATTATTTCATTGAAAGAAATGTCATGAAATGCTGATTGCTTCCAGCTATTGAAGTTATACAATATCACTTGTAGAAATAAACTTTTTCTTGAACAAGAGCTAAATTTTAAGGCAAGATAGTGCCTATAAAATCTGTAAATATGAAAATATAGGACAAGGCACTATCCTTTAAAGAACTATTTTAAAAAACTGCAAAGATGATTTTTTTTCTTTAAATGTCCAAATCCATTTTAAAAAGTTGTGTAATGGAGATTTCTGTTGCAGATCTTATTCATTTCCTTACTTCTGTTTCTGAAGGTGCACATTTTTCTGCATCAACTTTAAAAATTAATATAGTCGTACATAAGGAAAAATCAATGCTACATGTCAGCATGCATATATTATGCCTCAGCTTACTGCAGAATGAAATATATCCTGTATAGGTTTGTGCACTATTTGAAATCTGAAATTTTTCAAATACTTTGTAATCCAGACTACATTACTATATGAAATATTTATGCTGTGTTTAATTTTTTTTTCTGCTAGCTTGTATGTGTGACAGTCTATTTAAAATCTGGGGTACATTGATTTGTTTTCTACTTGAGTTGTGATTACATGTGGAAAGCTTGCCATGTTTTCTAGGCAAAATTGAGTAGACATTATGTTCTTTATAAAGTTAACAAGCTGCATGATTTTTTTCTTTGATCCACATAATAGTAAACCTGGATTTTGAATGTCAGTAACTGCAAATGGTCATTTGTACAAGACTAGACTTCAGCTAGAAAAGTAATTATAGTTTGCAATAATTTTTGATTTTCTTGCGGTAAATTGTCTGGGGGAAGGCAATTTTTGTTTTTTTTTAAATTTAAATCTGCTGTTTTTTTCCTAGCAGCCTTATTTTTAACATATCCTGAGAAAACTAAGATTAAATATTTCAAATTTTCTTTGACTTTTTTTATCTTCTTTCCTTTTTTTATTTCAACTGTTGTCTGAGATCCTTTAGGGTCTACTTCCTGGAGAAAAAAAAACCAAACAACCAAACACCAAAGTCTCAGGGGAAAAATTAAAACCTCCCACCTTTTATTACTCTTCCCAACATGCATTATTACTCACCCTCATGCAAAGTAAATTCAAGAAAATGCTACATAGCTACATAGCAAAATCAAAGACAAATTCGACAACATTAGCTTTTGTACAATCATGTCTCATCGTTTTACCTTCAAGAGGCAGAAGATGTACCAAAGGCATGAGCTCTGCAGGTGTTTCAGTAGAGCTGAAATCTGTATACAGATGAATATCAGCAGAAGTCAGGTCCTATGTAGCAAGCAGCATTGCAATACCACACCACCACAGAATTTAGACAAAGGCTTTGGTTTCCTCACCACAGATGGCACAAATATTTGAATTTTGACAGTTTGTAACTTGCTTCCTCCATCCTGGTCAGAACTTGTATTTGTCTAGTAATAGGATTAGTATATATCACTGCTGCAACTAACTTCTGCTTCTAGTGTGCAAAATATGATGACATTTTGTAAAATATGCAATAAATGCCACTGACTGTCCAATGACTGTCCAAGGAAATTATGAATACTTAACACGGTACACCAGAAGACAGTTCTTTAAAAAATACTCTTTAGATTTCCAAGTCAAAGATGTTTGACTTCAAATCCTCAAACATAAAAATATATTTTTCAATATTGCTGACGTACAAAATATGAGTTAGCTGGAGGTCATTAATTTATTTAAAAGTGATACTGGATTATTTACAAAAATCCCTGTTTGGCAAGCATGTTTTTGGACAGCTTTGGAGTTCTGCTAGCTTGTAGACTAAGGAAAAGGAGAAAAAATGGAAATCCCGGGATCAAATTATAAAGTCTGCAATACTGAGAAATTTGGGGGGAAAAAAATCATGAAGCTGCAAAAATCCCAAGGTTTCTAAATTGCAGGTTTCTGAAGTAAGAGTGAATATCCTCTGTATCTACTCAATAGAGCAAACCAACATGGTCTTGGAGCTTGCATCCTTTCAGCTCAGCAGAATGGGATACACTGGAGAGAGGCTGCAGCATGCTGACCTCCATATTTCCTAAGCAGAAGGTCTTAAAAGACATGAAAAAATACCAGCACTTCATGAGGCATAGCATACTGACAAAGCTATATATAGGCAAAATAATGAAAAACTGAGAAAGCAAGAAAACTCCAAAACTTTTCTGAAGTTTCAGAAAGGTTTCTTTTCACTCAAAATCAAAATTGTTTCTTACAATATTTCTGAATATTACTATGAAATTGCTCTTGGGACCTAACCTATTCCTCCCCTCTTGTAAAGGTCCTCCTTTTGTGTTTAATAAACTAAAATGTGGTCTTCCCTTCACTGGTTTTTAATAAATTCCTCATCTTTACATGGAGATGTTCTGTGTCTAGCCTGCTGACCTACCTCTCACCTCCTGACATAGCAAGTAGATTTAGCAATATAACTGAAGAATATTTTAAAACTGTAATAATGGTCAGGCTACTGTCTGATCCAAATCCCGCAGGGTACCATGCAATTCTTAGTTCCTCTTGGGTGAGCAAAACCTTCCATCTTTCACTGTGAACAGCTCATTTAACACATTAGAAGGTATCATCTTGCCTTGTAAAGCTCAGGCAAAAAAAAAAAAACCAAGAAAAAATTGAAGCATTATTATAGCTCAAGGGTGCCTTACCTGCACACAAGAGACCATTGGGCTATTCATCTTGATCAGAAAAAGAGATGGTTCCAGGAAAAGACACTGAGAACAATTTTATCTTCTCCCTCTAATGATATGAAAACAAGACAGGTAAGATCTTACAGCTCAGTCTGTAGCTCAGGAATGGGGAATGCTGTCCCTGTCTATGTCACAGGCTTCCCCTGGGATCTTTTGCAGTAATTTCTGTCCAGACTGGTTAGGTGCTTAAATCTGCACTCGTGAAAGAACATCTGTGAATCTATGCTGTAGACACTGAGAGCCTCAGTTTCTTAATGGAAAATGTGAATTGCAGTCCACTCTCTCCCACATTATATTTTTTATCAGTATTAAAAGACATTCTGATGACTGAGATGGTCTGTGTAAATTTGCATGCTGTGTATTTGTATGGAGACTTACTAAGTCTGTGAGGGAGGTGGTAGAGTCTGAAAAGTTATGGTTAATGGCTTAAGTGTTGTTAAAAAAGGACTTTGCCCATTATGTCAAAACTGTATAAAGTTGCTGCTACCACCAAAGCCCATTCCCTACCCAAATAGTCTTCCTGACAGGAGCTGGACTGTGATAAAAGGTGGTACTCTGCTCTAGTTATCTCTGGCCTAAGGAGAAGAATATATCCACAAGGAAAGCCAAACCCAGTAGCTGTTCTAAAAACCAGCTCTGGCTGGGTTCAGCAGGGCCAGGCCACAGCCCACAGTCTCATAACTGAGACTCATATCTCATATCTCATATCTGAGGCCAGACTTGTATCTGGCCTTCCACCAGAGCACAACACGTCAAGCAGAGTGATGGAACAGATCCAGAGGCTGTTGGAAGAGACTGTGTGTCTATTATCATTAATATATTTGAAAAACACCTCCTTTTTATTTTCACCCACATTTCTGGCAGCTCCAGCTCTATCTGAGCTTTAGCTATATGAGTTTTCTCCCTACAGCAGCAAGCAGTATCTCTGTATTCTTCCTATGTCACTTGACCCTACTTCCACAGAGTATGCACATTCATTTTTTGCCTTAGTTCCAAGAGAATACTCCAATTCAGGTAAGCTTGCTTGACTTCCAACATTTGGGAATTGCTAGTTCCTGTGCCCTTAGGAGGTGATGTTTAAAAAGTGACCAGCACTGATGGACACAAATAACTGCAAAAACATTTTCCCGGGTGACCCAATTCACTAATTCCCAGAGCAGCCTCAAGCCTGCTCTTCTTATGTTCAGAGTTGAGGTTTTGCTGGCACTTTTCTTTCTGTCAACAGAGATTTTAAATTTCATCCCTTTGTGGTCACTGTGGCCAAGATGTCCACCAATTTCCACTTCATTCTTGAGATCCACACTGCTGAGCAGCAGCAGATAAAGGAAGGTATGTTTCTGAGTCAGATCCTTTAGGAACTATTACATAAAGTTGCCATCCAGGATTTTTAAGAATCTTCTGGTTTGGGTTGTACTGTGTGATTCTTCTAGTTAATTTTTAGCAAATTGATAGAAGTTGACTTTCAAGTGTCAGTACAAGTGCTAGTTTCTCAAAAAGTAATTCATTAGTGTCATCACTCTAGATAGGTCTACCGACAACTCCCACAATAACATCTTCATTATTTGTTTACCTTTTGATTCTCATCCAGAGACTGTCGACTGTGCCACTGCCACTGTGTCACTGCCAGTTGTGAACTCCATACATTCTATCCTTTCTACTGCATGCAGTTTTTAGCCCTCTGCCTCTTCTGCCCTCTTCTATCCCTCCTGAAAAGCCTGAAAATATCTAATAAGCCATCCAAGCACAGGACTCATCCCACCAGATTTCATTTACAACAGTAATGTCAGATCTCAAGGACTGGGCCAAAGTTTTGAACTGGTGACATTTGTAAAAATATTTCAGGTTTGGCATACGGTAGCCAAAACCTCATGAAGCATATCAGGACCCCATTAGTGCTCATTTCTTTGAGTTGGTATGCCATGCCGTTGCTTATCATTGGCTAGCCTGGTTTTGTCCCTTTCCCCCTTCCAAGGTCGTGTAAAACTCTATCAACGAACCTCACTAACTCCTTTGCTAGAATCATTGTCTCCTCTGAGATACATGTATTCCATCAGATGTCAGTAGACCAGGTTTTGAGTAGGTCGTCCCATGGCCAAAGAACCCAAAATTTTTCTGAATGGCATTAACTTCAGAGTGACACACTGAACTGATGGATCTGATGGTGCCTGTTCTATTATACAGAATATCTTCGCAACTTCAGTACCATGAACTTAAGCTTGGGAAGCATGTTCACTATAGTTACATCTTTCTGAAAGAAATCAGCTTCTGTCAAGAAGGGAGTTCATATATAGACTATTCAAAGTTTCATATTCCTCTTTGAGATTCTTAGAATTTCTCTCTTTGCATTTTTTTTCAGTATAATTTCTATATATTTGCTTCTATACTACTCCTGGTAGTTTAGGCTGTTAAACCATATTTAGACACACCTGTATGAACTCTTTCTTTAATGAAATATAATGATTTGAAAAAGTCAGAAGGGACTTATTAAAATAGAATTTAAAAAAGGATTTCATACAGCTTACAAGTCAGAGGATTCATCTGTCAGACTTTTCCTCTCTCTACAGACTTTTACTTTTTAATCCTTCATAAAGATTATTTGATCAGAATCATATAAAAACTGTAAGCATTTATTCTAACAGCACACTTGTAATCATCATTGGAAAATGTATTAAAGCTCTTGTCAAGCTGGGTAACTCATGTGAAAAATACTTCTTCGATCCAAAGAGGAATGATTTCATTACAGTTTAGTTTTATGATGAAGGCTGAAGAAAGCACATAAAAATTAACAGTAATCTTTTGAGAAAATAAAGTAATTGACATGAAAATTTTTGTGAAAAATAAATTTAAATTTCCAGTAACACAGAAAAAATTTTGAAGTTTAAAACTGGTAGGTTAATGATACTCAGCTATCTATAAAAGCAATGAATTTTAATATAAAGTCAGCAAGAGCATTTTCATCATAGAGTTTAAATTAGATCAAAAATCATCAGTGCTGTGATGAAAACACATGTAGCATTAGAGCAGACAAAACTTATCTAGTAAGCAATAAAATTAGAATAGACTGGAAAGTGATCTAGGTTGATTTTTTTCTTTGTTTGGGTGGGGTTTTTTATAAAGACAAAATGTGAAAACCAATAGGAAAGGTTGCCTGGACATGCAGTTGTGTATCAAGCTGCTGTGCCACACTGTCATACTAAAACAGATCAATGTCTGTCTACTCCAAAATCCCACGTCAAAAACTGATACAGCCTGCAAACTGTAGAGGTAGGATGCAATACAGTGAGGAACAACTAAGAAAAACAACTTTGTTGATATCAACCATTTGCTGATTTTTGCCATGACATGCAAATCTTTACATCCTTTTAACTTTTTTAATGCCACAACGTAACTGGGGAATTTTTAAAATGGGACAGCGAATACCCACACCATTCACTGATATGGGCTAAAATTCTAGAATCTTGGATACAGTAATGTACAGATAAAGGGACATTTCCAACTTACCCATGATACCAAAGAGTAAGACTCATAAATGACAGATAGACCTCATAGGCCCAAATTTAAATATGGACTTAAATTTTATTAAGTATTGAGACTTACATTTTTTTTAGTTGTGACAATACAACCTTTTGTGTTGAGGTGCTCAGTTTTTTTGAAGATAAAACCTTAATTATATTATTATATTGTATTATATTAATATAATATTTGAAAATATTATATTTGAAAATTAATAATAATATTAATATTATATTTGAAAAAATTTGAAAGGGAATCAATTAGTCTGACAACAGAAAGACAAAAGCAATGTCAGTAAACTGAAAGATATAGGATGTGTTTTGATTTTATGATTTACCTGAAGGCAGATAAACATGCAAAAAGTGTCACATGTATCGGAAAATAAATCCTGCAATTAATATGCCCTGAAGGTAGAAGCACTACTACACCCTAGTAAAATGCTTGTCTTTAACTTTATAAAAAAACAAAGGAGAATCAGATGTTTAAGTAATTAATTACTTCTTTGGTATCTATATATAAAGACAAGTCTCTAAAGAAACAAATGAAAGCATTCACCAAAGCATTAACAACAAATCTTTACATCTCTAATTGCCTTTTCCAACTTAAAAGTTCTTTGTGGAGACCAAGTAAAGAAGAAAAGAGAAAAGATGTAAGGATTTGCTGTATTAAGTCTGAAGAAAACAAGAATAAGTCTTCCTGCTACAAAATAAAAGAAATAATATACCTATTAGAGTAGAGAAACAGGAAGCCTTTAAAGAGCAACTCTCTTTACAATGCCAAGATCTGCATCTGCTTATGCCATTTGCCATATAATCAAGTGTCTTTATAGCAAAATTCCTCAGTGTTTTGCTGATGAACTGGTACACAGCAAGGTCTGTGCCAGATTGTCCCGTTTCTCTTCACTCCGTTTGGGACTTACTCAACCCCAGAAAGTACTAACTAAATGTGCCCTTTACCTGCAAGTAACAGCTGTTGATTAAAAGCTGTTTTTTATGAGGGACTGGGATAAAGGATGTTTTTTTTGTTGCAAGTTCATCCTCAATAATACCAATCCTTATTTAAGATCGTTTGTATCTAGGCTTCCTCATCCGTCTTTTACTCCAGTACCAAATCAGGCAGCTATCATTGTTATGTTTTGAAAGAGTTTCTGACATCTATTAAAATATTTTTTTTATGATATGGAGAAAAATGCCAGTCAATAAACTAAAATAAGATTGAGTTGAAAATATGAAACAAACTTTTAAAGAGAAGTATTCCTTCTTTTTTTTTTAATTATTCTCCACAAAAACAATTTGAAAACTCACATGAAGAAAAACATTACAACATAGTGGCTTCCTATTTCAAACAGAAGTTTTGTATTTTTTTAAACCAATATTTCTGAATTACTTGCTCATGGTAATCCTCTTGCAAATTTTTCATGGTCCTGCAAAACTAACATAATGTGAAGGAAAGAAGTGAAATGCTGATTTTTTATCCGGTTGTTATGCAAATTTATAAGCAAATAGGAATTTTAATTTTTAAAATTTTAAGAACTTGTCCAAAAAATAAAGCATTTAAAGTCTTTCTTCTGATTTTTAGCTTTTTTATTAATTCTATAAAGATATTAGTACCATATGTGATGCTATTTTCAGCAATGTGATTCTATGTAAAAATTGCCTCAGAAAACATCCTTTGGATTTTGTGTTATAGATAGTCAGTTTCTCTAAGCAGTGTTTCTCATACTGATGGAAAACTAATTTAAACAGAGAAACAGAGATGGTTCTGAATCTGGCGTGAAATTAGGAACTCAAAGTTTAGATACAAATTTGAAATGTTTGGGCTAGTATTCAGGTAGTCATGGTTCTGTGAAGGAGTTTATGGTTTGCAAACTTTAAACATCACTATTACAAATAAATAACATGACTGCCACAGTGGGATGAGATCATAATTCCCAGTAAGACATTTCTGTGACGATTAATAAGGAAACTTCCTTGTCCAGACATCCTGGACCCACTCTGGCAGTCAGCTCACACCACCTGAGCTGGGACCCAGCCCCTTTGCAGCCACCCCCCCAACACTCACACAGCCACACCAGATTTCTCACAGCAAAGTCCGAGAGAACCAGGTAACTAAAATAATTTAGTCCTGGTGCAATAACTAAGTAACAAAACAACCTTTGTTATGCAGAAGGTTGGTAGTTCCCAGACTCTTGCCTCAGGCTCCAGTCATCCAGAGCTCAGCCTGCAGCTCCCACTGCACCCTGAGCTACCTGCACTGAAAATATTCCTCAGCAGGTTTTTGCTGAATTGGATCTGGTATCAGAATACTCTCTTTTTCAAGTTAATATTCTATATGGAGGTAAAATAACATAGTGTCATATTTTATAAGGAAAACTACTCAAAACAGAGAATGTCCTCTGAGCCAGATCTAGTAGCATTTTTCTGGTGTCAATTGCGAGAACAGAGACCTCTTATGCCATTTGAGATTCCCTAGATTATCCCAAGTAACCTCCTACTGACAGTCCAGAAGGGAATATGGATCATTCATAGGTTTTATGTCATGCTTGACAGCTTCTTATAGATATCTTGGATACCTCAGGGCTTCTCGGATGTCACTAAGTGTATTTGCATCAGGGGAACTAAGATGACCCTTATTGCTTTTGGCTCCCTAATCAGCTTTGAAAGAGCAAGGAAAACTCATTTGAGCAATAAGCAATTCTAGTAATCGAGACAGCTTTTAGACCTCTTGTTTAGGGGGAAAGAGGAAAAAGAACTTCTGTATAAAAAACTAATGTATTGTTAGTGTAGTGGCTATTTTAACAATCTAATCTAGGAAGCAGTATTAGTTTAGGTCAAATTGTTACAGAAAAGGAAATAATGTTTCTCTACTGAAAAAAGTTTCAATGATAGAAGCAATACAATTAAAACAGTTATAGGCATTTAATTTTCTTGCTTTTTCTGGTATTATCCTTCTCATTCTTCTTGGTCTTGAGATCTGTTTCATTCTAGTGCTGGTGTAGGAGTTGTTACAGTCACTAGCAAGAATCTTTCAATCTTTCACAAGGAAGAATATTGTTGATGTTGATGCTGAGATTTTCTTCTTTCACCTTCTAGTTTTCACTAAGAATAATTTTAATGTGCTTTCTAAAACGATTTTACAACTTTCTCTTTCTTCATTGGTCTGCAACTGCATATTATATTTGAATATAATATCTATGCCAGCTTTTAGGTATGTTATGTTAGATACTCCTTTTTTTTTTTTTTTAATTTGCTACCACTCAAACCAGTTTTGTCCAGCTCCAGATATGAATTGCTGTAACTCCTCATGTGTCTCCAGTGCCTTCCCATATCCAGCCTATATCATCTCATTCCTGTGCTTCCCTGTGCTGCAGCCCCACTTCTCTAAGCTTCTGCTATCAGACCAGGTCTGCATTTTTCTGCATCACTATCATAGAACCATAAACGCCTCATTCTTCATTAAAACCCCCACGCTACTTGTCACTACTATCTCTGTAAAACTGTGATTGCATGGTATAATGATAGGGAAAAAACCCCAAAAAAATTAGCCATAGCCACCTCATCAGAAAAAAATATTGTTCCTCCAGGTAAACAAAATAAAATAAAGCTGCAGGGAGATCAAAAACACCCAAAGTTCAGTAAAGGGAATCCTGACAAACCTCAGCCCTCAGACCTTGCAAGCTTATTGCAAAGCCTGTTGCCTTTACTAGTTCTGGGTATATTGTATCATATGTCACAGAATTGCAGTATTTGCAGAGACACAGGTATTTTCTCATATATAACTCTAATTTTAAATGCATGAAATGTCATCTAGTATAAATAAAATTCAAATTTTATCTTTTTTTTTTTTTTTTTACCTTTTAAATAAAGCAGTAAATCTAGCATTTAAGAATGGATTGAAAACCATTAATTAAAGAGAAACATATACCCAGAGTATGGAATTTTAAACAGTCCACTTTTCAGATTCTGGAAAACAGAAAAACAAACAAGACTGTTGCTATCCTGGGCTAAGTCTACTACATGAATAAGGGAGATTTTGAGATGTCTGTTGCAGATGCCTTAAAGACAATAGCTTTCTTTGGTTTGTTGGTTTGTTTGATTTATATCTTGATTTCCTAAGCACTGTGTACCTGACAGGTTGTGAAACTCATTCGTACAATTTATTCAAATCTAATCATGGTAATATTTTAAAAGTTTATGTCAATTAATAGGTAAAGATGCCATGGTAGGGGGGTGACAATATGGTTCAAAGCAACAATTTTCTTATTTTTGATGTGTGTAAAGTGCTTTCACACATAAAAATACTCCTGACATATGTTGTTGGGGCTTTTTCTTCCTAATGTGTGTCATTTAGAAGGAAATCATGTACTGTTTTGTCAATGTGTTTTTTGATGCCTTAAGCAACAAGCAGAAAACTGTATTGTGTTAAGACTACTGAATTTGTAATGGTGGATATTGGACAGCTCAGAAGAAATTTCTTTATTGAATTTCCCCTGAATTTTCTTAGGGTAAATGGCTTAGCTGATGTAGGTTATATCTATCAAAGTTCACTGCTGTAAAAGGACAGCAGGCACGGTTTTATGTTATTCTTGTCTATCTTTTTAATCCTCTTGTCACAAGTAAGTAATGAAATAAATGTTTATTAAGCATTCCATTAACAGAAGAAATTCTGGCAAGACCTTGCATAAACATGTTTGAAGACAGATGATATTGCATCTCCAAATTTCTCCCCTTGTATCTATGGTACAAAATCTGAAGTTGACTTCAGAACAGGTCTATAATAGTCACATTTTGTCTTCTGTTTAAATAGATATATAAGGGCAGGCCAGGAACCAATGCCTGACCCTGGAGTCATCTGAAAGAAACTTGTTATAAACCCAAATTGACTCAATAGATCATATTTGTCTTGGAGCGATCTACTTGGAATAAACCCAGCCTGAGATATAGACCCAAATCACAGATAAGCAAAGTGAACAATAGCACTTCAGGTACTGCATGATTGTGCCATAGGCTGGGTTTTGGCCCTAAGCCTGAGTAGCATCACTTATAGACACAGACCTAACCCTCCTGTCCTCCCAGTCAGGCTTGCTGCAATGCATTGCTTATTGCAAACAGGCCTGAGCACATGGGAATGACCAAATTGGGGTCGATCACTGTTTAGAGTGGTGCCTGGGACAAGTTAAATGATGGGAAGTGTTTGCTTAAAATTTTAACATGATGGGTTTAACAACTGTGTGCATGTACCCATGATATATCCCTTTTAACTTTCCTGGAATTGGGATAGCCTTGCAGATTTGATGCTCAAGATTTACCTTTCCCCTTCTACATTTAGCAGTATAGATACACAGAGACCCATGCAATTTCTACCTGCATAGTTGTTTATTGAATTGCTTGTAGCTTGGCCTAAAGTAATCACAGTATCCTTACAAAAAACAAAACTGACACAGTGCTGCATATCACAGTCAATTTTTTACTGACCTAGCAGCCTGCAAGATGGAGCACCTGGATGCATATTAGATCAGTGAACATGCTGAGAATCTGCCTTCTGACAGGGAGCAGAGCTCAACCTTATTCCTTAAACAGAGCCCAAGCTTATAGTTAAATAATACAAAAAGTAATTATGCTTTAGACTCACATGTGCCTCACAGAATGACAAGCTTGCTGTGTTTAATCTTAGCTTAAAGCAGAAAAGTTTTCAACAGTTTGATTATAACCCCAAGATGAAGCCACCATAAGCAGAAAGAGAGATGACTGATGATGCCGTTGTGGTCTCTCCTCTTTCATAGATGTTTATCTAAATTGTAAATGCACCATGTGGCTTTTCACACATCTGGTAACAGATGATCATATTCAGGACAAGGACAGCAGGACTTATGTTTGTCCAGATTGCAACACAGCACTAAAACAGCGATGAGGAATCTTGAATTTTACTTGATTCTGTCGAGTATTATCACTCACTCCTTTCAGAGTCATTCAAGTATTAAATGAAAACCAGAGCGTACTTATGAATACACTGTTCCATTTCTGTAGATGCCGTGTAATTAAGATCTAACACCAGTAACTGATTACTAAGAATGACTGCAGTCAACTGTAAGTGAACACACAAAACTGTATCCACCATTTGTTAAGTGATTTAAGAAATAATAATAACATTTTTTTAAAAAATCCAAACAAGTCTAAGGGTGAATAGAAAGACAGATTTCAGAGGATTTTAACGATATGTTTTTGTTTACTGTTCTGGGGCACACTCTTATAAAATGTGCTATACAGAAAAAAAAAATATTAAACCAAGCTAAAATGGCTCAGGGGCCTCCCAGGGCTTTTAAAGCAATGTTTTAAAATTATGTCTGGAAAAGGTAGCTTGGGATTCAGCGTACACCTGTAGGCTGTAGCAAATTTAGGCCTAATAGCTCTAAAACAATGTAAGCAAGCTAGTGCAGATAATGAATTTGTCTTCTGAACATATGTCAGCAACAGATTTTCTAATGTATAGATGATGTAAATATGCATATGGTTAATAAAAAGAATAAAATTAAGAGACTGAGTATACCTATTAACAGCATATGAGATGACATTAAGTACCACCTGTCTGTTAAAGTGCAACATATTTTCTGGTTGTCATACTGGTTACGCATGAAGAGTTAGGGCTAAAACTTCCATAGCATTTAAACAAATAAGGCATCACCCTCATCCACAATTCCCACATGCTGTTCTCACAAACATATAACAAATTATAATAGCTTAATAAATTGAGTCTCTGCAACAACTTTAGGAATCTCTGTTATAGTGACCAGTTTTAAATAAACTAAAATTCTGTTATTGATTATACCCATTTAGACGCTAAATACGGATACAAATATTACATCAGGTATAAATATATGACAGACTAGAAAACTGGTTTTGTTCATTACAAGATCACAGGGCTGAATTTCAAAGGAAGGAAGTTCTCACCAACTATTAAAACTTGTGTGAAAAATTTGTGTGAAAACGTGAGTCATCCTCTGAATTGTAAGTAACTTTGGGAGTTTATCCTCTCAGATTCAAGGAGGATTAAACAGTTCTAACCATTTTCCTTTAGTAAGGAGAATTCTGATAAAATAGCTTGGATCCAGGTTTTGGTTGTTTGTTTGGTTTTTAAACTTGCCCACAGATATAGAAAATTACACTTATTGAGTGGACAAGTGATTCAGAATCTAGTCCAACTGTCAGTTAAACCAATGAAAGTTTTGCCATAGCTCTCAATAGTGCAAGATCAGGAATATTGCATTTAGTGTGCAATAGGAATTAAAGCATGATCTCAGCATTTCCATACAGCCTCCAGCTGTGAAAGGCATTTTGCTTGCTCACAGCATCCTTTAGGTTCCCTCATATTTCTCCAAATAAAATGTAGATTTGTCTTGGTTCACCAGCAATTCCATGTAAGACACTAAGAGTAGAATTGGATCTCAATTTAAAAAAAAGCACTACTGATACAAAATTGTCCCTATTTCTGGTAGTTTTAATTAAACTAAAGAAAACAAACAAATAAACAAACAAACAAAAAAACCATTGCTTTCTACCCTCAGAATTACTTTTAGCTATATAAAATTGTATTAAACTACCAGAGTCTTCATAGGAAGGCTGAAACTGGTTGAAGCAACTGAACTACATATATTGCTACTAGGCCAACACTGCTGGGCAATGCAATTTTTAAAATACAATGAGCTAAAGCATACTGGTGGTATAAAGTCTATAGGGAGATGCACCATTTTCCATTAGCCACTAGGAGTTGCCAAAAATATTAAACAGTTTTTTTAAGCATACAAACTTTGCTTGCAAACTTTGTCCTGTCTTTGTTATATGGTGGTTAAGAGGTTACTGAAGTGTACTTTTTTTATCCTTTTGAGACCCCCAATATGTTTGTACTTCTTCTCATGTTGCATAAATATTAATTCCAGTAGTGTATTCTGTCCAAGTATTTGTCTGCTTGATATTCAAGTTTTGGAGTTTTTTTAAGGTAATTGAGCTAAATAATTTTAATGATTAGTCTGCTATCAAAGAAATATTTTAGGAAATTTTTTTTTGGAATGTTACAGATTAATACTGTCTAGAGATTGTTAATGTCCTTCTAAATAAATATTTCCTACTACCTTGAATAAGTCCAAATTAGAAGAATTAACAATTACAAAATAAATATGAAAAAGGAAACAATAACATTTCTCAGACATTTAATATCTCAGATTTTTAATGTTCAAACTTAAAAATATCAGTATAATGGTAAAGTTTTAACATGAGATGAAAACCAGGCTGTTGTGCAGATGTGAAGACTTATTTTTCAGAAATAAAATTGTACCTCATTTAATCTTCTCCATGGCAGTATTCTTTTTCTTTGTATTTTCAGCATGAAATACAGAAAGTCATTTAAAAATGGTCCTTGACCTTCAATTTGTTATTATTATTTTTATTTAATTTTAGATAGACATGAGAAACTAGAGCATAGAAAGGAATAGAATAACACAAAGTGACTCACCTGAGTCCATAAGGCCATAACAGTGTGACAGCCTACTTCATATTACATTAAAATTAATATGTATCAACTCTTAGCAACTAGAGATCCAACTCAGGATTATCTCATTTCCCAACAAAAACTCTGTGTATAATGTGCATATAAAAACATGTATATATGGGCAAACAATGTCATATGTGATTTTATTTAAGCTTATTCACCCTGAATTTGTCATTAGGATAGAATAAGGAATGCTTTGAAATGCATTATATACTTTTATGTGTCTCATAAATTAATGGTGAGCTATTCAGAGTCTGGTTTAGGCATCTTAAGTATTTTAGTGGAACAGTTTTTCTTTTTGTTCCCCAAATGTTAAGCCAGGTGCCACAGTATCTGTGAACCCAGATGTCCACAGCTCAGAAGGATCTGTAAATTTTCTGATAATGTGCTAAAACTGTGATTATTTGCATACAAGCCAAGTCTTTAATACAAAGACAACTGCTTCCTAAATAAACAGCATACATAAATGCATTTCATGTATTGATGGAGGGGTTTATTTGCTTCATGACTAAACATATATTAATAATACACTTTTATAAGCATTGTTTTTATAAGTCTAGATCATTTATGTATTTTGTTTTGATGATAATCTGCTTGGTCAGTTTACTTTGTAGTACTCTAACAACAGCACCTGAAGAAGTAAGCTTTCATTTGCCAATGTAAATATGTATGTATGTATATGCTGATCACATGGGAGCATACATGTATTTGTAAACCTCTGTGTGTGTTTCATTATGCATTTTTAAACCTCTGTATGCATCTATATATGTGAGCAGAAGTATAGAAATTACTAGATTCCTATACACATACATACATACATACCACACTGCAAATATTTAAATATTCTAGATTTACATTAAACATGATCTTTCAGAATATCTTCAATTGCTCTGTGGTTCATATAAAATTAATGCATGATTTTTGTCTTTATGTACTGAAGCCGTGTCCATAACTTGTACACTCAAAGAAACAATAGCATTGACACCCTTGTTAGTAGTCTTATAAAAAATACTTGTTCAAAAAGAATTACAAACTGAATCTAGCCGGTATAACCTTAGGCCACAGAGACATGAGCCTGGGGCACTTACCTGTCATGTATCCCTTTACACCTCTAAATCCCCACAGTAACAGACCATCTGCACCCATAATCAGATGGCCAGGTTTTAGAGCAATGCACCTTGTTTATAAAGGGCAATTCTAATTTACAACCAACTCTATTTTGGGAGGTACTTTGGGAGGAAACCTCTGATGCTTTTAGATCAGCCATCTGTCTCCTTTCATGCAGAGTTACCTCTAGGTTGTGCTCTTTCCCCTCCTCAGCATATTATCCAGGTTCTTGCACACTCCCATAGAGGGTCTATCAAGAGAAAGAGCATTTTAGCAGTTAAGATGTGCAAAAATTGTCCTAGAATCTATGTTCACATACTCTTCTGAGAAATGGTTGCAACAATGGGATGAGGCAGTTTTAGGCACTTTCTGCTGTGATATTTGCTGTTTCCTGTGGCCCTGATCAGAAAGCAGAGAAGGGGTGGTAGATGGGACAGACCCTTTGCAGAATTTAAAGGCATCCATACTACCCTCCAAAGTCTGCAACGTGAGGTTCCTGAGGGCTGGAACATTCTTGTGTGTCCCTGGTGAAGTCTATGAACTCATCACATTGCCTGCAAGCAGCTCTTCAGGATAAGTAATCTTTCTTCCTTTGCAAGTTGCTGCTACATTCACCTCTTTGAGGATGGGCTACCAGAGAATTTCATGCCAGCTTTACCCACATGCAAAGTGCCTTGTCCTAATGAAAAACCCAGTTTACAGCAAGCTCATTAGTGCACAGTAGTGTAGTCATTAGGCAAACCCAGCACTTTGGAACACACTTGCACTTCCATAAAGGTGTTCCTGTAAAGCGCCCAAGCCATAGCAAGCTGTTTGCTGTTACTGCTGCCTTAATGTGGGCTGATATGTTGCAGACTTACAGCAAATTTTGAACAGATAACACAGGAATAATTAATTTCTGGAAAAATACGAAATGGATCCAAGGATTTAGCAGAACTCTAAGTGGTATATCAGTGTTTTAAGTACATGCCCCCATCCACAAGTGATAGAATCCTCAAGCTCTGGAATCTCTGCTGCACTAGAAAGGATATTAGTGCTTATGTTTCTGTAACGAAATACAGGAACATAGGAATAAAATACAGAGGTTCAGGGAAAAGATGGCTAGGTTAAGTGTTTTGGTATTTGTAAAGAGGCATGAAATAATTTTTGCTACCTTCCTTCAGCAGTTTGATAGACCGTGACCATTGTAAAACGAGCTTCAATACAATCCATTACAATCTACACATCTATGCTGAAAATCTATTAATCTACAAAGTAACACAGTTAACAAATTTCATGTAAAAATCACGCTTGTATCAGCTACATAATATAACAACCAAAGGGGAAAAAACCCTGAAGAATACCTTAAAGAACAGCTACAGTGATTGGATTCAGCAGCCAGAATCCTATTGATAAAAGGTTATAAAAATAGAAGTCATCATAATCATGTCAGCTCTAGGAATATGCAATTTTTATTTTTTTTTTTATTTTTGTCTAAACAGACCCTAAATCTCTGTAGAGAAATTCTGCAAAATGGTACTAAGATAATATACAATTTATTTTGGTAAAATATTACACATTTACGAGGAAATATCTAAATAGTTATATTAATATTCACTACGTAAGTGAAATATTCAGATGAGCTTGGTTTTACTTTATGTTGTGCTTGCATAATTGAATTTCTACATAAGTTTCAAACACCATCTTCTGTTCTATAGGTGTGCTGAAAAGAGTAGCATCTGATTGCTCTGATAGCACACATCGATTTCTTGAGACTGAGTCCTCATGAGACTGAATGAAGCCTTGTGAATTCATAACCTTTATATCAACATTTATATTTTGATTATGGGCATGACTCTGTGGTGGTCCATTGGCCTCCCCCTCAGTGGAGATATTATAGAAGTATAATGTCCAACAAAGACAAAACTATTATTGATGTAGTTTATTTTTAGATACGGAAATAGATGTTCATTCCAGAAACATCCAACTGTATAGCTGGATGAAGCTAATAGGTTTGCTACAGCCCTCACAGCTTCCAGCTTGCACCTTCCCCCTGAAACTTGATGTGTATTAATATTCTTCTGATCCCTCTGTTTAAATGTTCACAAAGGGATATTATTTAAATGGTTCAGTCCTGCGGACAGATAACCTAGACACACCTCCACTGTTGAGAGATGTTACAACCCAGCATTTCTCAACCAGACCTGATTTAGAGCTGCTAAAATGTTCCCAATGCTTTGTAAAACTCCAAGTGAATTCAAAACATGTATTTAAAATGCTTGAGCTGATCTGACCAGACAAGGAATACATTCTTCATTTTTATCAGCTACTAAAATTCAGACCCTTTTACTCTCCATTGCAAAATTTCAATTCCTGGAGAAAAAGTCAATGAGAATGGGGATGGATTTTTTTTTTTCCTTTGAAAAGAATTTTTAAATAATGAAACATTTTCTTTATTATCCTTTGCCATAATTTATTTTCCTGTTAAACATTCAAGGAAAAATTGAGATTTTGCTGTGAGGGTACTTCAAGAAAGTGGGAAAGTGGCTATGACAAGTTGCATTTAATTTTAAGTCAATGAGCAGGACATTCCTGGTCAATCCACTTTCATTCTGTTAAGAATCTGAATAGAGTTCATATAACTACTGAAGATGATATACTTTCAGAATGACAGTAAAGAAAAACAGTGGTTAAGGGGGTTTTTTTGTTGTTGTTGTTGTTTGTTTGGTTTGGTTTTTTTGGTGAAATATAGATGCAATTCATGTCCCAAGTTATTTCTGCATGCCGCAAAATAATTCTCTGAAATGTCTTTTTTCTTGTATCAGTGAACCAGTTGAGTCAT
Organism: Cinclus cinclus; assembly: GCF_963662255.1. Taxonomy (NCBI): domain Eukaryota; kingdom Metazoa; phylum Chordata; class Aves; order Passeriformes; family Cinclidae; genus Cinclus; species Cinclus cinclus. Next base: position 60,925,414 of record NC_085047.1, read on the forward strand.
AAATGAGACTTCTCTAGCCCTTGTCTACGTTTAGTGTCACATTCTGTTTTAAATCTTTCTGTGGTGCCTAAACACTTAGATTAATTTTCTTCCATTTTCAGGAAGCTCAAATTGGAAGTGCCAAAATATTTTGATATAAGTTGTTCTTCAGGGATTTTGGCTTAAAAGTATTACTGGCATAGTGGAAAATATCTGAAAGTCTGTTTTCCTGTGATTTTCTCTCCAATTTCTGTGGCCAAAGATTCAGGAATTAAAGCATTTCAGATAAGTTTCACACCAATATTATTTTTTATTATTTTTGACTTTGAAAATAATGTTTTCTGTTAATTTATTTTTTTCCCCTTTTTTTGGTTTGGTATTAAAGAGCACATCAACCAATATACATTGTACAGTGCAAGTTCCACATATAAGTTAGCAATCTATATGCAAAAGGTGATACAAAGTGCCAAGTATTATAATCTTCTATGAAAATGATTAAACAAGTGTTTGGCCCAAATTGTAAATTCTTGCTGTCGTATTCTATATGGAAAAAATTAGAAAGTTCCATTTTATAAGAAGCCATGTGCTATGGCATAAGTATGAGAACAAACATCCTTTTTCATTTGAATCACTAATTAGGATTTTTTTTCCCCATGAATTGCAATTTTGCCAAACCTTCAGGTTCTGAAACAATGATTCATTACCCTAAAGTCTTAAGAGTACTTTCAGCTTCAGATACCTAAAATATTGAATGGAGTAATATAATTTCCTTCCTTTATACAAAACACCATCAAACAAATTATCATTTTTTCCCTTTAACACTAGAACTAGCATAATTTCTTTATGATTTTTAAAAGAATATTGATCCATTATTCCTGTGAAATTGTAAATACACCACTGATTTTGAGTTAACACACACACACACACACACACACACACACACACAAAGTCTACTTCACTCTGGAAGCTGAACAGGGTGAGATTTGAAACACAGAGTCCACTATAGACCACTCCCTTTGCTTACTGAGTAAAATCAAGAGCAATTATCCACATGCATTAGATCAAGAAAACAAAAAATCATCCAGTTTTACACTGTAGGCACTATAACTCAGACTTACAGGCATCTCTCTAGCTATACCAGGAGCCAATTAACAGCCATAGCAGGCAAAGGCTGAACTGCTCACTGACTTCAGCCAACAGTGTGAGAAGCTGAATGCATTGTCTTGCTAACAGCTGTAGGTCTGTTTGTTGCTTACAACTACAGCCTTGTCATTTAGAAAACTTTCTTCTATTCCCTGGAAAAGCCCAGATTTTATTTTGCTTATTGAAATGCGTGCCAGCTGAGTAATACTGAACGAGCCTCTCTTGAACACATGTAACTCACAATTTTCTGAGTTTTGCAGCTTAGGTGAACTCTAGAGAGCTTTCTAAGAGATGGCAAAGGAGGTATTCCAGATAGCAGGGCAAGAATGCTGCCAAATTTAAAATTATCTCTCAGAGGTATGGACAAGTTACGACTTTCTGCCAAATGACTGTGTGATTAACAAAAAGAAAGCAATGTGTTTTCTTCTCCTGACTCATTCTGAAATTTATCCTTGCCTGTCCTGTCAAAACACAAACCCAAAGAACTGAAAATAGTGTAAGACAGACATGAAAAAAAGCTTAATTTTTTTGATAAATTTTATAGAAAGTCCTAAAAATGAAGACTTTCAAAATCTCAAAAATTGGAGTATGGACAGTTCTGTCACCTATGTCCCTCTCATGAGATTTTGAATTGTAGTGGGATAGCAAAAAAAAAAAAAAAAAAAAAGAGGTTTTTTACTAACATAGATCATACAAAGAAGGCAGCATGTTATAAAAACGATATGATTTCATCAGAGCCATATTCCCATACAGATGTGTCCATCCCTGGTAGATATTCTCTAGATCCAAAGTTTTAGAAAACACAACACAAGTTAAAAATATCTGTATCTAACATTTGCAATAGAATCATAGAATGATTTGAGTTGGAAGGCACCCTAAAGATGATTTAGTGCCAAGCCCCTGCTGTGGGCTGGGACACTTTCTACTATACAGGTAACTCAAAGTCCCATCCAGTCTGACCTGAAACATTTCCAGGGATAGGGCATCCACAACTCTTCTGGGGAATCTGTTCCAGTGCCTCAGCACCCTTACAGTAAAGAATTTCTTCCTAATAACTAATTTAAACTGATTTTCAGTTTGAAGCCATTCCCCTTTGTCCTATCACTACATGCCCTTGTAAATATTTTTTCTCCATCTTTCTTGTAGGCTGCCTTCAGGTACTGGAAGGCCACAAGTAGATCACACAGAAGCCTTCTCTTTTCCAGGATGAACAAACCCTATTGTCTGAGCCTTTCCTCATAGGAGAGGTGCTCCATCCCTCTGATCAACTTGGTGGCCCTACTTTGTACTCGATCTGACGGATTCATGCCCTTCCTGTGCTGGGGACCCAAGAGCTGGATACAGTACTCAACATTTATGCTTAAATTTAAGGTTTCTTTATATATTTAATCTACTATTGAAGTACTAAGGCCTGAATCAAATTTGCCCTATAGATGAACCTTCCAATCAAATGTTTTCAAAAAGTATTGTTATATGTGTTCATTTAGAGACAAAATATGTGTTTACCCTCCTGTATCTAGAAGTTGGATAAGGCCACTCCTGACCTTATCAGCAGGGTGTAGGATCAAAGACAAATCCCTTGATTCCTCATTGAGCTCTGGCCAGGCTTTGCGAGAAATCCAACAGAAGAATGAAGTTAGAAATTATGTCAGCTTGTTTGTTTAACAGTATAAAAGATGGCCTGCTGTCACAGCAAATGGTGAAGTCTCAAACCTGCAAAGGTGGATGCGCCCCAGGATTTCCCAGGTACTGTGCAAGATTCCCCAGTTTTTGCTGTGACAGTTTCCCCTCATGGCTGATGTTTCTTGGAATTGGACAATGGTAAAGTACTGGGGAAACTGGTGATGTATCGTTCCCAACTGGTGATGTAGAGCTCCCAGCTACCAGTCATGGTTTTCCAGTCCTTTGCTGTGACAGTTCCACACCTGGTGTTTGTCACTTGCATCTTTATTGGGGTAACTGGCCATGTATCTTTCTTAATCACTATAGGCATTCTTTCATAGTAATGATTATGTACATTGCTTAGCTTGTCCTTTTGTGATTCATTGAAGTTGTACATTGCAGTAAATCACAGTTGGTGTCTGTTTCTTAGTCTCTGACCCTACGTACCAGCAAAAAAAAATACTAACAAAGTACAGCAAAGAAAATATTACTCATTTTCATCAAAGGATGACTGTTTCACTTGTAAAGATTAATTTAATAGCAGACTAGTACTGATTTATGGGAATAAAGCTCTGATTCATTAAAAAAAAGAATAAAAATTATAAATTAAAAAAAATAACAAAAATAAATAAAAAATAAATTCAGATCCTTTTATGAAGGAAATAAGAAAAAAAAGACAGACTGAAATTATTGAGAGTTCATAAAATATATCCTGTCTCCCACTTTTTTGATTTGTTTCCCAGAAGCTGTGTTCAGGTACAATTTTTGCTATTGTTCTAATAAATCAGAACTATCACTTCACATCAACACTGATTTACCAAAATCCACAAACTCTTCAAGTTTGAACCTAATGACTCTGCTACTATCAGTAAAACAAATAGAACTGGGACACAGATTTAAACCCTGGACATTTTCTTCACTCTTTAATAGAGAGCTCTAGCCTCTGGCATTGTTTTGACTTCTGTGAACTAGCAGTCTTCTAGGTAATGTTTAGACCATTGATAGCTCCCAGGAGGCAGGATAGAAAAAGTCATATATCCTGTATATACTATGTATTGTATATATTCTGGAGCTGTTATGTGCTGGCAGTCCTTAATGCTGGAAAATCAGCCTATTTTATTCGATAATATAAACGCATCCAGTGAAACTCTGGATGCTCACAGTAACTCTGCCTCTAATACTTTACCACTCTGGACATAAATCTAGACACAAACTAGTTTTTATTTCTAACTTACCAGAAATACTATGGAGGTCATATTTTTTACTGAACACTCATGTTCTTATAGGTCCTTAGCTTTCTTATGTACAATTTTCCTGCTGCTTAAGGACCCAGAGACCCAAGAAGTCATAAACCTAGTGTTACCCATAATCCTCTCAGATCTTTTCCACACAGAAGCTGCAAACAGTCTGTGTTTGAGTGCCTCGTGGTGAACTACCCAGGTAATTGCATACTGGTGCCCTAATGTACCTCTAGGGCCTTCAAAGAAACCAACTAGAAGAGCTATGACCCTGGTTCTGGGCTCTTATTTTGTGGTTTGATTTAAAAACGTGTCTTAGAGCTGAGAGTTGATGGAATTGGAAGAAACAACTGAATATATTCAAAGTTTTCAGTATTTAATTAAAAATAAAAAACAACTAAAACTTTAGAATTGATCATTAAACAAATATTGGTGTTGTGGTACTTTTGAAAGGTCATATTTATTGGAGGTAATAATTATTTCAACTCCATACTTAAATAACAGTAACTTAGCTCCGTGGTTTTGTTCTTGACTAATTTTCAGACAAATTAAAATCTGACATTCCTCTTAACACAAGGAGACAATGTAAGCAACATTGCTTTGTTCTGAAATTGTTATGTGTTTTTAAATAAGCTAGTATTTGGAAACTAATAATGACTTCATTTTGTCTATATCTGTCAATGAATAACATATATAAATAAGTCTTGCTAAAGAGTATGGAAACAGAAATGAAATATGCATGGTCACCTATTTTTCCCTTTGTAGTATTTTTAATCTGTACCTTTGGGAAAAAAAATACCTTTAGCATCCGTCAGGACTACAACTTTACAAGCTGTAAAAAATACCCATATCACAGTCTATTTATTCCTAGGAGAGTCACCATGAAAACCAAACAAGGCTTTTTTAATGCTTTCCCCCTTTCTTTTTTGCTGCTAGCTTACTCTGCAAATATCACATATATATTTTTTTTTTCATTTCTTTACATTGTAACCCACCTGAGAGTTCATAAAACATGTGCTTGTTCCTTTTGATTCGACAAACTCAGTAAATGGTAGAAATATATTAAGTTTGTACATCCCTAGTAGAATTATTAGGGAATAAGAAACAATGACCCCTACAAGAAGTCAGAATTCTACAGGGAGGCAAAGTAGATTGATCATAGTAAAAGAAGCCTACCAGAAGAAAACAATACAGCACTCAAATTTTTCAGGTCTCAAGGCAGCTCTTCAAGCAGTTGAAACTGCAGCTATAGCCACTTGTTATTATTTTTGTTAAAATAAATATTTAAATATACTTTGTGATGGATCTTTTTTCTCATGGACAATAAGAGTTGTGACAACCTTTTTTCCAAATATTTGCTAGTGGCTAGAAAAATCCATCTTTTGTGTGAGTTGAAATTTGCAATTATGCAAGTCTCTATCTGGGGAATATAACTAGAAAAATACTCTCATAATATAGATGCCTGCACTTGCATAAAGTTATGTGCCATGAACTTGGTCTATAATGGCACTTAACCTTTTTCCAGATGTGGCTGAAGAGATAAAAATCAACATTAGTGACTTCTTTCTATTTTCACACCAACATGTAGCAAATAGCCATTGCCATGGCATAAAATCTGATCCCTTGCTACAGTACATATAGATTCTTTAATTACCTTGTTCTTTGCTCTGCACTTAGTTCTGCGTTGCAATTAAAAAAAAAAAATAAAATGCATCGCATTTTCTTACCTGCAGTGTTTTAGGTTAAAAAAAAATACTGAGGAGATTTTTTAGACAACCCTTTACCAATAATTATTTCTGTGATCCTTGGCTTTTAAAGTTGTCTAACAAAAAGAAACTCTACCTATAGGAATGTAGGTGATTTTCAGATCTAAACTTAGAGTTTTATATCCAGGAAATTTACTGAGTCGGACTAATTTTCAGAAGAGCTAAATTCTGAACAGTTCTTAATGAATTTGATGAATAATATTTGATAATGGTGAAACATGATTGAAACCAATCAAATATGATATTACTGTTTTAAATCCACAAATAATTACTGTCCATGCACATACACACACAAAACTCTCCTCCCCAAATAAAATCCAGCAACCAAAATCAACCCATCAAGCAAATAAATTCTGTGTTACTGGTCTGAGATATGTATTTAATAAATAGACTAGAGCTATTTTACCCTAATGCACTATATGTACTAATATCTCCCAAATTTCTGTCCATCATTGCTGATATATGTCTATATCTGTTTAAGCATATTAAATTACTCATCAACAGTAACTTTATTAACTTATTCATATCCAGATGTTCAATAAGATTTATAAGATTTTTTGAAACCTTCAGATAAAAATATTCAGCTTGTCAGCATTCTGATTCTGGTCTTTTTCAAATGACTTCAGGAAAATGTAAATATCATTATATGCTTTGACAACTAAGGTAGAATGACTCACTGAACAACAACCAACAAGTTCAAAATCAGTGTCTTCCAAAACAAAGGTTGTAAGTACTTAATGTAGAAGATGATAGCAATGCTGTTCCTGTCTGCCTAGAAGGAGTTATGTTATGCAAATTAACATCTGACCCAGTAATTCTGGTTCAGAAGGAAGTTGGATGGAAAGTATAAAGTTAGGTATATCCTCTACCCTTGCTGAGGCCTATTCCTGGGGTCTTATTGCCTGGGCTTCAGCAGGTATATCTGTGCTGTTGAACAGAAGAGTTATGAAGGAGGCATGAATGGAAGAGCTATGAAATAAACTTGACTCCTGAAGTCCACACTCCTTGCTGTCAGCTCACTGTGTAAATCTGTTTGGGTCTGCATCGACTTACAATCATTAAGATATTATTTCTATATTTTCATGGGATAATTTGCTTCCAAAACCTCTCCAAGGGCAGTGAGGTGGATACTATGCCACCATTTGGTGAGCCGCAGAATTTGCATTGATCTGATGTTCCTTTAGAAAACAATCTCTCCAGCCTCATTCCTCCAATGCCCTTTCATGTGCTTCCAAGGGCCTGTACTATGTACACTTCCAGTTTCATCCTACCACTGTTGAGGGAAATAGCATAACCTTTTATTTATTTATTTGTTTGTTGGTTTTTATTTCAGACATACAGAGACAATGAAATAGAGTAAACGGCCAGGACATAGGGAAATCCCATTAGACTCAGAACACCTAGGACAAAAAGATAAAGACAATCCATTTTAGGAAGATCTTGGTGTGTCAAGCTTTGGATCCTGGTCTTTAAAAGTGTATATATAGCCAAGGACTTCAAAACCAAAACTGCTGATCACAGAGACACTAATAAAGTTACAGAGGAGATTTTAACTCCCTTACTAGGATGAACAACAAAAACTATAATTTCAGGTTTTATCAAATATAAATAATCCTGAATTACTCATTTAGTTACCCAATTTATAATGGGCAATTATATTTTTAAACTACTCCTGCTTAACAAAGCCTAAGCATAAACTACCCCAGGTACTTATCTTGTTATGCACTTCATAAGGGAAAAAAGGACAGTTCTCTCTTTTTAATGACTTTTTTTCTATGACAAATATTTGTCAAGATAAAAGAACTGTATTACTTTTATCACCTTCCAATTCAATGTTTAAAGAATCAGTTTTGCATCTCCTCTCAATGTCAGCATGAAGGCCCTACCTCCACATTTCACTAGTTTTGAAATTCTACACTGATTCATACTTTAAATGCCTTGAAAGCTGTTCTGCAGGATATTGGACGGTTGTGGCCCCAAATGAATACTCAGTTTTAATAATGAATCACTTAAACATTGAAGAGTGTGGTCTAAAAAATGTAGGGGTTTTGCTGCACTACCATAGCAGAAGTCTGATACTGTACTGAACAATGAGGAACTTGGTCTTTACTCTTCATTTTCCTACAATAATGTGACTTGTTGCCTATAATCTGCCATTTCATTTGTTGGGGTTTTTTGGTCTACTTGTAAACCCTTAGGGTGAAATATTCAGCAGTCATATCAAAGCACATCTGTAAACTCCTTTGAAAATTTATATGTCATGAAATATTAATGTAAAGCAGCTTGTATCTCTTGGGTGAGTACAAAGTTGATGTTGCAATGAGTTCCTGCTGTAGGTCTACTGACCAAGAGCAGCAAGTGGATCAGGCCCTCTGGTTTACACTCACAGGCCATGGTCCTCATGTGGGATGCCAACCACCCCAAGATCTGTGATAGTGGCAGCACTCTAGTGCTTAGGCAATCCAAGAATTTCCTGGAGTGCATAGATGATAATTTCCTCCTCTTCAAAGGTCTGCTTGTAAGACTCTCATGAGATAGGGTCCTGCCAGGAAGAAAGGCCCAAGAAAGCTGATTAATGTTCAAGAATCACCGCTCCATGCTTAAAAGTAGTCCATCCCAACAAGTCAGGCAAAAATCACCAGATAACCCCTGTCAATGAACAAGGAGTTCCTGGCCAAACTTAGAGGATGTACACAGGGTATGGAAGCAAGGAGCTGTAACTTGGGAGAAATACTGTTTGAGATACCAGAGATTAATTGGGAAAGCTAAAGCCCACAAGGAATTCACTGCACAGCACTGTCAAAAAAAACATGAGGGGTTTCTGTAAGTGCACAGGTGACAGCAGGAGGGTTAGGGAAAATATGGACGCATTGTTCCACAAGGTGGGCAACCTGGTTACAGAAAGCACGAAAAAAGCTGATGGAAATGCTGGGGCCTACCCAGGGGTAGGGCCTATCTCTACCCTACTGCTTTCCCACCTCTGGGAAGCAGTGTCTGGGTGTCCTGTTGGACACTAGGTTGAACAGGAGCCAGAAGTGAGCTCTTGCTGTAGAGAGTCTGTTGTTCCAGACTGCAGCAGGAGTGCTGCCCGCAGGTCAAGAGGAGTGATCCTGCCTCTCTGTTCAGCACTGATGAGGCCACACCTGGCATATTGCATCCAGTTCTGGGCTTCCCCTGTACAACAGAGACATGGACATACTAAAGATAGTCCACCAAAATGATTAAGGGACTGAAGCATCTCACATATGAGAAAAGACTGAGGTGGTTGGGCCTGTTCAGCCTGGAAAAAAGAATGTTCATGGGGACACCTTATCAGTGTACATAAATACCTGAAATGAGTGTGAAAGGAAGGTGTAGTCAGGTTCTTTTCAGTGGTGTCCAGTGACATGACCAGTAGCAATAAGCACAAACTGAAACACAGGACATTCCATCTGAATGTCATGAAACATTATGAGGATGACTGATTATTGACACAGGTTGTCCAAAAAAGCAGTGGAAACTCTGGAATCCATGAAATATGTGTGGATAATCAACATTTCTTTGGAAATGGTCCTGGGAGCCCAGTTCTAGGTGGCCTTGCTTGAGCTGGGAGGTTAGAGCTGACTTCCAGTAGTACCTTTTTAAAAACAACCATTCTTTGAATTTTTGAAATCTTAGCCATCAACACAGAATGTATACACGCATTTTGTTTTCTCACCATATTAAAGAATGAATGTTTTTCAGTGAACCCATATTTTAAATGTTTATAGCCTTACAGTTTCAATTTCCTTGAAAAGAATTTCATTTTTATTCAGTGTCAAATTTTTTATTCACACACTGGGTCAGATTATTGATAGACAGCAGCACTCCAAACATATTGGCACTCTGCTGAAGTAATGATCTAAAGTAATGCATAAATAATGATTTTTTTTCCCTCTTCTATTCTAAGATGCATATTTTGTAGTTTGCATCCACTAACATTAATCTGAATGACATAAATAATTTGCATAGAGTGATGCTTCAGAGAGTCAAATCTTAGGAGAGTGGGACACTGGATTACTATTACAAATTAATGTGATGCATTTCAACCAGTCTTGCCTAAAGTATCAGTGTTAGTACAGACATGAACTGCACAATATATTAGGCAGTCCTTGACCAAGATTCTTTAAAAATGCGTGGAATGAACTCTGTTACAAAGATTGCAGAATAAACCAAAATTTTCAGGATTCTCACTATGTTACAAAATCAGAGATGCTTAAATCAAACAAAGTTTTGAGGTACCAGATGTAGTGTGTGATTGGTCAATTTTTTTTTCCCAGCTACCGCTCTGAATATCCTTGGTCAATAGTACTGCAATTAGCTTTCAATTGTTGAAGGCAGAGGGAAGGAAGAGAGATAAAGGAAAAAGCTCTTTATATTATTTGCTTTTTAAAAAATATGTATTCATATATAATTATATGCTGCCTTCAGATGGGAATGTTCTTAGCATCAAGTTGTGGAATGTGTTTTCACTAGTATGGCAAATCTGTGAAGCATCTCATGACTGTTTTGAATTTTGCAATTGAGAGAGACATACCTTTTCCAGCCTGTGATAAAGAAAGCCTCTTATTCCCTTTTAATAAAGAATTAGTTAGATCTTTCCTGACTTACAATGACTGGACAGTTTAACTGACTATTAATCCTCCACATCAGTCACTGAGTCATAAAACTTTTGATAAGAGACAGATCTCAATTTTTGCTTCTCCTTATTTTTCTCTTACCTTCTTACAACACAATGTTTATGAAGCCTCTTAGTTGTTTTTTCTCAAAGTTATATGAATTAATAGTTTATTACTTATTCCTTTATCTAAAGAGGAAAAAAAAATTCTATGGATTGATTATTCTTTTCTATTTAACTTGCAATGTGAGAAACATAAAAGAATGAAAACTCCATAAATATATAAGGAATCCAAAGAGAGATGAAAATCTGATAACCATCTCTATTTGTGGCATAGAATTGTGGTTTAACCACAGCTGGTAAATGATCTACCTCATCCCCCCACCAAAGGGATAGAAGAGAAATTTCTACAAGTGAGAAAGCTCTTGAGATAAAGACAGTTTAAAGGTAGAACAAAAAGGCACACACAAGCGAAGCAAAACAAGGAATTAATTCACTACTTCCCATGGATGGGCAGGTGTTCAGACACCTGGGAGAGCAGGGCTCAGTTATAAGTAGAATAGTCTTGAGAAGACAAATGCCATCATTCCAAATGTCCCCTGTTTCCTTCCTCTTCAGCCAGCTTTCAATGCCGAATATGAGACTCTACAGTCTGGGATATCCCTTTGATCAGTTGTGGTCAGCTGTCCCAGCTGTGGCCCCTCCCAGCTTCTTGTGCAGCCCAGTCTTCTCACTGTAAGGGCACCAGGAGAAGACAAAAACAGCCTTGACTCTGTCAGCACTACTCAGCAATACTTAAAACATCCCAGAATTGTCAACACTATTTTGAGCCCAAATCCAAAACCTGGTCCCAGAATAGCTACTGTGAAGAACACTAACTCTACCCCGGTCAAAGCCATCACACATAGTGAAAGATATCAAAGCTGATTATTCTCTCTATCTTTTAACTCTTAGGGTATTGACCATTAAAACCATTAAAAAAAAATCAACCCCCCAAATTTTTATTTTCAATTAAATTATATTGTCTTTTTCAATTTTTTAGGAAGAAGATATTCTCAGGTTTAAAAACCCTTGGCAGGTGGGGGTCTCCTTTGTTTTGCTTTGGTTTTACCTTTTTTTGTTTGTTTGTTTTGTTTTTTCTTCCTGACAATGATTAAATTCTCTCTCTCCTTTTTTTTCTTTCTTTTTTTTTTTCTTTTCCTGAGGTTTGAACATTTAGGAAGCCAAACAATAAAGTGGATATTTTCTCTTTCTGCAGGATTTTTACATTCATTTAGAGGAAAACTAATGTAAATAGTGGATTCAACTGTCAAAGCAGCTACACTCGCCTCACTGAAAATTGATTCTTATAAGTCTTCTTACTCCTTTAACAAGTGCATATGGCAATAAGAAAATATAGCTATACAATTTTAGTTGTTTGTTTTATAAGTGAAAAATAAAAGTTATATGAAGAAATAAACTAAAAATTAGAATAAATACCTGTTGAGCATATAGGTATCAATCATACAGTGTGTTAATATATAAATATTTGAACCATATTTAAAGCAAATCCAGCTCCAGAATATCCATGTCGTTCTTAAATACTGATTTGCCAATGGGCATGTTTCTTATTGCTAAAACAATTTAATACTAAAAAAAAAACTATATTCTTTGAACTACTTGAGGACTCAAACTGAAATGAAAAACCCAAATTACCAACCTTTAGAGACATTAGCTGACAACATTTAAAATACAGAAACAGGTTCTTTATTTCTTAATTTAAAATTATTATAGATTAGAAAAGAAAGTCTATAATGATATTAATTTTTTCTTAAAGTATATAATTTATAAATCATCTTAAAATACAAAATAATTTGCAATTCAAGGCATGTAAGGGCTGAAAGCTAGAGTTCACTTAGAGTTTGAGTTAAAGCTGTTAAAATATAACTGAGGAAAATAATATTTTTTAAAATTTTTACCCAATTCTTTTTCCCCCCCTCTCAGAACTTGCTCTGGAGGCACACACTCACACACCCGTACATGCACGCATGTATCCAGTGTCACGATTTAGATACAGACAGCAATTCAGTGCATTTATTTTGGATGCTGTAGATCAGATTCTAAAAAACCCCAAAATATTGACATATAGTTTTCCTTTTAAAACGACTGAAATATGATGTTCCTTTGTAGCAACAGCTACCTTTAACAACATCAAAACACATAGAGGAAAAGACAAAAACATTATTAAATCTGCCTTCAAAATATAATGACAATAAATAATAATGAAAACGTTATCTAAAACTACAGATGTCAGGGCTTTTAAAAGTGTTGAATTTGGTTAATAGTTCTTTAGGAAATATAGAAATTAAAATGAAGGCTCATAGAAATATATTTGTGTTAAACTTAAAGATCATTATAAGTCACGTCAAAATTGAGATATTCTATTCTGTTCTACTCTAGTCTAGTCTATGTATAGAGTTAAAATATTTTTACAATATTAAAGTAGAAATTAATTGTGACAACATCGGAACAAGTTATCAAAATTCTGGGTATATAGCTTCAAAATTAATTATTCATAATCTATTAAATAGACCTAGAGACCATTTGGTAATGTTGTCGCAGATAATAAAGAAGATTAATGATTATAAAAGGAAAATATGCTAGTTTGGTAAAAATTACATGTCAGCTGAGTGGCTAGTAGAATTTTCTATTTAACTAGACTTTTCATTTGACTACAAATTCATCAGAAACCTGTTTCTCTAAGTGTACATGAAGTCTGTGATGACCAATGTTTGCTACAATGCTGATTTTTATTAGAGTTGCCCCCTGAAAGTCCAAACTTAAATTTAAAGTAGGTAACAAGTGAAAAATCCATCAAAACCCAATAAATGAGCTCTCTTTATTACTAGAATCATAACTAATTCTGAAATTAAGCAAGCATTCTCACACTTACCATTTTGCAAGACAGAAACAAAGTGAATGTTAGTTCTTTTGAAAACACTTCAAGAAAGAAGTTAAACAAGTAATTACTTAATAGGCTTTTTATCTTTAAAATGTCTTATTTACATATTGTTTAATTAGGCATTAGGTGCAAATCCCCTGCAATTAACATATGATACCATATTACTTTAGTTCAAGAGTTCTTTTATTAGTGTTTACACTAAAGTGACATAAAATTACACCAACATTCAACAAGCACACTTTAAAAAATTATCATGCTTAAATAACTATCCTTATAAAATAACTTATGTATTCCAAGTACTAAAATAAACTTTTCCTCTACTTAGTCTAAATCCATTTCAGTCCTAGAAAATACATGCATCACATTTTCATTCCACTAACTCATTAGCAAAAAACTTAAACACTGTAGGTGCCAAGCATAAAATCCCCTGCTATTGAGTTTGCCATCACTTTAAAAAGTTTCTTTCCAAATTACAAACCAAAATTCTTTCCTTACATTTAAGTTTACTTTCTTTACTGTTAAGATACCGGTAGATGCAAAAGGACATATGGCAGTATCTGACTTCATCTATTGTCAAGATATATCATTATTCTTGTCACTGGAGTGGGACACAGTGCAAAAAGAAAACTGTCAGCCTCTACATTCACAATGCCATTATCTTCATACCCAAATTCTCCTTTTCTGGGGTACTTCTAATTTGAAACAACATTATTTTAGTTGGTGGAATCCAATAAGAGTATAAAGTTGTGATATGGCTGAAGATGCAGAAAAAAGGTCATTAGCATATAGATGCAATAAATTTTGCATCAAGGGCAAATCAGTTTTCAGATGGCTGTTTCACCCTGTTAAAACATTCTCTCCAGGATCCAGATTACTCAATATTCTTGACACTTAATCAAGGTTGTCCAGCACACAGCAAGCAAGCCTAAGTGAAATATGTATCCCAGCAATATTTTAGCTGAACACTATCTTTGGCTACCTTCAGCTTTTCAATCTCTCAGCTTTTCCAGGTTAGAGGGACTACTTGATCATTTTCAGCATATTTCCATATCAGTATTTTTTAAAAAATACTTTCATAGTAAATTAAATAAGGTACAGCATTAGGTCGAGCCAGAATATCAAAGATGGAGCACAACCTGTCAAGAAATAGCAATTTTGTAAAACAAAGTGAAAGAAGGTCCTGTACATCATGTGGAAATAAATTCCTTTGGACTAAAACAAAAAAAAAACCAAAACAAAACAAAAAAAAACCCAAGAAACAAAAAACAAAGAATAATAAAGGACAGAAAAAAAGAGTTTCATAATGTCTGGGTAAAAGACAGCATGACTGTGACCACATAAAAACCTCAGATCACAACATGAACTAGAAATCAAAGTAAAGCTCCACTAATGAATCCTGCTTGAGGTTTACCTAAAATTGGTGTTAAACAGAGACATCATTCATTGTTGTGGGTTTTTTTTATCACAAAAGTAGTGTATAGTGCTGAGACTTTTGATAGGGTAGTGTAACTATGTTTACATAGCTCAGCATTGTGTAAAGGTGATAGTGCAGTTCCCTACATCAATACGGTATTAATACTACTTAATTTGTCCTGAGAAGAAGATAATTTCCTGACCATTTATAAAGGCTCATCTCTTGCTGTCCTTTCTCTGTCTTCACTCAACTCTACTGCCTTTCTATCTTCAATTTCCTTACAGGTTTTTGTTACATTGTGCCTGTATTTTGCTCATCCACAGACCAGAGATGCTCCTCCTCCTCCTCCACTTCATTCTCTTTTCTCCACTTCAGAAAAATTCTTGAGAGGAAATTCTTTTTTACCATTTTGCTGTCACAGGTCAGAATTTTGGGTCAATGCATTTGATGATGATAGCAATGGTCAACCAATCACCAGACTGTAGAGAGAGTAGATGTTCATTGTGGTAGCAACAGTTTGGTCTGAAACGTTAAACACGGACAGATGAGTCTGTCATTATTTACCAGCATTTTGAGTTAATCTAAGTTTACTTAATGTCTCAGTTCTACACACAGGAAATTCCTCCATATCAAAGTTTTAATAGTAAACAAAAAAACAAAAATAAACCCAAAATGTTTCTACTCCAAAATATGTCTACAAAAGAAAAAAATCAATTTTTTCAATGCTTCTCAAAGCTAATAAAAATTATAACAAAAATTATTCTCAAAAAAATTTTAGACATACAAAGTCAGTGAAAAATTATATCTGTTCCACAAGTCAAGGATGTATTTTAAAAGCCTGCAGTTAAGAACAAAATTACACTTAAAATCTCATTTAATTTCTTCCATAGATAAAGATGGTGCTTATTCACCAAAATTGTGTGGTTTTTTTTTTTTCTTCTTCACTTTGGACTCCTGTTCAAGTGCATTAGGTCTACACGACCCAGAACTTAAATTCTTCTGACAGAATTTAATTTTGTCTTAAAAGAATCTTGCTTAAAATGAGATAAAGATGGTGCTTTGTGTAAATATTTAAATTGTGTCTAAAATTTCCTGATTTCACCATACCAATAATTTTCAATATAGAGATCTACTGTAAGACTCCTAAAGTGCCTCATCTTTCAGGAAGGAGAAAGAGAAATAAGGATAGGGAACAGACATTTAAAATCCTTAACATAAATAGGAGTGCAGAAATTCTTGTATTGAAGCTAAGCCCACATTACGAATTTCTATCTTCAGATGCTTTTGTAAAAATGTATCTTCATACTGTAACCCTTTACTGTGTGAATTTGACAATTTTCAGCTTGAATTTCTGAATCCTGAGGTTACATATTTTATTTTCTTGTGTTTTGATCCAGTCAACTTGCAAGGAGAGTCCTGCAAAGGAAAAAAAAAAAAATCCCTCCACCATGAAGCCCTTGATTCCTGTAAACCATAGTTAACAAAAACAAAACAAAACAAAACAAAACAAAACAAAACAAAACAAAACAAAACAAAACAAAACCAATCAACCTACAGACTTTGTGTTTTCGACCACACCACTATAGAAAATCTTTCTGAAGCATTCATAAGTTCCAGTATTTTGTTTATTAGGAACCATTATTTTTGCTGCAGAAGGTTGCTGTCTTCAGACATGGTGTTATGGTTTTTTTTCAACAAAACATGCTGAATATTTTAATGCGGTTATGTGTAATTCGTGGTTTAATTTTGGAAGATAAAGGTGAAAAAAATGTAACTCCTCTGCTCATAAACAATATTTCAGCTGTTATCCCACTGATGTTTCACGTGTTTTCATGTAAATGTATATCAAGATTTTGAACAACAACAACAACAAAAAAATAAAAAACTTAATGGATGGCATAGATCTATTTCCTTCACCTTGTTTAAGATAAGATCTAAGCTTTTGACAGACAAGCTTAATTACTCTGGAAATCACATGCAGATTTGCACGTGATTTAAAACATTCCAGCCAGTATTGTCATGCTGAAGTGCAGAGCATCATATTTTTCAAAAGTCTAGCAATTAGTCCTTTCAGGGAACAGCTCTATCATCCCTATCTCAGCTGACTTAGCATCAACAAATCTTTTGGAACACAACTAAGATCTTTTAGATCTTCTATCATTTAATGGAATCTGTCACCTACATTTACATACTTAGGATCTCTGGACAAATCATAATTCCTAGTGTTGAAGACAGTAGCCAGAAAAACTAAGTTGTTAAGTAAAAGTATCACCCAGAGTAGGGCAGTCTGAAAGAAAAAGAATCTGATATATTATTGTAATTCAGGCATCCTGCTCTGCAAGACCCCCTGCAGCTCTTAGATGTCTGGATTCTGGAAAATTTTCTCCTAGGTCAAAACTTGTACCAGGCTAAGGAAGTAATTTCCAGGGACATCTGAGTACCCCAAGAGGGTTAAAGTACAGATCTGCATAAAGCCTGTAGGACACCTGAACTGGCAGTGACAGGTGGGAGGAGTAATCTGTGGCATCTACAACAGCAATTACAGATGTATTACATTACTATGCAATGTAAGAGAGAAATTTTTTTCAGCTAAGACAGCTAGAAGATAAATAACAGGATTTGTGATGCAAAAGCCACCCTCATTCCCTCCAATCTGCAAAAGTACTGTTAAAATAATATTGGTAATATTATTTTAAGAAACCTGTAGCTCATCTCCACATGGAAACATAGGGAATTACTTGAAATTAAACAGAAAATTCTTACTCACTGCCCAAAAAACCCGCTTAATAGCTACTTGTGCTCAAGAGCTTCACAGAACATTTGTCTGCAGACATGTTTTCATAGATATTTGCAAAATTCACCTGGGGAAAAGAAAAAAAAAACTTAGGATGTGGGATTTCCTGTATAAACAATGGCTCAAAAAATTGCACATAAAATTTTTCTTTTCTGCAATTTTTTTTTTTTTTCAGAAGATTCAGCTCTGTCTTAATGTCTGCATCCTATCTGTATTCTGGCTCAATCAGCTTTGAAGGAAGGTGTTTAGTGTCTGCCTTCCCTCATGTTGACCAAATTTTATAGTTTAAAATAAGGCTTCTGAAAAGATACAAGATGTTTTTGAGAGACTGTTCCTATTGGTGATGACTTTGCCCCCTTATATGAACAAATAAAACATAGTCTTTCTAATGTTTGCATAACAGTTGCTGCTAGTATTCCTGATGTTTTGCCAGCTTAAATATTTCCCTCTTTTTTTTTTAAATTTTTCCCCATTATTTACTCAACTGAAAAATCTTTTTTAACTTTCAGCATCAGTTTTGAGGCCATTACATAGCAACAATTTAAAGTCAACAATTTACTTTTCTGACTGGGAGAAAACTGTCAAAATGGTCAAATATCAGGGGCTGAGCATGGTAGCAATGTACCCAGCATCAGTCCAAGAACCCTAAACACCATCATATTCCATTTCAAGAATGACAGATTCAAGGCAAGTTCCACCTGTTCTAGCAAACCCATGTTAAGGTTGACAATAAAGTTATACAAACTGAGCAGAACTGTGATAGAAGTGTTTGGTCCTCAGCCGATCTGTTAAATCAAACAAAAACCTGAATAAAATATTTACATGTAGTAAATGTGCATGGTCAGGAGGTTGTAGCAATTTCTCCTATTACCCTCTCTCACTGACTGAGTAATGGTGCAAAGAAATCCCTGTTGTCTTTCAATAATTTCACCTTACGAGAAACACAGATTTCAATAACAAACTATTTGAAATTACTTTTTATATCTGATTCAAAAGCAAAACTCATTGTCTCAGGATATTTGTATGATCTTGGGAAATCTCTTCATTTCCATGTCCACTTTTGTCTGTAGAGTGGGATATATGGCCACCATTCTCAGGAAATCCAATACAGAAAAGCATGAAATGTGTTACAAAAGCAATGAAGGTTCTTACACTAATACTCCATATGTGATTAATGCAAAATTGTATTAAAAAAATAAGAGGATTTATATATAATATTTAGCCAATGATGTGCTCTCTAAGTCTTTAAAAATTATCATGATTATTTCTTTTCTGCAATTACAAAGATAAATACATTTAATTAGAAAATGTAAATGTAATAATTTGTTATGAAGAAATAAGTGTTGCCTTCTTTTACTAGAGTTACAAGTACTATTATTAATGTCACTGCTTAAAGATATGTAAAGTCATGTCTTGATTTCTGAGAGATGTCGATTTGCATGGGATTTTATATCAGCCTTCTATGTTTGATGGGTTTGTTTCTGTCATTTCTTTCTCTCATTATTAGTATGTATAATTGCCATACTTATTACATATTGATGCTATCGATCAGTTAAATACATTAAACAATATAACTTGATGACATGTTCCACAAACACAATTACTTTTACCACAGAATGCACTGTCTGCACCTTCCTGTGGGCTTTTTAAACGTCTTTCCAAACCTGTTTTCAAACTTGTCCCTTTTTTGAGTTTTTTTTTTTTTCTTCTACCCGGAGAGATCAATTTCAAAAAGACATAAAGACATAGAATCTGGAACAGAACATTCTATTTGAATTTGTGTATATCTGAGCTGGGTACTGTTGTTTCTGAGAAGATCAGTAGTCATAGACAAGATCCTCTACTATATTGTTCTTCTCTTTTGTAAAGGTTATATTTAAAATAAGACACATGGAAATAATTAAAAGTTTTTCATTCCTTTCAGAGAAAGTAAAAAGGTCTTTCAGATAGAGACATCTAATTGTACAAGAATAATTTTAAAGTTTGATGTAGTTTTCAGCTTTTCTTACTAGTTAGGAAAAGTACTGCTTTTTCTATATTTTTGTGTGTTTCTTGCATATTTATTTACTCTCATAATTCAGGAAGGTCATAGGGAGTAATTTTGAGAGTGTGAAGTCCAGAGATTCATAGTTTGAGTATTCTAGCCAGTTTGCATTGCATTTCAGCTAAGGAAAAAAAAAAAAATCTAGGCAGTTTTGCTGCCAGTGAAATATTGACAATATTTTTTTTTTTATTTTTTTTTATTTTGGCTAGGAAAAACTAATTTGGTTATTATTAACTCAATTAGAATATTCACTTTTAGGCTTTAATTTTGTGACCTAAGGTAGAATCAATCGCAAAATAATTTCTTCTTATGAAAAAATATATGTTGGAATATGCATATGTTAAAAAAGTTTTTACTCATTTCTTCAGCAGGGCTTGGAAGATAAACGTATGCCATTTTCTAATAGCAGTGAAGGTTTACCCTTATACAGATCTACATTATTTTTTCTGATCACCTCTTTATGAAGAGAAATTGACAGTTACTTCCAATGCTTTTGATCAGATGTTTCCAAGGTGCTAACAGCAAGAAGTTATTTGGTTCTAGTCAGGAAAAATAACTAAGGAAGTAAACAAATAAATAGAAATTTAGTATTCAGTCATTATTAACAATATCATGCCCCTTTTCTCTAAGTGTGCAACTCTCTATAAGATTTTCCTACATAATTTTTTATGCACTATTATTAGAAGAATGAGCATAGTGGATGAGAAATTTCATCTCTCTGACCATCTTCTGCTCCCCAGAACCAGATAAGAACAGATACACAGGGAATTCAATAGGAAGTACTTCAAGAAAACCATACAGTATATCTGGAGTAAGCAGAACAAAGACTTGTATGTTAATAAGTTCTTCAAAATTGTCATATTTAGCTAGCAGTTAAAATACTTAAGAACAAACTGTGCATAATTTTGCACAATTTCTGCTTGAAAAATTGTATTTTAAATTTATGTTTTCGTTTTCTGACAATGATCTGTCATTAAGTCAGACTCTTTCTAAGCATTTTTGTTTGTTTAAGCATTGTTCCTTGCAGAAACTTCTAAGTGTCCACTTTTCTTTCATTGACAAGTAGGAATGATTACTAATTCTGAATTCAGTGTCTCCATACCATTCAGATGTTTCATACCTGCCGTTGCTTGCCTCAGTACATCTCTCTTGGGATAAAAAAAAAAATTCACAATACTCATTGTACTAAAAGATAAATATGTGTCATGAAAATTTTCACCTATGGGCTAAAATAGACTAAAGGGAAGGGGGGGGGGGAGTGTTGAAGGGATTGTTTTAATAAAATATTTACTTGTGATTTTCAAATCCATCCAGAAAGCAAAGAATGGAAAAAATATATATTTAAAAACAAAACAAAACAAAACAAAACAAAAAAAGAAAAACAAAAAAACAAAAAGACCACTCAAAAAATTCATCTGGAAGATGAATTAGATGCATAGAAGAAAAATGTCACTTCACTATTCCTGCCCACCATCAGGTTTTCCCATTTGTTCTCCAATGAGAGCCTCACTAACCCAAGGAGTCAGAAATAAATTGGGAAAGGTCACAGATCCTGAAATGTATAAAACTCCCTCACCTGTGTGTCAATGCCTTTAAGCAGAATATAACACATATAGAATAAAGTGCTTAATGGAGAATGCAATCAAGATACTCAAAATCTTTCATGTAGCAAACTGTCCCTAATCAGGTAAAGTAGCATAAATTATTCTCATTACTAAGTCCTATAGAAAAGTGAAATTTATTTTATAGCAATTGATTGACCTTTCCCTAGTGTCACAAAAAATAGATCTTCATCTGTAGACCACGGGTAAAGAATATTCTCATGAACAATCAAGAAATACAAAAAAAAAGTAATGAGAAGAGAAGGAGGTGAAAAACTGGTAGCTTATAATGATTCTTGAGAAATGTAAGCATTAAGTATACATAAATGAATAACAAGGATCAAGTGTCACAGAGCATTTTCAATAATAACAAGGCATACAAATTAGGAAGGAAAAAACCTGGTTCTGTTAAGCGATGACAACTGCATGTCAAAAGAAAAGCAGCATAATCAAATCACTTTTCATTTAGTATAAGAAAATCAAAAGTGCACATGTGAAATTCAGTGTTCCTTTTCTCTTCTTTTTGTAAAAATACAATGATAATGCATGCATATCACTGCATAATTTTCTTTATTTTACATGAAGATAAGAATAATATTAATATTTTACTTTCACTGGGGAAGAAAAGGCTCAACATTTAAATATTACCACAAAGTATGAAAATAAAATACAGACATGATAAAAATCATCAGTAGTATTTTGTTCATGAAAGGATACAACTGGAAAAAATCAGGTTGTATTAATTGTTCTGATGATAACAGCTTAGTTGTCTGAAATCTGATTTTTTTTAAATAATGTGGTGTAATTTTTGAGGCAACAATACATATTTAGGTAATCTCAGTAACTTCTATATTTAGATAATTAGATGGCGAGCTCCCTGATTCCATTAGAGCCTAATTTCAGTTTTGCTCAAGACAGTCCATTATTCAATGATATTTGGAAACTGAGTCATGGAATTACAAAATGTTTGGGGCGCTTTCCAGATTGGTCTTTCCTAGCTGATATGAGTTCAACTTTGGGAAAAGTTCAGTTTTATTTGAAAAGATAGATCAGTTAGTTAGGATGTCATTGTCTTTCACCTGGTGTATTAAAGGAAGGTACAAGGCAAATGGTGAGTGTTCTTATCCAGAAATTGAATAAATCTGCAAATATCAAAACATCATTAATTCCTTCTTATACAAATGAATTCACTTACTATACTATGAACTCTAGGATTTTCAATTTCTTTTGGGAATGCAAACCAAGAAAGAAAGGGGGTTATTAATGAAACTGTAATCTGGATTCAGAGCAGAAAATATATAAAAAAAATTAGACAATAAAAGTTTGAGAAATATGCAAAACATGTACTTTACTTCTGTACAGAAATTAGTTTCGTCATATTGGTCCAAACCTGCTGACTGATGAAGTAATCTAAATTGCCACTATAACAGTACGCCCATCATTTTGATAGAAAACCCACAGATAAACTGAAAATGCACGGAAAATTTTCATCAAAGTATTTAAAAAAAAACTTTTAATATAAAGATAACATATCCTTACTTGCCTAAAAAATGAAATTTCTTAAAACTATCAACTCTAAGAAAAAGTATATTGAGTACATTTACTCAAATAGCTCAATAGATTTCCAATGAACAAGATACCATGTTTCAATTCCTTCTTCTAAGATGAGAAACTGAGAGTGTGGTTGATTAACAAAGTTTTCTGTTGAACAGGCTATATCAATAAATGTTGATGCCAAATTTCTTTTATTTTCCTATGACATTACATTGTTTTGCTTTGTTTTGTTTTTTCCTTCCTATATTTTCCTTTTGAAATACAGCAAAACTTGCTTAGGTGTTTTTTTTCTGCACTCATATTTTATTAGCTCTGTTTTATAATGATGTAATTTCTCTTTGGCCAGTTTGAAAATCTAGAACTAATCAGACTGAAGGTAAAAACGCTGATTATTACATATGTACTGTTAAGTACAATTTGAGAAATTAATGATAACAGAAGTCAAACAGTCATTCAGTGGATAAGGAATTGATTGGATGGTTACAGACAGAGTTGTGGTCAATGATTCCTGTCAGTCATGTCCAGGTGGAGGTCGGTGCTGAGTGGTATCCCTCAACTCTGTCCTGGGGCTGATGCTGTTCAATACCTAAAGCAATAACACAGACAGCAGATCAAATACACCTTCAGCAGGTTTGCAGATGACTCCAAGCTGAGTGCTGCAGTTCACACAACAGAAGTATGGGATAACATCCAGATGGATCTGATAAACTTGAGAAGTGAGCCCACAAGAACCCCAAAAGGTTCAAAAAGCCTAAGTGAAGGTGCTGCACCTGGGTTGAGGTGACCCCAGATGTGAATACAGACTGGGAGAAGAAGACATTGAGAGCAGTCTGGTGGAGGACTTGGGAACTGTGGCTGAAAAGCTGAACATAAACCAACAAGTCAACAGGGCAGCCAAGAAGGCCGGCCGCATTTTGGGCTTCATGAAAAGACACATGGACAGCAGCCAAATTCTTTCTAGTCTGGTTCCAGGTCTGGGTTCTCCAGCACAAGAAAGATATGTACCTGTTAAGATTGGGTCCAGAAGATGGCCTCAAAGATGATCTGAAGCCTGGAGCACCTCTCCTATGAAAAAGACCTTATTAGGGCCTTTTACTACCTGAAGGGGGATTATAAAAATGAGAAATAAGGAGGGCTTTTTTTTTATGGGAAGAGAGTGACAGACGAGGGGTGGGGTAATGCTTTGAAGTTGAAAGAGGGCAGTCTTAGATTACATATTAGGAAGAAATTCTTTACTGTGACAGTGATGAAGCACTGAAACAGGTTACCCAGGGAGGGCGGTGGCTGACCCATCTCTGGAAATGTTCAAAGACAGGATGAATGAAACCCTGAGCAACCTGACCTAGTGAATGGCAATCCTGACCATGGCAAAGGGGGTGGAAACTGATGTTCTCTAAGGTCCTTTCCAACTTAAATTATTCTATGATTCTATCAAACAAAATAAATCATTAAGTATTAGAATAAGGAAATCTTTGTCATACTGATATAAATAAGACTTGAGTTTTGTTGCTGGAAAAATATCTATGAGTACATCTATACATTACCAAGGTTACAGTGAACAAGGCAGAGATGATGAACTGTGTTGTTAAAGAAATAGTATATAAATCCAGAAAGGTGGCATATTTGTACACTGCAGTATTTATATGCCACATTGAGTAGTGTATGTAATGCTGAAATTATAAAGGAAGAAATACAGTGGCTGTGCTTGAAAGTGACAGGTACTAAGGATTTATAAGAGGTTGAAGGAACTGATTCTACTTTGATGGACAAAATGTCCTAAATTTTGTTATTAAATTATAAAGCACAATGATGAAAAGATCCAAATAACTTTTGAAAAACACTGAAAATGCATCTGTGTATACATATATATATATATATATAATTTAATATACAATCCTGAATGTGATGATTTTACTATCTAGCAGCTCCAGACAGCCTCATCTCTTCTTTTTTACAGTTTCAATCTCAGTTCAGCCTTAAAAACTTTGTTCAACTATTGATCCACATTGGCCCAAAATGAGAACTAATCTATTTATTTAGCTTGTATGTTAGAAAAGAAGTTTTGCATTTAGATGCAATTCATCTTATGCTTTTCTCTTTTTTTGCCTCTATATGTCCTGTGTGATACCTTATAAGGAGCCAGGAAAATTATATATGAAATTATATATTCCTTAGCAAAATTTAGCAGATTTATCACAACCTAATTTTTTTGTAGTAAAGAAGATAATGGTACCAGATTAATACAGGATATGCAATAAACATACAATATAAGTTAGCATATAAATAGCATTTAATTAGATAATGGTATCAAAATAGCACTAGAAATATAGCTACACACATCTTCAAGTTCTATGAAAAGCTTTATGAACATTACAATAAATCATAATCTGCATGAGAGAGATGAAATATTTATTTCAGATGTTTTATTTACATAGA
The DNA here is from genome assembly GCF_963662255.1 of Cinclus cinclus. Lineage (NCBI taxonomy): Eukaryota > Metazoa > Chordata > Aves > Passeriformes > Cinclidae > Cinclus > Cinclus cinclus. Next base: position 60,950,622 of record NC_085047.1, read on the forward strand.
TGTGTGAAATTCTTTGGTTTTTGAGCAGATCAGTTCATGGAGTTAAAATTAAGGAGTTCAAAAGTATTGCTTCTGGATATAGGCATTGAGTAGTTTTTAAAGTACATAGTAAAGTAACATATAAATAAAAAGGAGCTGCATAAGTTTCAACTTCAGAGTTCTATATCTTAAGCTGCTTCTTTAGATTTTTAAGACCTTAAGATTTCTTATTTAATGCTGAATATTTTAGAACTTATAACAATACACATACAGTGCTATATAACTAAATAATAAATTGCATTTTTTTTACTAAGTAATGGAACATGAAAAGCCTATATTAGAAAGTTCCATATATTTTTAACTACAAAATGAGAAATCCAGCAAATAAAAGTTGAAAAATGAGAAAAAGTCTTTCTCCCACAACAGGAAAAAGGAACAGATCCTTGCCCTTGTCATTATTTTTTTTGCTGATTTGACACCAAGGGCTTAGCCCAATGTCTTGAGAGGTAATACAATGCAGAAAGAATCCTTGAACCTACAGCTGTGGAATCAATCAAAGCTTCACATCCTGTCACTAAAGAGATTATTGTCTGGAAAAAAATATTTTTTTTCTTCTTTTGAAAGGGAAGTAACCCACTCCATTGCAGTCACCTTGATCTGTTCTCTTAGCACACGGTGTAGTTAGTTGGCTGGAGTCAAGGGCTGACAGATGCATGTTTCTTTGGTGACTCCTGTCTGGAATTTGGGACCTGTGGAAATGACTGTTTTTTAGATCTTGGAGAGCTTCTGCTGTTCTGAATGATCAAAGTGTGGTGAAATGAGAACACGCACTTGTCTCATACCACCTTTGATCTTTAGGAATAAAAGTTACAGAATCACAGAATTGTTGAGCCTGGAAGGTACTCCTAGAAGTAGTTGCTCTAGAAGTCATCTAGTTCAGCCCCCCTATTCAAGCACCTAGAACTGGGTGCTCAGAACCATTTCTAACTGCTTCTGTCTTCAAAGTGAGAGATTCCACAGACCCTCTGGACAACCTATGCCAGTGAACAGTCACCCTCACAGTAAAACTGTTTCCTGACAACCCTGACAGAATATCCTCTGCTCCAGTTTATGGCCATTGCCTCTGGCCCTGTCCCTAGGCATCACCAAAAAGAGACTGGTTCTGTCTTTGCAACCTCTCTGAAAGTGTTCGTGCTCACTGATAAAATCCTTCCTTAGTCTTCTCCAGGCTGAACTGGCCCAGCCACCTCAGACTTCCTCATATGAGAGCAGCTTCTGTTCTTCCATCCTCTTTTTGGCCCTTCTTTGGACCTTCTCTTGTATGTTCATGCCTCCAGGGACCACAGGACCAGACAAGGACTCCAGATGTGACCTTACTAGGGCAGAGTAAAGAACTTAGTTGTAAGCATGGGCCACTCAAAATTGGAGTAGCTGGTCCTTGAATATTAAATCGGGACTTTAATGAGCATCTCTTCCTCCACAGGCCTTATCCTTTAGGACACTTCCAAGCATACCTTTGGAAAATTTGGCCAGCCAAATTCTTCAGGACTTAGCTTGCTCTTCACTCTTCTCCCTGCTCTCAGTACAACCTCATATTTATGGCAAGGTAGGTTTACAACCTAGACCACCCCAACAAGCCCTTTCTTTTTTTTGTGACCATGATGTGCATCAGGGCAGCTGTTCTTTGGCTCCTCCATCACTTGAGTAATGATCAGGGATCTTCAGGAAGCTCCTGAACTGCTACCCCTCTGCTGTATTTTAGGAGAATAGAACGGGTGTTATGCTTTATTTAAATGGTCCTGATACATTTATGAAGGACATCACTTTCTTTTTTTTTTTTTACCAATACTTTAATAGTGAAAAATGCTTTCCATCTATTTAGCATTTTTTCCAAGACCCATACCTTTGCCTGCTTGTCATCATAGTCGCTGCAGTACAGTAAGGGGCTTTCCTTCTTTACTGTATAAAAGGTTTCAGGTTGGAAAAGACTTTCCATAGGAAGAAGACATTTTTCCAGAAGGTACATCAGGAGACAATAGTGTTAAGTTACTTTGAGTCTTATTGCTGCAATAAATTTCTTCTCAGCTTCCCAAGTGAGTGTTTCATTCCTGAATATTCCTCCCAGTTCTCTTTTATTTGGAGAACAGCAGAAGTAAATGAGTAAGTCAACTGAAGATCCTAAACTGGCAGGCTTAGTCATTGATGCTAACCTTTATGAACTCTATAGAATCCTCTTTAAAAACAGCTCCTTAAGGAGACGTAACACAAAGTTATGATAACTTTCAGAAGGGACTATTTACCACAGACATTTGAACAAGAGACTCTTTCCTTCCGCATTTGGGATAGACTCACGCAATACTGTTATCTTAGACTGAAAAAAAAAATAAACACATTCACCAATTTTATTATCAAATATATCATCCTAAGCCGCTAAAGTTAGGCTTTTAAATATGTAAATAGAAAGCAAGTTAGTTACTGCAATTCCCTTTGGCTCTGGCTTGTTATATTGTCTTGGGATTTTTTATTTGGTTCATGTTTGGGGTTGGTTGTGGTTTTTTGGGAAGGGGAGATGGATTTTGTTTTCTTTTGTTTGTTTGTTTTTTGGGGGTGATTTGGTGTTTTTTTTTTTAATTGCCTTTTGTATATGCAGAATACATAGAATAGTATGTCTATGCATAGGTATCATGTGTCTAGCTTCCAAGCACTCATGTTTACAAGAGTTGTGCTTCACTCCATTAAAAACAGTCCATCTTCCTTCAAGTTTTCTTATAGAAACACAGGTTTTTGCATTTGTCAAATATTGCAAGAGTAATTATTTTTAATGAAAATATAATATTGATGAATATAAGCATGTTCAGAGTTCTCATTTAAAATTTTAAAATATGTTTAGCTGCATCAAGCACTAAAATATTTCCTTGGATAATCTATGGTGATCCAAAACTGGCATTTTTCCTTTTACACAAATAAACCAAACTCTCAGTTATATCGCACCATCAGCCATCATGTTTTTTTTTTTTTATTATTTAACAGCATCTTTGTTTGAGTAAATAGGTATTTTTGTCCTAGGCCTCCTTTAAAATATAGAGGGAGAGATGACATTCCTCTGTTAAGGAAACATGATGGTGCTCTAGAAACTTGTTTTGGCTTTATGTGAATACCTGCAGGTAGATCCTTAGATGACCTAAAGGTTCCTACATTCACCCCTTTTCAACAGAAATTTTACTTCAGATTATCCCTGGACACTACAAAAACTAACTAATCAATTGAAGGTGAGGATGGAATGGTGGATGTGTTGTCCTCCACAAAACTGAATAGTGTACAAGGAGTTGTCTCCACAGAATAGCCACTAGCAGGTTGAAAACTGGGTAAGAATCAGAGAGTAAGGGAATGAGAGAACCTTGTGGTTGATGTCAGGCCAGCTGATCCAGGACTACTGACAGCACCTTCTTGTTCTGGCTACAGCAGTTTTCATGCTCACAGGTTCTTGTCTTGATGGAGAACTTCAACCACATCAACATCTGCTGGGGAAGCAGAACAAGCTGTAGGTAGTCCAGAAGACTCCTGGAATGCATGAAGGAAAACTTCTTAGTTTTAAGTTTAGTCTTCTTAGTCTTAAGTTTATTACCTTAGGCAAGGTAATAGACAGCCCTACCAGAGGGGTTACAGCACAGTACTTGTTGGTTACCAGCATAAGTGAGCATCAAGTCAATCAGTGGTGTCAAGTTTGGAGGTAGCCTGGGCTGTGACAATTATGCGCTGGTGGATTTTGCAGCCCTGAGGGATATGAGCCAGTCAAAGAATACAGTCAGGACTTTGAATATTTGGGAAAGCAAACTTCCAGCTCTTCAAAGAGTTAGTCAGTAACACTCTCTGCTAAACTGCCCTGAGGGGCAAGGGAGTAGGACAAAGCTGACAGACTCTAAGGATGCTTTCCATAGAGTGTAAGAGCTCCTGATCCCCAGGTGTAAGACATCAGTCAAGAAAACCAAGAGGTCAGTATAGCTGAGTCAAGCAAGATCTGCAGGTCAAACTATGGGCAAGAAGGGAGGAAAGGTTGGGAGAGTTAGCATTGTTCATCCTAGAGAAAGCTCCAGGGAGACAGCAATGTTTCAGCAATTAGAAGTGTCCCATAGAAAAGACAAGGAGAGACTTTTAACAGGACCTGTTGTGACAGGACAAGGGATAATGGATTTTTGCTCAATGAGTGTCCATTTAGGTTATATATAAGAAAGAAATTCTTTACAATGGGAGTAGTAAAACACTAGAACAAGTTGCACAGAGAGGTGGTGAATTTCCCATGGTTGAAAATATTCAAGGGCTCTAAGCCAGTCGATGTAGTTGAAGATGTCCCTGCTTATTGCCAGGGGTTGGACTAGATGGCCTTTAAGGATCCCTTCCAACACAAACTATTCTGTGATTCTATGATAAGATAAAGTTTTATAAATTTCCATATACATTTAGTGAGAGATATCCTAAAATTAATTGCAATAATCAAATCACTCAGCCAAAATCACTGTGTTTCAATTTAGCTAAGTTATAAATCCATCCATAACAGTGATGAATTAATAAATAAATAAAATCTGAGCTTTTGAAAGAAATTCCTGAAGTAATATTGCAAGCTGGTTGAATAATGCTGAAACACTTTGGAGATCTCATTTTTCACTGAAATCACAGAAAAAAACAAGCATTCTGAGAGGAAAGAATTATGTATTGTTGCCTTCTGTTCTCACGCTGCCTAATATACAATGTGGTTCTCTAGGGGTGATTTTTTTTCTTATTTGTGGCAGACTAAAATGGTCCTGCAACTTTTTACCCACAGTTCCTTGTGACAGAAAAAAAGCAATTGTTGAGTCTTCCTCTCAAACTCACCCACCCGTTCTCTCTTAATTTTCTACTGTCCATGCAAGCTTCACTTAAAATAATGATGCAGAGTAGTTGGTGGAGGAGTCAGAATATACACAGCTTCAGCAACTGCTATTTATCGAGTGTAGTCAAAGAAGAAAAATAAAAAAATTTCTAGCAACTCATTCGTATACTTAAGTACATTTCTTCCAAAGAGCTTTCTATTTTTACAACCCGGTTGAAAATCCCCTGAGGGAACGGGTTTAACGAAGTATGTATTAGCTGAATGCAGACTGAGGCACTTGCTTTCCCAGTATTTCCCATTGGTACTGCAAGGAGAAAGGAGAAGAAATACACAAGGCTGTGCACTAAATGGTATGCAGAAATACAAGAAATCACAGGGAATACCATGGAGGCTAGATATTTGAAAATTCTGAGAAACTCAGCATCAGCCTAGTGTAAATGTGACCTGTTTTGGATCAAAACACCTCAAGGTATTAATTATGAAAGCTGACGTTCTGTTTGGTATAATGGAATTATATGAATGATACTGTAGTTATTTCCTGGTTTATCTACAAGACTTGCCTAGGTTCACTTAAGATAGTTTGACAGCATAATAAGGACAGTGAAAGAAGTGGTTTTTTTCAATACATTACATGTTTCTACTTACATTTCAAGACTACTTTAAATTGATCAACTACATTGAAAAGAGCTCTGAAATGCCTGTAGTGGAAAGCTTTCCCAATCAATACGACGGTGTTGAACTGGTGGGACAAGTTATTCTTCCCATGAATTTCCATGAGCAGAGAACCACCTGTCTACAAGCCAGCAGTATGTCCTTGTGGCCTGGAAAACCAAAGATAATCTGGGCTGGATTAGGAAGAGCATTCCCAGGAGGTCAAGGGAGGTGATTCTGTGCCTCTTCTCAACCCTAGTGAGGCCACACATGGAGCCCTGTGTGTGTCCAGTTCTGGGCTCCCCAGTACAAGAGGGACTTGCAGCTCCTGGATTAGATCCAGCTGAGATCAGTGAAGATGACTACAGAGTGGGAGCATCCTTCCTATGAGGAATGACTGAGGGAGTTGGGCCTGTTAAACCTTGAAAAGAGATGACTGACAGAGGACCTTATCAAAGTCTACAAGTATCTGAAGGGGAGTGTGTCAAGATGAGGGAGCCAGGCTCTTTTCCATAGTGCCAAACAGTAGAACAAGAAACAGCAGTCAGAAACTGGAGCACAGGAAGTTCCAACTGAATACGAGGAAAAGCTTTACTGTGTGGGTGACTGAGAACTGGACCAGATTGCCCAGAGGTAGGGAGTGGAGTCTCCCTCACTGGAGATATTCAAGAACCCTCTGGACACAATCCTGTCCCATGTGCTCTAGGATGACCCTGCTGGAGCAGGGAGGTTGAACTTGTGGTTCCTTCCAATCCGACCCATTCTGTGAATCTGCAATTCTGTGAGGTCAACAGGTTCCTGGATGAAGAAGTAGAAGTTTTGAAATGTCCTGCTGAAATTATTTTGGAAGGAATAAGAACAGAAAAAATTAGCATTATGCATGAAGAAATGGCCTAAAGGCTAGGCAATCTGAAACACAGACTTGGAATCTGGTGGGGAGTCATAACCAGCAAAATTTCTTGAAGGAAAAGGATTTTTACTGTCACAGTATTCATCCCAGCACATATAATATATCCCTATTGTGATAGCCCAAGGGTTTTAAAATACATCCCTATGGAAGGAAAAAAATCCCACTTTATATCCTATATTTCAAGATAAAAAATATTCCTAAAGTGTGCAAGACTTAACGAAACATGCAAAGTTTGTTATAAAGACCTATGTGCTCAATTTTGTCAGTGGTGAAGACACATGTTGCCAATACCAGCAACCCTGATCCAAGATTTAGCAGTATGGGGTTTTTTGGTTTTTTTTCCATCTGTTTGTTTAACAACTGTCATCAACAAAATATTTTCCCATCTTTGTTTACAGAACTTCATTCAAAAAGATGGAGGAGTGTTGTCTATTGACAGAAAATAATAAAGATAACGTAAGATAGATAAAATTTGCAGGATGTGACTTCTCTTAAACTACACCAGCAACAACAAAAAGAAGTATGGTACATGGGTCTCTGACCATTTCTTTTCCATCTTTGAACTCTTTATCAAAAAGATCACTATTTCTTCAGATTTGAAGATAACTTCTCCTCAACTGGTCTCATAATAGAAAAAATGAAATACTAAGAAATTCTATACAAGTATTAAATTCTGATTCTTTAAAATATTCTTTAAAAATCTTAATTATTAACAAGCCTATATTTGATATATGATTCTATTAAGATTACTCAGGAATATTTATGAGGGTTTTTTTCATTTTTTGTTTGTTGATTTTCTTTTGCTTTGTTTTATTTTGTTTCCTACCTCTCATTTTCTTATGCTTTGCAAATATATTTAGATAGACTAATTTCCACTTAGGAAACAAATTGTAGATGGTAGGTTGCAGTGTTTTAGGATGGGGTCTTTTGCTATTTGGAACTGTCATTGCAAATATTTCCTACTATGCAAAGGTTCTAAGGATTGTTTCTGATTTTTGTTTTTAAATGCACAGCTTCTTTGCCATTTTTCCATTACAAGACCCAGAGTGAAAACCCTTTCAAATTCTAATAGAAACTGAAATTCAGAAGCAATATGTAATTTCTTGATATTCTTTGACTCTCCTTGTTCTCTTCTTCTCTTCATCCACCCTACAAGTATTTAAGTATCTCATAAAATGAGAAAACCAATAATTAAATACAGTTTCAAAACCAAGTTGCTACATCTTCCAGCTATTTCTGTTGCAGGAATTTCTATAAACCAAGAACTATAGCCAACATTGTCAGGAATGTAGTTAACCTTCAAACTGAGTTGAAATTAGATTATTTTGATTCATTTTCCACATTTCAGTCTGATTTATTTCATTCTTAGATTAAATTTAAATATTTATGTTAAATTCATATTTTGATGTGCTTTAATGTTTGGGGTGTTTTCCCACAGATCTTTAAATATGTGAATTTCTTTTTCATACAAGTATCAAAATTTCATGCTAAAATCATTATACACTGATCTCCCTAGAATCATAGAAATTAAAAACTGAAAATGACAGTTGAGATAAATGTGGATTCCACTATCAGTAATGTCCAGATTAGCTTTAAAAATCCCAAGATTTGCTTCTATCTTCCAGACTAAACATCCTGTTCAGTTATATTTCATCAAAAATGTGGAAAGTGCAATGAAGACCATTTATCCCCCAACTCCTTGTGTCAATGGTATTTGGGGACATTGCTCTTAAATAACTGATGGGAGAATTGAAGACATGGAATTGTGCAGGTCGATATCCTTCAGTTCACACTGTTCTTCTGTGCAGTCAGAAAGAACTGAATGTCCTTAAAATTAAAAGTCCCCCTGAAATTCCTTCTGGTGTACCATAGATCTGCTGTGTTCTCAGGAGCATGTCTGTGCCAACAGAGTTTAGCACCATCTAGACTATTAGTGACCTTAGTCAATATTTAGCCAAACTCTACAGGTTTAGTTCTTTTAATGTTCACTCACAAATCAGTCTGGTTACTTTTACTTACATTTACTCATATTCCCTTACCCACAAATTCCTATCAATTTGTCAATATCTTTTTGGAAGTGTGGTACCCAGAAATGAATAAAAGCAGTTTAAACAACTTTGAAATATCATTAACATTGTTGTTGTTTTTATTATTATTATTAATAGTATTAGTATTAGTACTATTATTATCTACAAGCACTTCATATTACAAAAATACTCATCAGTCCCAAGTTTTAATAATAAACTTTGATTTGTCCTCAAAATCAACTGCAAGATGAATCGATGGTAGATATTTTTAACACCATTATATACTTAGTGCTGAGTTACATTTGCCTAGTTATCTGTAACTTATGTACTCAGGTGAAACTTCTTTATGAGAAAAGTCTCTGAAAATATAACTTTATATGTCTGGATTGCCTTTTCATATGTATCAAATCAAATATTGGCAGAACAGACTAGAAATGATAAAATCATAGCAGATAGTTTTATAACTGCCACTACTATTGTGAAACAGAGAACTCTGGAAACATCTACAAAACTATTTTGCTAAGGCATTTTTAACACCTTTCAAATTAATATGTTTAGGCCATGACAGATGTGAAATCTCTTTGACTCAAAGCACACTTCAGTGACATTTGGAAGTCCTTGAAGACTGTAAAAACATCCATGAGCCTGGCATAAATTAATTTTTCTATGTATCGGCTCTACAAGCAAGCTGCAGACAGCTTCAAGAAGTGCCTGGCAATGCAATAAGTCTCCCAAACCTCCTCTTATGGTCTTTTAAAAGAATTTATGCAAAATTTCTTTGTTCAAGAAATTAATATTTTTGGGACTCACCAGTGCATTATATACATTCTGGTTAATATGTCCTTAAAAACATGTTTGTGAAAAATTCACGACGTGCTCAAAAGCTAGGTGTAGTGTTATTTGAAATGAACATTTATATGAGTACTGTTGTTACTACCTTTATGTTTCTAAGATTTAGGCAAGAGATTAAGTTGATCACCTTCTTTCTCTAGGGAACCACTGTGGTACTTCTCTTCCAAAAGTTTTGGAAAATGCCACAGCACCAGCTGGTAAATGGATAGCTCCCAGCTGTAAGGGAGAGTCCCACAGGTCAATATGATGTACAGCAAACCTCTGCAATCAGTTAGCATGAGAAGCATTGCTATGTAAACATGGTAAAGATGAAACTATTAAGCCTGACACTACCTGAACTATTGGAAGTTGAAATAAGTTTTCAAAAGATTTCTTTAATCATAGAAGCCGGTGATTCCTTGCTTAAAGGTTTGTTTCAAGGCACTGGAGGTACAAATGGACCAAGTCTTTGAAAGTGAGAGAGAGCAGTACATTACCTTCTGGGAACAGTAGACTCAGGAAGTCTTAACATCACTAAGATCGCAACAGAGGCTTCAAGATAAAGAGTATTAAAACCACATGTATATGTAATTAATATTATCTGGATGATTTCTGAAATAGGTTACAGATCTTCTGATGTTCATTATTCTATCAGAAAGGAAGAGATAATTGCTTTGAACATTATTCAGTATATGATAGAAAGGGTGTTTCTTGCTCTTTTCACAAGCTGATTAAAACCAACACTGTTAAAGCTGATAAAGTTAAACACTGATGAAAACAGAAACATTTAATGAGAATCCAGCCCAAATTCCTGAGGTTCTACAGAACCTTTATTGTATGACAGTATCTAGAAAATGCAAACAAATTTAAACTTGACAAAATAAGTGACAGGAGAGCAAGTGCTTTATGGAGCATGTAGTACAAAAGGTCGTGGCATTCCTGCCTGTTGATGTACACTGGAAGCAAAAGTGAAGTGGGGGTTTTCAGAAACCGCACTTTCTCAGAGTTTAATGTAAAGCAGAATCTCAGAGACTGAAGAAAAAGAAAACATATCAAGATGTTCTGTTTTGAATTTAAGCTGATCCATTGAGGTGCTTACCATTCCTGGAATTACAGATGGGGATTTCAGGGAGATTTCTTTATTTGGAAAATATAGTTTGAATGTTAGAGATCTGATAGTAGTTTATTTGAAATGTAATTAGCATTGATTTGTAACTAGGCATGTATACCAGGAGGAATAGCTGCAAGTTTTATTACTTTTCATGAAGACTTGAAGTTACATGTGGCTACATACTGCTGTTTTCTGATGTGATGCATGAGAAATGCCCATAAAAGAACGATACCTATAAACTTACTCTTTACAGCCCATATATGTAGGTACAAAGAAAAAATATAAACTAAACACACAAAGGAAGAATACTTACATTGGCAAGGAAAGAGCAATTTAAGTATTTCAATACATTAATATTGTCTCATAATCGATTACATATTTCTTTACACATTATTTGTTGATGAGAATTTTTTCCTCAAGTTGTCAATATTTGTAAAGCAAAAAGGGTTGCAATATTTCTTTATTAATAGGTAAGCTTGATGGGGTGGATTACAAAAAAGAAAAAACATCTGAATATACTTTTTTTTAATGAGTACTTAATTTTTTTCTTGTTAATTCAGAAATCAAGACAAACACTATGTAACTTGAAGCATGTGACTACTGCCTTTGGTGTGACTGCATGAAATTAATCACACGCTCTTGGATTCAGTCATGAATGTATATCAATTTCACTGGATTGCCAGGAAAGGAAAGGAGTTGCAGTCAAAGCCAAATAGTATAGGTTTATATTTGTGTACAAGTTCTTTGTGGCAATGTATACAAAAATAAGTAACAATTATATTAACCTGACACGTTTCAGTGATGAAATAAGGAAAAAAAAATAGTGACATGGGGCGTGGGAGATCAACGTCATGTTCCCAAACATACACATCTCTTCTGTAGTCTTGACAACTGCAAGCAGACTTGAAACATCACTGGATCATTAAGAAATTATTAAAATTGGGTGGACCAAATATTTATATATGAAGTCACCATATTTCAGTGATTTTCTAGTTCCAGTGTTAGATATTAAGATCTGTGTTTAATATTCTATTACCTTTGTTCTTGGACTTTAATAAAAATGCTCAATAAACCATTTCCATCTGTTAGAAGCAATATTTACTTTTAATTTAGGATTAAGTTTACAACATATTTAGGAGCTTATAATTTTCTCAAAAGAGTATCTTTCTGGCCCAAGGTCTATGGTGATTTTATCATAACAACATTTTTGTCTTATCTGAATCCAGTCAAAAGAAATAACTTTGTAAAAACAACCCTGCTACTGGAGAAAGATTGTTTATATGAACAAAAAAATGTTTATATGAACATAAAAATACAGGATTTTTTTTATCCCACATTTCTACTTGCTCCTTGCCTTTCTACCCATTGAAATTTCTCTTTTTTTCTTTTTTTTCTTTTTTATTTTATGTATAGATCTTCTTCAGTCCCTGAAGTTAAAAGGATATATGCAGCTCAGAATTAATATCTGCATATTTTACAACTGATAACATGCTAGTAGAGTTGGGGAAATCAAACTTGTAGTGTGGAAAACAATATCTGTGGTGTGGATTTAATCTTCAGTTTTAAAAGAGAGCAAATAATGAAGAGCAAGGTGGATCTCTTAACATAATCTGGAGAGTAAAATACTATATTGGTACTGACTGCTAAGAGGTATATTATTATGCAGAAAGATATCTCAGAAAAAGTGAAAATATTTCCATGTTATTGCTCCAAAATAGGATGAGGGAAGATTGTTTTCTTCAATAGTTTAAATAATTTCCTTCTTTTACAGTTTTGATCTTCAAATACAAGTTCTATGGTTTTATTTTCTTGTAGAAGGAGCAGAGATGTTTGTGTCATTATAAGGCAACTGAGAGAAGAAAGACCTGACACCAAATGTTGAAGATAGAAATGGTATTTCTACTTCAAAAACAAACATATACATACATAAAATGAATATATATATATTTCTGTTCTTATAAACAACATCTCACTGATGAATCAGGACATTGTTGCAGAAATCAGGAAGCTTTGCTGTGACATGCATTGCAGTCTTTTATAGAAAGATACAGAAAAGATAAGAGAGTCCAGAAAATAAAGAATAGGCTTGATACATTTAAAAAGAGAATGCTGGGCAAGAAGAAACCAATTTTTAAATTGCACTGTTTTCAATTTAATTGATAAAAAATAAAGACTAAAAAAATAAGAAAAAAAATAAAGGCAGTCTAACGCATAATAACTTGTAGCCATTAGTAAATGATCATAGCAATATTTCTTCACAGTCTGCCCTAAAATATACACTTCTGAGGTTAGAAAAGATTTCTAGATCAATTCATGACTCAGGAATTTATATTCTAAGTAAAAAAATAATTTTTGCTTAGACACCACAGATTATTATGATTCATTTGAAAAAAAAAAAAAGCCCACAGTGAGTACATTCAGAGTCTGGCTTTTCCCAACAAATAGAACTAACTAAATAGAAAGCTGTAGCTTTCCTGTGGGTTTTAGTAAGACATTCTGTAGAATTTGTATTGAACTGCTTACAGAACATATTAGAAAGACTCTGACTTCTTATTAATTTCTGTAACTTCTAAATAGATTTTCTGTAAAAGTGGACTCCATTGTTAATTTCTGCCTGATTTGTCTACGAAAATGCTCCAGACTGCAGCCTTTTGTGATATAGTAGTCTAAATGGAGAAATTACATGGAAGATAAAAAGTGAAAAGCATAAGAAATTGGATCAACTTTGTTCCTTCTTCGTCATCATTTGATCAAAAACTACCACCTGAAATATTATCTGATTTTCTGTAGTGCCTAATTTCAACAGTCACCCAATCAAGAGATAGCATGAAAAGTTTCGAAAACTTTTTATAAACACAGCTAGAAAGTTTGTAGCAGCCCTTATTGTCCACTGTCCTTGGAATACACAACCAGTCTGCTCAGGAAAGTGGAGTGACCAAGCCAATAGGGACTGATCAATTATTTCTATGACATCCCTGAAAAAGAGAATTCAGATTCTGTGCAAGAACTCTTGCACAAAATAAGTAGTCTCCAGAATAGAGTGAAGGTTTTGTATGACACACATCTTAATGTGTCAATATAATTTGAAGGGCCTGCTACCCATATTTGCTTTAACTGGTTTTTGTTTTTCTTTTGTAACTGGAAGGTGACACCCTGCCTGTATTATACTGTCTTTCCCATCATCTGCTGGAAGCCTTTAAAAAAACTGCAAGCAGGAATTAAAGTTCTCTTTTCCATTAAAAATTAATTTCATCAACAAATCATTAACTAGACACAAACTCTATATTTGTAAATACTGGGATTTTATTTTAATGTATTAATGCTGTTGATTTGATACTATAGCACGTGAAGAAAGAAAGTAATAAGAGAGACAGTGAGACAGAGAAATCTGAACCTTTTGGATGTCCCATTCCTGAGGCGATTCAGCACTTTATCTCATAAAAAGTGTACCATGTTTATTGAAGCATATTATCTCTCAGACACTCTTTAATGTTTAGTTCAATCATTTATCTGAAGGCACTTTTCTTATTGGAATTTATATTGGAATTTCACGTCATATGGCTGATTCATGTAAACTGATTCAAACTGTGCATGTTCAAAATTGTCATAAAATAGTTCCGTTTCAAAGATGATACACATATCTGTTCTTTTGTATGTTACTCGGAGTTTCTCTTTAAAATTCTTAGTTGCCTAGTGACCAGGTTTTTAAAGATAGCTTCAGTTTCTAATGACACAGTTTTGAGTGTAGAATTAACTATATAACCCTATCTGCATTTTTCACCTTCGCAAACCTATATCTTGTTTTCCAAAAGTCATATGATAACAAATGAGAACCCCTCTCTTTTCTCCATTATAAACAGGCCCGATTCCCACACTGCCTTTTCATAAAAGATCCTCCAGGCCTCTCACCATCTTTTTGGTCTCTGTTGGGCCATCTGCACTAGCTCCTTGTCTTTAATGTACTGAGTAGCCCAGAACTGGACACAGCACTCGAGACGTGGCCTCACCAGGACAAGGCAGAGGGAGGCTATCAGCTCCCTCAACCTGCTGGCCACAGTCCTCTCCAGGCACCTCAGGATACCACAGCCCTCCTGGCCACAGCAGCTCTGCCAGCTCATGGTCAGCTTGTCATTCCCCAGTGCTCCCAGGTCCTTCCCAGCAGAGCTGCTCTCCAGTAGGTCAGCCCCCAGCCTGTGCAGGTTATTCCTGCCCAGGTACACGACCCCACACTTGTCCTTGCCGAACCTCATTTGGTTTCTCTCTGCCCAACTCTCCAGCCTACCAAGGTCCCACTGAATGCCAGCACAGCCTTCAGCTGTGTCAGCCACTCCCTGAGTTTCACATCATCAGCAAACTTGCTGAGAGCACATTCTATCCCTTCATCCAGGTCATTGATAAACAATTTGAATAAGGCTGGACTCAGTACTGATCCCTGGGAAATGCCCCTGGCTACAGGACCCCAAATGGATTCTACTCTGCTGATCACGACCCTCTGAGCTCTGCCATTCAGCCAGTTCTGATTCCAACTCGGTGTCCATTTGATGCTTAAGTTTTAGCTTTTATATTTTTCAGATTCTGTACTGCATTACTGTATAATTCTGAACACTCATACTGAGTGTTAGTAAGCTCTCTTCACATTTGGTCAGACAAAACAATCCTTCCAGGCCTGAGAACCAAAGTTATCATCACAGCCTCAGGCCTGAAAAGTACAAACAAAAGTGAATTGGGGAGGAACAAACTGGAGGAATGTGACTTCATTACCTGAAGCTGTAACGGGACAAATAACCCCTTATCTGCAAATAGACCAAACTTACATCTGTCTGAAAAACTTGTGACCATCGTCCATCTTAGGTGTAGCCTCTGTGAGGCTTTTACACTGCCCAAGGTGTATATGTTAAAGGCCTTTAATAAATACCCATTTTATTCTTTTAACTCTGTCTAGCCTCTGTTCTAGGTAGCCAGTCCAAGGTATCACATTCATTTAATCCATATTTCCTGAGTTTACCTGAAAGGATGTTATGGCAGACCTACTTCCTGCCTTGTGACCCAGAATCCACACTTCCCTTTCCCCTGCATGAGAATCCCTCCCCATTTCAGAAAACCTTAACTATGCCACTGAGAAAGATATTACCAACAAACAACTACAATATCAACGATATCCATCAAAATGCCCTTTTAGGAAGTGACTTGAGGTCATTACCTTCTTCACGGAGTCTTTTACCACTTACAATGTTTTTTTTTAATTTGTACTGCTTCTTTTCTAGAAATATTTTCATCAAACATACTTTACTTTTATAACCTCACCTAAAGTAGAAAGCACTTTGCATATAATTCTAAAAAAATTCTGCAGTTGTGCTTCTGCCATGCTGTGTTATATTTTTTTTCCATGGTTTCCTTTCCTGGGTATCAATAATTCTTGGTCTATCCCTCTATCAAACTCCATCAACTTCCTATAAAAGCTTAGCATAAATGATATGAAAATACTTGTGAATAGGTTTGTATTGTGGTTCTTTTGTATACCTCTGAAAGACCCAGCAATTCTGTTGGTATCAGCCACTCACTGTCCAAACTGATCATCCAGAAATATGCCTAACTACTGTCCTAATTAATAAATAGGTATTTATATATTAATTCCTTCTGTCTAGAAATGACAAACTTTTCAAATGCTGGTTTCAATCCTAAAGTTAAAGCACTTCCCAGAATGGGGACATTATACTGAGATACATCCCTGCCACCATGTGCAGGAATCCAGTCTGCTCTTTCCTTAATTAGATATCTGCCTTGCTTTAAAGCCTGCCATTTCTTTTTTTTTCTCCTTGGAACTCCCCAGACTTATATTTTGTATTATGCTCTCATATCACTCTCTCTAATATAAGGTTGCTTCTTTTTCTGGAGAAACACAGAATGATATATTGTGAGTTTGAAATTGGTTTTGTACAGTAATATTGCATTACATAGAATAATAGTCTTATAAACACAGTCAATTGAGGATCAAATATAGTCCATATCAGCACAAAATAAAAGGTCTCTTCTCTTATTCTTCTTTCTATATCATACTACGTAGCAGGAGAAAAGCTGCCATATACAGACAGACAAAATATTGATAGTTTTCAAGACCCATATAATAACTCAAATAACAGCGTATTTTAAACTGGTCACCTCAAACACTAGAGCAACCATGCAGCCTTATATTATTTTTTATTTTTTTTTCTCGTACTCCTCTTCAACATGGTATTTTGCAGATAGTAGTGGATGGAGGCTATCAATAAAATCAACCAACAAGAATTCTGTTCAGACTGCGACTGCTCATAAGTTCTCTGAATATCAAAGCAGTTAGTGTGGTTTAGAAGGAAAATTAGAATAGAGAGCAACGAGACACCAGCTAACAGAGAAAAGTGCAATAAACTGTAACTGGCATTTAATTATCTTTGATACCTCTACTACTCTGTCAAATCTGGCTAAAATGAATAGATTCAAACACTACAGGAGCAGGGAGTGACATACTCATTCACAGATGAATATGCACACTAACCTTCCTCCTGTAGTGAACATTGCTACAAAACCTACTTGGCTGATGTGTGCAAGGGATGTTCCATGCTGCTCAAAGGGACAGCACACACTGTGATGAGGAGACAGATCTGTGTGAAGCAGAAAGGACATTCACTAGGCTTGCACTGAGACATGCCTCGTTTGTAGTCTGGATGCTGCAGACATACGTCCAGAAGCTCACAGTCACAAGCGGGTTAAGAAAACAAAGTCAAAGGTTATTTCATCCAAATGTTCCCCTGTTTATTGGACAGTTCAGTAGGAAATATGGCTCTTTAAGATACACCTATTTCCCCTCTGTAGCCTGGAACAGATGGACGATACCAATCTCTGCTTGAATCAATGGTAAATGCTGTCATTTGTTCTCTGTGGTGTCTGAATAAATTTCAATATGCTATGTTTTGCCTTAGGGAGACTTTAAACCTCCTCAAAAGTTCAATACTGGATAGAGTTGTACTGGATGAAATTGGAGACAAAAGCAGGCAGAAATAAGTTGATAAGAGTGACCAGTGAAAATTTTATGTATGAAGCATCATAGTTACAAGGGTGTTAAGGGTTCACCAAATGCCTGATCTACAACTAGATTTATATTTTCAGACTTCTTGAAATCTAACAACTCAAAATCCAATGAATTACCATTCCTCTACTGAAAAACCTTTTCATCATATCTACATATACATATGTATGCATGCATATATGTGTATATTCTGTCAGTTTAACTTTTGTCAGGGTTTAAAATAATCCTTATATAGCATTCAATTTTGCTTCTATCTTCATGCATAAAGGATTAGACTAACCTCGGTCTAGATCTTCAAAGATTTTTTTTCTTCTCATTTTAACAAGGTAACTTTCTCCTTGGTGTATTCTACTCTCTTTCTTTCATATAAAAAATATGTCCTGTTTTGGGTTATTCCTGCTTGACACTTAAGGCATATATCACCTCACAAAGCATCTCTAACTAATCCCAGCCATGTAACAGTACACGGATATTTTGATGAATTGCTTTTTATTTGTCTGCATCTGTTCAAGACCTGAAATTCCATTTATTTTATGATATGATAATGATAGTGTCACTCTTTTGTGCTTATCTATTTTCTGTACTTTTTTACACAATAGAATATAGTTTCTAGAATTTTTTAACAAACCTAGGCACTTGAAAGACTCCCTAATATCTTCTATTCAAAACAAGGCTGTACTATGGGTAATGAGCTACTAATGTCCATTTTAACAGTTCATCCAATAAACCATTGATCCTTCAAACAATTTAGTTTTAATCACCATCATGACTCCTGATTACATTTTTTAAAGGAAGGATCTTTTGTGAAGGCTGAATGATTAAATTTGTCTAACTACTCCTCCACGGGGAAAAAAATCCTAAAATGAAATATTTAAATTCTGTCAATTTTTCAATCTGACAAAACATATTTTAAAGGGTCCTACAATAGCAATTCATGTATGTTTGTTTTATTTCTATTTCTCAAAAAATGTTTTTTGCTGTTTCAAATTAAAAGGTATTTTCCCTGAATTCTCTCTATTCTGCTTCACCATGAGAGATGCCATAAGCTAGGTGTAGAAGGGTACAGAGTGGAGATAAACATTCCTAAAAGTGAGAAATCATTCAAGTGGCAGAAAGGGAGGACTAGAACTGTTTCAGTGGATAGGAAATTAGATTCTTCTACAGTGAAGGTAAAAGAGAGAAGCAGGTTCATTCTTAAACCTTGCTCTGACAGAGGGAGATATACAAGTCATGGATGCAATAAAAACTTCCCTGGGACTCTTCACCCAAGCCAAGTGATCTGTAGTTATAAAAAGCATATTTTTTTCTAGATATTTTCCAGATATATCTGCAACGGAAAGCTGCAATTTTTTTCTAGTTGTTTCATCAAGCAGAAATTGCTGACTAGCAAAGGTCAGTCAATAAAATGCAAATGAATTAAACATTTATACTAGCTGTATGTGCTGACATTTAGGAGCCTTTATTTTGTTTATTGCATACCATAAATCGTTGACCAAGTTGCGTCATTTATCACCTCAAAAATTTCACTGCAAAAAGGTAAGGAAAGTAAGATGGGGAGAGGAATGGGAAACTTTGATAAAGTGTAATTGCACATATTGTTAGCACAAAGCAAAGACAAACGGAAAATTATCTCTATAGCCAAAGAATTGCTGAGAAAATAATGTTTACACAATGCTCATACAAGGTGGGTTCCCAGCCTCTCCATTTCTTTCAGTTGGATGGAAACTCTCTTTAGCCATGTCCCTGACTGGGAATGCTCATCTGCAGCTGGAAGGCATTAGGTGTGTCCCTGAAGGACTTTCTCCAAAAGTTCCATCTGAAAGAAATCCAACAGTGCTCCAAAATTTTCCATAATATGAGTTGAATCAAAATGAATAGGAACGATTGACAAATTAAATGAAAACTGTGCTTTCTGTTCCAAACTAAATACCATTGAAGGCTCAACCTGTAAAATAGCTCTAGTACTTGCACTAAATAAGAGCTGTTGACTTTCCAACATGAATAATAATGTTACACTGACTAAAATATCAAAAGGCTGTGAGACACAAAAATTGTCTATTCTGTGACATTTAATCTAAGAATTCTAACTATTTATTTGAAAATTTTGATTATTGTTTCTACACATATAAACAGTTCTTCATTGGTCTTAACACTGTTCACTGCTGTTAAAACTATTAACTTCTGAAACCCATGCATATATGAAATGATATCTCGGACATAATCCAAAATTTATGACCTAGTTATTGTAATTATGATTAAAAAAAAAGGAATACAGAAAGGAGAGAATAGAGAATAATAACACTGTTTCCCAACCCCCCACCCTCTCTCTCAAGTCTCATAGAGGCTGTATCTTTTTAAATCTGTAAAATGCAATTTGTGCAACTGAGCCCTGATCTCAGGTCTCTACTTGTATAACATCAGCAGTAGCAGGAGAGCAAAAAACTTCTGTGGTACTACTCCTACACCTAAAGTTATGGATGTACTTAAGTGCTTTTCTGATTTTGACCTAGATGAGGAGCTGGGAGGGAACTTGCTTCTTGAGCCGTGTGCTGTAGTTGTTGAATGCCCGTAAATTCCACCTCACTGATCACCATATTTCAAGTAGTCATATTATTTCACCACTCGCTAATTGATATTCACCCTCCAGTGACAGAGAAAAAAGCTTAAGTGCCGTTGTGTTGCTACTACTGTCAATTCTTTACCAATTTTGCTGAATTTTTGTCACATTATTTTAGGTAGGTACATTACAATAAATGTTTGTTAGACCAAACATTTGGTTGATAAACTCTTTTCCTCCAGCAACTGAATTTTCTTAAAGTTTAGTTAATTAGGTGTAGATTTAAGATGGCCAGCACTCAAGCACTTCACTAATAGAGTTGCATGCTTTACTGATCTTAACAGTTGAATAGTATATTTCATTTATGATCATTTGCATAATTTGCTGATTAAACTACATGTTTAATCTATTGACCTTTACACTGTACTTATCCTACATTTACAGAGATGTAATCAATGTGCAGATTTTACTGAACAGAGCAGACATCTCAAAGCTTACTTAGCCTTTAGAAAATTAATTCAAAGCTATCAGCACACTGTCTCATTGATGTTTGTTGGTGTTCCTTCTCTTCCTCCCTCAGGTTCACTGGATGGAAAATCAAAATAATCCACACAGATAACAAACAAACAATATCCATATTTACCACAGGCTATATCTAGCCCTGTAGTGAAGGATGCAAAAATACCGAACACAAATTGTCAAGGTTGTAAAATCATCAAATTCAGATCCAAGGAGCAGGAAAGCAGACCTGCTGTTCTTACCATTCCATGCATGTCTGATTCACATCTGTGAGCACTGGCTCCTGAAATGCTGCCCATAACACTGATAATGAGACATCTTGAGATGAAAGGAGTTGACTGAAGTATCCCTTACAATTTATTTGTTCATAAATAACTACACAGAGTTCACCTGAAAAGTGAGTCCTGGTAGAAAGCACTACAACAGGGCACTCTCTGTTATTGAGGTTTCCATCTGTCTAGGACAAAAATACAAAACCAAAGAAGATATTTTTGTCACGGGCTATATGCAAACCACTCTTTGTGTTCAGTCAGGGAGTGACTTCTTTACAAAATAACTATTTCATCCTCAAACACTTCTTTAACATTCTTTTCTCATCTTCCTGTAACCAAAGAATAAGGTGTTCAAAATTTTCCATTCTGAAAACCAACAAAACAATTTTTTCCCCTGCTATTTGTCACTTAGGAAGTGAGGACTCATTTCTTGATGATGATGATTAAAGTCAAAATCACTCAGAAAGGAAACAATGAGCATGTGGAACTACCTAGAGGATTTAAAGTGAATATCACAAACCAGATTCGTGGTGCATTTGAAGGCAATGACCAGGATGGAATCCTGTGCAATATGCTTTCAGATGGCCCTTTCTGAGAAGGGATTTGGACAAGAATTACCCATTCTGTGATTCTGTACGGGCAAAAATTGTGTTCTAAGCACCTCAGGTCAACTCTGGCTGCACTTGCAACAGTTCTTCAGGGACTTGTTTTTTTGTCTGAAGACTAGATCATGGAGCTGGACTCCAGACAACCTTGTCGTCTTACCTACAGAGTGTCATCTGTCAGCCTCCTGACCTATGCAGTGCTATCCTGCATCAAGTCCTAAAATTGACTCTTGCGTGGCAGTCATAAATGCTAGGAAGCTGCCTGAGGCTGGAGAGCCATAGATTATCAACCACTAAATGTAAGAATGACTTGTTTTGTCAGTTATGACACTGTTGATGGGATTTCTACCTTTCATCAGTCAATTAGAATCATAGCCTATCACCAACACTGATGAGAATTTGCTTTTCTGTTCAAGTAGAGAAATACAACCCAGTGCCTCTTTCAGAGAATTAGATGGAAATTTACAGAAGAAAGCTATGGTACTTTCCAATTTGTTCAGTTTGAGAATACACTTTGGTTTTGAACATCTATACTCTATCTGAGAATTATGTTGTGCAGGGAATGCTATAAACTGTGAAGGAGATACTGCAAGCCAGTATGAATGTGATAAGCTAGCCTGTGGTGAGCTTTTTGAGAGTTTGGTAAAAGGGAACATGAAGAGCTTTGAGAGAGGATCAAACACTGTATCGGAGAAAACCTCAAGGAATTTATACTGTAGCTGAAGCAGTGTTACTGGGTGGGGGGAAGAAGTTGCTGATACAAATTCAGTCCCAGAAGGGCAGCCCAAGACTGGCCCAGCCAGTAGCAATCTGGATACCTGAGGGCTGTTAGCAAAAATCACAACATAACAGAAACAACTGGAATTAAAAGAGAAGAAGAAGAAACAGAAGAAGAGATGACCAAAAAATAAAAATGTCAGGGAGTTGCTGAAATGGAGACCTAGAGGCAGTCAAAACGGATGAAAGTAGAAAATGTACTTGAACTGCCATGGAGACGAGGCAGTGAACAAGATCCCAAGAGCCTCCACCAGCTGCAATCAACATCTTTGGTAAATTGCATCTGTAAAATAACTTTTAGCTATATTATTGAATCTGTAGAATAGCACCTGTAGAATAACTTTCATGTCTAAGTATTTTTATGCCTACTGAAAGTCTGTACAGCTGGAATAAAGCAGTAAGATTCTGCATAAAGTATCCCTTTAACTGTCCAAGCATGTAGGACAAAGACTATATTTTCTCAGCACTCTATTTCCATATGAACTTTTTACAATACAAACTGCATAGGAAAAACTTTATTTAGCAAGGTCAGTATCACTATGTTATTTTGCTATCAGTAATTATTGCACTTGCTGAAGCACAAGGGAAGGAGTTTTAGGAAAATATCTATTCATTATATACTTTGATATAATAAAAGCAATGAATCCTTGGTCAATGATGAGTTTGTGATTTTTTTAATTTTTTTTTTTTTTTACCTCTTAGGTAGTGTTGCTCTGTGACAAAAAATGAAAGCTATTTAAGAAACTTACAGAGATTTAATAAATAAATGCAAAGACTGTTTCACCCATAAGCATTTAAAAACTAGTTTTCAGCAACAGAAAACAGGGCAAAAAGAGATCCATGAATCACTGCTTCATTATGTTTTTCAATACTCCAGGTAGTTCCCACATGCTCAGTGTTTTCTTTCTGAGTGATTTTGACCTTCATCTTGCATAAAGAAAGAGAAGAAAACTGAAACAATTCAGAAATTAGCTTAGCTTTCATCTCCAGACTCATATAATACCCAGTTTTCATGTGGATCAGCAATATATAGCATTCTGCACTCATAGCATCCTGTGAATGAGTGAATCTGAATCTCAGATTCTGCAGGGAAATGCATGACAGAAACAGTAAATTGTAAGTATACTTAAAGTGAAGGGAGGCACATACTTCTTATTGAAGGAGATATAATCCCAGGTCAAAGAGTAAGAGTCAATATAATAAATATAATATAATGTCAAATAAATAGAAATGTCAATACTAAGATATCAAGAAATTAGGAAATGCACCTTCAAAATAAACTGACTGTAAACTGTGTGGTGTAGTAAATTATAGTGATAATTGTGTGAATTTCATAAGCTACAGTGATAGAAATATTTGGTTAAAACCTTGGCATTAGGATAACGAGGAAAGAAGTTTAGGGAAAAATTAGAAAGGAAACAAAAAGTTTATGAACTTCATACATTTACTAAGACAGTAAAAAAATAATAAGTGACTGCACCTGAGGTATCCCACTTCATAAAATTATTCTTATTAATCTATTTAATATATTTTACATCAAGTATCTTAAAGAAGCATTGAAGACAGGTAAAAGATGTAGTAAAAAAAGGCTTTATAAAATCAGGCCTTGCTCTGTTAAATTACCAGCTAGCCTGTTACTTCTAAGTGCAGCTAGCTAGGCTCCCATGAGAAACAAGCTTGGGGATGAAAAGCCAGTTAATACAACAACTTATTCTGGTAAGAAAAATGAGTTTGCACCTGCATAAACAAAAGATCTGTCTCGTGAGAAACAGTGAAGAAGGTATATAAACCAGGAATAGAGGCCTTTGATAGACAGGCAAAATGCCATTTACCAACCAATGAACTAAGTGTCAGTGCATTGCTAACTAGGTTTAACACAGTTACTTCTGATACTTCCCTTAAATATGAGCTTTCTAAATAAAGGATTGACTTTTTCCTTCATGAAGAAGCTGAGTCCCATCTGCTTTACTGCAACAAAGAAACTCCTCTTTGAAAACAGGGGTCTGTAGGGAAACACCCACATGACAGAAGTTGTGCTGCCAATGGTGATTCACAGATCTTATGTGCTAAGTACTGAGCTGAGCTAAAGCACACCTACCTTCCACAGGTTCTCTTGGGCTATAGCAGTTACAATTAGTTTAAGAAACATTCTTGCTAGTCTAATAGGCAGCGTGAAATAAAGGACTGACTGGTAGACTGTGATATATTTCAGAAGAAGAAAACTACTGTAGAGATTTGTTTCTTTTTATTAAGGATCAGTTCTCTGGAGCTGAAATGCATATACACAATCCATTCTTAAGTGTGACCAAAAGCAGAGAAATATCCATGCCTCTGGTTCCCTTTCCTATTTTTATATTTGTCTCTCATATAACATGTGAACTAATGTCGACTGAAGGCAAATTGCAGCAACACACAGCAAACTGTAAACACGTATTCAAATTTAAGGTATGGTAATTCTTAAAATAAAAACCTTTAGATAATTGATGTAGTGCATAGTAATTCAATATAGTAGAATTCCTAAACAGAAGAGGGATTTTTTTTCATTAATGGAATATTTAAAAGACACCACTGATATATCTTGGACATATTAAATAAATCTATAAGTCTTGCAAATCCTGTGCTTAAGATAGATCAGAATGTCTTTTGGTAGCCTGAATTACCTACAAAATATTTAACAAAGTGCAGTACACTGAAAAGCCTGCCTGAATTCATATGGGTCCCAACATGTTTATGAAAACCTGATGCTTTGTTTATGTATTTTCATTATAACTAAGTAAATTTGCTTGACCTAAAATTCTGGTGTAGTATTACATATTAGGAAGAAAGAAACAAAACTATAAAATCGTTTTTAGGTTTGTTGGAGCATTTTTTTTCATTTTGTTTCTTCAAATTATTTATCAAAATACTGTGTTCGCTTTAATTAACATAGAGCATAGTGTGACTACCAATTTTATTGAAAATCAAGAATCCAACTGGATCACCAGAGTATGCAGCTGGATCCATAAAATATCTAATTGGAACATCAAAGTACTCACTGTATCACATAGGCAATATTTGTACATTTTGAGGCATTAAAATCTGCAGCTGAATCAATAAAATATTGTTTATCAGAAGAGGACAAAAATCCCAAACAATGAAAATGTGCAAGTGAATTATGAAGATGTTAAATATGAACAGTAAAAAAGATCAGGCATTACATAAACATTTTAAGTACTATAGTGCAAGTTGAGTAAAAAATGCATGAAACCCAAACTAACAACATTTGCAAAACAGTGTTTCAAAACACCATGCCAAGCAACTTTGAGTTGCATTTCTTTGCTGAATATTTACATAGTGTGCCTGCAATGTCACATATAATGTGTGATGCTTTTTCAAATTGCTAGCGAAATACATAACCAGGAGACAACAAAAACTATGATTTTTTTTTTTTATGGAACCTTCATGGTTGCCACACATTAAGCTTGTTTTTCATGGCATAGCTCGCCTTGCCTTGGCAGTCCATGAAAACAGTCATTATTCAGACTATATTTGAGTTATCTTCCTACTGGACATTGCTGTTGATTTTCATCAATATATTATGTCTATTCATAATTTCACAATGCAAGATCTCAGTCTAGATCTGAAATTTATACAAGTCATATGTAAGTCAGTCCAGCTCCACTGAACTCATGATTTACACAGGAGAAGCATTTATGTCAACTCGGGTCATCCCAATGGAAGTCTGAGACATTTTTATGAAGTTTCACTTCCTGCATCAATTTGCATCATATAAGGGGCAGATGTGCCAGAGTGCTCCAACTGCTGTGCAGTGATGCAAAGCAGCTGGAATCCCAGCTCCTTGTGCTTCCTGTGCCAAGTTTGTAGCTACTTTGGCATGCTGGAAGAGTGCAGAGCAAGAAGACCGTATCCATGAATCCAAACTCCTAACTCCTGCAGCTATGCCATTTGATTTAAAGTTGATTACCCATTCACACCTTCAAATCTGCTATGTGTAGTATGATTTCCTTCTTTTGTGCCCACAAATCTTTTTTTTTTTCCTTAATGTGCACAATGAATACGAAGATTTCTTTAGGTTATATATAAAGCGAAACCATACAGACTTTACAGACTATACTTGTGTAAGAATAACTCAGGGAATGGCGACATGAAAAGAATAACTCCATTAAAGTCAATGGATTACAGAAATGAAGCTGTAATACAGTTACAGAACAGTTACATAAACATCAGCAGGGAAATAAAAACATCTTTCTACAAAAGAAGAAATGCACAGACTAAACAGAATGATACTGAAGCTTTGGAAATAGATTTATTGTAAATTAGTTGTATCTATATGGTGAACAAGACTATATTCTAAAGTGTTTTGAACTGCTTCTTAGATGCAGGCAATCAAAAATATAAACTATGTAAAACAACATTTAAATTAATTGAAAGAGCAAATTCCTGACAGCATGCTTGCTCTCCATCTTAAAAAATTAACAGCTTTTGTCAGCATTCATGAAATCCATGAGCTCTGCATAATTACATTCTTGACCTTTAAGATTTTTAAAATTTATTTTACATACAAAAAATTTTAAAATATGCTTAAGAAAATGTTATTTTAACATATTTTCAGAGTGCAACTTGTTGAGAAGATTGTTAAGCAGTATTATTATTATGATTATTATTAAGAAATTTGCATGAGAAACAGGCATATTTGGGTATCTGTTTTAGAAATGTACCTTATAATGAAATAAAACATGCCTTGAAAAAGCTTTTACTCTTGCCATTGAAAAATAATTAAAATGGTAAACCCATATTAAGCTATATCCATTATTAAGATGCAAAGTTAGTTGAAGTTAGTCCTAAAAGGAATGTACTTATTTCCTTTGATGTATCACTGGGACAACCATTAAAAGTCTCCCTCTGATCATGCTACTCTGGCTGAAAATTTTATTCAGTCTTTCTCTGTCCTCTATCATATATTTTTTGTCCCCACAGGTGGTTCATTGGCACCAGGAATTTTCAGGAAAGTAATCTGAAGCTCATACCTACTCAGTGGCTATAACTACTTCTAGTGAGTAATACACTCTGTGTATTAAGTGGCTTTTCACATAATTTTTTCTGTCCTTTCAGAGGTCCCCAGAAGAGTATATTCCATCTTTCTGGACATTGATGGCTCTGTTCTCACTCTCCTTCTCTGAAGCTCCATTTGGATGGAGCTTCCATGGAACTTTCTCTAACTGTAGATCCCAGGGCTATCACCCACAGATCTGGTTGACATCCTGCCTACATGTAAATACACTACATGAGGATGCACACCTCATTTGTTAAAGTTTGCAAGTGTTTGAGCCTAGTTTAAAGTGCATCAGTTATTGGTGAGAGCTTCAGTCTTGTGGGTTTTCAAACCTTTCACAGTTATCAGCTATTTGCATTTTGTATTTATTATCACAGAATCACAGAATGGGTCAGGTTGGAAAGGACCACAGTGGGTCATCTGGTCCAACCTCCCCGCTCAAGGAGGGCAGAGCATGTGACACAGGATTGTGTTCCATATGGTTCTTGAATTCTCCAGAAAGGAGGACTCCACAACCTCTCTGGGTAACCTGTCCGGTGCATGGCCACTCACACAGTAAACAAGTATTTCCTCATATCCAGGTGGAAATTCCTGAGCATCAGTTGCTGCCCATTGCCTCTTGCTCATTACTTGGCCCCACAGAGAAGGGCCTGGATCCATCCTTTTGGCAGCCTCCTTTGGATACTTAAAGACATCAATTACCTGAAATTACCTAACTGAAAGGGTACCATCGAGTACCCTTTCAGTCAATTATATTTTATATTTTAAAGTTAAAAACAACACAGTTCCCAATAAAATGCCTGTTTAAACCAAGAATGTCATAATTCTGTTTCACAAGCTTATATTATTTTCAAGCATTTACTGGTATGACAGCACTTTTCAGTGGTAACAATATTTGCTCTACTAGACTTTGCTGCCTATCAAGCTGACACAACATTTCCTTCCCACCTGTTTCCCATTGCTATTTCTGTTATGCGTCTCATTTTCTGTGTTTCTGCACTTATCTTTTTCATGGCATCTTTCTTTCTATCTTTTCATTTTATTGGTACTATAACATATATGTTTTGTACCAGATGTTCTGTTTATACAGTTTTAATTTTCTAGGAATTGAATTAGAATTTTTTTTTTTTTTTAAATTTTATGAATGTCTTATAATTTTCTCGTTGTCAACTTCGGAACTTTTTTTCAGTTACCTTTTGCCTTCATTCTTCATATACTGGAGGTATTAACATTACTCTTTTACCTCTTCTCCCATTTGTATCACTATTACCTCAGAATGCAAGCAAATTCTGTTTGACTGAGTCTATTGGTGTCTAAAATTTTCAGGAATCCACATGTATTTTCCTGGATAGTTCTTGTAACATTAAAAAAGAAACTGTATACTAAGATATATTTTCAATGATATGAAATTTTGCCCCCAAATAGGCTAAATAACGTGTTTGGAAACCAGCAGTAATTTTCAAAATGCCTCAACGAAATCCTATTTAATGATGTTTATTTAAAGGGTATTAAAATCTGAAGATGTAGATGTAATGAATTTTAAAAAGGGGGTAAGTCCCCAAAGCTCACATTATGAATTCCCTTGCAAATGGAGTCTCTTAGGTACCCCAAATAATTATCTCTGTGCATGACTAAAACCTGCTTCAGTGTACCAGGACATATCTAGACATTAATGAACTAGATATTCCTGTGTATTTGATGTAGAACTACAGATATACTGGAAGCCAAATAACTTATTACTCCACTAAAAGTACAACTTATTGAACAGGAAGATTTGAGTGATTAGTTATTAGTGTTCCAAGATACCCTTCTGAATCAAGATCTGAGCCTCTACTTTCAGAGAAGAATGGACAAAAAATATGTAGAAAGCCTTCCTCGGGCAAAGAAGAAAATTTTCCACTACAAAGGGTTTCCCCCTTTGTCTGGAGATACTGACCTTGCTGGTATTATGGCAACTAAGATCTATGCGAGCTTTTAGTTAGTGAGACAAGCACCATGTACTTACATATAGGTGAAGGCTGGAGATTATGAGCTGGGGACTTCAGTCATAACCTTCTATTCAAAATTTCCTATTACCTAGCTTGTAAGAAACACTCAGTATTTCCTAAGGGCTATTGTGAGTCACTCAACTCTGCAGACATGATACAGAAAATTGAAGGCTTTAATTCACTAAGACATATAAAGCTAAGGCACTGCAACAACTTTAAAATTGATGAGGACAGAGAATAGAATTGAACCTTCAGTTCTGATTAGGCATTTTCAGATTAAGGAAAAAGGAAAAAAAACAAGACAGGTATTTTGCATCAGAAGGAAACCTGCTTAGTAAAAATAGTCTTTTTGTTTCTTTTATTTATTTTTTTTTAATCCAAGTTTATGAGCAGGAGAGAAAATTACATTAATGGAGGACTAAAAAGAACCTGATAAGTCTGCCTTTCTAAAATCTCTAAAAGATAGAAAACACAGAATTAAAAACTCTCAATACCCCTTGTGAAGACTACCTGTACACTAACTCATAAGCTCTCTAAGAGAACATTCAAATAATGCATGCATATGAAAACGAGAGTGACTAAAAGTAAGCCCTGGTTCAGTGATTACTGAAGCTGGTGGCAATAGAACAAAAGTGTGATTTCAGTATTTAAAGGGCATGTGTGTCAAGTGACTGCAGAACAATCAGATTCTTCCTGCTGTATTCTTCAACCTTGTGATGTTTCCCTATGTTAGCTCTGTAAATTTCACTGAGCTATGACATATCTTTCTGGCATTAACAGATTACTTCTCAGTGCATTCACTCTTGTGTAAGAAAATAAGTATATAGACTACATCATGCTATACCAAGAAACAAATTATTAGATAGAAAAATGTTCACATAGTTGATGTTCCATAAAAAGTTTTTTTTTAAATGAGGAAGTGCTCTGAATAAATGTCTGTCCAGATATGTGTCAAAATGATTTCACGCATTTTCTACGCCCAGTTCCTGATGTCTGTCAGCACTCAGCATACAACACCAAGCAATAAAGCTTATGGGATAAAGTGAGAGCAGTATGAAGTGCTATTGCTATTATTATTATTATTATTATTATTATTATTATTATTATTATCATCATCATCATCATCATTCTGTGATGGAGGACCAAATGAAGGTGGTATGTGAAAGAATTTGTCTGAATAAAATATATTACCCATGTATTTGCCAGCAATATCTAACTTTAAGTTAAAATGGAGACTACTGAAGGGTAAATTCATATATTGGATAAAAGATTAATACAATATATAAAACACATAAAGGAGAAAGGAAGAATTCTAAAAATTTTTAGATTAATGGAGCTAGAGAAAGAAAAAAAGCCAATAAGGTGTTAGTTAACCCATTAACGGATCTGGATATTTCCAAGTCAAATTGTACCATCCACATTAAATTGTGTTATATTAGTTTCATCTTGGTGTTGTTCCATATTTTTATATCAGTACCTATGGTGCTATGTCTGCAACCTAAAATCAGAAGTTCCTACTTAAAGAAGGTTTGCCTTATGAATTTATTCCTACATCTACTCAGAGTGACTGGTGTCTCTCTGGGTACACTGTGTAGGATAATCTAATGTTTCTCCAAAACTAAAAATTTCTTTCATGGAAAACTGTAACTTTTGGTTGTGTCCCCTGCCCAGTTGTTGTGGGGCAGGGGAAAGTTCCAAGGTTTGTGAGTGCTGGCCTTTCAGGCACTCAGTTTCATGGTTTCTCACACAAACCTGTAGTTTCCAGCCAGCATAAAAAGACCGGGAGAGCAGCTCAGACTTTTCCCACAGGCTTTATTATCATCCGTGAAGGGGTCAGGCTACAAATCCAAAGATGGGGGATCACACATGTACTTTTATAGGGTTTGGGGGGATCACAAGTAAACCAGTGGAAAACAGGGTTAACACATTTTGGCCAACTACATTATCTTTCTTTGTTTGGGACAACCAATTATACAGAATCAAACCTAACCAATAATATTCTAAAAAGATAAGAAGAAGAGCTTATATTTTTCTAACATGAATCATTCTAAACAAGTAGTTTTTTTATCTCAAAGGAGGTTCCAGAGGGCTGTCGCAGGACTGTTTGCAGAGGGATTCATCTTCTCTACAGAAAACCATGACAATCTCAGGCCTCAGACTAGAGAACATGCAACAAGCAATCAGAAAGCAGGCAACACTTTACAGGAAAGGAAAATAAAACCCCATCCATCACTTTCATTAATAGTATTATAGCCTAGCATGTGTAAGCATAAGTACAACTAAACTCCTTGGATCATCCATTTCTTAGAAGAAATATTTTTAGGTAAATAAATAAAATAAATACATTAAAATAATAAGAAAATAATATGTCATAATTATTTTCTTCAGAAAATAAATATATCCAAAAAAGCTGGGGGAAAAAAATAAGGTCATTGCCAGATTATTGCATAAGATTTTGGTATTTCCTGTTCAATCCCATAGATACCCAGGAGAGTTTCAACAACGACAGAAATCTCTTGCAGGACAAAAGATGCTAATTTGAACATTAAATAAATATTTAGTATTTTATACGGATTAAAAAAAAAAGTCTCCTTAGAAATACATTATTTCTGTTTCTGTCCATGGTGTCAAAGAAAATCACTTCCAAATAATTGCACTTTAAAAGCACTATATACATACTGAACATTTTAAATAATTGCACCTTAAAGTGACTTGCTAAAATTAGCCCTGAAAATGGATGCCAAAGACAAGTGGAACAGAAGAAAAGAAAAACATCCTTGACAACTACTTTCTCCTTTGTATTTTCAATTCTTTTTTTTGTTTCATTTTTAGCCCTGCTTTCAGAAAAGCTGAAGCTTTTAATTCAACAAGACTTAGCTTTCATGATGTATTGGCATGAATTATCTAAACTAGAACAAGTTCCCAAATCAGTTCTTAGTCTTTAATACACATGCAGAAGAGCACAGATTTTATTTTTATATGACTTGGAAGGGAACTCAAAGACCATCTAGTTTTAACTTCTCTGCCATGGTCAGAGACACCTTGCACTAGACCAGGTTCCTCAAAAACTGGCCTCGAACACTGTCAGGGATGGAACATCCATAACTTCTCTGGGAAACCTGTTCCACTGCCACCCTACACCCAGAGAAAAAAATTCCTCCCAATAGCTAATAGAAACCTACTCTCTTTCAATTTCAAGCCATTCCTCCCTGCCTTGTCACTGCATGCTCTTGTCTATCTCATAGGCTCCCTTCAGGTACTGGAAGTCTGCAATTTGGTCATTCAGAAGCCTTCTCTTCTCTAAGCTGAGGAAAGCTAAATCTCTCATCCTTTCCTCACAGCAGAGCCCAGGAAAATATTGGCTTTCTTGCCTGCAAGCCCACATTGCCGGCTCATGTCCATTATATTATTCTATGATGAAATAATGTATTTGTAAGTCTAAGGTTTTTTCTTCTTCCTATTGTTAAATCTTTATTCTCTTTTTTTGACATCAAAGTTATTTGCACAGAAGCTAATCATTATGTCACAAATATTATATCAGGTACTGAATAAATTAGATGACATCTGTTAGCTTTGGGGACCATCTGTTAGACTGGGGAATTACGGATGTGTTGTTAAATTTATATTATATTAATTGTAAGCACAATAGGAGGGTGTAACACAGTATAAGAGACTAGTACTCTCTGACTTCTGTCATGAAAAGCAAGATGGTAGGCTGTAGCCAAAAGAATTGCTACAACAACATAAAGAAGAGGTTATATTTGTGAAGAACAGAAGCATAATTTTAATAAGAAGAAACAAAACAGCTTTTGCATGGCCATGGGTATTGGATTAAGAATACATTTGAAGATAGTAATTTAAGAAGGCATTTTAGCATATGCCAGACTAGAAATGCCAGGTAAATTGCTAAAATATGAGAGGGATTGAAAGAAATTAAAACTTTTTAGCACAAACTTTTCCTTCACTCTTCATTCTCAGTCAGACACTTTGATTTGTATTAAGAGCTTTAGGTGTTAGATTTATATAATAAGTAAATCTTATTAAATGTAAACATATCAGACAGATTTAAGCCCAATCTGAAAGCGAGAATCACTGTTGGAGGTAGAATATACAAAAATATTCAAAGGAAATACTGCTGCAATGTCAGGTTATATATGAATACATGTACTACATAATACATAATGTTATATGTTATGTATTTTATATATTCACATGCACTCTGTGTCTGAGTTTAAAGCACATCCATCTTACGTGTTTTGAACAGATACAAAGTTCTTAGGATGGCTTACAACACTGATTTGATTCTTCTTCCTAAATTCACAGAAGTTTATCCAAATAACAAAACGCCAATTGCTGAGCAACTGCAATACTTGTAGGTTAAGTGAAACACAGTTTAGCAGTCTTCCTCAACTTTCTGCTGCCTTGGAAGGTATGCACATGAAGTATTTTCACTTCTTCATTTTAAGCTTTGGTAGAGATTTAAGACCGTCTATGGTTTTTGCAAATGGCCTTTTATATAATCTCTCTCTCGTACCTCACACAGGATCTCATATATTTTTCCCCATACTTCTTTGCTGCTTCAGGCAATTAAATCTGTTGATTCTAGTTTTATTCTTTCCAACTTCATTTTTCTCTATATCCCTCTGCAGAAAACTTACATTTTTGGCTTTACCTCAGCTCTTCAAACTTAAGACAACTCTTTCCACATTTACTTCTACCGAACCCATTGAACTCAGTTGACTCTTCCTTCCTGTCAAATTTAGTAAAGGTAAAAAAAAAAAAAAAAAAAAAAAAAAGTTGGAAAGAGCTACTTTTGAGAAAAAGGTTAAAATATTTATTAAAACTTCATCCCAGTCATTGCCTTGAATTCAATTTCATCCACACTTTCCTCAGTCAGTCATTGTCAAGTCTATTTGCAGAATCCTCATAGCAGAATAGCAGTTTTTCTCCCTCTTTTAAAGCCATTCTAACACTCTGGAAGTGCCCTGTAAATAATTATAAAAGATATTGGGAATACAATGCATTTCAATACAATTCCTATGCATTGATTAATATTGTAACCAGAAGCTGAGGTAAGATAAGATTCAACCCATATCCCAGTTTACTGAGACCTAGACTAGTGAATTAACTTTATTTGTTTCATTGTGATTAAATCAGGGAATGGATCTCACAGTTTTTATTTTATTTTAATTTTGTTTTTACTTCTTAGATAATCTAATGAAAAGCATTCATAATAAAAGGTAATTGACAGGACAGAAACCTGAATAGTTTCAATTGTGCTCCACTAATTAATTTAATTTCTGCCTAAATGGAACTTATCAAATAGAATTATTTTTTTTAACAGATGACAGAATTATCTTTGGGAAAAAAAGAGACATTTTTGTATGATTTGTCCTTTCTTGAGAATTTTGCTATAAATATTCACATCTAGATTTAGTCCTAACATAGAACCTTAAAGAATATTTATAGAAAGAAACAATACTATAACTCTCATGTCCCAAAAATCCTGGATTATTCCTATTATCCAGAAGTTCTTTCAATGCCATGATTTCTGTATATCTTCTGTATACAAAATGTGTTGAACTGTACTATATGTTACTGCTAAACAGACACTCTAGTTTTAAAGTTACCTGAGATAACTTCCAATTGTACTTTACAAGGAAATTTGCAGTAACAACAGAGCAATATAAAATGAGATCCTTGTCTTTGTATTTACTTATGAATCTTCTTGGAAAACATGACGAAGGAACACAGTTAAATAATTCCATGTGTTCTGAGTCTTCAAAACATCCCTCATTTTAACAACACCTTTTGTATTGCAACAAGATCTCATTCTTAGAAATTCTGGCTGGTCCCAAACCTATCATGAAATATGGCCAGTTTATAGACAGTGACACCAGCACATAAGGATGTAGTATGAATTATTATATGCTTAATCCTACTACTGTTAGTGCTACTAATAATATAATTGAACAATATACTTTCTATCAGCCTAGGTAGCCAGTTTCTAGAACATCTTTACAGGTTTTACAGTTAATAAAAACATCCAGAGGCAAAAAGCAAAACAAAACAAATCTTCAGCCATCAGTATTATACAAACCATGCTGAGAAGTCTGCTAGCTAGGATAAGACCTAGACAAAGAAAGATAGAAACAAATATGGTATTAATATATAGAGGAATTTATGAGAAATAATTCTAAATCACAACTTTACTCCTAAACAAATTATACATTACATTGCAAATATGTCCTAGATTTTTAATTTCCAATTTTATTGTGTATTATTTATTTCTATTTATTTTCTAATTTTATTGTGTATTCTTTATTTCTAATTTTATTGTGCAGATTGTGTAGATTTCCTAACCTACACAAAAAGTGGGTAAAACACATCACAGGTTTTAAGAATATGAGTTTATTTGGGACACTTTTGTTTAATAACATGTTAAAGATTAAGCTGGGTCATCGTTGCCAATTGTATGTTTTATTGAGAGAATTGAGGTAAAGACTTGGGATAAGACCAAGGAGAAGATATCTCTCAGCAATTCTGCTGCATCATATCAGTATTGTTTCTTGATTCCTTAACCTTTCAGTGCTCATTGTGGCAAAATATTAAACTCCCACATGCTTCTGGTATATTATCAGTGTTTTTCATTCTCCATAGGAAAACACCAATGACAACTGAGCTTCATGGAGTTTTCCATTATGAAATTTCCATTTCCAATATATTCCAAACCCACACATTAACTACAGGAAGTTACTGTGGGTTTCCAAAATATAATTCACTCCTGATCCACTGAAAAGGAGGCTGTTAACAGCTTAAATATAACTAGGTATTAAATAAGGAGAACTGTGGGTTTTGAGAGCAAAAAGTGTGTTCTTTTTTTTTTTCTTTTTACTCTTCCATAGAGTTCAAAATAGAGGTATGATTTTTCCTTTATCAAATATGAAAAGTGAATGTACTCTCTGGTTCTAACTTCCCAAAAAGAATGGGACTGACAATTCACTCCTTGTTTCATGAATGAGTTTCATTCAGATTCCTATTAGTTCTCCATTGTAAAAAATATTTGAAAATCCTTTCAGGCCAGGATTCATCTTCCATCTGCTGCTAGATATAACCCTTCCCTCAAAAGAGAACTAGAAGATTTGTTTGTAATTGAATTATCAAAAAAGATTTTGGCTATATTTAAGTGTAGCTATGGAAAGGGTGAATGTTTACAGAAAAGTACAAGAAAGAGCATGAAGACTCCAAGAAAATAAGAAATGAAGAAGAAAGACCAATTTTTATTGTGTTTGGGAGGACCCTTACTACTTGGCAATACACAGACAGTGAATGGTGCATTTTGTAACTCTATGTATTAGCAGTTCTTGAGAAAAACATAACAAAAACCCTGCATTTGTTATCACAGTGCCAAGGCAACTGTATACGTCTTCAGGAAGCGTCTATCACCACTTGCAGGGAGGTGATGACTTAAAAAAAAAATTAAAGTCAGTTGAGTCCTTTCTGAAGAAAACCTTTAAATCAAAAATTTTAATCCAGGATGCACAATATCAGTGAGTCTTGGCATCCATCCTGAAAGAATTCTCTCTTTAAAAGCTGCAAAATGAATTTATTATGGTTTAATTTTATCTCCATCGGTATTTTGTCAGTACTAAAAGTTGCAGGTCTATGCCGTTAAAGCAAGCAAGATGGGAATATTCTATACTTGGTTCATTGTCAAGGTTTTATGACTATAACAAATTAATTTCTGGCTAGTTGGCTAAATTAGGTTAATATGTACAGAAAAACATATTCTCTTTTCCTCATAAATCCAAGTAGTAAAGGATAAATAATGAAGTCCATGAATCAGGAATGGATTTAGCAATTTTAATTTATTGTAACTGAAAAGTGTCAATTAGAAATTTAGGTGTAAAATGAGGAAGGGGTCATTTTTGTATTATACGCAGCCATCACATTTCTGGCTTTTTGAAAACATCTGTAATAGTATTTTCAATAATAATAAATTCTAAGGGCTCCCATCCTCATGTGGTATTCTGTGTGACAAGTGTATAAAACCAGTTTGAAATGGAAAATATTCAATCTAATTTTTTCCCCAGGGTTTCTCCACTGTTTGATTAGAGAATGGCTGCATTCAAACATATTACCATTCTGTCAGCAGTGCTCACAGACTTGTACTTTCACTGCATGATAAATGAAGTTTACACAGTTTTTGTTGTGTGAGGATAGTCTAGTGATGCAGTGATGCACACATGATTCTGATTTGGTTAATCATTAAACATTGCATAGTCTTAAACTTTCATGAATTCTGTGCAAACATGGAAATCAGGTAGAAATGATCCCCAGGGTGTTGTACATCACCCCAGTACTATGGAAGCAGAGAAAACATACCAGCTTCTACTACCAATGATCTGTCTGGATGACAAAATTTTTCTCAGTTATACTTGTTAAAGATTGCATTTAAAATAAATCCAGTGTTCAAACAAGTTTATTTGTTGACACAGTGAGAGAATCACAGATTATCCTGAGTTGGAAGGGATCAATTAAGGATCATTGAGTCCAACTCCTGGCCCTGTACTGGACACCCTGAGTGTCACACCATGTGCCTGAGAGCATTGTCCAAATGTTTCTTGAGCTCTGCCAGGTTGGTGCAGTGGCCACTTTCCTGAGGAGCCTGTTCCAGTGCCCAACCACTCTCTGGGTGAAGAACCTTTTTCTAATAACCAACTTAAAGCTACCTCTGACTCAGCTTCATGCCTTTTGCTCTATGTCTTATCACTGTCACTAGAGAGAAGAGATCAGTGCCTACCCTTCCTTTCATGAGGAAGTTGCAGACTGGAATGAGGATTGTCCTCAGTCTCCTCCAGGCTGAACAGACCAAGGGACCTCAGCTGCTCCTCACACAGCTTCCCCTCAAGGCCCTTCACCATCCTCATTGCCCTCCTCTGGACACTCTCTAACACTTTAATGTCTCTCTTACATTGTGGCACCCCAAACTGCCCCCAGCACTGGAGGTGAGGCTGCCCCAGCTCAGAGCAGAGCAGGACAATCCCCTCCCTTGCCCGGCTGTGATGCTGTTCCTGATGCACCCCAGGACAGGGCTGTCCCTCCTGGCTGCCAGGGCACTTCATGCCCATGTTCAACTTGCCATTGACCAGGACTGCCAGGTCCCTTTCCATGGCACTGCTCTCCAGCCTCTCATTCCCCAGTCTGTCTGTGCATCACACATACATGCACATACATTCCCCTTACAGTATGGCTTAGTAAGCAGTACATATGCAAAACGTGTAGAAATTAAATTATTATTTGGGGTTTCTTCTTACATAAACTGTTCATCCATCCCATAAGTTGATGGATCAATTTAATAATATTTACACTGTGAAGCAATATAGAAAGATGGTCTTCTCAGTTTTTTTGCGGGGTTTTTTTGTTAGCATTCTTTTTTTATTTTTTTTAGTGTAATATCAAAGATTATTTGTTTGCAATATAAAAGGGCTTAAGAAAAAAAAAAGAAAAAAATAAAGAAAATAGTCCTGATAATGGTAGGCTCTTCCATTTGCCAGGTAAGAAACACAATCAGTCAAAAACTCAACACTGACATTAGAAATGATTACATGAGTTATCATTCAGTATTGTAGTAACAAGTTAGATCAGACTACACATTCTTCATTTAATCTAACTTCTTTCTAGGCTAAGAGTGTTTCTAAACATTTTGCTTTGACT
Organism: Cinclus cinclus; assembly: GCF_963662255.1. Taxonomy (NCBI): domain Eukaryota; kingdom Metazoa; phylum Chordata; class Aves; order Passeriformes; family Cinclidae; genus Cinclus; species Cinclus cinclus. The sequence continues at coordinate 60,989,549 of NC_085047.1, forward strand.
CAAAGTAACCATGGCTTGATATCTTCAGGTCTTTTGGTTTAAGAAAATGTTCAGACAAGATGATCCCAATAGTCCTTCCTTGTGTTGAAATAAATAGATACGAGCAATGGGAGAGGGGAGGGGGAAAAAGACACTGGGGATAACTTCATACTTTATGTGATGAGCTAGACTTAACTACAATGGACAGTAGAAATAACCGTGAAGTGATTGATCACCCCTAAGTGATCCGCAGCACTTTTCCATGTGTTGCTCTCAGGCAGAGCCAAAGGACTTCACTAGAATAACAACACCTTTTTCCATAATTGTACAGTACTGGCATCCAGACTGCAGTGTAGGAGCTCCAAACTGCCTATGACCTCTAGGGCACAGACCCAATGTTTCAGTGCCCTTGACTTATGGAAATACACTTTTATTGACTGAGAGAATAAAACCATACTTGCTCTATCTGTGTATTTATCTTAAGGTGAGATCTACCCTCAGGCAAATATTCTAAGTTTCTAAATACCATCTTCAACTATATAAATATCTCTTACACAGAAAATTATCAGTGCTTTCAGACAGTTAATGTCATAGATAAGTGTAATAGGTCACACAGGCAGGAAACTTATTCAAGGAACTATACTTTTCTTCTTGGATGAAAGACCTGACTGTGTATCGCTGAGCACATTGTGTGAATAATCTATTAAACAAAAAAATCTACAGACTTCTGGATTCCCTTCTCATTAACCTGAAATATTAGGAATCCTAAAACTATTATAAAAATAACCTAAAGAAATGTGTTGTAAGTCATAACTTTAATTTTAATCCATGACTAAGTCTTTTTTACAGACAATTAATTTGGGTTGTTTCATTCTGGTTTTCCTCTATATCAATCAGAAAAGCAGGACCATGGTTAAAAGCAGAGTATATACTCTTCCCTTTCAGAACATCTTTAAGTGCAAATGAATACAAGAAGAATTTTATTCACAAAATATTTTATTTCAGACTGTTGCTTGTATTTAGTTATGAATTAGATTTTGGAGTCCAAAATATTTTTGATAAAGAGATCAACTCACACCTCTTAACCTTCTCTCAGGGTGTCAGTGGGTCTAAATGAGCCCAGTTTGAGCACTGTAACCGTTCTATACCAATTTAGCTTGAACCATTTTCTACTAAAGAGAAGTACGCAAGTGGCTTCAGAGTTTCTGTCTTTCATATGACAGTGAGATTACACACAGCAAAGGATCTTCAGATTAAGAAAAGCAAAAAAATTAGCATTTTAAATTAAAGCAATCAAGACATTAACATAACTTTATCTAGAAACAAAATTAAAAATGTACCAAATATAATGAAGAATTACTTATCCATATAGGAGTCCTATATAACATTTTTGACATTACCAGTCAGCAGGAAATTCCCCTTATCCCAGGGATGTTTATTCTTGTCCTCCATGTTATCCTCCATACTTTCTCTCCATCACATTTTTTCTGCATTGCTTTATAAACATTTACATCCTTCTTTCCCTTCCTCTTTTCTGCTATTGCTTTCATGTACATTCCTTGACTCTAATCAATTTAGAAATAATAACCAAAAAATCTTACAAAATATAGTGTCCATGTTAAACAGACATAGAAATAAATATATATTTATATAATTTTATTGCTGACAGCTCCATAGTTTTCAGACTGACAGATTGCTTGGATCATAAATAAGAAAAAAAAATAATATTACTTAAGGAAGAATTTGTTTTTCTACAGGATGGATCAGCAACTCACAGAAACTTTAATGTATTGCTCACTGTAATAAGAAGAGGCAGCATGTGCAGAATATTTTATTTAAATGTATTGATCTTTTGACATATGGTTTAAAAAGAAAGAGAAGAAATTCTAGGAGATCCAATGAAAAATACCTGAAATTATATTTTCAGTATTTTTGCATATATCAACTGGTAACTCCAAAACAAAATTCTTTACAAATATATTAATGCTTGAGCTCCTCATATATCATATAAGTGTCAGACAAGACTCATAAGTCTCTTTCATGTATTGTTGATGAAGGTCACAGAAAGGCAGACTTTCAAATGACCTTCTCTCTCCCTAAATTGCTGCAATGAAACTGTAAAATGAGCATGTCAAGAATACTATATGATTTTCAGTGGCATACACTCCACCTAAGTGATGCTTTCACATCAAATGCAGTCTACAAATGCTTAAACTATAACTGGTCAAGCCTGTCCCTGGCTGTTCTATTTCATGATTTGCCTGCCTACCGAGATGAGGAATAAATTGTGTCTTTTAAATCCTTGAAAATGTAAAGAAGTTGTCTATTCAGAGCATAATGGGGTCTATAAATAGCTACAGGACATAGCAATTAGTGCACTCATTCCTGCAAGGAAATATAATCTCCTTTCTTCCTCATCCAATAAGCACTTTGTTGTGGAACCTAAAACCTTGGATACACTGTCTTGTGGTCTCTCTTCACCAGAACTTTACAACAAGTGGAGAACAGAGATGATGTCTCTGAGAAATTTTATACTCCTAAGGAAAGAATATCCATGGGGAATATCCCAGAGGCCACGCGTATGCATCTGGACAGATGTGTGTATACTGACTACTTACTTGTATGGTGGTGGTTAGATGTTGCTGCTGGGTTTTGTGTAATCTCTAAACTGCCTTATACTGAAATTGAACTCCTTTGACTAAACAGGACATTACTGGCAATCGGAAAAAAAATGAGGAAAAAAACAACAACAAAACAAAACAAAAAACTTTCAATTTTAAGCAAATGTTTCAGAATGAATGGTTTCATAGCCTCTTAAAAACTTAACTACTCCTAGCCAAGAAGTTCCATTTTTAGCTGGAAAATGAAGTTCTTATATTTCTTATGCATTGTTTATGTCACCTTCTCAAACGTTTTTGCTTAAAGTTGCAAGTTTTCACACTTACCCTCTGCAGAGCATTGATTCTTTTATGTAGGAGATTATGTACCTTTTTTTTTTTTCAAATTTTGATCATGTGAAGAGTAAAATACGAATGCCACTTTTCTCATGAAGCAGCAAATAACACTCGTGAGTCACCTCTTCAAGGAAACTGAACAGGGAGAAAAAAATAAACAACAAAAGTAAAATATTCTTATTGAGACTGTCCATTTTATCTCAATACAGAAACATCAATTTCTCCTCCTTTTCTAAGCCCTCTTTCCTCCCCTGCCTTCTGCATTGAATGGGCACCATGTGCCTGTTCACCAGAGAACATACAGGAGATTGTAAGAATTGTGAATGGAAGGCCAGAAGGTGAAATGAAAGTTTGACAGCACAAATTAGTAAGAATTTTCTAATGAATATCAGTAGGTATGCAGGATAGTTCTATCTTGCTGGGCATAACTGAATTATTAATTACAAGGAGAACGGGGGGAGAGAGAGAGAGAGAAAGAATAATGTTCCTGGTTGGACAAGTGCAGCTCTAATATCACCAGTACAGAAAAAGAACTGAAAGAAGAACTACAGAGAAGTTATGATTAAGAACTTTTTAGCTGTTTATCACCATTTTTTTTTAGTCTTGCTGTATTTCTGGCTGGTTGTGTATGCATTTATGACTGATGAATTTAGCATATCAACTGTTTTCACACTGTATTTGTAAAATATTCTAATGGCTTATAATGGAATATTTTGCTTTTTGATAAAAAGAATAATTCATCAACACAACCGGCAGAAAGGAAATGGAAGAAAACATTTGTTCAGAAAGTTTTTAAATTATGTTGTTTGTTCATGTTAGCATTTTTTCCCTCTTGCTATGTCTATGCTCTTCCACGAGGACCAAATCAAGCAATTACATAGAGAAAAACTCCAAACTCTGCCTGATAGTTTTCATACTATCAAGGGGACCAGCAGGGAATGATTTTGCAAAACTGTTGCTTGCTGAGCTCATGTATCAACAGCTGAAGTCCACAACTGTTGAACTTGGAACGCAATGATCTGAACTCTAGTGAAGTACAGAGGGGATATGGAGGAGCAGATGCTGATCTCTTCTCTCTGGTGACCAGTGATAGGACCCAATCAAAAGGCATGAAGCTGTGTGAGGGGAGGTTTAGGTTGGATATCAGGAAAAGGTTCTTCACTCAGAGAGTGGCTGGGCACTGGAACAGGCTCCCTGGGGAAGTGGTCACAGCATCAGCCTGAGAGAGCTCAAGCGTTTGGACAATGCTCTCAAGCACAGGGAGTGATGCCTGGGGATGGTCCTGTGAAAGGCCAGGAGTTGGACTTCGATGATCCTTGTGGGCCTCTTCCAACTGACCACATTCTGCGATTCTATGAAAGATTCAGTAAAAGTGTGTTGTCAACATATATAATAAGGCACTACAAATTAGAAAGTTTCTGCCTTTCCCTGGTTCAACTACCCATTTGTAAGATGGGGTAACACAGACACAGCTTCTACAGGAAAATTGGGAAAATCCATGAATTATTGTCTGAGGCCCTACTGGTAGGCACTGTAATTCTCCACATAATAACCAATAATACAGTGTCCAGGAGAAATTCTCAAATAGAGTGCAAAAACTGTGATGATCAACAGAATGCAGACTAGCCTCTCACCCATGTGTATCCACCTATTCAAGAGGCAGGAGATGTGGGCAAATGATCTAAATACAGTTTTTGCATGTACTGAACTTGCAGTTTCCTAGATGGATTTAAAATCTTAAACAATTTTGCAGTAACTAATACAATAAGAAAACTAAGAAAACTAAGAACAGAGCAAAGGGATTTCATAAAATGTGTAGAATGAGCAGAAACGATAAAAAGAAGGGGGGGGGGGGGGGGAAAGAAAGAAAACAACAACAAAAAAAGCCCTAGATAATAATGTCTGTTCAGTGATAAGTCAAACTGTACTCACTAGAAACAACCATGAAGTCTTTTTAAAAAAGTCTTTGTGTCAGCTTCTCCTCACTGTTAAAAACTCATCAGTGATATCACTTTGGTACAGCTCTGTGTATTCATTTTGTACTAAAATGGAGTGAGAGGGAAAATTTAAAATTGAATACATACAACAGCCTACTCATGATTACTTGGCCTATGGAAATATTAGGACAAAACTAAAACAATCTCCTTTTTCAAGACAGCAGAAGTGAGTGAGCCAGGTAAGTCATGGACATCCTTAACTTGCAATTTTTAGAATAACTTTACTGAACATGATTCAAATATTTACCCATGGATTCCCAAGAATATTAAGGGAATCCATTATTACATAAAATCAATTAATGTTTCACTTTTAAAGAACTATGAAAATATTAATTAATACCAATGAAAGTGTGTGGTATTATTCTACAAATACCCCATGGTAGAATATCTGCCTTTTTTAATTCTGTTTGGAAATTATCTGCCCTGTGGACAGATGTGACTATCAAATTCAGCGCCTGCAGCACATTTGCTGACCTTCATCAAGCTCTGCCTTCTTTATGTTGCAACATTATTTTGTTTTATTATTTTACCCGAAGAGAGCACTCTGTGATCAGAGAAGAGATGCTTTTATCTTAATAATTGTTCCCACATTCATAAATATTCAGATTTTCAGTCTCCCAGGAACACTGTTCTTGGTATTGAAAAAAAGCAATGAAATAATTTCAACTAAGGCTCAATACACAAAAGCTGATAGTCCAGTTATGTTATTAGCATAAGACCACTTTTGTTTGTGTGTGTTACATTCCATAAAATTATAAACTTGCAATTTACTAATCTTTCATGTTAGTTGCAGCTACATTTAATTCAAGAGGAGTACTTAAAGTGTGTCAGGCCTTGAATTTGCAACATTTTGGTGGAAGCATTTTCTTTATTCTTACTACCAGGTTCTGGTAGGGTTGACCTGTGATCAAATATATCAAGGACCAAGGAACAAGTCAATACATTAAAAAAAAAAAGACAAAACCAAAACCAGGATGAAGCCTGACACCAATATAAAACTGGAATAATGTAATTAAATTTAATGGATTGAAACAGGCACTTAGAAACAATCTGTCCATAGTGTTTCTGAAAGGAAGAGAGAAACTTAAAGAACTTTCAAAATCATCTACATGGAAGATATGAATATGAAAATGGTCTTGTGATGCGGTGAATTCAGCAAGTTGTCTTCAAATCCAAGTCCTTCAATTAAGTATGGCTACAGAATAAGCTATGTATATTTTTATAAAGACATATGCATAGGAATGAGAATGTCAGAAGCATAATGATGACTATGACTTAGATAATCTCCTGCAGAGAAATCAAATTACATATTTTTATAAAACTTCTTTCTCTGTATATGAATGCACTGGTCACACAAATATTAAGAAGAAAGCTAACCAAAAGCTTAAACATAATATACATATTGTATATAATATGTACAACTATATAGATATGCAATTTTATTGGTTTTATTTTAAAATATTAGCTACCATAATGCTCTACTTCCAGGTGCAAATGAAAAGTTCTTAAATATGAGTGTTTCAGATTATGCAGTCACTTGAGTATCAGGATTCTGCCTGAAATAAGACTTATATGGTATCTCTACCATAGTTCAAGATGTTCATGAAACTAAAATTTTACACCAGGATAAACCGACTTCTCAAAAACACTTGGTCTAGTCAAACAAAATTTTGGTTGTTGGTAGAGGAAAGGAAAGGACTTATCACACTATAAATACTTTGAATCTTTCATATCATATTTCTAAATTATATTATATGTAAGTAGTGATACTGTATTAAAAATGGTGTGAGAATGATTACAAAGTTTAAAATATTATGACTATAAATATCTTAAATATCAGAACTAAAGGATTTGTGTCTGCTAAATTTTATATTTGTCAGCTATGAGAAAATTAGATTTTGTCAAGTAGTAAATACTGCATATTATTAATAAAACAAAAACGATTACTTGAGCACTAAGAACAAGCCTTGTACTGAGTAGTCCAATCATGGTCCTTTGTGGACCTCAGATGGGTGGATATTTTATCCTAGTGGATAAGGTATCCACCCAACTAAGGTCCACAGAGGACCATTATGGTATGGTCCAGTATGGTCTACAAAGGACCATACTTTACTGCCAGTACACCAAAATAAATAATTTCCTTTATATTGGAATGTGAGGGTGCTTTGTCAGTAAATGCCTTTTTTTTCAATGAAGCCCAAAGAATCTAGAGAATAATTCTCCTAATCCTATTCTTAATAGGGAAAAAAAAAATCATAGACAAGTATTGCATGATTTACAAATAAATTTCTGTTGCCTTCAGGAAGAACTGAGTGCTGAGACACAGCCTGACCCAAGAAAATACTAGAAACTCTCTCTTTATTCAGAAATAATTATCAGCATTTTCAAATCCCTTTAGTAATAATTAAAAAATACTTACTAGTTTTTTGAAAAAAAAAAAAACTTCCTTTCTAACACAATGCCCCTGCACCAGCAAATTGTGTTAGTTAAATTTCAATTAGAAATCTGGGGGGGGGGGGGGGGGGGGGGGGGGAACATAATATCACTTAATGTACAAGTTCTTGTAGAAGCAGGCAACACTCAGTTTATTAGGCACTTGATATACCATGGGTTTCAGAGACATTTGCTGAACTTCAAAAGTAAAGAATTTCTACTTTTCTTGGCAGTTTATTCCAAGACTAAACAAACATGACTATTAAAAATAAACCACTATTTGCAGCCATTTTATCACACAAAATGATTTTTTTTTTTTTAAGAAAAGGTTATTTCAACAGTTCTGGGATTTTGCTAGAACCTGACAAGTGTCCTCATAAATTCAATGGGGGAAAAATATGTTTTAATATGCATTGCTTGGATCAAATGGACTTATGTATCAACAGTATTGCAGGTAATATTATACAATTTACTCAGCCATGACCAACTTGATTAACAAATATTTTTTACAATGGAATTCTACAGAAAAAATAGAAGCATCTTGATATGGTGGAGAAAGAGACACACAGAAATGGTTCATTTAAGTGTTTCCACTCTGCTCATTCTTCTGTCTCTGAAGCAGTAGGTTAGAAACTGCTTCTGACATTGCTATGACTAACTTGGAATTTGGAGAAGAGCACATGGGAAAAAGAAGGTGACTTTTAAAGACAAAACAGAGGCAAAAATATATGACAGAAAAAACAAAGGAAGAAAAAATTCTTTTCCACAGTTCGTGTTCTTCACATTGGTGATGATGATGCCTGATAGGTGTACAAGACACTTCTGGGATTGTATGGAGGCCATTCTTTGCTAGCCAGTAAAAAGCTATAAAGGTTTGAAATTTAGCCAGTTTTTGCGCCTCATATTTTTCCTTACCCATTTTCACCATGACTTTACAAGCATGATATTGAAAATGCAATAGGCAAACCAAAGTGGGAAAGGGAGGGACATGGAATCCATTCTCACACATATGGGTGGTGACTGACACTATCCAAGAAATTGAAGTTTTCAGTCCATTAAGAAGTTTATATCATCATGAAGAAAACAGCAGCCAAATAATGACACTGAAACTAACAACACTGGTAAAGTTTCTAATTGCCTATTTTCTCACCAGCAAGGTTTACCATCTGCTTAGTTAATGAATATGGAGTTTGTTCTGGATGTTGTTCTAAAATAGAGGTGTTTTTACCTAGGATGACATATGCAACTTTTTAAAGTGAAAAAAAAAAAAAAAAGATGCAATTATGGTGTTGAGATGCTGGAGCTTATCCAGAAGAGGGCAACAAGGCTGGTGAGGGGTTTGGAATACAAACCCTGTGAGGAACAGCTGAGGGAGCTGGGGTTGTTTGAAAAGTAGACTCGGGGTGACCTTATTGCTCTTTACTCTTATCACTCTGAAAGGTGGGTGTAGTCAGGGGGGTTTGGTATCTTTCTCCAGGCAGCAGCTGACAGAAGGAGAGGACAGTCTCAAGCTGCGACAGGGGAGATACAGGTTGGATATTAGGAAAAAATTTTTCATGTAGAGAGTGATAAAATACTGGAATGGTCTGCCTGGGGAGATGGTGTAGTCACCATCCCTGGATGTGTTTAAAAAAAGACTGGATGTGGCACTTGGTGCTATGGTCTAGTTGAGATGTTAGGGCATGGGTTGGATTTGATCTTGAAGGTCTCTTCTAACCTAGCTATTCTGTGAAATCTGTGAAATTACTGCTCTACCTATCAAAACCTAGATATGTAATCACTGACATATTCTCTGAAAACTATAAAGCCATTATGAATTGTTTTTATCCCCATAATTTCCCTTGGATGCAATAGACAAGGATAGAAGTAAGCCCCCCATTTTAGAGATGAAAATAAAAAAAGAAGCACAAAGTAGACTACACCTTACTAAAACTTACACATCTGATGTGTGGTTACACTGGGAGCTATAAAAGTGTTAATGGTATGGACCCTTTAACAGATAAAAACTTCTACAGATTGCTTTTCCTAATTTATAAATATGACATACAAAAATAAATTACAATATTGCAAAATAAACACAGTAAGAAAATAAGCAAATACAAATGCTTGATTCGTGCATAGTGCAGATTTTATACAATTTCATTATCATATAAATAGCTCACATATATAATCTTTCTTGTGTTAATTCTGATAAATGCTACAGTAAAAATTAAGATTAATTGAGGTTGCTTTGAAAGATTTGCTAAGAGTTATATCTGCGGTACTTTTTAGCCTAGTTACATTATGTTCTAAAAAGTTTCAGTATTCTATTAGTTATTTACAATATCTGCTTACTCATATTTTTATAGACTGCTAAACTGTGGAAAATTTCTTTTTTCAGTCTTAACTTTTGATGCTTGGATTTTTTCAATTTTTTTTTTTTTTTGAGCTTGAGTCTTTCAAATATACAGAGATCTTCTAGAAGACTCAATTGCTAACTGTTTCGGAAGTTAATACACGGTAGCTGAGAAGAACCATTAAATCTGCATAAACCTACAAAGGTTCATAGCTAAAAAGGCTTGAAAAAAGAAAGTGAAGGACAAACATTATTTGTTGTCATTGAAGGACACAGTTTTTGCACGGTCACAAAGGTATCTAGAGATATATTTATTCTCTCTTTGGACCCTACACATACAGAACTGCTGCATATCCTTTTGTATAGGCAAAGATTCAAGTAAGGCTGTTGAGAGCAGGGAAGTTTATCTGGCATGTTTAATAAAATATGCAGTGAAATACTAGCAGGTTGACTGACTTACACATGGTACAGGCATTTTTTATGTTTGAAAACTTAATAAAAATTAGATTTATAATATAACCACATCAAGATGTCAGTATTTTATACTAATTTTTCATAGATTTACAAATCTGTTATACGTGATTGATTATGAAAACCACATTTCAGTACAGAAGCCTCCCATTTCTCAGCTATACCATACCTAGCTTTTCCTTTCAGAACCCCTAAAAAGCTTTGTGCCACACTACTGCATCTGAGAGCCTATCAGCTGCAAATTTGGGTTCCTTCTTTTCCATTAGTGCACTGTACCTTGCATCATTATCTTTAAGTTGCAATTTAGCATTTGCAAATCTTCACAAAAAGAATCCAGTTAACTTAGATCTCTCTCATTTTAGTTTTACCTTTCTTCTCCTGCATACTGAAATTTTTTCTTTGAATGTCAACCATGCAGTTAGGCTAGAGGACTACAAGCAAACCAGATTTTCTTGCATGGCATTAACTGCCCTGATGCTTTGGTACTCTATCCAAAATAAATGGGCACAGTGGATCTTCAGTCAGTAATGCCAGGCTCAAGAATGCTTAGAAATTAAATTCCCCAGAAAACTTAATAAAATATGAAAAACATTTATCCCATTTTCAGTGAATAAATGCCATGTCCCATAGTTAGTGTTACACTATAAAATCACACAATAACATATTAATGAATAGGGCTATTCTTTGTTGTTACTTTGCACTCTTTAGAATTCTATAATGCATATCATGCAAGTGTTCCTCTGGGATGAAACAACAATAAATCTTTAATAAATTGCAAACAACATTTCAGTCTGAGTGATGAACACTTTCTTACTAAAGTATTACTGGATATATTATAACAAAAATAAACAAAGGAGGAAATATTATTAAAAGTTTGTCTTTTTTTCCAGATGTGTCTCTTACTGCTTGGAATTAAACACCAGTAAATTTTTAATGAGGTATGAACGAACATACCAATCACTTGAGAGTTATTGACACATCAATATCCATAGAAGAGTATCTTATTAAACTATTGCAGTTACTTTCGTGATAGGCATTATATATTCAGTATCAATAATACATGAGCATTTTTAATTCATTTCTGTTGTTACACCCTGTCCTTACTCCTGCAGCAACATTATTAAAACTGATTTTATAAATATAATTTTCTCAAGATACATGTGTTAAATGTGACTGGTACTGAAGACTTGTAAATGTAGCTGGTTTAAAATTCCTAATTTATTACTGATAAATAATACATGGCTTAACAAACAGAATAGTGATATACTTAAACTGTTCTTTCTACAAGATTGACCCAGAAGGAAGGAGAAAGCTTTTCTTTTACAAGTTTGACCTATATTTGTAAATTACTAATTTGCAAAGATCAAAGAGCTATGCAACTGTGAATGCTGATCTTTTCACTTTGACATCTGGCTTCTGAGAGTTCTCACTGCAATACCATCTACATCTTTCTTACGCTTCCACCTGTCAAGTGGTGTTACACTGAAGTTGTGGTCCTAATCTGATTCAGAGTACAGCATCTCCCTAAAGACAAGGAAAACCCAGTTTCCTCTGGCTTCTGTCTTCACCTGACTCAGTGCCACTTACAAGTGTTTTCTACCAGACCAAACACTGAAAGGTTTTGCTGTGACATTGCCCTGTTGTCCTCCCAAGTCAATTGGACAAGCACATAAAGCAGTACTGCTTAGAAATGAGACAGCTTGAGAAATGCATTTTGTAAATTAAACCACTTGGCAGAATTTAAGGTTCTGCAAAACAAGGGAAAAGCTGCCTCTATGTTCTGTACTGATTTACACCCATGACCAAGTATTTTTTTTCTTCTTAATCACTTCATATTTTTACTTCATGGATGTCAGATCACCTTGCAGTGATTAATGAATGATGTCTTGTGAGATCTGTGCCTAACAAGTAAAAGGCAAGTATAATTTCCTGAAATCACTGATAAGGACAGAAAAACTTGGTGCCATGCTGGGATTAGTTTATGTAAGATCTAGTAGTCCCTCTCATGGATGGATCACTTAAGAGATACCACTATGATTTTTCCAAAAGGCATGTTGTATTTCATGTTTCAACAGACTATTTACTGCCCCTTCACTGATGTATTTTAAATACAGCAATATTAATAAATGTGATCATGTTACTGCCAGCAATGATTTTGATAAAAATTACTTTTAGGTATTCATCCAGATTCCTGCTAAAAGTTGGTTTTCTATTGATCTCCAAATATTGAATCTAGGACAGAAGAACTTTTCCAGGGTGGAAGGCAGTAGAAGTTCAGGTACAAGAGAAAGGACAGTGATCAGTGGCTAGAAGTCCATCTGGAGGCTACTCACAAATGTGGGTTGAGAGATGAACAGATTGAGAGTAGCCTTGCTGAGAAGGTCTTTGGGTACTGGGAGATAAAAAACTGGACGTGAGGCAACAGTGTGGGGTTCACAGCCCAGAAAGCCAATGCTATCCTGGCCTGCATCAAAAGCAGTGTTGCCAGCAGGATGAGGAAGGGTATTATCCCCCCCCCCGCCCCCCCCCCCCCCCCCCCAATCTGCTCTCTTGAGACCCCGACCTGGAGAATCATGTCCAGGTTTGGAGTTCTCAGTATAGGAAAGACATGGACCTGTTCAATCAGAGGGTTGGAGGCTGAGAGAGATGGGACTGTTCAGCTTGGAGAAGAGAAGGCTTCAAAGAGATTGTATAGCAGCCCTATATTCTGTCATATATCCCTTGAAGGGGGGATACATAACAGATGGGGATAGATTTGAGCAGCATTTAGCAGCATTTGTTGTGAAAGGGCAAGGTGTAATGGTTTTAAACTCTACCAGAGTGTATTCTGACTATATATACAGATATATACACACAGTGTTTCACAGGGAGGGTGGTGAAATACTGGAACAGATTGCCCAGAAAGATGATAGATTCCTCAACACTAGAAATAATCATGATTGTGTTGGACATGACTCTGAGAAATCAGATCTAGTTGGAGATGTCCCTGCTAACTGCAGGAGTGTTGGACTAGATGACCTTAAAATGTCCCTTCCAACACAAACTATTCTTTATTATACTTAAAGTTATAACATATAATTTGAACAAGCACTGCAGAACCTTTAGGCATGGAGTTAGTAGGGAAGATCACGGAATATAAAGATAGTTGAGAGTTTCTATTGGTCCTGCAAGTCTTTAATCCAGTTTATTTCTGAAATAAATAACACTGGAAAAATAACTAAAAGCTGTTTGATTTTTCTATTTTTTAGCTTTCTAAAGATGTCTTATATTTTCACTGTCTTGTAACACTTATGCTCTGTAAGCCCCAGTACACTACTGCCATGGTTCCAGCCAGGACAGGTTAAGTTTTGGAGCCCTAGGAGGGGCACAGCTAGGACCCCTAGGTTATTCTATAGGACTTCATGCCATGAAAGGGAAGGTCATGTCTTTGTCTTTTTTGCTTGAATGTGCAGTGGGGTAGCACTGGGTTCCTCATGATGAGTGATTGTATAAGAACTCTTTGCCTCTCTTGTAGACAGTGTTATCAGCATTGTTGCTATTACTGTCCATCTTTTCATTTTATTGCTGTTTCTAGTGAATTGTTCTTACCTAAACCCAAGAGCTTTACCTTTTGATGCCTCAAATTCTCCTCTCCATTCTGTGGCAGGGAGAGGAGGGGAGGAAGTGAGCAAGTAGGTCGTGGTCTGGGGTATTTCAGTGAGAATACTCAACTGGGAAATAACATTCCTAAACCACAACAATTACATAAAAAATACTTAGTAAACCACAGTGCTGGCCATGTGTCATGAAACTTCTTCCATGATAAATTGCATTCATATCTGATAAGGAAGATAACTTTTCTAGTATTAGCAGGATAGGTATAACATTGCTATAAAGACTTGGTACTCTGAAGAGCATGAGGTAGCAGAAGATGGCAGTTAAAAGACCTGTGCAGGATGCTCTTCAGTGTGCAATAAAATGCCCTTTTCCCCCAAATTTTAAGATCTCTGTGATTCTCTGTCACAGGCAGCTCAGAAGCAGAGCTTTATTAGCAGTATGTTTTGTTGAATCAAGCTCTTCAAAACAAAGCAAAACAAAATTAAAAAAAAAAAAACAAAGCCCCTAGAAAAAAAATAGAAATCTTTGCCTAGAAGTTTGGAGACCTTTGCACCTCTGAGTTCTCAGAGCCACTGCCCTGCTCCAGGTGCTGATACAGACCAGACCAGTCACACGTGCAAACAAAGGAGTCCAGACCACTGCAGGTGCTGATCAGGACCCCCTTGCCCTCAGGCTGCACACACACAGGAAGAGTGAGGAAAAGTTTAATGAGGAGATAGGATGACTGTGCTGATCAGGCACAAGCCCCACAAATGTATCAACCAGAAATCTGCTTCCCATACCCAGCCCTTTCCATTCTTTTATCTGTTTTCCCACACATTATATCCAAATTCACCTAGACCTCTGTTTTTCCGAGTTTCTTCCCATCATGTTTGTGTAATCCTGAAATGTTTTCTCCCTGGATTCCCTAATATCCCATATACAATAGATCAAAACCCACTATGAACAGGTTCTCTGGAGAGCTGCCCCTGATGACTTATCTTGATGGGCTGCATGTCTGGACTCTGGAAGTGAGGTTTTCCTGGGACATCCCTGGATGGGATCTGGTCAGTGTGTCCCTTTTCCTCAGTTCATGATTTCGGTTCCCTCCACCTTTTATTGTGCCACTCATCATTATGCTCCTCTGTTTTTGTGGAGGTGGGTGGGACAGTAACTGTGTGGAACAGTTACTGGGTGGGACAGTATTTGTTGTCCTCCAATTGCCGTTTTCTCCCTGAGCTTTTTTGTGGGTGCGTAGATGAGTTTTTTTATAGCATAAAAAAAAAAGGTAGATAAATTGTATTAAAGATATATTTGTCTATAAATGGATATCAGAGAAAAAGTTAGAGACATAAACAGGTAGAAATCATTAAAGACTTTGGACTTCAGAGATGACTAAGCTGGCAGAATCTATTGTCCTCTTACACTAGACATTTTTTGCCTCTAACAGGACATATTTCTACCACTTGCATTCCGAATCTCAAATATCATTACCACTTCTGAAGTTATCTCAAGCTCCATTTTCACTGCTTGTAAAAGTGATTTTTTTTAGTATGCTTAGTTACAGATGAGAATATTTAGTTCTACTGTCTTTCTGTATTAAAAAAAATAAAAAGTTTCTGTTTCTTTTTTATGACTGCTCCAAGCTACAATCTCTGCTGAAGGGGTGAAATGGTGTTTGACACATATGCATTCCTTAACACAGTCCAGAGTAAAAGAGCATTTCAGTAAATTTGGTGCATGTTTACTTACAAGTATATATTCATATAAACACCACAATTCCAAATGAGAAACTTCTCAAAGAATATACACTTGCTTTTAATTATTCTATGAACAACTACAGTGGCTTCTTTACTTTTGTCATTGTTAGGGGCACAGGTGAGTCATTGAATTTGCTTTTTAGAGCTTCCTGTGACAGATAAAACATTTCAAATTATATTTACCATATTTTTTAATCAGTTCCAAGTACTGAACACTTACTTTTGCATGCTTTTCAACACTTGGCAAAGCAATTTAAGTGCTCATGTGTAACATAAAGCACCAGTATAAGTTTAAAAGAAATAAGAGGCTGCCTTTCAAGTGTGATAGCATCTTTAATAATTACTATTTCTACACCCTTTTTAATGGAAAAAATATAAAAATTTATTAATTACTTCCAAACACACATGACACTGCAAGTTTTTGTAATGCTCTGTTTTTGTTGATGTAAAGAAAAGAAAATGTAGAAAATACATAAATATATGTAAAAATCTAAGTCAAAAAATAGTATTGATTTCCCCATCAACTTGGTATAAGTTGGATAGAATACTACAAAAATATAAGATGGTGACTGTTCTTCTTTAAATACCTGTGACATGGTGGGAAAGTGGACCATCACAGCTTCTCTCAGTAATGGAAGAAGGTGATATAGTTCATCATAACACTCTTCAGAATACTTCTAATTTAATTAAGATAATTTGGTTTTTAATCAGACACATAGTAAACACTATTATTATCTGAATAATAGTCATAATAGTGTCTACAATAAATGTAACACCTCAAATATAAGATAATTCTTTCTGATTGTTTGTTATGGTCACAGAGGACCAAGCCCTTATAAAAAACCAACAGTACAGCTCTTAGTTAATCAGAGTTTATGGCCATCTGCAACTGTTGTACTAATGTCACGACACAAGACTGGAATTTTCTTTCCCTCTGCACCCCACAGAAACAGAGAAGACAGACTCCCCCCAAACAAAAGAGATGAGAGAATAAACAGTTTCCTGGTAGAGGACATTTAGAGTGGCTCTGATGAAATTCAGCTCCCCTGCCAAGATGAGACTGGCTTTTACTTAACAACCTTATCTAGGAATATAATAATATTTGAGTAGAACTAAACAATTGAGTATTAGTTTTCATTCCTGTCTCCTGCAGTTTTTATGTAACATCTAATGTCTTTCATATATTCCACAAACTCAGTCTTAAATTTAGGTTTTCTCGCCCTACCCACCAAAGTTGCTTCATGACTTCCCTCTTCCAGCTGGACAGAGAGAAAATATAATGAAAGGCTTGTGGATCAAAATAAGGACACAGAAATATCACTCACCAATTACCATGACAGGCAAAATTGACTCAACCTGGGGAAATTAATTTAGTTTATTACTAATCAAATCAGAGTAGGGCAATGAGAAATAAAACAATCTCAACTTTTCTCCCCCCTCCCCCCCCCCCCCCCCCCCCCCCCCGTTTCTTCCCAGGTTCGACTTCACTCCCAATTCTCTCTACCTCTTTTTCCCAGGTGGTGCCGGGGCACAGAGCATGAGGGTTGTGGTCAGTCAATCACATGTTGTGTCTGATGCTACTTCCTCCTTAGGGGAAGGACTCCTCACACTCTTTCCCTGCTCTAGTGTGGGGTCCCTCCCATGGGAGACAGTCCTCCAAGAACTTCTCCAATGCAAGTCCTTCCCATGGGCTGTTGCTCTTCCTCAAATTACTCCAAAGTGGGTCACTTGCATGGGGTGTAGTTTGTCAGGATCACAAACCCACTCCTCTCTCTATGGGGCCAACAGTCTTGCCAGAAGCCTGCTCCCATGGCACCATATCTTTCTTGAAGGCACATCCACCTGCTCTGGCATGGGGTCTGCCATGGGCATTGATTACCTGTTCCATGATGGTCCTCCATGAGCTGCAGGGGGACAGCCTGCCTTACCATGGTCTTCAACACAGGCTGCAGGGAAATGTCTGCTCTGGTGTCTGGAGAACTTTCTTGGCCTCTTGGGTGCACTGCTCATGTTCACTGGCAGAACAGATTTTTCAGTAGCTGATTAGAGTGAGGGTTCAAGGAGTCAGCAGAAAAGGAAAGGCTAAGTACCCAAAACATCGTATGAAAGTGTGAATGGATTAAAAATGTGGTTACAATCCGTAAACTATGGAAAAGGAAAAAGTTGAAGTTTAATCCCAGGTTATGAGCCTGAATGATAAGCAAAAGGATGGTGCTGTGGGAAAGGGAAGGAGAAGGAGAAGGAGAAGGAGAAGGAGAAGGAGAAGGAGAAGGAGAAGGAGAAGGAGAAGGAGAAGGAGAAGGAGAAGGAGAAGGAGAAGGAGAAGGAGAAAGAAGGAGAAGGGGAAGGGGAAGGGGAAGGGGAAGGGGAAGGGGAAGGGGGAGGGGAAGGGGAAGTATTTTTGAGTCTTATCTTGGTGTTCCTTACAAAAACATGTGATTGCTATATTATTTTTATTTCCTGACAAAACACAATTTCATTTCTTTTTTAGTACACTCCACATAAAAAATTGAATAAGAAACTCCATAGGAAGTGAAAGTCACCTAGATATCACAACAATAAATTTAGCCAATATTCTGTATTAGAGTATAAAAAATGTATGAAAAATCCATAGTAAAAACAAATTATCACTAGAAACATTTTATTTAACTATAAGACATTATATTAGCAATGAAAATCAGATGATTACATAGCATATTAACAAACTACCTGATAAGTTTAGTTGGTAAAACCTAGGCCTCACCTGTGTACGAAAAACCAAAAAGTTGGATAATTTAACAACGACACAAAGTTATGGGTTTGACTGCAAAGAGTTTTGACAGACAAAACACAATGTATACCCCAGAGGGAAAAACAATTAAAAATAGAAGAGAAAGACTGGATTTATTCACAGCCTTGCTTTGCCACTATGCAAAAAAATCTGTCAAACTGGGTGCAGGCTCAGGTATGGAGATATAGAGTAGAAGATGCAAACTGAGTTTGTTTAGTTTGGATGAAAAGAAGAGAAAATATAAAACCATACCTGTCAAAATCTGAACTAGTGAATCTAGATTCTCGATGTAGATAGATGACAAAAGAGAGACAAATTAAACACTAGAAAAGTTCATTTGTCTTCATTGGCTATTAAAGAAGACTGAAGTTTTGCACTAAGATATATATTTGTACTTTGTAGATAACTAAAATTCAGTAAGATAATAGCAGTGAGATGGACAGGACTTGAGGAAGTATATATGTTCTGAAATATTAATATAGAGATAACAGGTGTGCTTGCATTTGCAGGTGAGTTTACTTAAGCTAAGGCAGACAAAGTATCAAAGGCCAGTCCTGCTCAGTATGTCAGGTGCAGGCAGTGGTCAGGGGGTGCACATGTTGCACAGGAGATTGGGTAGGAAATGAAGATTACATGGTAGTCATAACATGAATGCATGAGGTGAGACTCAAGGTTAGGACCTTGCTAAAAACCAGAGGAAGAAGGTACCAAATTTTGCATTTTAGGTAAGTGCCTCAACTGCTATGTCTTTGAAATATTCTCACCAAAAAAAAGAGGCAGAGGAGCTTTTCAACTTGATACGCCATTTTGATGCGAAGGATGTCTGGAGGCAAGTTGCACATAATGACACATATATGTAGTGAAAACAGGTGATGTTAGGTTTGTTGCTCACTCTGTGCATCCCCTGACCCATTCTGGATCAAAGCTGACTTGAAGCTGCTCTCCCTCAGTATGATGAAGTGCACCAGGACCTGTAATGAAGCACAGATTCTGAGGTTTTTAGCCTGCAGGGTGGGTCTCAGCTGTTTGAGTAGCAATGATATGAAACAACACATAGTCAGAGAGGCAAACAGATCTTTGGTTGGTTTTAAGACTTTTAAATGAAAAACATATTGAAACTGGGAAGCATTCAGACCATGAAAATATTACTTGACAATAACAAAGCAGCTTTGAGATCTCTTAGGGGGTTTTCTCAAAGTCAGCACTGTCCCCAGTACTTATTCAGCATCGCATTCCACTGTGTTATGTAATGACAGCCATAGAACAAGTTTAAATTCATTATCCATTGGATTAAAACAAATAATACACAAAAAATTAGTGAACCAGACAATGCTGTTGAATGTATTCATTGTAAGCAATATTGGCAGGCAGCTTGCTCTACAATTGTATTTGGTAGCTCAAAGGGAGAAGCATTAACTCATGTTTTGATCTTTCCTTAGCCTCCAATTGTGAAAGCCATTCCTGCTAGCTCTGATATTTTGAAGGATTATGTCCTTCTCTTCTGTCACTTCAAAACTGACTTTCTCCTGGAAGGTTTGGACAAAGATTAGTTCTTGCTAGGAAAAAATGCATATGTTTTGGGCATGCCACTTGTCTGCAGGAAAGATCTTGTTCTTGGCTTTTTCTCCCAGTTAAAAGGATCAGGCTCAGCTGAGTGAGCTCCAAGAGCTCTCTCAGCATGACTGCTGTGATTGCCCACATTTGATCTTCTGTGGCTATTTTCTTTTGTTAGGTTCCTAGAAACATCAAGGGATTTAAACATACCCTAAACCAGATCAGAGCATACCATGGATTTTAAGAATCTTGGCACCATTAAATTGTACAGCTGCTCTCTCTCTCGTAGTATGTATCAATACTGTGGTTATACACTTTTCCTGGTTTATTAAGCTCCTTTCCAGCTGGCTTCAATGCCCAGCCAGTCTTCTGGTGCTTTTGGGACTCCTCTCACCACCCACACATTCAGAAGCCTGTAAATAGTCTGTGGAGAAATAAGAGCTCTGACCTTACAGTCCCCTTTGGACACTAGCATAAAATAAATAATGCACTGCAACAGCAGGGTAAGTATTTATGAGTCCTCTGTGGGAGTCATACTCAGCATAGGGAAGAATATTTCAGGGAAACACTTCAGATAACACATGCTTTGTTTTATTTCCTTTTTAATCTTATAAATAGTCAAACTCCTTTTTTTTGTTTTGTTTTCTTTTTTTTTTTTATAGTCACCCTATCACAGTTTGGAAAACACTGAGCTAAGCTGAAGAAAGCTCAAGCTGGTCTTGAAACATTCTCTTGGTCTAAGGTTTAGATATTGTTTCACTTGTATAGTCAAATGTCTGTCATTCAAACCTCTCCCAGCTTCATTTATCTAATTAAAAATATGTCTCTGCTTTTGTTTTCACTTTGCCTGCATTAAGCTTCATATAGTAGTCTGTTTACTACATTTTCAATATACATGTCTTATTTCAAGCCTCTCCTTTATTCCCAGTAGCTGTCATAGTTATCCTTTTCTTTCAGAGCAATATTTGTCTTACTTTAGTGATTTGTTTTATTATTTCCAGTTGGTGTACCTAACTTTATTATTTTCCTATTCCCGCACTAGTTTTTTGTTATTTTGTCTTCTTCTCCCAGTTTTTACCTCATGCACTTATATAATTCTTCTGTTACTAAGTGCTTTCAACAGAATTTCTCTTCATTTTCTTTCCTTATATTTTTCTCCTGTGGGATTTACCTTATTGGTCTTCCCAGGTATTTACATCACCCTCACTATTTTTCTGTTTTGTATGTTGGTTTTAATATTTATTTTGTCTTGTGTTTTTCCTCATGATAAATCAAATAAAGTCTCTGCTTCTCATATTAAAATGTATCTCTGCAGTAATACAAGAAGTTTACAGTGATGACATGACAACTAGTATTTCAAACTCACTGCTACTTTTTAACTCAAACAGTGACAGTTTTAAAGGCTTCAGAGAAAAAAGAGGAAAGCCTCTAACACAAAAGTACTGTCTTCTGTACTGCTGTTTTCAGGCACACCTGAAACCCCAGGTCTTTCCAAGAGTGACCTTCTTCTATGTCAGTACATGGGGAAAAGGGACAAGGTGGGGACATTCAGGGAGGAGGAGGAGAAGCTCTGTTAGAAACTTGGAAATTCTCTCCTTGGTAGCAGGTCCTTCTGCAATATCCTCTCCTATTCTCTTCCAGTCCTGTATGAAGAGAATAGAACCCCTTCTTCATGAACAGCGTGGCACACTCTGTGGAAATTGTTCTAACCTGAAAAAGTGTTTTAAGCAGTCACATGGCTACAGCAGTTAAACCAATCCCATTAATTAACTGTTAAAGCTTAGTGAGTGGTTCACTTGTAGAGATATGTATCATGTATTGGATCTGGTGGAGAGGGAGTTAGTATTCTCCATAGTTAAAAAAAAAATAATGTGCAATATATGCCTAACCTGTAGAGGATGGATGAGGTTTTTTTTTTTTTTCTTTTAATAAGTCTTGTATCCCTACTGTTATAATTGCAAAATAGCGCTTACCTCTTTGACATTACATGCCTTGATGTGGCTAAGGAATAATTCTTCATTTATGTAATGGGCAAAAGACTATAAATGTTTTCCTTTCCTATTCTTTTTCTTTCATTAAGTCACTCTTCGCTGTCATCTACTCCTGCTTTCTTCATTTTCTTTCTCTATTTTCAGAATATAAATAGAAATCTCACTACCATGGGAGGATTGTCAGACTGTTAATAAGTTCAGAACTCTGCATCAATCAGGCAAAATGTTCTGCATCTTCACAATGACTGAGGAGGTCACCACCGCATTTCCAAATATCACTACTTCCAAGAACATTTTAAACAGAGAGCTCTGCATTTGAGAAAAGGAGCTATTACAAGCTGAAGAAGTATGAGGGTTTATTTTTACTGGAGTTTACAACTGGAGGTTATGGAGAAACCTGATATTTGAGACCGTTCTTGTACAAGGACTTTTTATTTACAGAGAGTAGAACACTGAACAGCTTGAACTATGTGCTGTCCCACTTTGCATATTTCTCTTCTAAAAGCAACTCCATTTTCATTTTGCAGGTGTCAGAGGGAAATGTTCCTGAAAACATTCTTAGTGTGTTTCACAAAATGAGCCTGACTAAATTTTGCTGTAAGTCTCAAACGTGTACACCCACATTTTTAATTTCTAAAGGGGACATGCTCAACTCTATTGTCTGTATTGCCTCCTATTTAGGCTGCAGAACACTTCATCTCAAAACAGAGGGATTCACGGGCCTTACTGTTACTTCAAGTCAAACCAAAGTGTTCCAATTTTGTTTTTTACTGCAAGAGGATGAAATGGAGGAACAAATGTAATCCGAAATTACTGTACTCTAAATGTGAAGAGGAAGGCAATGCCAAAATTAACAGAATGTGAAACAGGATTCTGCAATCCATCACTACCTTCTTCTCAGCTGGAGGTGGGGTTGTTGAACAGATGTGTTGGGATTTCTGCAGAGAAAGGTGAAAGAACCTGGAGAAACACAAAAGGAAAGCATGCTCCACTACGGATATCTTGAGAGAAGGTGGGCTGAGGACTCTGCTATGCCTCTCAAAATATCCAGTCAACCAGTCTCTAGGACATTATCTCCTCATATTTTTCTCTTTGGCACAATGTACACAGTATCTGAGGAATGTCACAACAGAAGGTATTTTATCCCTCTGTGTATCAAGTCTATCTACAAAGCAAAAAGAAAAGCAGTTTTATTTCCAATATTTTAATATTTTATTTATCTCTGATTTTGGCATATGACAAACAGCCTTTACTCTGATTGTAGATTTCTGTTCATTCTGGATATAAGTGGGTCAACTAGATTTTATGAACCATGTTGCAAGGTAAAAAAAACCTGTGTATGTAGAGTATAGAACAAGCTCACAGAAATGTCTCAATGCTTCCTCTGCAAGCTCAAGGATGGATTTTTTTTGTTTGTTTTTTTTGTAAGCAACATACCTTTAGAACTAGGGAAATTAACAAGGAGTAACAAGACAAGGCTAAGATAGAAAGGCACTGCTGAAGAGAAAAAGATAAGTTTCCACTGTTTTGGGCAAATTGGCATGATAGGTTTCATTTTTTATTACATATATTACTATGTCTGCAGTCAAAGATTATCCAGAATGCCAATTGGAAAATGCACCTTTCAACTATACTGCTTTCAGTTATCTAAATGTGACAGTCCAAGTTATGGCTGTGCATAATAAGGCAGAAAAGTACTTAGAGAATTTTATTAATTTGTTTCAGATAGATGAATTTGATTAAAAAGTAAAATCCTCAATTATACACCATCTTGGACTTTACTGTTTTCACTTTTCAAGCATTGGGTATGTCTTTCCATCAGATACTTAATATTTTTGGGCATGAAAGAAATCTAAATATATAAGGACTTTCAAAAGAAAGTGAATAATTGTTAGGAATATATGTTCAAATGGTGGAATTTAATATCACCTCTGTATTTTTTTCAGAATAAGAAAGAGACAAATGACAACAAATGAAAGCAGTTTCTCTTGCTGGAGTGGTAGCAATAGTCCCAGTGGATTCAGCAGCTTGAAAACTCTGAAAAAGGAGAGTTCAAAATCTGTGTATTACAATATTTCATATTAGACTATTCATTTCCTCCCTAAAAGTCAGTATTTCTGTCTATCTCACTCTTTGATATGGAGTTACTTTCTGAATTGTATCCATCTGATTAACGATAGTATTTTTTCATCGATGTGAGTAACCAAATTACTTGTGAAAGCAAGATCATTATCTTCAGGTAGTAGTGGGATTGGATATATATTACTATTTGCACATCTCTAGAACCAATCCTATTACATAAAAATTGGAATTTGATTTAGGTATCTAATTTATAAATATAACATTGAACCAAGCCTTTGGTTTATACTCCTAAGCCATGATTAATAAATCTGCCTAGTAAATCAGTCTTTTTTAACAAATAAACTGGGTTTCATAAAATAGATCTCAATAACCAGAATACATGAAGTACTGACTTATAAATCACAGCTATGACTAAAAATCAGTCATATTGCTTATAAATCAACAATGCTACTTTAAAAAGTGCCATGCTTTCTGAAAAAAAAAAAAAAGGTGAAAGACAAATGTTCCTTTCTTTATGTATGCATATTTAATTTAGGTATTTAAAATGAAAGCAATTATAAAGCTACTTCTGAAATGGTTATTTGAAAAACAGCACCTTAAAGCGATGATAGAGCAGAAGGGGAATTTTATTGGTATTCATAAATGTGCACCTTGCCATTTGTAACTGTCTTTGTACTCTCCCCTCTGCACAGGCTGCCTATCAGGGTTGTAGTGTGCTGTCAGGATTGCTGCAGGTCTGATGCTTGTTATTCTCCTGTTTAGTTTTTTTTTAAAAAATGCCCTTGCCAGTCTCAGTAGCAAGAGACAGGCTGCTTTAATTTATTCATTTCCAGATGCTATTTTATAGGTTGAGGCTAAATCACAGTTCAGAAATTTCAAGTTTGAGTAGATGGAAAAAGTGAGAGGAAGAGGTTAATTGATCCTTAAATATTTTTAAAGCAATATTTTTTTTTCTAGTATTCTTCAGCAATTTTCTGCTTTTCTTGTTTAGTGGGAGCATTTGTGAATGATCCCATATTCTTCAGTCATCTACTCAAGGAATAAGTGAAACAATATCAGACTTTAGAGCTGACTTCAGTGTGTATAGGAAAATTCAATCTATTCTTCCTTAAAGTTCTTAGGTTTGGTATGATTTGATTTGATTTTTTGGGTGATGTCTTTTAAAATTATTTATTTAAATAATTAAATTTATTTGGTTTGTTTACTGATTTCTTTTTCAACAACAGTGATTTTCAGTTTGTAGGATAAGAAAGAAAGAAAGAAAGAAAGAAAGAAAGAAAGAAAGAAAGAAAGAAAGAAAGAAAGAAAGAAAAAAAAAAAGAAAGAACTGTAATTACTTCAAGACCAACTTTTATGTAAGTATCATAATGAAAATACTATCAACAATATATATTTTAGTTCTTTACACTAATTTTCAATTCTCAAATATAATGAAAATCATTCCATAAACAGAAGCAGAGACTATCCTTCCTCCCTAGTTAAACCCATAATATTTCCTGCAGAGTTCAAAATGGATGAATTTTAATCCGAGTTGGGACAGATTTACATTATCACTCTCATTCATTCTGCACTTCTCCCATGCTGGACCAACAGCCTGACTGGAAAGATGCTAGAGGGAGTAACAGTGGGGAAAAAATGACTTTATTTTACCCTATTGTAATTTGCATACGTATTAAAATATAATCAATGCAAGTTTTCAAATATATCCCCCAGCAAAAGTAGATATTCGTAACAAAGACATATGATTTGTTCTGGTTTTCTCTTTATCTCATTTAAATAAGAATTTTTAAATACCTTGTCTTCTTTTGTAGCCAATGGTCTCAATGGGAATGTTTAAATTAATTGAAATTCTTGCCAAAAAAAAAAAAAAAAAAAAGGAAAAAACCTCCAAAACATTTTGCCAAAAAAACCCATGTTTTATCAAGGTTTACTTGAAAGCATATTTCACCTTCCTTTCATGTAGCTAAAAACAGAACATAAAAAATATCTAATAAATTAGTAGATTTTAGATATGCTATTTTTATGCAATTTTAGCTCTTTTTTTTTTGTTTGTTTAATTTGTTTGTATTTCTGGGAGACAGTGAAGAGTACTAATATCCAAAATCTCAGTTTACCCTGTCAGCCCTGTCAGGGCTTTCTGTAGACAGATTTGTTGGTGTAATACATTCCTGCAATTATTTTCCAAGAGACCAGGTGCGATCAACTACTACCAACTTGGAACTAAAGAAATAGAATTTAATAGGCAAAATTCAACCCTCTGTTTTTATCTATTTAATGTCATGATATAGTCCTGCCACTGTCATAACAATGGTGCAAATGTATAAAGGAATCCAAGTTTTCAAGAGATTTTATTAACCCAAGAGATACCTTAACTGACAGAAAGATTCTCTTTTCTCTTTTCTGTTTCTGTTGCACATGCAATATCACAAACCTGTTCCTTTAAAATATCTCTGTGTGTGAATTATCTGTGTTCTTTGGCTTCCTATGCTTATCATTTCTATGCTGCAGTGTCTCATCTATAAAATGCAGATCATAAAAATATTTTAAAATCATTTTTTCTTCTTTTTTTCCCCCCTCCAGTCTGTATTTTATGCACCTTCTTTTCTACTATTTTTTTGGCAATATCATTGCAGACAAGTGTCTTGTTCACATCCTAAATATATTAAGCCTTATGCTTTATACAGGGGATTCCTGGTCACAGCTTCCTCTCCAGAGTCTACAGGAGAAACAACAAACAAAAATAATGCTTTTTTTTTTTAACTACTTTTGCGTTACTGTGGTCAGAAGTAATTTCCTGTTGTTATGGTACACTGGAACAATGCTAGAGCTGTGAAATAATAATAGGATCTGATTATTGAAGGATGCCTCTGCCCAAATTAGGGTGCAAATTAGACTGTATGGCAAAGTCAGTAGAACAGATTTTATTTAGCTGTAATGAAGGGGGCTGGCAGCAAAAGAAAAGGATATAGAGAGACAAACAGACTAAGAAGAAAGATTGTCACCACCACATAGGTTCCTGTGGCATCCTGCTGGCCTTTCTTCTTCCGTTCCTCTCAGTATTGAGGGTCCTCAGACAGTTCTTCTGGAAGTATCACTTTTATACAGTCCACGTCCTGGGTATGCACAAGGTGTTCATTCCATTCCCACAACTTGGGATAGCATATGTGTAAGCTATGTGTGCTTCCCTTCCCACAGTTTGCCACAGCATGAATTTTTTGTCCATATAATTTACCCAGATTTGCCTCACCAGGCCTGGCATCTTCCTGTTGTCATCATCAGTGGTTTTCCCACAGTCTGCACTGTGGAATTTTGTCCGGTGTGCGTTAATTCTAAGCCTTTCACTTCTGTTAGGCAAAGTCTTCAGTGACTGAAAAATGAGGAAACATCGCAACCATTTGTTTAAAAGTTCTAAAAGTGATAAAAGGAGGATTTTCTCAATCAGTCTTACCTCTGTGTCCAGTGAGATCATGAAACAGATTGTCCTGGCATATAGCAAAAGTTAGAAGATAGGGAAATTATTAGAGACAGTGCAAGGAACTCCACTTGAGATGACGCAGTCCCTGGTATCAGTACCGGTTGAGGAATGAGTGGATTGAGAATATCCTTGTGGAAAGGTACCTGTAGACACTGTTACATGAAAAATTTTATTATGAACCCAGACTATGAACTTTTACCTCAGAAAACCTTATCCTGGGCTGCTTTAAAAGCAATGTGGCCAGCAGGACAAGGGATAGGATTCTACCCCTCTCCCCTCATGAGACCCCACCTGGACTGCTGCATCCAGCTCAGAAGTGCTCAGCCCAAGAAAGAGAGGGACCTGTTAGAGAGAGTCTAGAGAATGGCCATGGGAATTTTCCATGAAACACCTGTCCTATGAAGGCAGGATTTTTCAGCCTTCCAGAGTGAGAAGGCTCTGGGATGACCATATTGAAGCCTTTAAATACACATAGGGGGCTTACAAGAAAGATGAAGTCTTTTTGCAAGGGTCTGTAGTGACAGAAGGGGGGCAATTTTAAAACTAAAGATGGAAGATTTAGGTCAGAAGATATTTTTAATCAAGAGAGTGGTGAAGACACACAGACTGTGAATGCCCTATCCCTGGAACTGTTCAAGATGGTGTTTTGAGTAATCTAATCTACTGAAAGATGCCCCTGCTCATGGAAGGTGGATTGGACCAGATGAACTTTCAAGATCCCTTCCCAACCCAAACCGTTCTATAAGTCTATAATTTTATGATCACAAAACTAGAGACTATTTAAAGTAGTGTTTTACATGTAGGGTTGTGGGTTTTTTTTCAAAATTTGCTGATTACATTAACATATTTGTAATGCAGATAAATGTTTTGCTTTCTTATCACTGAGTCCAAGACAAATACATTAGAAATAGAGATATTGGAAAAAGTCATGTATCTTTGAAAACATTTCTCTTATTATTAATCATCAGCAACAGTAAAATAATACTTCATATGTTATTTGAATTCTGTTGGAACAATCTCAACATTTAGGCTGAAATGCATAATCTTAAATCTAAGAGACCCTTCACTCATTAAATTGTAATCCTTTGATTCTTCTAGGTATTTGTGAGGGGCATTGAAGATAAGAAGGACATAAAAAATAGGAACATCATAGAAAATAACAGACTTTCAGGAGAGTGGGAATCTTACTGACAACTATTTGATACCCATTGTTCTCACACTATTTTACTCACCAGGTTCTGATCAGTCTGTCAAGAAACTGGTGTTTCTATAGATAGCTGAGATTGTAGCTGGTTGTTTTCCATTTTGGGCTTGGTTTTTCTGTTTTTTTGGTTTTTTTTTTCTGCACTGGCCAGTTCTAAGCCTCAAGGACAAACAAAAGGTCATTTTTTAAATATCCTATGGTCATTTTATTTGTATTTTGCCACTGAGGATGGTATTCAGTCAAAACTAATAGTTAGTGAATCAGTATTCCTGTATTTGCCAAAATTCTACAATTATTCTATAGAGAGAAGTAGTTTGTTTTGGGGTAATTCCAGTGTGGATTTTATCTAAATAAAGGCCTGATTTTAGAAATATATGGATAGGTGTCTCCTCACACTTAATAAAATAAGAGGTATTCACTACAGAAAAATGGATTAAGCAGCAGTCTAAAACATTGTCACATGTTACATGTTTGAGATAGACAAACTGGTTCTTTTTTCTGTAATTCTTTTAAGAAATGGTCATCTACCTGCATGGCTGAAATTTTATCAGAATTGCCTGTTGAAAATCTGATTTCTGGACTGTTTACTCATGGCTTTTGGACACAGTGCACTCTGAGAATCTCTTTTGTCCTTCATTTTTGTTCCAGGAGAGAAAGAGTAAGTAACTCGTGGATCTGAATATTGTGATTAATTTAAAAACCAATGAGATAAGAGGTACTTGATTACCTGAGATACTCACTAGCCCACAGTGATATATTCAGTAGGACTGAGCTGCTCTTCCCCACAGGGAGAGCTGGTAAAGTTGGGCAGCAAGTCACAAAAGCTCATGCCATAGTTCTGTTCACAGCTACCAGTCTTGGCTGTCACACATCAGGGTGCCTTCCTGGGGTCTCCCACCTTTCATCTTCATGCATCTCTGGGATGTCTCAGGTGTTTCCTCTTTTCCGGGATTTTCCCTCCAGCCAGAGAAAAACTAACGACTCCACCTTGTCCTTTCTGATGCTACTTCTTTCTAAGGCCATTTTCATTTTGTGAACCATATATTTTTTTAGCATAAGCCCCTCTGTTTTTTATCATAAGCTTACATTTCTTTCCTGACTAAATAGTCTGTGCACACAAGTACAACTTTGTAATTGGACTTCCTCTTTCGTGCCCTTTTATTAACTGAAGGATTTAAGATGTGCTAAACCAGTTTAGATCAGGTGTTACAAAAATTTGCATCCAGTTCGTACCTGTTTCATGTAACAAATAGAAAACTTTTGTTGAAGAATTAAAAAGTCCAGTTCTGAATACTCACAGTCACATAAATTTATCCTGTTTGCTGATTTCTGTTAGTTTAATGGCTAGGAAACAAATATACCACCAGACGGAA
Organism: Cinclus cinclus; assembly: GCF_963662255.1. Taxonomy (NCBI): domain Eukaryota; kingdom Metazoa; phylum Chordata; class Aves; order Passeriformes; family Cinclidae; genus Cinclus; species Cinclus cinclus. The sequence continues at coordinate 61,019,503 of NC_085047.1, forward strand.
TTCACTTTAGCATCATTTCAGCATCACTTCAAAGAATCATAAAAATAAATATATTTTAACAATGGGAATCATTTAATTCCCATGCGAAAGTGGAAAAAGTCACTGAAGGTCAAATAGTTGATTATACAAGTGGAGCAAGACTTTTTTTTTCTGAGGATGAAAAATATATATATATATACTGTGGCATAAAAATTATAACAGTCATAAATCAAAAGGTGAGCATTGGGTAAATTCATATTTTAATGCTGTGAGATCAGCAAAGAAGAAAACATTTATGAATGAGATAGAAAAAAATTTCTCAAGGTGAGCAAAAAAAGATTTTGTTGAAAAATTTAAAGCTCCAGAAAGCTTTAAGAGAGAAAAAGATTGATAAAATGTAATTATATCATTGTGCTTTAATGTTTCTTGTGTCAGTTCTGATTTCATACTGGTCCTAAAAGAACTAACACAACAATTGTTTATTTCTGGAAGATAGATTACTGTCAAAAATAGAAATGTGCGATGAGCAGCAAGAAAAAAAATCCCTTATCTAAGGGCTTTACTTCTTCACATAACAAACTGAGTAAAAACTACAAAAAGTTTCATTTGGGTTGAAACTGAAAATGAATAACTCATCATTGATATTTGAAAATATTGATTTTTTATTATATGTTTAATCAACTATAGCTGCTTTTCATGTGCTCCACAAGAAAAAAACCAGAGTATTTAAGGCAATAAAGATCACTTCTATGTTATTTTGGATACAGCTCAAAATTTTTACCTAGTGATTTTTCTATTAATTTATTATATTATCTTTTTGAATAACAAGTCAAGCAGTGATTCAGTGATTTATATTCTTCCTGAAACATGATGGCATTTTGCAAGTAGTTAGGATTACTGGGTTATTAAAAAAAAAAAAGAAAAAAAAAAGTAATAACCAGTGATTTTGCACCTGTAATTTCAATCCTCTTCTCTCTAGTATATCCAACTAACATCAGTGTGAACCTCAATTTTTGGATTAATCAGTTCAATGGAAGATGGAAAGTTTATCAGAATTAAAATTTACCAAAGGCCATTATAGCTTTATAAAATAATAAATCCTGCTGTAAGGTCACCGACCAATAGTTTTAGTTGTGTGTTTATAAATGTGCAAATTTTGTTCCAAAATGTAAAAGCTGCCTCAGTTAGAAAATTCTTTTAAAAAGGACAAATCAAAACTCTAGCTATGATGAAAAACAATAATTAACCTCAATAAGAAAAGTCAAATATAAACAGATGGAGGAACATATGCTGAGTAAAACATAAATGTTAAGAGAAATCACTAAAACCTAGAATTTCAGATTCTCTTTTTTATTTGTGTGATTTACCTTAAAGAAGTTTCAAAATGTTAAGTTACAAATACAAGCAAAATTTAACCAAGTACCACAGTAGTGAAACAATGCAATTTGTCCAAGTAGATAAGACCCCAAAACTAAAGAAACCTAAAGGGTACCTCAAATGTGTTGCTGAAATAAGGATAAAATATGATAGAAGTGTACCTTATTATGGCAGTCCTGTCTTATCTATCAATCTCCTATTCATCAATATTTCAATGTGAGCATATTCATCATAATTTTCAGCAACTGTTGCTTTTAAAGCATTTTTAAAAAAATCACCCAAATTTCATCAATTTTACAGCTACAGATACAGTGCTAAACAAGCAAACCCGTGAGGAGTAATAAAAATATATTTTGAAAATTATGAGAGAAAACCAGAAACAAATAAACAAACAAAACCTCCCTCCAAAAGAAGCCCAAAGCACATCTGCTTTCTGCTTATTTTCTTGAACAAGTTTTCCACTAATTCTCTTTTTTTTTCTGGGGACAGAATGGTGGTTTCTTGCTGGTCAAAAATTGATTCCATTATGGTTAATAGAAAGGGATTTGTTCTTTTTCTTTTATTTTTCTTGTGTGGTCTTCAGTTCGTGTTTTTTTAACTATTGATTCTCTTGAAAAAGAGGGGGGAGTCCCAAACAAATGAACAACTAGTTAAAATTTCATCTTTGACTTGGCAAAGATTTTGGATATAGATTATTCTGTGAGAAGGAAGGAATCATAAAGCATTCTTCACTCTCATTAACAGTTGCAAAAGCTTAGAGAATGAAGAAGTACTGGATATGTTAATTCTTGTAATTTAATTAACACTACTGATTTCCATTACCATCCTCCTCACACTTAGCAGGTACACATTCATCTCTCACCTCCAATGAGAAATAGATACCTTTAGGAAACAGATTAAAAAGTCAAGAGCTGAAGCCCTGAAGCCCATAGTTATGGGTCCATGCTGATTTCAATGAGCAATTAGAACTGTCTCTGTTATGTTACCCTGTGTACACGCTTTTATGAAGTGTATAAATCTGGCTTCAAAAGATTCACAAGGAATTTTCATTTCATGTGGAGCATTTCTTCTCCAAAGCTAGTTCAGTGTTCTATTAAAGAAGTATTGAAAATTCCTTTGCAAAAGGTAATTAAATTTTAGCATGATTCTGTTATAAACAGAAGTGCCAGAAATGAGCAGTTCTGAAACTATTTGAAACCAAAGTAATACAGTATTATCAATGAAGTTAAGAGCTCTGTACTGGAGAGTTTCAAACACGTTGTTTCTCCAATGTGAAGCAACAGAGCTGACATCACTTCACATACCAGGATAATTTATTTATTTTCTATCATTGAATGAGATTGTGAAAAAAAAAAAAATACATTATTCTCGCTCTTTCTTTTTCTTTAATCTCTATGAATTGGAGCATAAAGCCATTTTTGGACACAACAGTGTTTTTCTCTACTGATGTTTGACCTTTTTGGGCAAACACATGGAATTGAAAAGGGTCTGGCATAACAACTTTGGATCCTTGTTATTACAGAAAATTGTCACACATACTCCACTTATAAAACAATTCTAAGAATAATTAAGAGTTTGTTTGTTTGTTTTGCACTGCTGCTGCTGGAGATCTATTACAAATCCTTGTTCCATTATTTCTTAGAAAGTACTTTAGCCTTTATGCTGGGGCTGCATTTGAATGCCATCAAATAATGTGTGAAAGGTAAACATTCTGTTAATGAAGTAATGAATTCTATCTCCCATTTACTCATGTTGGTTTTGATCTTTTTTTCAGATTGTTCTTTCTTTCAAAAAAAAAAAAAAAGGTTTCAAGTTAAAAAATATGGTACTAATCTCAATTTATTTTTATTACTTTGAACATTTTTTATTCATAAGGAAAAAGCTAACAAGCATTATACTAGTTATTCATTTTCAAATCTTTGCACGATACCTCTGTATTGGGTAGGTGCAGCAAGGTTTAGGTTGCAGGGTGGTACAGCAGTGACTTCTGTGAGAAGCTGACAGAACTTCCCCTGTGCCCAACAAATCCGCTGCCATGTGGGTCCAAGACTGAACTCTCACTGGTCAAGACTGAGTTCCTCAGCAATAATAGTAGTGCCTCTCAGATAACAGAATTCAAGAGAAAATACCTGGCATGTGATAAATAGACTGCAACACCCATTCTAAATCCTCCTGTGCTTCTTGATGAGGAAGAGGAGGTAGAGAATTTGGGAGAAATGTTGAGCCTGGGAATAAGGAGGGTGTTGGAGGGAACAGTGTGTGAAACTGTTTTAAAATTTAATTTTCATTTCTCCTTAGTCTGATCTGATAGGTAATAAATTAGATTAACTTCCCCAAGTCAACTCTGTTTTGCCCATAACAGTAACTGTTGAGTGATCTCTCCCTGCGCCTATCTCAACCCACGACCATTGAGAGAAATTATATTTTCTCTATTCTGTCCTGCTGAACAGGGGAGTGAAAGAGTGGCTTTGGTGGTCACCTGGCATCCAGCCACGGTCAATCCACAGAAACCACCTTTAAAAGTATTTTCAGGATACCACTTTGCCACATGCAACTTCTAACTCATTGAGTTGTTTAGTATATATTATTAGGCTTTCAGTACTCCATGGTAAAATTAAATGGATGTTGGGATCTTTCTGGAGTAAACTAATGTGCTGTTTTCAAAGCAAAACTTGGTTCTGATTCTTCAAAGTTTTCTCTAGAAACCGTAGTCAAGGGTGGTGTAGATGAAACTACATCACAACTGGCTGCTTTGTCCTGTACAGCACGATAACATCCATTAACTCGCTCTTGTGTTCTCATGAACATATAGAACTTCAGATTTATGAAATGAAAATATTAACCTGAGAATATACACTGCCGTTCTTATGTTGATTAAAACTGAGGGAAACATATATGCAAAGGAAAACAATATCCATCCCTACTGTGTGAGGACATTTCAAGTGGGCAGTTTCTAAGCAACTCAGGGGTTGTTGACCAGAGAGGACATCATTAACATCTGCCTTAGGAGTATTTGTTTTCTGTGTTCGTCACAGATAAAGTTATTTAGAGGCAACTGGATTTTGCTACAGACCTCAACTGGGAAGGAGTTCAAAGATATTTCCCCATTTGAAACTACTTTTTGAGAAGTGATATTCATTCACTCATTCACTCATTCATTCATTCACTCAATCATTCATTCATTCATTCATGAATATTTTTAAATCAGAATATCATGCTTTCAAACTCCTGATAAATTTACAGTATTATTAGATATACACTTCTAATTTTAACAACATTATTTTTTCTAGTATCAAGGAATGAAATAAATTTTGACAAGGGCTGTTTCCCATAAAAATGTATTAGTACATGATTATATACACATACTTTATTCCTCAATTAAATTCATTTACTCCTTTTCATTTTTTTTCCTTTGGATTGTTCTCAGACTAAATGCTATACTTATCTGGTCATGCTACCTGTTTGTTTCATTTAGTTTTAATTGGCCTAATAAAATATCTCTATATCTAATATATCTTCCTTGATATACTCAGATATATACCAAACGAAGATAGACAAACTGAAGAGCTCTTTAAGTTAACTTCCTTTTTTCTCTGACAATAAGGTAGACTTTAGTCAAAGTTGCTGTCCTTATACATGATAGTACCCTGTTTTGGCAATACAAAGATTTATTTTAAGTAATGGACAGTTTTTTTCTTTGTATATTCCAGGTTTTATTCTTCAATCATTTACTTTGTATTTTGATTAATTGTGGGAAATTAAAACTTCTGAAAAGAAAAGTAGATACATGTGAGCAGATGACCTTGTGCATAAAAGTTAAGCCATGATCTTGTTCCTATATATAAACTCATGACTTCTATTCTTTTTGTCATCCTCTCAGGCTTGCTGAACAAGTTGTAATTCATAGTCTGAACATTTCAATCATTCACATCCTCTCTCCAGATTCCAGCAATACCACTCATATCAAATTTATTCTCATTAATAAGGAATTACAGTACCTCATTAATGTTTTCCAGATTACTAAAACTCTGCAATAAGCAAGTGAAAAACTTCATTATCTTGGAAAAATTGCTACAACATATGCACAGCAGGTAGAGTTTGCATCGGCCCCTCATATTTAACTTTAAATTGAAGTCAATGGGTAGATTTTTAATTCCACTTAAGATCAAATGGGTAATTTTAACCTGATTATATCTAGTCTTTAATTTGTATACATTTCTCCTATGTCCATATGCATGCAGATATAGATGGATCATCTTGCTGTGACGTGACCTGAAAGCACAAAATTACCCTTCAAGTACAGCAATATAAATTCAATATAAGCTATCAAACCAGAGAACTGTTTTTTTACTTTTTTTTTCTTCTCATGTTCATCTCTTTCTATCTCCTATTTCAATGGATAGCAAGCATGGGATAGACATTTAAAACACAAACTTTCATCTTCAAATCACATAGTGTCTCTTTGAAATTATGCCACATATGGGATATGTGCAAGCTACATCCTGATCTGAAGCTCCAGCAAACCACGAAAACCCTACATTTCACTGAAGCAAATTGCCTATTTTAATAGAAGATTTTTTTTTTAATGAAGATGTGGGAATGATGAATATTTGCCGCTGAAACTGTATGAAATCTCCAGAACTTTAAAAGCTCGTGCGATCCTCAGTGGTCCAGAGCACTGTGTGAAACGTTGAAGGAATAACTGATGGAAGTTAAAGCAGTCTCTGTGTAATCCATGAGACTTTTTGTGCTGTGATCTTTTCCTAAACTCAGTCCAAAAAGAATGTGAGAAATTCTCACTCCCAACCACAGAGCCTTCTTAAATTGTGCTGCAGAGAATTGTGCTTCCAGCTCTCAAAGTCCCCCAGGTACGCACTCTGGTGAAAGGAAGGGGCTGTAAAACTCTTCTCGTCAGAGGAGCGGGCACGCAAGGGTGGAGACCACGGCTGAGGAGTGGTGTCATACAAACGCTGTAGCTGCCTCTGCCAGGGAATAATTTCAGCTGCAGTCCCAACTTAGGGAAGTGGGAACAAAATACAAAGATAAAAGCAGAAGGAGGGGTTGAAAGCAGCACCTAGGCAGGAATCTTGGGGGCAGTCAAGAAAAGTAGCACACTAAGCAGAAATGAAAGTATAGCCTTGATGGGGAAGACAAGGACCTTGAACACAACCAAAGGGATGGTAGGCAGTGAAAAAAATTTAATTGGGGAGCTTCATGGCCTGAGTCTCAGGAGACAAAACTGACTTTCACAGCAGCATTCTGGAAGGATTTAAGAGGAACAAAGCAAAAAGCCTGGCTTTTATCATAAGCAGAGCAATGGTTAAATGGATTTTTATGTACATCTGTTATCCTTAGCTTTATAATGATTTTTTAAAAGACTTGGGGAGGGGTAAAAAGAGAGAAAGTTTCATCTGTGCTCTGTGAAGGATATATTCTGAGGGACTGACAATTGCCTTTATAAGCTGATTATCAGAGCTCAAAATGTTCAAGACTTGAAAATGTAATCCAGCACACAAATGAGGGCCCAAATAAACAAAGGAAGCTCAGCATGGGGGGTGATAAACTTCTTCCAAATTGTGTCAGGTTCACAGTAGATCATGATCTTTTTATACAAATCTAGTTCTGCCAGAAATGCACAATAAAATCTGGACCCACTTTGCTAAAGTAATTCTATTACTTTCAGCTCAAATATTTTTTTTTCCCTGAAAGCCTATGCACAGTGCACTTGTCATGTAAAAATATACATTATTTTTACATTGTACTATTAATGGGTACTCTACAATTCAAGAAAAAAAAAAACTTCTCTGCTTACAAGAATACATTCATTTGATAGTCTATAATGTTTATGAAATGAAGGCAATGCTGGAATTTAAGGTTAATTAACTGTCTATAGATAGTTGACTGATGAAATCATACAGTTAGTGTGTTAATGCATCATATAGTTAGGGAATTCTAGTGTAACACATAGAACTTCCAAATTCATACATTCTAGAAGCATACTCATGTTTCAACCTAGAGCAACTTTACTATGGAAAACTTGTTAAAATCAAAGGTGTTTAAAAACTAAAGTTTGGCGTTGTCCCAAAAGTGAGCGTGATCATTCAGAAAAAAACAAAAAAAACAACAACAACAACAAAAAACATTAACAATAGAGAGAATCTGAGCTCATAAAATATATTTTTGTAAGTGTTACACTTCTATCCATTCAAAAGAGACAAAATTTAGCAAATATTATGTCTTTTGCTGCCCTTGTCACAAAAATGACTGTCAGGCAGATCTCACCCTCTTTGAAGCTTTCTGGAACCTTTATATCTCATGTCTTTGTCTCTTATTTTAGCCTTGCTCTGACAATCTTAAGAAAGGGTTATTTTGATTTCATTTCATAGCTGAAATATATTTTGAGCTTGTGAGACATTAAAAACAATCTTAAAGAAGTGAGCAAGTAGTCACCAGCCTGTATATGGAGCAGCCACATGTTTGTATTTATTTGGATTTTAAGAAGGAGATGCTTCTACAGCCAAGATAATCAGTCCCTTTTCTTAGAGTCATCAGAAATTAAAAAACTAAATCTGCCAAACATTAAATTCAGATCCATTTGTTGGTGATATTCTTAAAATTTTGTTTGATCATAATAAAGCTTGGTATCAATTGGTAGCAATTTACAGATAATTTTTTAAAGTATATCAAGTATTTGAGCACTGACTCACTAAAGCCAGATCTCAAGAATAAAACTGAAACTTCAGATTGGTGAAATCAGAAGTTTTACCCTGGAGAAGACAGAGAAGGCAGTCTATATGCACATATATTGGGGCTTGTCTACAGAGGATGTATGGATGAAGATATACTAAGGATGTGAGAATATACACTGGAGTTTACATCTGGACCAAGGTGAGGCTTCACTACATGCTATTCCAGTTTCAAGTCAAACAGAAAAATGTCAACCACTACATCTAGGGTTATTTCCATTCTGGTTCACTCCTATATTAAATACTCATCTAATGAACATAGAACTTTGGAACTCTGAAAAGTACAAGTCAGTTTAAAATATGTATGGATTAAGCAAGCTCTATTTGCTTTTAAATTGGCACAGAAGGTTAGGAAAGCATTCACACAGGTCTTAGACAGCCAAGTACAGTACAAGTACAATACAAATGTACTGCTGGGACTTCAGCTGCTTGTGCATCTTTTCACACACTTTCACTCCAGTTTGCCTCCTCTTTGCCAGAGATGGTTTCCAGGTACCCATAGGAGGGTAGCAGTGGGCAGAGAGATGGAAAGCAAATTCAGCTTGCACTAACCACACAGAGTAGACACAGCTCAGATTTCAATGACACATTTTTTACAGTCATCACTGCATATGTGTTGCTGATCACTGTATATATGTGGGTTTCCCACCAGTAGCAGGAGTTTTCCAGTGCATCGTCTCTTTATGAAGTGCTCACTCGTGTAGACCTGTGACAGAATTTGAGACCTCAAAGATTAAGAAAGTAGCTCTAAAAGGGCACCAGATGTCCTGAAGCTGCTATGTTTCAGAATGGGATTAACTGTTTGGATTCTTCCTGTACCTCCTCAAAATGGTGTTGTTGCCTGTTTGCTGGAATTCCGAAGACTTTTCCTTGAAGATGAATAATTTCCCTTTTTCTCTTACAATAGCAGTAATAATCATTTTAATATTAACAGAATAGGAGAGAAAGAGTCCTGATCTATGACAAAGATCCTCTTATGTTAGTCCTTCCACAGGAGGCTGTTCACTGTCAGTGTGACACCATAATCTCTAATATATCCCATCGCTATTGTATTACACTTGAAGAACGTAATTATAGCAGAATTTCTAGAAGGAATTTAAGTGTAATTGACTTATTTCATATTACATTAACAATAATAGTAATTCCTGAAGGATTATGTATATATTATAGCCATTATTTGTAACACTCTCTTCTTAATAGAAAATTCTCAATTTTGTATGCTACATACACACCCCCCCCATCATTAGACACCACCAACTGCTTCCCTTCCATATTTATTCTTCTTTCTTCTACATATCAACAAAACACACTTAATTTGCAACAGAATTATCTCTCTTCTAATTGAGGTTTCCAGGGTAGCAAAGTGAGATAATTTAATTACACTCCAAATAGCTGCTCTATCTCAAACTGTTCAAATCTCTTCAAATCAAACCTCACATGACAGACTGAGTGCACAAAATTTTGCAAATGTGAAAAAGTATATTGTATGCAATACATAACTTGGACTAAATCTTGACAAATTAAATCAAAACCACAAACTTGATAGCTCAGTTCTTCAAATAGAGAGCTGAACACAACATTCACGTTCTCAGAAATAGGAGCAATATCCTAAGCAAAACACTGTATCAGGTACTTCGAAGACTAGAGGATGCACAAAAGTAGTTCAGCTTGTCTTGGTTACTTCAGAAAAGGAACAAGTCTGACAGAACAGAAATTCTACTTTGCCAGAATTAGGCTGATCAGACTTCTTTCAGGCAATCAGCAGGTATTTCTCTCTATCTACATACTTACATGCCCTCTATTAGCACACTGTCTGAGCATTGCACAAAATTTAATGAACTTGTCTAATTCAGATGTAGAACCTAAGATGCATTTCATCAGTGCAAGATTAGTGAGGTGAGGCTAAGAATGGTCCTTGGTGGAACATCAGTACTGATGGGCTAAAACTAGATAGAGGGCACAGAAGTTTAAAAATCTTGATGGCTCATCATTACTCAAGCTCCCTTGGATTTTTCTCACTGAACTGTAATGATTGTAAAGGGGAAGGAAACAAGAGTTGAATTCTAAGAAAACTATTTTTGGAATTAATTTAGCATGCAGCTCACCATGAAACTGAAAGTTCAGCAACACTGGGACCACAGTCCTGTCTCTCTTTTTGTAGTTGTATGGAAGAAGCCTATCTATATGAGATGCTTATCTCATGCTACGTTGGATATAAACTGACATAAGGTGCTGCCTGCAATTGGACCGTGATTAGCCACTGCAGGAAAGTAAGCAGATTGGGGAGACAGGCTAGAAAGAATGAACAAATGTAATTTGAAAATTAAAGATCCTTCATGTGGCAGTTATAAGAGTCTCCTAATGGCTGAATGATTATGGCATTTGGTGACCTCCAGGCTAGATTGCAGTGGCATGTTGCACTTATATACCCACAACCACACAATTTTAGTGTGTGAGGGTAGGGAGATCTGTATTTATATGGACTAACAAGGGGTATTTCTGACTTCATCCCTCACTGAAAGGATGGAAATACTATATAGGAATTTATTTCCTTTGCCTTTAGTAGAAGCTTCTGAAGGCTGATGATATCCCACAGTGTGAGTCTCTGTATGGACACAGAGCGAAGACAGAAAACCTAAGGCCATTGTGGCAACATATAATAGTGGACAGTTTCACAAGCTACCTCTCAGAAGCATAAAGATAAATTATTTCCTAAAGAGGGACTGAAGAAACCTTCCAGCCAAATGAAAAATGAGACACAATGCCAAAAAATGTGAAAGCTGAAAAGGCCTTTTCTGATCCTTCTCTTTCCTCAAATAAATTCTGTCAGATCATAAAGGTAAAAGATGGTAGAAGTAGAAGGTAACAACATCCAGAAAACAGTAGTTGTTCATACTGGAGAAGAAACAAGAACAATGCCCTGAACTAGAATGCACTGATGAAACTGTCTTTTATAGACATGCTAAAATTAAGGAAAACTGAACCAAATGAAAAAGACATAGAAGTTCATTTAGACAATCCAGAACAAAAAAAAAAAAAAAAAGCACAATAATTTGGAGGTCATGTCAGGAGGCAAGAATAAAGGAAAAGAACTGTCAAGCTTGAAACAGAATGCAATTAAGGAACTATTAACAGACAATTCCAAAAAGTGATTACTACAAGTGCATACAGAAGTTTGTTTCTCGTGTCTGCAATGGGTAGGATACCCAGAGATACAGTTGTCAAAATCCATTACTATCAGCTAGAAAACCTCCCTTTTTCTGGGATAGGAAGACATTTCTTCACAGGGTAAAAATGTTAACCTTCTAGAACCTCATAACAGTAACATTTAAGTGGAAAAAATAGAAGAGCTGGAGAATAAAAGTAATGTGGAATTATTTAGACAGAGGTAAGACCCTTTAGATTTCTATTTTCTTTTGACAGTCCTTAGAGTTTTTATGTGATAGCCTTTACCTATAAAATTAGGTGGTGCTCACAAATGGCAAAAGAAAATGGCTATCACACAAGAAAGAAGCAACAATGAAGATATGTTTTGAGGTTTGTTCCTTTTTCATAATTCCGCCTTAAAAGTAAAAAAAAAAAAAAAAAAAAGGATTAACCCCCAAAGGTTTTGAATCACTGTAAGCCAGAAATTCTATAAATCCAACAGCAAGATAAAATCCCATCATTTTTTTTGCCTGGACATGCACTGTGACCGGTCAGAAAGCAGAGGTGGGGAGAAGTCGAACTATTTGAAACAATGTCACAGGATTTCTTATGCTCCCAGGGTTAACATTATTATTAAGATTTTTCAACCCATTCCTTTTAGGCAAACCTCTGAAGACATATTTTTATGGAAAGGTTCCTTACTATGAAGACTGCAAATGTAAGTGAAGTGGAGATCAGATAAGAGGATGTGATAAATTAATTTTAGGTTCACATTACACTGGGTCTCTGAAGCTCAAGAATTTTACATAAAAACTTGACTGCAACATTATGAGTTATTTTATGTGGTTGATATGAAATGTATTTTTGAGGCACTTCCCTCAGTAGTCCAACAGACAAAGACAAGAGGGATACCACTGTGGTAGTCCTCACAGCAAAGGAGAGAAGTGAAACTTGATAAACAGTAAAGAACATGGCAGTAATATCTGTACTTTGCAGAGTTGAAAACCTTTTCTGTAGGATGACAGAAAATAAAAGCTAGTGAAAAAATACACAATGAGCATTCCTCAGAGTATGGCTTTGGAAAAGAGACAGGGATTTATGAAAAAAAGCAGACATGGATATAGTGATTAAAATTACTAAGAATACAAGTATTAAAAGTCTGTGAGAAAAAAAAAGATACCTTAAGAAATGGCATAAGTACAAAGAGTGAGTTCTTTGCAGTCTAGTTAATTGCTAATTTTTTTGACAATGGTACAGGAGAAACATGGTTTTTACCAGAGCACTCTTTTTGAAAGAAATAGGAACTGTATTTTATTACAACATATATCAAGATATACCTCTACAAGGAAGAATAGTGACCATGAATAACCTCATTAAATTAATTTTCATTAATGCAAAAGACCTTAACAGTATAATAAAAAGAAGGGGGGAAATAGAAAGAACTTTCTAGCAGACATCAGGAGACACACTCTAGATTTGCAAGAACCATTATTCAGAGAAAATTGGTTTAATCAGGCTTCCTTCTCCTTGTATCTCTCTAAAAATAAAAAAATTGGTGTAACTGTTGACAAACATAACTCACAGGGGAAAAAAAAATATAAAGAATATGAAAAAACAGTTGCAGTCTAACCTCAGAAATTACTCCTAGGTTTGGGCAATGCCTCAAGATCTTACAGATTTTTGCAATAGTTTCAGATCTAGCAAAATCTGGAGCCAAAGCTTTCTCATTTGGCTTGTAAAGCAGAATTCTGCAGCAGCTGGTGCAACTGTTGTTCTCCAGATGTCAACTTGCAGACTTGGGTAGGATTCATCTGCCTGACTTAGATATTTAATAGTTAGATAATCTAAATTCTAAACTTAATAATTAAATCCTACCTTACCACTTCAGTCACTTTTCATTATCAGTTAGAAGGTAGTCCCAGTGGGCTACTCATCTCCTCTTGAAGTAGTTATGCAACATAGGCCATGAGAGCACCTTAAATGTAGATTACTACAATTTACCTGTTCACATTTAGGGCAAAAAGTGCCCCAACAGTCATCACAACCAATTAATTTTGACTATTTTCAGGATAAAAAAGCTCTCAAGGCTCTCTGCTTTTAGGTTTTTACTAACTTCATGATAAATTATTTCTTTAATAACCACAGGCTAGATTAATACAGACTCCTTCTTCTGCTCTTTCTGTATTGGGAAAAAAAAAAAAAAGTACTGCTGGCCTTGTTTTTGGTCTTTTTCTAGTCTTCTTTCATAAATAGTTAGTCAGTTAAGTAGGACCTGCTGGTCCTGTTTCCAGTATTTTTGTTTTTTTCTTGTGAATTTTAAAGAACTTTGATTTCTCCTTCCTCTCATCTACAAGGAAATAATCTATATTTTCTTATCACTTTAAGCTGCCTAATATAATATTGACTGGTGATGCTTTGTAAACTACTATCCCCAGAATGCTTTTCTAGTTCTATGTCACCTGTCAGTCCAAATGAACTCACAACTTTTGAATGTGTAAACTGAGTAACTCCATTTTCTGCCATCCAGTTTGCACTTGCAAATGTCAATTTGCTTATAGAAAGGCAAGTCTTACAAATAGAGTATTTACATCTACATATGTTTTGAAAATTTGCCTCGAGGCAAACAATTACATTAACCCAGAGCAAATTGTTCCTTTCCCGAAAAGTAGAATAGTTACCAAACCTTCAGGTGAAAGGGACACCTCAACTAAAGGTCAGGAAATCTAGCTGTAACTTTTCTTAAATTCTAATTAAAGATTTTGAGGTAAAAGTATGAAATTCTAATGAGGAAGCTGTAGGGTATCATTTTCAGTGTTACATCATGTCCTCTGTTATTTCTAAAAGCAGAATATAGTTTTTGAATACATAAAATAATTTTAGGGCTTGGTTATCTCACAGAGAGTTTATTCATGGCAGTTCTATGAATAAATGTTTGACTACTGGTATAAGGGATAAGATAAATTAGTGTAATCCCTTATTTAATTATATTTTTTCTGCAGTTTAATTTTTTAATCAGTTTTCAGAAAATCCAGAAACAGACTTTTATTTTTAGTCATAGCTTGTTCTTTTTTTCTGAAGTCTGGGAAATCTCATCTATGCCGGCTGGTAATAAAAAAAATAAAATAAAATAAAAAATTAAACTTAGCTCTACACTAAGAAAACTAATTACAAAATTTAGCTGGCTTTTCAGCATTTGCATACAGACTGCCCAAGCCTGATTAAGGCTGACAACTTCTTCCAAGGCTCATGAAGATTTTTTAATAATCTTTCACCTGGGTTTTGATTTGTGACTTTTGTTCAGGCACCTGTGGACTTTGTAGAAATGCAGTATACACTCTCCAATTCATCAAGCCCTGAAATACGTTATACAACCTAATGGCAGAGAAGTTGCATCACTAAACATTTCTATGTAGAAATCTTTGTTCTTCCTTTATCACCTGCCTTTGTCATAAGCTAAGTTATTGCTTTCCAAATATTCAGGGGCAGGTACCATGAATTCAAATTCCCAACCACTACAACAGTTTTTAAATTATGCTTAAACAGTTTGTAGCTTCTTACACTCATCCATCATACCAAGAGAGACATATTGTCATACTCACTTTCAATACCCTTAATACATTTAGTTTCCTTCTTGAAAAGTGAAGAATGAGCTTACTTGACCACATTATTCTCTGAGCACATAAAAACCTCTTGATTTCATTCTATCTTAGAAGCAAGAAGGGGTTTCTTAAGACATAAAAACCTCTATTTTGAATTACTTCAATCTTGAAGAATTTATAATTGTTCCAATCACACTAACACAACTGGGCATTATTTTCTGACTAGCAGATTATATTTTGACTTTCCTCAGGTAAATCCGGGCAAAGAATATGCCTTCTTGATAATCTACTTTGACTCACTTAAATCAGCACAAAATTGTCTCGATACAAAGTTCAGATTATGCTGTCAAAGTTAGGCATTTTTTCCTTGTTATCTGACCAGTATAGGATTAGATCTCTTTTTGGCCTTGTTTCACCTCTTTCAGTGTGATTTATTTGGAGCCCTCATGAAGTATTTGGCACCCCTTCAAAGAGGCAAAAAACCCCTCTAGGATGTTGACAGAGTCTCTATTCTCTTAGGTTACACGTTGCTTTCATCCCCGTCTGATATTTTTTTTTGGCCACCAGAAATTATTTTCTTGAACACAAAACATCCTTTTACTGGATTTTTGACAATATTCACTGACGATATTCATTGCAGGTATTTCAAAATACTCGATGCTGGTTTCTTCATGATGATTTTCAGTGTAACCAGATTACATGTCCTGCTTGTGCCTGGAGCTAAAAAACTAGATTATTTTTTCTTTAAAGTATCATAGCTAGTAGTTGTTTCTCTGCCTAAACTTTTGATTGTTTTGTACTTGTTATTATTCCACTGGACAATCACCACAGTTTGACATCTTTAGAAGGCATACTTCTGTAATTTCAAGTGATTCAGATGCCTAAATATTAAGAAATAATAGTAAATAGTTGGAAAAAAAATATATATTTCTTTCCAAAGAGTCAATACATAAAACAACATTCTGGTCAGCCTAGGGAAAATCATGGAGTATATTTGTGAGCACATGAAAGCAACTGGGAACACTCAGCAAGGATATACAAAAGGTCTGTCTTATTTGATAAAATTAGTGAATTTTTAAATTAATAGAAAGTGGATTTCATTAATCTTGACTTTAGCAAGGTTTTAAACACTGTTATCCCACATCAAAATTGAGACTTTATACTCGGAGTGGGTGTTCAACTAGGGGGGTAAAAAATTGATTAGATTAAAATTAATTAGAAGCTGGGCTATTCGTGGAGGGCAGTAACAAGAGTATTGTAAGAGTCTCCCTCTAGACCTTTTGTACATACCATCCTCAATGGACGAAACAGAAGAGACAATGTGATGGGATCTTCAATCTTAGTGGAGGACAAGCTGATATATTTGACAGCAGAAGGAACCTTTCAAAGGACCAAGACCAACTATGGGAGGACTGGGTTGGCAGTAACCTCCTGATGTTAAACAAAACAAATGCAAAATCACATATTTGGAAGTAGTAACTCTTGCAGAAACAGTCTTCCTTGTTCAGCCTAGGGAAGATGGCTTTTGAGTAGATCTAACAGTTCTCCTTCCATACACATGGGTAGGAATTTCAGAACACAAAGACAGGCTCTTCACAGTGCTGTGTGATGAGAGCCAAGAGACCAGGTGAAAGAAGAAGTGTTCTGACTGGATGTAAAGGAAAACCTTTTCACCCTGAGAAGAGCCCAACCATGGAGCAGGTTGCTCAGAGGTTGAGTAATCTCCATTGTTGGACATTTTAAGACCTAAATGCAGAGCCACATGATCAGATTTCACAGATGACACTTCTTTGAACAGTAGGCTAGAACAGAGTACTCCAGAAGAGCCTTCCAACTTAAATTATCCAATGATCCTATGAAGACCCCACCTTCTGTAAAGGTGCCATGTTTCTCAATTCAACTTTTTTCAAGTATTTCATTATTCTGTTCCTAATAATTTTCAGGGTTTCACAGCTTGGTCCTGAATAAATGATGCCAGCTTCCTGACATTTTCTCATGCAAAATAATCAACTGTAATCATGCTGTTACATAAAAAAATAAAATTTTAGGCTTTGAATGGACTTTGTGCCAACAGAACTGAAAAAGTGTTTTAGATGACCAACCAAATAAACAAACAAAACAATCTTGAGTCATGTATCTAGACTTGCAGGGCTATTTTGATTTTTTAAGCTTTCCCAGATGACATCTTAGTATGCTTCAGACAAGCACAACTCTTCAACAATCCTGTCTGCTGGTCTTATGCTTTAGATAGGACTACAGATAGATTCTGTACTACTCACCTGTGTTTACCCAAATAAATCAAACTGTAGTTCTTATGAATGATAACTGGAGCTTAGACATCTTTTCATCTATTTGAACACCTGCATCTGTTCATGAAATTGAGATGCCTCTAAGTGAAGTTTAATCACAGAATTTTCAGTGGATCAAAGTCACATTATGGCACTAGTCATAATGGAGTCAAATCCCAAATACCTAAAAGCTTTTTGTACGCTAAGTATTCTTTATTATGGATGTTTCTAACATAATATTTTTTATGTTTAAATAAGTGATGAGGAAAGAATTAGACTTGCTGTGTGTCTTCAGATCCTTATATTATTTTTTTTCAGAACTATGGGAATTTTTCCCAAGGCCATGTTTGCACACAGTATGGGGCACATGCAGAGAGCCTGCACCTGTCATCTAAATTGCTTTCAAAGCCCAAGTGATCACTAGGCTATGTGGAAGTAGTAGTTCAATGCAGTGAGAGCTTTGGGTAATGCATTGACACTATAAATCACCTTGAATCTGCAGCCAGCATAGTTCCATTTACATGATATAAGCAGCAGACAGAGATGAGGAAAAAAAAGATGTTTTTGGAGATGTTACTCATGCTCATATCCACAACAACGAAACCACAGAACTTAAAAAATATATACAGTGAAAAATTTTAAATGAATTTTTATGTGCAAAAGCCAGATATGGAATTGAAAAAAAAAGCCTCTCTAGATGAAAAACAGCAAAATTTAGAGTCTATACTATGGTCCATGTGCTGTGTAATTCAATAAGGTGGATTAGAAATTATTTAAATATTGCTAAAATAACTAAGAGGATTTCCACACACATTTGAATCACAAGGTTAAAATTATCTGCTACCATTACCAGATGATATTGACATGCTTAAATGAATCCAGAGGAGAGACACCAAAAATGAATAAGTAATAAAAAGTACAAGAAGAGTTAAAGAAAATTAGGTTTCATACACACAATCACAGAAAATCGTTTGTTCAACTTTGTGCACTCTCACCAAACCAGACTCAGCCTGGGGAAATCAGTTTAATTTATTACAAATCAAATCAGAGTTGGGCAATGAGAAATAAAAAACTAAAGGTTAAAATGCTTTTCTCTCACCCCTCCTTTCTTAAATTCATTCCTGAAATCTCTATCTCCTCCTTCCTTGCAGCACCACAGGGGGACAGGGAATGGGGGCCGTCATCACATTTTGTCTCTGCTGATCCTTCCTCCTCAGAGGGAGAACTTGTCACACTCTTCCCCTGCTTCAGCATGGGATCCCCTTCACATGAGAAAATCCTTCACAACATTCTCCACTATGAGTCCTTCCCATGGGCTGCAGTTCTCCATGAACTCTCTCAGTATGGGTTTCTCCCGTGGGGTGCAGTCCCCGAGGAACAGGCTGCAGCTCTCCTGAGGTTTCAAGTCTTGCTGGGTCCACAGGCAGGACTACACAGGGACATAGCCTCTTTCAGGCACCCATATGCTCCAGAGTAGGGTCTACAGGTGGATTTCTGCTCCACCATGGATCTCTATGACCTTCACCAGGTGTTGCTGTGGAATCTGCTCCAGAACCTGGAGTAGCTTCTTCTCCTTCGTCTGCACTGACCTGGGTCTGCAGGGTTTTGCCTTTCACATGTTCTCACTTCTCTGTCAGGGGCCTCAGTCGGTGTTGCAGAGGCTTCTTCCCTGTCTGAGTTGCTGATGGGCTTGGCCTTGGCCAGTGGCAGATTCGTCTTTAACCCACCTGGGACTGGCTCAGGGACACAGGGGTAGTTTCTGGCATCTTCTACCAAACCTACCCTGTATCCCTCACTACCAAAATCTTGCCATGAAAACCCAATATAGGTTAATTGAGGTCATCAGAAAAATAAGTTTTTCAGGGAATAATAATAAAGAAAACAATAAAGACACATAAACACATGGTAGGGAAACAAGTAAGTGAGAAGACAAATTTTACGAAAACTTCTCAAGCATTAACTGTTGAGTCATTAAAAAATTATGTGCAAAATTTTGTAGAAGGAGAATACAGGCATTGCAATTAATGAGAAGAGGGAAACAAAATAAACAGAGTGGATATTTCAGGGGGACTGTGCAAAATCATTATGGAATTTATAGGGGGGCATCTTGTGTGAGGTAAGGAATGCATCAGGGAAAGAAAAAAACAGGAAGGAATAGGAGGAAGGAAAAAAAGGATTTATATTATAAATATTCATCTGCATGAGCCCTCTGCCTGATCAATGCAGTTTACTCTATATATTTATCCTTAAGGATTTTTTTTATTTTTTTCTTTTTAATATTTTCTGTGCAATTTCACTCTATCAAATGCATGAGTGATGCAAGGTTTAGGTTCTAGGATATGGAAAAGCAGCCATGGGTGACAGGGCTACAGTTCTGTATGTCAGTGACTCTGGAGATCCGTGCATACGTCCGTGCATTTGGGAGTTGTAAGGGTTGGTAACTGTGGGGGGTCTCAGTGTGTTTACATTTCTCCCTAATAAATTTAAAGTGATATCCATATAGATGTATATGTAATTCAATCGGAAATTAAGCTGGAATAACCAGTGAGAAGGAGTAAAATATTCATCTGTAGAGGTTAAAAAATTTTACAAGGGAGTGCAAGTACCTTAGATCAGGGCAGGGTTTTCAGGTGGGCCAGGGCACACGCTGGCATTTGGGTGAACCCAGGAGTTTGGGGTGCCCCAAGGGCTGAGTGTGTGAGTTCTGAGTGGGTGCAGACTAGCCAGCAGGACCAGCCAGAGAGTTGGGGACCCATGGGGTGGGCAAGGGGGGGGGGGGGGGGGGGTGCTGGGTGGTCACCTGTTACAGCAGAGTTTTCTTAGTGAGTTCTGAACTTTCCAATCTGAATATCTGCACAATTAATATAGTTCAGGGGTCATAAGGGAAAAAAAAAAAGTGTCTGGTAAAAGGATCCTGTAGATATGCTACAATTAACGTCAACAATGACAGTGCCTTGTTTTTTGTTTGCACTTGTACCACATACTGACTAGAGTGATTGTTGCAGTGATTTTGGTTTTGCAATAAATAGGAAATTATTTTTTTTTGTCAGTATGCTGCCAGAAACAGCATGATGATACAGAAACAGTGACAAAAGAAATTGACAGCAGACACTCCAGGTACCTTTGTCAGATATGAAATATGCAGCATCTAGTAAATAAATCTCTGCATAGTAAAAACAAGCACTGAGAGTAAGCCACAAAATTGACACTTATAGGTGGACAAAGTTTTCTGAAGGATCTGCACCAAGCAGTCTGCTCATGCCTTGGGCTGGACAAGGCAGCAAATATATAAAGTGGATATATGATGCAGGATTATTTCTTCCATTACATGGAGCTTTCAGGTCAATTTGCAAATAAACCCAGGCATTGGAGTTGCTGTGGAAATAGTTCTGGTATTTTCAACAATAGAAGTCTTGAAGTGAGGTACATGTATCTCATACGTTTTTCTGGCTTTTGTCTGTCAGGAATAGATATAGATGTGAATACCTATGACCCTGATTAGTATGGCAGTGCTAGCAGTAACCTATCAATGTATTGATGTAACCGGTCTTGTTTAGAAAGCTCTAAATATCTGATATACTCGTGTGTGTGATAAGGACATTTTTCAATCCTGAGCAAATTTAAATCTTAAAAATATGAACAAATTCCTTGAGATTTCTTTTTTTAATCAACACTCAGTGGGTACAGAACAAAGGTAATTTAGAAGAAAAGGATATATTATCATAAGTGAGAATTCTGTACTTTCTTTTGTGAAAAGGTGGCAGCTAGCAAGAGATGAACACAAGTAACAGTTTCAGTGTATTTGTTTGGGGCACTGTGTTCCAATGTGCATACAATGCCAGTAATTGACAATCTGGACCGTATTGACTTAAAAAGTTCTTAGTACTGTTTTATTCAATATATTTATGCCTAGTGGTACAGCACTTATCTGGGATCTAACTGTGATCTGTAATTATTTATTATATTCCCTTTAAGGTAGCAATCTAAATTAAAATTACTAGCCAGAAGGTTTTTTAAAAGAGCAACTCTAACCTCCTTAGAAAATCGCATGCATATTGATATAACTAGTTCATCATATATTTTCTAGCACCCTAAGGCATACCAGACTCCTTTTTTTGTATTTATTCCATTTTCATAGTATCTCATTGAGCATTTTCTCTATTCTTTCAGGAAATTTTCAGGAATATAACTTTTTCCACAGCTCCAAATTGTAAGCTTCTATATCAATTTTATTTCCTTGTTTATTGATTTCTTACTTCATGTAAAAGCAATGAAATATTAATTTTGTGAAGTGACAGAACACTGGTAAATTTTATATTATGTTGCACACAATATTGACTCATTTATTCCGTTATTAACATGAAGTTTTTCTTTTTATCACTTCAAGGAAGGAGTATCATGAAAATCTGTTTCAAATCTCTAGCTGGTTTGTCACTCAGCAGGGAAATAAATAAATGTCTCCAATAACTTTATTCAAAGCATTTTCTTTGGTAAACACAATCAAGTACACATAGAGACATGCAAGCAATGAAATACCAGAACATCTGGTGAACTGCAGGTGGGCCAGGAATATGAAGTTGAAGCAGGTGCACCGAAGCAGGTTTTCTGATTCTGAAATTGTATTAGATTCTGGTAGCTTTCTATGTGTGAGGCAATGACCTGCATGATTTCCACATAGGTTATAATCAGCCACGTGTCATGTTCAAGAACATATTTCACAAGAAGTTAGTGCTGTAAGGTGAGCAACTATTGCATGAAGCTTTTAAAAAATTTTAATATGTATTTTTGCTACAATATCTATAGGTGATCTATGGTCTGGTGCTTAGTTTCCTAAGTAAAAACTACTGTTACTTAAGATGCCTTCTTCTCTTTCTGGAACTTTTTTTTTTATTATTTTTTGCTACTAGTCAGTTACAAATATTAATGGGTGGGGGTGAAATGTAAAATTTCTCAGTAAAATGATGTTTCAGAATTCCATTAGTATTTTTTAGATCCCAAAGATGAAACTAATGCCACCTAAACTCATTGGTGAATTCACCCATGAAAATACATCTGAATCCTTTAGGACTGCAAAACATAAATATTTGTAAAATATTTCAGGAGTAAGATGCTTAACTTTTTGTTGTGTATGTTAACCTCATTCAGAACTATGAGGAGCAAGCTTCTTTCCATGACTCTTTACTTGTACTAGGTTCTGTAAGTTAGTGAAGGAGGTCTAAAACTTTGATGTCTTACGTGAACTCAATATTTGTCTTGTGCCTTCTATAACATAGAAAACACATCTATCCAGATACAGTTTGGTCACCTTCTGTACAAAGATAGCCTCTGCTTTATGTGTCTCTATCTGTGCTCATCATGCTCTGTACATTACTGCAAGCAGTTTAGCCAACAGAAAATGTACAGAGATATTTCTATGCTACATGTGTCTCAGGGTATTATAAAAATTATAAAAACCCAAATTAATCAAACAAGCAAACAACAAAAACCTCAAAACCAAAACAAACAAACCAGAAATTAGGCTTATGATTTCTAAATGCACAAAACCCCAAACCAAACCATATTAAGTTTAAGCTAGTCCCTGTCAATTAAGTTACTGTTAATTACTTGCTTACCAATTCAATGTGCTAGATGAGCCAGTGTAATCAAAGAAACCTGACTGTCTTCTTGCTTACCCACTTTGCTGATAGAGACTTTTACTCAATTATGCATTGTCTGCTTATTTTATGAAAGACTACATCCTTACATCATCTACATACAAAAAAGTTATTCCACGGTTTTCTAATATTTTCACTTAAAATTTACTTAGTTCTAGCATTTGGAAAATAATATTTGCACCTCTGCTATAACCCTCAAGCTGTTTTATTTCCCCCCAAAATAACTTGAGGTGTCCCAAGCAGCCAAAGGAAGCCTGGAAATATTTTTCATTATGACTTTTTAAAGTCAATATCTTGCCTGCCAACAGTCAAATATTACAGACTCATTTACCTGATGCTAATAGCTCAAGTTGGGTCAAATCTGCTGAGTTTACAAACTAACTCATCTTTAAGTTGCAGCACATATAGTACTTATTAAATAGCCGGCACAGTTGACTTAGGAGCATCAGAGTGGCTGTCTTCACCCCTCCACTCTTTTAAGACCATAAATGGAGCATAATTTGACCTATTTTCAAATGCCTTCTCATACAATCCAATAAGCACACAAGGCTTTCATACCAGCTTTAGTATGTAGCGCACTTGAAAAATTATGAATACCAAAAGAGTCATCAGAAAAATCACTGAACGATGTTCTTATCAACACATTCAGCCCAGAAATCTATTCCAACATTAGTATCCCACTAGGAACAGTGAAAACAAACTAATAATTATTATTTATGGCAGTCATGAGACAAAATGCACATAATTTTAAGTTGCATGTAGCATTTCAATTAAACTAGTTCTTATTTTAAAATACACTTATGGGCACAAATTTGAACCAGAGTTACAGTTGTTAAACATGCTATTGGTTTTTATTGGAGGAGGGAAACCTAATAAGGAAGGGAAAAAGAAATGTTCACGCTTTCTGATGGTGACATATTTTCCTTTGCCCACTCTGTTACTGTTATTTCCATTCATATACCAGAACCTCTGTGAAGATTTTAATATCCCATGGTATCTCCTTATTTTCTTTTGAGATACACGGTGACTTGCATTATTCTGGCCTCCTGTACTGACGTAGTTTCCTAAGAAACCAATTCATACCCTGGCCTGTGTAACTACTGCCACCTGGAATGCAATGTGTAGGTGCAAGTTAACCCAAATCACTGCACACCACAATACAAAGACATCAGAGCAAGTTATCCTTGCAGAGAGGTAGCTCTGCAAGTCTGCATCCAACCTTTGTGGCACTTTCAGGCTGCAGAAAACCATAGCGGGCAGAAACAAAAGCTTGATTACTTCTTTATTTAACTGGTTTCTAGTAAGCTGTGGGAAAAACACTCTCCCTGATCTTTCTTTTCTTCTACAGACTATATTAATTTTCTGTACTCTTCCACCAGCTGGAGTCCATCTATTCACTAAGCAGGGACCCTAAGAAAACCTCTTTCCCTCTTTCAATCCATATCATCACAGAGAATACTTTTAGGGGTTCTAATTCTTACCCAATTTTAATCAAATCTATCCAAAATAAACTGAAGGATTTAAATGGAGCTACTTCTTACTTAAACTTGTGCAACTCACAGAGACTTCAGGAACTTCAGGATCATAAATCATCCTCACCTTAAATGAACACTATTTTTTTCTTTCTTTTGTGACCCGGGGAATTGTTTTCTTCCATTAATAACTGTTGCAGCTGCTAATGGTCCTACTGGAGATTCCTGATTGCAATACTTTGCTGTGAAAGTCACTGACACCTCTACATTTCTCTCAGGGAGACAATAAATGTGAGAAACCTGTTTTTTACAAAAATTGCAGAAAGTTCTGATCATTCTGCACATGTGACAGGAATAAATTTAATTTTCTCTCTAAAAGAACTAATTGGTGGGTTAAAGAATACAAAAATGTTCAGAGCTGTTAGTTTTTAACTTAGATAGCTTTATTCATAAGTCTGCCTCTAGTCAATCACACAGGTTTTATTTGTGCTTGAAATTCAGCTCTACTACTTTGTGTCTAAAAAGCCTTCCTTCCTTCCTTCCTTCCTTCCTTCCTTCCTTCCTTCCTTCCTTCCTTCCTTCCTTCCTTCCTCTCTTTACAATATTATATATATAATAAGGTATTTTGAATGCCAAGGGGTATTATATCAAGAATAATTATAAGGAATTGTAGACAATTAAAGGGAAAATTGTATGAAAGCCAATGTACAAAAACACTCCAGGAGACAAAATATTTTCAAAGAGCTATGATTGCAAAGAACTATCTTGCAGTATCATAATAAGGTAAATAAACATCTTTCATAGGCTTAGAAAACTTCTATAACTAATCCTTTCCCCTCATCACCCAATATAGGTCATTTTATGGTACAAAATGTGAGAAATTGCCATTCTACATCAGACCAGAGTTCCAGCCTGATTTTCTAGCACTGATGCTGACCACTGGTGGACATTCATGGTCAGAGTATTATAGACAGGGACATGGTACCTGAATACACAAGTCAGAATACCAAAATACTGGCTTCAAAGGATGCATTCCTTTCAGTACATTGCATAAGTAATAAAGGACAGCATCCACACAGGAAACTGCTCATCTTTGAGCTTAAACCTTGAGGGAGATAAACTATTCTTGGTAGCTCATTGGGATAATTTTCTGCAAAAAGGCTTTTTTAGAAAGAATATAGAACCTTTGTAAAGAGTTAATTGAAATGCCTCTATCAAACATCATGGGAATGATAGGGAACACACACGATAGGAGACATTAAAAGAAACAAAGGTCATAACATGGAATTTATGTTGAACAGCAGATATAAAAGATAAATATCTTCCAAATATTTCCTTTTTTTTTTTTTCATTTAAGCACCAATTGACTAAAAAGTACCTGAAAAATATAGTCCTCCAGAACACAGGAATTTTTCTTTAAAAATTGCTCTCAATTTTAATATTTAATATTTAATATTAAAACAAACATTCCAGAAAAAAATTGTTTTAAAATGAAATTTAAAAATAGGACTTTTTTCTATTAAACTTTAGATACAAAGATGAAAATGTTTTTAAGTTATGTATCAATTAAATTTTATATATATACATATATATATACAAATCATATTATTTATTAATCAAGTTGAGAAAAAATATATGCATATATAATCATTATAAATATAAATCGGAAAAGACTCACAAGCTTTCTATGAATACTCTGCTAACAGTAATCACTTTATTCCTCTGCAGTTATAAAGAAACTATGATGTCTTTTCTGGCTTCCAGCTATCAGAGCATATCAACACCTTACAGTTCTTAATGATTTAAATTTCAAAACATTGGTATGGGAAGAAAATGTTATGATTTTGCTACAGAGGGAGCAAGAAAAATTAGGCACAGCATCTTTAAGAAAAGTAGCATGACTTTTTTTCCAGACACCTGGAAATTGTGAAGCAGCCCTCCATCCTTTATAATGAGTAATCCACTGGACCACACTTTGTCTCCTTCTCTTTGCTTAATGACTGCATCTTTCTTAGGCCACATTTTCTCTCTTAGGGGAGGGTGGACCCCAGAACATATCGCCTTTGCCAGCCTGCTCAGGAGATAACAAGAGCCAGACATCAGGCTGAGCACCACCAGGGACAGATCTGTGCTGATAGGCACAAAAGGCAACATTTCTGCTCTGCCTGGCTAAATTACAGAAGGGTCTGGCCCACAGTATTAATTTCTCACTTCCAAAAGAATGAAGAGGCCAGTAAATTTTTCAGTGAAGCTGGAAATAGTGCAGCTCTGTTCTACATGAATGTGTGAAGTGGAAGGTCAAGGGTTGTCCCCAGATCACAGGCTTGTATAAAATCAGCCTGCCACCATGTTAGCATCATATGGTAAGACTTTAAACACTTTAAGCATTTCATTTAGGAAACAATTACTGTAAGTTTTTGTCTAACATAATTAATAGGTCAAGAAGCACTTATTAAGTCTTTAGGCATTAATTAACATTTTTTAATTATCACATATGACACATTAATTAGATATCAATCACTTATTAGAACTACTGACATTTAATAAGCATTTTAAATTATAACCAACTCTCCTGCTATACATATTTTTCCAAACTACAAGTACCTGCAAATAGTACTTAAGGTGTTTAATATGTTAAGATTTACTTTGTCCTAGTAATTATCACATAGAAAAATCATGTGCTCTGTATATACTTTAGTGATAAATACGTATATGTATCTTTTCAGTTCACTAATGAATAATACAAAAGGAATAAAATGCATAACATGTATATTAAAACAGTTTTTAAAACACAATTGAAATTAGCTGTATCTTTGTCCTCTTCCTGTGTCAAATTTGAACTTAATTTCTCCTCTGATTCTACTGTCCTGTCCTGAGGAAAGAAATACAAATGTCCAAGTGTTAATTGCTGACCTCTGTCACCCCTTAGTTATGCATTCATGTATCTTCTTTGATATTCCCTTGAATAGCTGTCTCATTTTGCAAAGATCTTGCCATCAGACACTTCACAGATACAATCTCTCTCTTGACCTAATTGAACTTACTATCAGTTAATTTTTATAAAACTAACTAGGTATTTGGGATGACATATAAAAACCCTACAGGGTGCCCAAATTTTACAAGATTAATGTCCGTATTGGCAGCTTGACAAGAATCAGAGAACTGTTTCTTCAGCACATAACTTTGCATGCATTTTCCTGTTTATATATGCAGTAACCCATAGGATACTCATATGTTTGCAATTTTTCTGAACAATAAGAAATCACTGGTTGTTTTCACAGATGTTTCTTGCCTAACGTACACCTATGTGATGAATTATAGTGGTTGGGATTTTAGAATTTGTAAATAAAGGGCATTTCCTAGATTTCTCTGTACATGTGCTTGAAACACATTCTTCTTTCTAGAGAAGAAAAGTAGTATGGCAGTAACCTGCAGCAGGGAGACATGGGGGGCTGTAAACATGCATCTCCATGAATTGGCAGCATCCTCATTTATCTGGCTGCCTCCATTTTGCCCAGTGAACATCTGGGCATCTGAACATGCCCAGCACAGCATCTGCTAGTGCTTCACCCTGCCATCCATGAGAAGCTGCAGCCAGAGACACAGAGAGAGTGCAAGTCAACTCTATGAGCCACACCTGCAATATTTGAGCAATGACAGGTCTGTAGCACACCTGTGATGGCTTAATTGGGCTAGCACACATAACAACAAGGAGTAAAAGCAAATTTTCCAGATGTTCTGGGAATATACATGCAAGTAACCACACTGTCATCTTTCATTACTTCTGTTAGCTGGATTAAGATGCCAAATGCAGGATAATATGTCATATTCTCACTTTTTCCTTGAAGTTTTAACCAACTCTAAAGGTAATTAACTAGCTTCATGCAACTAGTAGACCGTTGTTGAGATGAGAGTAAGAATCAGACCAATATGGAATGAAAACACTGTTTCCCCTTTTTTTACAGGTGAAAAAACGAAAAGGTTGTTGACTTGAAGGTTAGACCACAAGGAGACCTTGTAACCCTTCCTCTCACAACACGTTCTCGGGGATCTAAAGTAAACTAGTTTCCTAGGATCTCTCAGTAGTTTACAGAGAATGACATGCATCACCAATGACTAGTTCAAAGCAGAAACAAAACTAATTTCTTAAGTGCAATCCATAGCCTTTAGTAAAATACCTTGACTTTCTATACAATGCACAAGGAGGATTAAATGGGATTCAGAACAGACGGCATGCTGTGCAAGATTTATATAATAGAGAAGGTTGAGACTTAAATCCTGCACTTACATCAGACCAGGTTTACAACTCAGAAACCTCTCTATTGCACTAATGCAGAACTTTCCTCCTTTCAAAATAACAGGCACTCGTTCCTTGTAAAACATAGAGGTCGGGGATTGTGTTTCTACTATTTAAGTGGGATTTAGACTGAACAAATTCAAATCCAAGTAGCTGGCTGCTGAGGAATTATAACATTTTTGTCACTCTGTGGTACTATGCAGAAACAAATGTGGAAAGCATTGGGCTGGAAAGTAAAAGTGGAATCCCAGTGAAGGCTGAAAGATAGGCCACCTACCTCTTGACCCCATCCCCAAGGATTGTTACAGTGCTATATAAATCAAAAAGGTGAGTGAAGCCATAAAAAGGCCTGGCAGCCAAGATCAAAATTAATCTTTTAATTTTTTTTCCACCTCTGAAATGTCACTTAGGGTGCTCACTCTTTTCACTGCCATGCATCTACTTGACTGAACTCATTGCCTCTTGACATCAGGAGATCCCTATTTTCTCCTTTTTTCAGCCTATGTTTAAGACTGATTTGTTTTCATTGACTTTTAACTGACATTAGCTAATTATTAACTCTGCAGGATAGATTAAATTTTAATTTTAATGTCATTGTAAAACACCATGAGCTGCCTCAGCATGATAAGATGCTATAAAAGTTTAAACTGTTGTTTTAAGTTAGCCACCTGTTCAAAACATTAAAAATCTACACATTTAAATCAATCACACTGCACTGGATGCCCCATCAAGGCTAATGTTGATAAATTACACTTTTAGCTCTAGTAGATATAGAGTCATTATTCTCCAGAACAGTAATATGTTCGACTTTATTTTGTTGAGTTTTAGTTGGGATTGCAGTGTCATTTTCAAAATCCTTAATACACTCCAATGCGTATTTTCCAGTCTGTTAAATTGTTCAACGATTGCCCTGGCTGAACACAGTACCTTTCAGTTTCTGTCTGGCATGTGAGACATATGCTGGAGAAGTACTGTTCCAAATAGGAGTTCATGGAAGTACTCTGGACCAAATCAGAAGAACTGGATAAGATGATAAAAACCCCTATACCCTTCTGTCTCTGGACAAAACAGATGAATCTGCAGGCTGAAGCAAATGAGATTCTTGTCTTAGGTGTGGTGTACAGATAGGAAAAAAGCCACTTTTCCTGGATTTTCTGTCTTTAAAACAGAGCTAATATTTTCCCATGGCTGTCTTGTCTCTTCACATGGTAAGTTTACACATGTAAGTACTATTTCTTATCAAAAGCAAGACGGTTCTTTCTACAGCTCTGATAAAGGAAGGCAACAGATTGAGGGTGCATGTAGTAGACCTAGTTCTGCAGTCATGCATCTGACTTTACTACCTCCTGTTTTCCTTGTGCTCAGAAAAGGTTTATAAGTAAGCCAAAACACATAGAATTCATACTTTTATTATAACTGAAACAATCTTCAGCAATCCTGCATCTGAATGACTTCTTCATCTCATTCATTATTTTCATTTAGAGAAATGTAAATTCTTTCTAATACCTTTAAAAAAAAAATTGTCTGAGACAATAGGTGACAGTAGAATCTTCAGTTTCCCTTTGTAATATGCCCCTGCTTATTCCTAGTCTAGGAATTCAGTGAAAGACTCTCCAAAGAGATCAATTTTTAACTTTGTTTTTTGAGGAGGGCAAAAATGTTAAAGAGGATTTAGCTGAATGCATGAAGCTTAGCATGGGTTTACCAACCATAACCATCATTGTGTGCTCCTGCACACAATGTCTATGCATAAGAACCTGTGCTCTGACACTGATTAGCAGTATCAGTGTAACTGCTGGATGGCAGAGGAACAGGGTGCTGTACCCAAGGGACACAAAACTGCCTTGCAGCTGTGCAGATGAAAACAAGCTTGCTCTGGAGCATGCTCCTGGTGCCCCACACAGCACAGCTCTGTGCCCTGCACGTCTGGAGGATCTGTGTGTTGCTGCTACCAGCACAACGTGTAATTACTACTTTTATGAATTTTCAGTTCAGAGCGTTTGAAAAAAACGAAGTCTATAATACATCTGTCTGCCTCTGAGTTCTGCTCTAGCATTTTAACATCTGTGACTACATGCTGCACATCGTGAGATGTTCTATTAGTTTTTCAAGTGTTGTGTTGTAATGACCCAGAACGTGGCAAAGAAGTGATCAAGTAAAAGAGAAAATAAAATTCAAGTGTCCATGCCTTGTCTCTAAGACTCCTATTCATCCAAATAAGACAGACCAAAAATCTGTTAAATTAAGATGTTAGATGATTTTAAACAAAGTCTAGATTGCAGACACATGGTGAGGTGGGGAATGGAAATACTTAATATCTAAACACACTTTCTTCCTATTAGAGACAAGTCCTCTGAAACTTTGAAAAACTTAAGGGTATCTTTCTTTACATGTATAATTTTTGCTTTTCTCTTTCTGTTTGGAATTTCTTCAGTAACAGTAATGGAAATCTAAATACTGTTTGGCCTTTTTTTCACAGGTGCATGTGGAGTATTCTGTCGTAACATTTTTTTATAAAGCAATTTTGTGTAAGCTACAAGAGGTACCACAAGAAAAGGCATAATGGAGACCTGACATACTGTGTCATCTGTCACTTCTGACAAATGTAAATGCAAGAATAAAATCCTTGGTAGAAAACAAGAACATATGAGTCAGAGTTGAGTGAAAGGGCATCAAAAGCTATAGTTCTTGATGATTTTTCTTTACCTCTTCTGTTTTTCTCCCATTTATCTGCATAGTGTAGTTTCTGCTAGAGGAAAATATATTCAACAGCTGAAGACAGGTGAGGCAGATGTACCCAAGTATCCCCAGGCCTGACCAGCAGTGAGGCTGCAGATGTGCTCTCAGCAGACGCACACACCAAGCACACACATACACCATGTATATCCACACAGACAGGCACACAGATCAGATGCACACACACATCAGCCACAAAAACACACACTACCAAGGGCCTCATCTTTCTTCCTCTCTGGCAGAGTGAGATGGGGGTCCACTGGTGACAGCATATGCATACATAGATACAGTGTGGATCTTTTCAGCAGATCAGATGCTCTCTTGAATAAATGTTCATGGACCACATGAAGTCTCACTAGCTGCTGACATCTGGACATTCAAGCCAGATGCACTGAGGTTGAAGTCCTACTCCTTTTGCTGATATAGACCATTGCAGAATCAGACAAAGGATGAGGACTTCCCTAGTTCCTATAGTGAGACTCCCGGTGCTCTAATTCATAGATGTATAGACTGACCCTCAGAGACCAATCCATCCACTTCTTCCCAACTACTTTGTCTTGACCATTGCTAGAGATCCCACAATTTCTTGTACACCTGCACTTTTTCCTTTTGCTGCATCACAGATATATTTGTGTCTCCTAGTCTGACTCTGAACATACATCACTATACACCCCTGGTCCTCTTCCCCATTCCCACATACACAGACTGAGTAGAGAACCCTCACACACAAAAGAATTAGAAAGACATTTAATAAGAACATAGGACAAACCACGGTGGTTATGTGCATGACATAGCCAGGCAAACAAACACGCTTTTTTATTCCCTTTGCTCTCTATTCACATTTCTTCCTCCCAAAGTCACTTAAAACCCTCACTTTTTTCCTCCTCATTCCTTTCCTTCTCTAAATATCCCAGAGTAAGTCCTGTGTCATTCTGAGTTGTTTTTTACCCACAGGGAAACCTCTAGGTTTTTGCACTCCTAGGTAGCAACCCAATTAGTTCAAATGGCTATCCAAAGAGCTGCTCTGGCTTGATTTAGTATCAGAAATAGTTTGGACAGAATGACAAGGGAAGTGATTTTCCTTCTCTACTCAGCACTGGTGTACTGTGTTCTGTTTTGGGCACTTAATTTCAAAAAATACATTGAGGTGATGGAGAAAATCCAGAGAAAGGCAATGAAGTTGGTGAAGGGAGTAAGTTATATGAAGAGTGGCTGAGAGAGCTGGGGTTGTTTAGTCTGGAGAAAAGGAGACTCGTGGTTTTCTACAAACACCAGAAAGGAGGTTTTAACAAGGAGAGATCAATCTCTTCTCTCAAGTAACCAGCAACCGGAGGAGAAGCCACACCCAAAAAGCTGCACCAAGGAAAGTGCATGTTGGACTTCAGGACGAATTTACTAATGGAAAGGGATTTTAAGCATTGGAATGGATGGCCCAGGGAAGTGATTAGGTCACCATGCCTGGAGGTTCAAGAAATTATTGGATGTGGCACTTAGTTCCATGGTCTAGTTGACAAGATGATGACTAAAGGCTGAACTCAATGATTTTGGATGTCTTTTCCAACCTTAATTATTCCATAAATCTATGATTCCCAATGACTCCTCATGATGTTTTCCATGTCTGTAAAATGGGGCTGAGGTTCTCCTGGGACAGCCCTGGTAGGGGCCTGTGTGGAGGTTTGTTCCCAGGAGCCCTTAATTTGGGTTCCAGCTTGTCATTGTGACTCCCATTTCTTTTCTGATTTCTGCAGATGGGCCTTTGACGAGACAACAGCCCCTTGTGAGATACCTTAGAGTAGTTCAACAGGGTATTATTTTGGGTGCCCCTTCTGCTGTTGGGATTCCGAGCTCCTTTGTGTGTAGGCACAAGGTTTTTTGTCACATATGGTTTTTGTCACATAACCAAATAGGTTTTAACCCCTACCTCAACTTAATGATTTCTGGACACCCTATAATCACAGCTTTCAAATTTTCATTTGATTTAAACAATAGTTTCAGTCTCACTATTTGATGATGTGGTTTAGTCTCATTTTTGAACAAGAGGCATTAATATCTTTCATAGCTATGAGGAAACCTTTAAAGTGGTGACCAGAATTAAATTAAATTTCATAAGTACGCATTCAGAATGTGTATAGTTTTTATCTTTTCAGTATCCAAGGATTATGCTGTCTGAGTACTCTTAAATATAATTTTCTTGTCTGAGGTAATTTATACCCCAGAACTTCTTCAGAGGTGATAAGAAATGGCTACTTTCACCTTCCAGCAGTGATTAAATTTGGTTGGCTCATTCTGTGCCCACCAAATGTACACCCTGAGCTCAGGCAGGTGGTGGATGCATATCTCTGATACCTGTGTGCAGCAAATATTCCCCTTTTTGAACCTGTAGGACCCAGAAGAAATTCAGTTTAAGGAAGCATCAGCATTTGTAAAACAATTGACTCTGTATTTGCCAAACCTTTGGGCAAAAAGTTACTCTCTATGTATGCACACATTTCTCATCTATCTTTCACAAAATGTTTTGCCTCATCCACAGGCAACAGAATTTCACAGTCCTGTAGGCATCTGGGCTTTTTTTGTTAGGTATTTTTGTATTGTTCCTTAACGATTACATTTTATGGTAATTACTTTATCCTTTGACAAAAACAGCCTTGGTCCTCTATGTGGTATACCCATTATCTTTAGAAAAGCACTCTGACTTTCAGAAAGTAAAAAGCAGAGAAGAAATACATTGAGAAATTTATGAAAAATAATTACTTAGCAATATCCATCTAAATAAGAGTTTTGAATG
The DNA here is from genome assembly GCF_963662255.1 of Cinclus cinclus. Classification (NCBI taxonomy): domain Eukaryota; kingdom Metazoa; phylum Chordata; class Aves; order Passeriformes; family Cinclidae; genus Cinclus; species Cinclus cinclus. The sequence continues at coordinate 61,053,583 of NC_085047.1, forward strand.
AGTAAAATCTTACATGTTTTCTATTGACATCTGCAGAACAAGCTGTGCAGAAATGAACATCTGAAAATAATTATATGCTAGGCAGTAAACTTTAAAAGAACTTCCAGAAAACTATCCATAGAGAGTGCAAAAAAAAGTTTAATATGTCTGTATTGCTTGATGAAACCCCTCTCTTAGTATTGCTTGATGACATCCCTCTCTTATCTGGTCAGCTTGCTCTCTGATGCTTTTGTAGCAGCACAGAAAAAAATAACAAATGAACCTACATTATCAAAGGGCACTAGAAAGTTTCAAATACTTAAAATATAGAGAATGAAAAGTTTATAATGTATACTAAAAGTATAGGGAATGAAAAACTCTTATATAGCAAAATGTGTGTCTATCAAGGATAATAGTTTTGGGGGGGGGGGGGTTGATAGATCAGAAATTTCCGAATAGCATTATAACTGTATAAAATTGAACTAGAAAAAAACGATTGTTTCAAAGGTCATTTGCCCTTAAAGGGTCTATGACTGTAGTCAAAGAACCAAAGGTCTAGCAAAGGTGCCCAAAGGTATTCTTTTGCATCTGAAAGTGCAGTAGAAGGTTCTGCTTAGGCCACTTTAAAATATTCTCTCATTTAAGCCTTGGGTGAAACCCATCTGAGTGGATCTAGTACACAGGTTAGTACCATGCTGTATGCTCTGTCTTGATATATACTAAATCCTTTTTTCTCTACGGTTAAAGAAATAAAATTGCAAATGAGATACTTGAAATAAACTTTTCCACTCTATTCAGCACTGATAAGTGCCTCAGCCAGAGTACTCTTTCCAGTTTCAGGGAAGATAGTATAAGGATAAAGGAAAACAGAAGAGCGCCCAACTGACAGCCATAAGAATGTTATGGTCTCCATGAAAAAATTATATAAAAGCTTTTAAAGGAATAAAATAAATTAATAGTGATATATAAAAGTAGCTTTTCATGCATTTTTTTTCCATAGTCTCCATTGTGCTTCATGGTCACTGGAAAAGATAAACTGGACTAATTTTTAGAGAAGAAATTTTAAATTAGAATTTAGAACTTTTGAAATTGTAAGATTTTGTGCACAAAAACTGCCTTCCAATGAAGATAATGGGATCTCTTTTTTTGGGGATTTAACAGTATAGTACCAAAATAAAAACCCTTAATAAATATTTGAGGCAGTTTTGACTGTTGACTAATTCTTTTTTTTTTTTTTTTTTAAGGAAATAATCAGATGGGTGTTTGAGGTCCTTATAATCCTCAGTTTTGTAGTTTGGTAAAGGATTACTTGGCTCTAGCCATTTTGAATGCAGGTTCCTAGTTTAAGCTGGATATATCTACTAGGATGTCAGTGTGTTAAAGAGGAAAAGAGTGAGATCCTGACCTGAGTCAGGTCAGGAGACTATCCCAGCTCTGTATCAAGCCCCAGAAAACAAAAGAACCTAGGAGAGGAAGATAGACCTACATCTCATATATGTCTGCTGATTTTAAGGGATCCCAGACATTTTAGTTTAGACTCATTTCTGAAGGTAATATGAACCTTACATTTTCTAGGTTTAGACATTTTCCTAGGTTAATATCTTTGATAAAATTTCTCTTGTGAAGCTGGATAAATATACTGATTTCCCAAAATAACTGAGGAATGGTCATAGGTTACTTTTTTAGGACACTGACAGGCAAACTCAGAGGAATTATTTTCTCAGAAAACCAGTGATGTGAGGCTTCTTAATTTGAGAATGATTTTATAAAATAAAGATATACGAATTCAGGATAGAAAACTCTTAACATATTTTTTTTATAAAATATGCATGTTCTTATGATGCAGTCTTGACCATAGATGTTAGACAGTGTGTAATGTGAATGGTCATAGGCTATGGTGTTTTATGTTTCAACATTTGAAAATGCTATTTTTAGAGCTATCCCCATACACATTCTAAAATTTTTACTTCTAAATTCAATTTTTATTAGTGAAATCTAAGAAGGTGCAATCATTTAACTAATATGTGTCTGATAATATGCACACATCACATAGAGATAGTCAGATATTAATTTTAGGTAACTCTACCTCACTTCCTCCTATAAAGCAGCTTTCAAACAATACTAGTAATTGAGATTTTGCTACTATATTTCCTTTGTAAATATAGTCAACATTTTGAATGTACAGATACTTCATTTGAGAATCACTAATCATACCTACAGTTATCTAGATGTCTCATAAACTGACACTAAGCTTTAGAAACCCAAGTAACTTTGGCTTCCAGGAATTCCTGTTAGAGAGACAGAGAGAGAACTGTTTTGTCTTCTGAATAATAGACTTATGTAATTGTTGAGTCAATTTTTCTAATGTTCTGGTACAGTGTCTCAGATGATAATACCAGGAAACAAAGTAGTAATTCTCTGGAATGTACATGAAGACACCTCAGAGCCAGAGGAAAACTATGACAATGAAACAATAATTTTATTTTTATTCCTAGTGTAGATTAAGGAAGATATAGCAAATAAATGTTCAGTGTATCCAAGATTCGTGCAGGTTGGCTTTGTTACAAAAGAGTGCCAATTTCTCCCTTTAGAACAAACAAACCCCCCCAAAAGCTGACTTATACAGGTGGCTGTGCAGTTTCCTTGATTGCCTATACAACATATGACTAGGATTAAAAAATAATTTACTGGTTCAATTAATTCAGTCATGTCATTCAATATCTTCTTGCCTGTTGCTGCCATTAGGTATATTCATACAGATAATGGCCATTCCAGAGAATCATTGAACATTGCTGTAAATAGAATCTATCCTAGATATCTATTGCAACTGCTGAAGTCTTAACACTCCAGTAATAGATGTAAAATGGTAATTAACTTGATATTTATATGCTTTCCCATGAAAAAAATCATGAACAACTGCACTTCTGATAAAGAAATTTTATTAATAGGTAATACCCTAGATCTTCAACTCCAGAACACATGAAAAAAAAAATGTTATGATGGATGAAATAAACCTTTGATTAGTTTTGTATTAAACATATGGAAAATAAATGAAATTCTACAGCCTCAGGATTAAAGAACTTTATAACTAGAAGGGTCCTTTTACTTAATATTTCATTCTTTAGTGCTCATAACTACTTCTGATGTTACTTCTGAGAAAGACTGCCACAAATTACAAAGAATAAATGTGAACGAAGGAGGAAGGAAGGATGGAGGCATTCAGACTATTTTGGCATTCTTCTGAAACACCAGGTATTCCTGGCTGTCATTTTTTTCTCTTTTTCTTCTTTTTAAGTTCACGCAGCTCTGTTGCAGCTTTGCATTTGCTGGTTTCGAACAACAAGGGGTATAAGCTATGAGGGTGTTCTAGATGTGCTTGTCTTTAAGATAGTGACTACAGCATCATGGAATACCACTTAATCTCATGTTCAACCAGCATAAATCTGGTTTAGAATGCTCTGTATGTAGGAGGAATGAACAGGGGGACAAGTGTCACATCTCTGACCTGAGATTCTCTGGTGCCCTTGCTGATAATACAGTGGAGTTCTTTCAGGGTGAGTTGGCAAAGAGAATATGAATAAATACATTTTGATAGCCCTTTGCTTCATGACCAGTTCGTGTCAAATAATGGAGCATAGCAAACTAACACCAGCAAAGATACTTTCACTCTAAGCCCACAGACATAAGTAGAAAGGTGATACATGTAAAGGTTTTAAAGTCTAACAACATTACTACACATATAATTCTTGTGTAAAAAGAGGCAAACATAAATCCCAAGTCTTGCTGATATTTAGTAGATTTTAGTTCTGTATGTCTCCCTGGACTTCTATTGCCAAAATAAAAGCACACAGATGAAAAATGACTAGACAAATGCAAATGACTAATTATTAGCATTCCTGAGAATGCTAATTCCTGTTCAAGAGCATCCACAAGAAAATAATAATAAAAAAATAAAGTATGCTTTTCAGCACTTAACATTATTCTTTAGGACTTTTTTACTTCTTTTCTCTTCTAAAAAATCAACATACCGTACCAATTATTTTAAAAGTTGCTTCCCAGAATGTTCATTGCTATTTACTAACAAGTGTTACAATTTTTATTTTCCCCTTCCTTATTTTCTTCAGAGGAAACAATTTCAAATAACAGTTTAATGAGTATCCTGCTATCTGAGACCTTTGCCTAACCCAGGAGCTGTGCAAAACCAATTAGAAGCGCACATTTTCAAACTGAGTGCACACAAGCATGACCAGCTCCTCCTTCCCTGTCCTCCCCGCCCCCAAAACGGGATTTAATTGTAACTAAACTCAATTTGAAAGAATTTTTTTTCTCTGAGAGCCCATGCCCTAACCCAAATGATAAACAGATGAGTCACTACTTAAAGAATATATAATGTAAATGCTAAAAAAGATAAACATAGAATTACTGTGGGATTGTTGGCTGATATTTTGTTGTTTGGGGTTTCCCCCACCCCCCCAAAATTTGCTACAGGATTTATTTATTTATTTATTTATTTATTTATTTATTTATTTATTTGCATGAAGCCCTCTGTGAAGCATCTGATAGGATATAATGGTCACACTAAAGCAAGACAGAATTTTTAATTTCTCTGAACGCAGTCCAAGCACATAGGGTGTTTACTTTTCCACACCTGAAAATTCCACTTTAAATGCCCAAATCTGTCGTGTTTAGCATCCAGGTGTTGTTACTAACATTAGGTGCCACTACAAAGAGTGTGTGTCCTCTACATGTGTCTGTGACCTATCTGTGGACTTGCAGTTCACACAATTTCTTGCTCACCCTCTATAATGGGATAAAGGAGAAAATCAGAGGGGTAGAAGTTAGAAAACTCATGGCTTGAGATAAAAACATTTTAATAGGTGAAGCAATAGCCATGCACATAGACAAAGTGAAACAAAGTATTCACCATTTCCCATGGGTGGGCAGGCAGGCATGTAACAGTGATGTGGAAAGACAAAGGACATCACTCCCAACATCTCTCCCTCCTCCTTCACCCCCCAGTTGTATTTACTAAGCATGATGCCATATGGTATAGGATAACCCCTTGGTCACTTGAGGTCAGCTGTCTTGTCTGTGTCCCCCCACCACTCCTTGTGTCTTGCCATCCCCATTGCTGGTGGGGAAATATGAGAAATAAGAAATTGACATTGTATAAGAACTGTTCAGCAGTAGCTAAAACATCCTTGCTTTATCAACGTTTTTTTTCATTACAAATCCAGATCATAGCACCACAGAAACTATCTGGAATGAAATAACTCTATCCTGTACAAAACTAGTACAAGACGTCAAGAATAAATACCTAAAATGGCAGCAGAGGACTATGGACAGTTAATTGAGTAAAATACACACACATCTGAAAATATAGGCTGTAATAAAACAGGCTACTGTAGTGTGAGAAAAAGATAAAAAAAAAAGAAATTTCAATCAGTTTTTGCAATAAGAATATATTTTATAAGAGTCATGTCAAGGAAAAGGACAAGCTTCTCCTCCCCTGTG